>NW_026947514.1:25107366-25778200 GCF_034190915.1 Cavia porcellus | reverse complement strand
AAAAAAGAACAGAATGACAAAAATGGGAACAGGGAAGAGCAACAGAAGAGAGACAGGAGAGGACAGGCTAGGGACCAGGAATAACCAGGTGCTGGACATTGCACAGTGAAGGTAGCAAGCCTCAGAGTTATGGGGAGAGCCCAGAGTTCAACAAAGGCTCTGAACCTGGCCTCTGAGCTAGAAAGCCGGGGTCTTCCACACAATGACCCGTGGACCAGAAGGCTGGAGGTGGGTGGTTAGGAGAGAGGCTCTGGGATGCTGGAATACTGCAGGGACAGTGGACACCAAGGACAAGGAGCCACGTGGAGAAGAACCTGACAAAGGAGAACCTTGGTACCCAGAGTTAAATTCTGGCTCTGCCATTTGAAAAAGTGACTTCAATTCCTTATGCTTCTGCTTCCTGTCATGGAAAACAAGGTAATGATTGTTCCCATATCATGGGCTCCAGTGAGGCAGTACAGAGAGCTCAGAACCTGGCCCAGCATCAGGTGAGCACTCAGTCAGAGTGAGGTGCTCTAAGAAAATTCTCTTAACAAATCTCTCACATTGCTGAAGATGGCAAGTGCCTGTTTAAAAACTGCCTTCCTAGTCTGCTTTGCAGTCAGGGTGGCCCTTGAAATGTTAGAGGGTTATTGTGTGGGGCTTCCAAAAAATCCCTTTAAATGAGGCTGACTCCTCTCACAAGCTCATCTCTTTCTTTCCTTCTTCATGCTGAAAAGGAGACATAGTAATTTGGGCTGTGGCAGCCATTTTGAAGCCCCTGAGGTAACCTTAAAGATGGATGCCATACTCTGAGTATGGTGAATCAGCAAGAGAGAAGGATCCTGGGACAGAAGGCACATTGTGGGGCTATCAACCCAGCCTTGGACTTCCTGTCTCAATGAGTCCTTTTTTAAAAAATCTTTTTTGAGACAGGGTCTCGCTATGCAGTTCAGGCTGGCCTTGAGCTCACTTTGTAGCCCAGGCCGGTCTCGAACTCACTATGATCCTCCCACTGCAGCCTCCCTAGTACTGGGATTACAGGTGTGAGCCACTATGCTCAGCTTCAGTGAGTCCTTTGAGAGAAAACAAGTCCTTAACTTGTTTAAACTCCTACACCTATGGGTTTCTGTTAACTTATCCTAGTAGACACAGATTGAACAAATAAATGGGTTTTCAACAAGCTACAGAAATGTACATGGATAGATTCAAAATGAGTGACTCTGGACAGAGTGTGTACTGGAGACATGTTTGAGAGTCTCAGAGGTCTTGTGACCTCTGGTCTACATTATCTATCTGTGAGTCCAAGTCAGTACATGAATCTATCATTATTGTCTTCATCAAAAAAATGAGAACAAAGACATTCTAGAAACCAGCACAGGACACAAGCTCCCGAACATCAAAATCCTGCTGTCTGGAAAGGAGGGAAGCCCCTACACCAACTACCAGAACTGTGACTATTTATTAGCTTATTGGTGTGTTGATGGACACTGATGTTGCTCACCTGCATGGCCTGATGTGTTTTTCCGAGGATGACACAAGATTTCTGATCTACATATGAAGTGGCCCCAAAGAACCTAGGAGGCCACTGCTGAGTCAGGGTAAGCTGATGGAAGCTGTGGGCAATGCTCATCCCTAGACCTCCCCATGTTTCCTATGAGTCTGGGCGCCTCCACACATAGCACTTGCCTCTGGGTACAATATGCCCCACCCTGCCAGTAAAGTCCAGGGTGAAATAGGGGTTCTGGTCTCCTCATTCTCTGGCTATTCCTCTGGTTAATAGTGAATTTTAGGTGTTAAGAGGATTAAGGGAGAGGCAAAATCTCAGTAAGACATTGTTACCAGGCATGTCTGTAAGACTGAAACCTGAAAATCTAGGCATTTGAATCAGTGGATTGGTGGGAAGATCTACCCAAACCAGGGTGGGTGGAACCATTCAAAAGCTTAAGGGCCAAATGCAATAACAAAGCAGAGGGAAGGGGAACCCTTGGTCACTCTCTTTCTTGGAGCTGAGACCTATAGGAAACCTGCTCCTAGTCTCATCTTGGTCTGGAGGAGTTTGTATTTGTAATCCCAGAGAAAAGTTATTGGAATTCCAATAAGTCATTCCAATCTACCACTTCCAGTGCAACCCACAGAGCAAATAAAGAGACAAACAGCCAAGGGGATTTTAAGTCCAGTCAGAACAATGGCTACATGGAACAAAGACCATGACCCAGAACATCATAGCTGTGAGCTGAGCTAGGTAGGGTGACATCATAACACTTCTACAGCACGCAGAGAGAGGTGTGCAGAAAGAGTGATCTGCATAACACAGCTTGAGGAAGTATCTTGTGTTTTGAGGTCAGTGCTTCAGCTTTGATATTTAGCCTTCATGTCCTGAGATATCATAAGTTCTTTCTTGAGCCTCATTCTCAGCAGACAGCTCTTTGTCACTTGGCCTACCTCATGCATACTAGCTAGGTGGGGCATCACCGACCTGTCCTGTTGTTTTAAAGGCTACGCATCATCACCTCAGCTAGACCCATTTGCATTTCTTAAAGTCAGGTGAGGGGATAAAGAAATATCCTAGCCAGCTCTGTACATACCAACACATGGAATCAGAATTAGGTTTAACCAAAATGAAAATGAATGTTCTTCTTTCAAGGAGAGCCAGCCCAGTGTCATCCACAGAGATGTTCTGCCCTTGTGTTCAGAACTCCAGGCGCTTTGGTCTTTGGATTTGAGGACCTCCACCAGCAGCTCCCAGGTTTCCTAGGCCTTCAGTCTTGGACTGGGAGCTCTAAAGCTGGCTTCCCTTGTTCTGGATCCTTTGGACCTGAACTAAACCACACCATCAACTTCTCTAGTTATCTAGCTTGCAGATGGCCCCTCATGGGACTTCTCAGCCTCCAGTTCCCCTAGTAAATCCCTCTCATATATATTCAATATATCTATAATCCATGTCTAGTTCTATTGGCTCTGTCTCTGGAGAACCCTGACCAACACAGGGTGAAAAGACCATCTCTCAAAGGAGGTGGAGAGGGTCTGCTTTTTGGAAGCAGCAAGAGCAGGCTGCTCCAAAATCCCAGCTCTTTAAAATGAACAAGAAGAAAAGGCCTGGGGCCAGGATAGATCCTAAGAGGCTGTGCATAGCAAGACTCCTGCCAGGGTACGCCAAGGAGGAGCTGCATGTGCCTGATTGAAGGAAGGACACTAGATCTGCTTGAGACTACAGTTGACCCAATATAACTAGAAGCCTCCATCCATTTATCACAAATTTGTGTGCATCTCCCATATTACCAAGCACTCCACATCCTGTGGCTTTTCTTGCTGGGACTGAGCAGAACCCATGAGAATGGCTGAGATGCGCATACCAGAAGGTACTCAAAATAAACCTGTAACCCTGCACCAGAGTTGGCATGGGCTTTGAATCTCTTTGACCCTTCCTAAGGAAATGGTGGCATGACTAGAAGAGAAAAATGAAAATCTAAATCTTTGACAAAAGTCAGAGAGGAAGAACCCAAATAAACCCTAAAATACAAGTGGGTGGGGACAAGTCTCCAGTTCCAGGAAGGGCTGCACAGCATGAGAGGAAGCGGAGACAAGGCCTAGGAGCTGCTGGTGGCTCTGAGATCCAAAGACCCTGGGCCAAAGCTGCAAGTGACCCCAGCAATCCCTGGGTGGTGTCACACTGGGCTAGCCTGGACCTCATAACTGTTGAAACTAAGAACTTGAGACTCATTTCAGGACAGCACTGCACATGGAGGAGAAAATACAAACAGAGGCTTCAGATTAAGGAGGTCTGGAACAGTGGGGGCAAAGGAAGGGGCATCTTAGAACTCTGTACTGTCAAATATAGAAGCCACTGCCACAGATGGCCAGTCACACTAAAGTTCATGAAGTTACTTTAATGATTGAGTTCTGTGGCTGCACCAGCCACATTCCAGTTGCTCAATAGTTCCCTGGCTACTGGCTTCCATTGTATGGCAATCATATCCGGCAGCCATATCCGGCAGCGCAGCAAAGAACACCTCTGCCATCACAGAGTCCATCGGACAGTGCTGGCGACCCAAGTGCAGGGGCAAGCAAGAGGCCATCTTTTCTATCACTTCAAGAGAACAGTAAAAGAGCAAGGTCTTAAGCGACAGTCAGAGAGACTCTGTGTGCATTTTCCACACCCAAGAATCAGGGACACATATCTCAGTCAAGGTGCCCCATAAAAAGGAAAAGAAGCCTAAATTATTATCAGGCTTTATAGTAGCAATTTCTCGTGCAAAACAAAAAATTTAAATCAATCGATTAAAGCTGTTCCAGGAAAGAAAAAGTGAGTGAAAGGTTTTTTTTAAAATCTACACAAATTGAGTTAAGTACAAAGACTGCAGACAAACTCCTAAATATTGAAGAAATTCTCATGAATCCCTCCAAAGGAATCTACAAAAAAGATTAAGGTAACAACCAAAATGACTGGTACAATGTCTACTAAGACCAGTTCAAAGTGGATTAAATACAAGCAGAGTATTCCTTATCTGAAATGCTTGGGACCAAAAGCTTTTCAGATTTCAGAATCTTTTCAAATTTTAGAATACTGGTACTTACATAATGAGACATCTTGGAGAAGAAACTGTCTCCGAGTCTAAATATGAACTTCATTTGTTTCACATGCAATTGATAATAGCCTGCTTCATATACACCTTGAACACATAGCTAATGCTAATCTTGCATAATACTTTTAGAGAGCCATGTTCGACTGTGTTAAAGGAAGTCTACAGGTGTGGAGTTTTGCAATGGTGGTAATACGTTGACTCAAAAATTTCTAGATTTGGAGTATTTCAAATTAGACGTTTTGGAATTAGAGATGCTCAATCCATATATAAAAACATAAGCTTACTATATAAGCATATTTTAGGTATATGTACATATGTATAAATATGGTCAAATTATCAAGACAGAGGAGAATATAGAGTATTTGAAAACTAAACCAGGCTTGCTCATGATAGGTACTGAGCACAGGAAAGGGTGTTGCAAGGAAAAGAGTAGCAGGTGACCTTGAATGAATAACTTTTCCTTCTTGAGGCTCAATTATCCCATCTGGAAAGGGGATCCTATGTCATGAAAATGTGGCCCATACCTTGTGAATACCAAGTTTTATTATGCCAAAACCAGAAAGAATTTAGGCTTACCTCCTCTTAGAGCTGAGGAGACAAGGAATTGTGGCTAAAGTGTGAGCAGAAAGGTGAGGGACACGCTGAGTCTCTGGAGCCTTCACTGCTTCTCGGGAATAGGGGATCCCTGGATGCCCTTGGGCCCAAGCACCAGCCAGGCTGCGTTCAAAGCACCCCAGACAGGGTGGCAGGAGAGTAAATCCCTCGGGGACCTTGAAGGAGATGCGCTGCTCTAGAAGGACAAGTAACAAAGCCAGCTGGGGGCAATCTGGGGAGAAGAGAAAGGCAAAGGCCCACCGATGGGCATCACACCAGAGGCTGGAAGGGAAAGATTAAATAGGGTGGTGGCCATTTTCGGAGGTCTCTTCATACTAGCCATAAGGTTAAGTAGCCCCACGGGGCCAGAGAATCTAAACCCCACTTTCTAGAGTTCTTAAAGAGCCATTTTAGATAGGTGTGGATGTTACTATTCGGGTTCTCTGGAAACTGAGGCAGAGGGGAATCACAAGTTCAAACACACTCTGAGCAACTCGGTGACTTAATGAAACCTTGTCTCAAAACTTAAAAAGGCTGGGGATGTAGCTTAGTGAGAAGGCCCTGGGCTCACCTCCTACTACAGAAAGAAAGAAAAGAAAAAGAATGAAGAAAGAGAAAGAGAGAAGGAGGGAGGAAGGAAAGAAAGAAGAAAGAAAAAGAGAGAAATGAATGAAAAGAAAAGAAGGAAAGAGCCCCCCTTTTCCCCTCCCCAGCAGGAGCGGACACCTGCCAAGTCACTTTGACCAGGGCTCACTCAAGAGCTTGGTAGAAGGTTAGAAGCTGGGTTCACCCCCTCAGGAGCCCAGGTACTGGGGAGCCCCAGCACTGAGCCAGTCTGTGACACCTGGACCATCACTGTGGCTGTGTCCCTGATTCTCTCTCCAAGGAACTCTGCTCTCCATTTGTCAATTTTAAGTGATAATTTCTATTCAATCTGATACATATTATAAGAATATAAACAAATGCCTTTCCCCCTATCGGTGCCATAATCACCTTCTTTTATAGCTATCATTTATTATGGGGCGACAGATGGCCAGTTTGCAGAATTCCAAAGAGGCTACCCGCCAGCCAGTCACCTGGGAACATGGGCGCATTTACATTTCTCCAAAACAGATGCGGGGTGGGGAGGCAGATTCCTGTCAAAACTTTGGTGCTTTCCAAAATGTGTTTCTTTTCCCTTTCCCTCTGTCCCTCTGCCTTTCTCACGGAGGGTACTTTGCCCCTCTCACCAATACCAAATCCGCTGAGGTCCTCTCATTCATTCATTTCCATCAATGGCAACGGAAACCACCAATATGGCAGCCTCCATGGATGGACACTGGTGGGCTTTTGGCAGGCCAGCTTCAGGGCCCCGCGCTACATTCCATCTTTGCTTCCTGTCTTATCACTTAGGATTGGGACTGAGGCAGAGGCCAGGGGAGGTATGATATAAGTCATTTTGCAGAGGACAGCCTCTGGAGTTCACTTTTTCCACAAACTCTACAACAGTGGTCCTCAGCCCGGGAGCATATGAAGCCACCTGAGGAGATTTTTAAGAAACTTTAATGCCAGGCCCCCACCCGGATGATTAAAATAGAAAGCTTGGCAAGGTGTTCATCTGCAGGTGGGATCCCACGGCAGCAGAAACAGAGAAGAAAAAGCAAGAAAGCAAAAACTGAAAGATCAATAAAAACAATGGAATACTGCGTGCCAGGCATGGTAAGGGTTAACAAGTTAGAATTCGGTGATAGAAGATCCTTGCTCTTGTCCAGGAGACAGTGAGTGCAGAGAAACTGAGTTCAGGTGGGATGGGAGAGAGCCCACATGTGGGGGCCTCAGGGACATCCCTCTACAAGATGATGGCATCCCGAGTAAAGGGAGCAGAGGCAATAAGAGAATACCTGTGTGACCCCAAAGTAAAGAATGATTTCCCTAGACACAAGGAGTAGCAGCCATCAAGCAAGTGATTGATATATTTGCCTACACTGCAATCAAGATCTCTCGTTCACCAGTGAGAATGAAAGGAAAGCCAGAAACAAGGAAATACTTATAACACGGGTAACTAATGATAGTGGGTTAATATGCAGAAAATAGAAAGAATACCTACGAATTAATAGGAAAAAACACAACCTGGTTAGCACATGGGCAAAGTCGTGGAAAGGAAAAAACCCTGAAGAAAATAACAAAAGATTATAAGCATAAAAGAGAAGAAATTATTAACAGCAATGAGTGAAATGCAAACTACAACCATAAGATATCATTTATACCCACTTACTTGATAAAAGCTGAAGTGATACATCATCAGGTGTGTTGACAAGATAGATGCTGTGGGTGTGTAAACTGGTACAACCCCAGTGGAAAAGCCATTTTGTGGTACCTGCTAGAGCACGCACACTCTGCCACCCAGGATTTTCAGTCTCAGTACATACAGAAAAAAATGTGCACATGTGCCCGTAGACATATATAAAAAGCGTCTTCACATCAACCTTGTTCATAGTAGCAGAATCCTGGAAACAGCACAAATATTCACTGACAGCAATGTGGATAAATAAATAGTGGTAAAATCATACAGCAAAGGCCATACAATTGTAAAACCAGACAATAGCCACAAGCATCAACATGCATAAAACTCAGCACAGTGTTAGTGAGAACAACAAATTATAGGAGAATACATTAAACAGACTTTGGACACAGAAGATTCAAAACCAGGCACAACTGAATAATATATTACTCAGGGAGACACTCAGATGTGGTAAAGTTGTGAAGTCAAGGGACAATAACACAAACTTTCATAAGGAATGGGTGGTCAGATGGCTGGGGAATGTCACATATATGCCAAAGGTATTTTTTAAACTGAGTAATGGATTCACTTTGTTATTATTCTCTAAATACTTATATAGATGATATATTTCATAAGAAAAAGTAAACAATAACAAGAGAAATGTTACATGGAAAAAGCTCATACTATAAATGTCACTCTTTATCCTAAAGATTAGACAAGAAAATAGCCCACTTTGGCCCCTTTTGTCTTCCATAATAATCACCCATCCTTCCTTAGCTCATTGAAAGAGCTTGGTGGACTGGCATCTGATACAGTGGACACAGTAGCCCATTTCCAGCTAGAAGCAGGGATCTAGGGTTTGGAAGAGTCCATACCCTGCAGATCCTTTAGACTCCAGAGGATCAATAAGAACCTGTCTTCTAACTGTCCTGGTGTAGGTGCCCTGGGAGAATCAGTGGCCAAAGCCTGCCCTGAGCATGTAGCCAGCTAATGATGAGGCGGGACAAATGATCCTTTAAAATAGCCATTAAAGTAAACATCAAGGAGTGACAAATGGGTGGCTTTCCACTTGTGTGGGAGTGTGACGGGGGTTGCGTGTGTCGATAGCTTGGAGGCTGAGATGTTAACTATGGGGACTACATAGAATATTCTTATTTCTGGGGTTCTATTATGGTTTATATCTAGATGTCCCCTGAGAGCCTCATATGGTCATAGCCCTGGCTTTGGGGAGGGCGATTGGATTATGAGTGTGATATTAGGATGTGGAGCCTGTTCTGAAGATGTGGGTCACTCTTGACATGACCTGGAAGGGCAGCTCCCACCCCCGACCCCAGCTTGTCCCTTTGCTCTCTATTGCAACTGCCATGACACGCGCAGCTTTTCTTGTGCATTCTCGGCACTGTTCTTTGGTTCTTTGAGCCAAAATAAACCTCTTCTTTAAACTGTGGGTAGTGGGTATTTTGTCACAGTGATGATAAAAATGACAGAGTCTGGCTCTAGACCTCTCACTCTGCTTCCTCTCTATTCTAGTTGGAAACTCCCAACAAGCTCTAGAAAGTCATTAAAAAATGAAACCAAATTTTAATCATCATTTGATAGTTGAAAAAGTGGAGGCACAAATTGAGAGACCTCTTATCATCACATGACTAGTTAGTGACAGAGGAGAACTTCCCATAAGAACCCTCTCTTCTTCCTGAGCCACCTGGTGATGGCTGGTACAAGGTCACTGCCCGGTGGCGGCTCTTATGAGGGTGGAAGGGAACCAGCCCCAGTTCTAGCCATTGCTCTGAGCACCCTGGCCTCTGGGTCTACTTCTACCTGTTTCCCATGATGCCTTCTAATTTTGACAAGAATGATTTGAAGAGGGGTAAACAAAGCAGACGATCTAGGGCCAAAATCCCAGCTCCTGAACCCCTGATAGCTGACCCATCACAAGACCAGACTCCAGGCAACACCCAGAGCTGGATGGGTAAGTGAGGACATCATCACTCTGAGTGTCACCCCAGTCGTGAGGTTCAGGCAGAGAAGTGCATGGCTCTGGGCAAAGCTGAATTCTCTGAATTGTTTTTCCTCTAAATCTTCTGTGCTCTTTTATAAAAACACCCATTTTCATCCTCTCTCCCTGCCTACCTCAGGTGGGTTCCACTCCAGCCTCTCAGCCCTGACCCTGGGAAATGATAATCATGCATCAGTACATGGGTAAAATGAGGGGCAGAAAGCATAGGTCTGGATTCCCATGTCTGCCAGGGTCCTGATGGATTGTGTGTCCCTGATTAAGTTACACATATGATCTCTGGCTTGAGTAGGTACCAAATGCTGGTGGTAAGTGAACCATCTTCTCTAGGGAGTGAGAGGAAGAATCATGTACTAAAATGTCCTCTTCTTGCCCAGGGCTGTCCAAGTCCCCAAACACTGGCTGATGCCAGTGACAACCTTCACAAATAGGAGTGAGCCCTAAGGAACAATTTCTTCCAGTGCTATTTACACATAAGACCAAATCTCTAACTGTGAAATGTGCAGCCTCAGCGAACAGATGGTACCAGTACTTTAAGGGCTAAGAACTTTTCACTGAGGCTCCATTAATACTATGTAGCAGCAGCCTTGGCCAGGAGGCACAAAATGAGGTGGGGTGATAAGGATTAGTCCTTCAGAAGCATTTACTCACCACCAGTCTCCATTCCAAACCAAGGATCCACAAACTACAGGCTGCAGGCAAACATAGCCCTCTGCCTGCTGGTATGACGCTTGACTGGAACTGAGCCACATGGTTTGTTGACAGGTTATCTACAGAGGTTTTCCGCTACCTTGGCAGCTCTGAGAAGATGCAACAGAGACTGTCTGACTGGAAAAGTCTAAATTAGTTACTGCTTAGTTCTTCCCAGAAAAAGTTTGCTGACTTTTGTTCTAAGTAGTTGGCCTCTCACTTTTCCTTAACCTACAACACACTGCTAAAAGTAGGCAGTATTTTTATCCCCATTTAACAGATGAAAGAATTGAGGTCACAGAGGTAAATGGAACTAGTAACTCAAGATATAAATGCTGCCAAGGCCATGCCAAAATCTAGGATCCCGTCAGCCTTGCCAGGTGGAGATTCTTGCCCTGATAGTGTTGCAAAATTTAGCAAATAGAAAAAAATGACATCTCAATTAAATCTGAATTTCAGATAAACAAAAAAATAGTGTTTTGGTATGTTTTCATGTGATATTCCAGACATTGCATAGCCTAAAATAACTATTCTTTGTCTACTTGACATTCAAATTTAACTAGACACCCCGTATTTTAACCGACAACCTTCCTGAGGACACAAAGAAGGGGGACTCAGCAAGGAAAGAAGTCACAAGACACATCAGTGACCCTGGGGCTCTTCCCACAGCCTGATCACCATTTGGAAGCTGAAGATGGGTCCTCCCATGCATCATGAGCCCTCATCCCACCATGAGTCTCAGGGATCTCAGGGCCCTAAGGGCGTAGGATATTTAAATCTAAGTATCCAGGAGCAGGGAAAAGGCTTTGGGGGATGCACTAGTTCGTCTTCTCCAGTCCGAGGCCAAGAGTCCATCTTTGCACAGGAGTTTAGTAGGGAAAAAATATGGCAAACCGGCGTGACAGCGATCCGGGCCGGAGGGCTAGGGTAGGGGGTTGAGGAGACAGAGAGCAGTATGAGAGGTGGGGGATGGGAGAGGGCCGTCTAATTTTTAATAGACTGAGACGTAAATGCAACATGATTCACTTTGAGCAGGCCACCTGGATTAGATGGAAGTTAATTAAAACAATCCCTCATTTCTCAGCGTTTAAAACTTCTTAAGTCTCACTTGGGGAAGGGTGCGGCAGGACTTTTTATTACTCTTAGATGGTGTTCAGAAGGCCCATAAATACATCTCCTCTTCCTGTGATCCCATTAATCTTGCCGCCTCTCCTGCTCCTCTCCGCCAACAATCAGATCCCAGTAAACAACCTCAAGTGAAATTTGCAACTGTCAGATAAACATTAAAAATGCTTCTCTTGTCCTTTCCCATTGATAGTCCCATTAATATTGTAATGGAACAAAAAGTTATGAAAATGAATGCATGCTGGTTTTGGAAATGAATGATGTCAACCGCTGCTGGGCTGCAGACACACATGCATATGGATGGGCTCAAAGGAGCAAGGATGCTGCCCGCATCCACAGGAGGCTGTGCGCCCATGGGACTGGCCATGCACAGGCCAGGGACCAAGGACACCACGCACAAAGCTAGGATCACAAGAGCACACCCATGTCAGGGCAGACAGGGTTCACACAAGGAATGAAAGCATTCCACCCCAGAAAGGATCACTGAGGCACCCTCAGCCCCAGCCTTATGCAGAGTAAAATATTACCCCCTTTTCTGTTTTATCATGGCTTCTCTTCTTGCTTATCTTCTGGCAGTCAGTGGCTGGATCCCTCTAGAGATAGCAAGATACCCCGAGTGATAACGCTCTCTTGACATTTCCTCCTCATTTATTTTCCATGCAGGGAGCTTTTTAATACACATGCATGCTTTTGTGTGTGTGTTTATCTTTCTGACGAATGAGGCCTTAAAAGTGAAACGTATAATGCATGGGAACTTTATAGCACAAACTTCCTAAGGAGTGTGTTAGGTCAGACAGTCACAAAGAGAGCAGGAAATGAGTACAGATTTTATGCATATTTTAAGTTTGCTAGGAAAGAAGACCCTGAAACAAATACAATGCTTTTGATCCTTTAGCACTTCACCCTTTAAATGGGTTTGTAATCAAGCCTTGTCCTGGGCTCTCAGTGAACAAAGACCACTTTTGGTTGAGGTTGTGCAACCCAGTCCCTGGTCCAGTGCTGGGCACATGGAGGTTCAAGGCTGTGAGGCAGAAAGGGAAGGGAAGAGAAGGGAAGGGAAGGGAAGGGAAGGGAAGGGAGGGGAGGGGAGGGGAGGGGAGGGGAGGGGAGGAGAAGGAAGAGGAGGGGAGAGGAGGGGAGGGGAGGGGAGGGGAGGGGAGGGGAGGGGAGGGGAGGGGAGAGGAGGGTCTTTCCTCTCTGAGGAAGATTGGTTCCACCTGCAAGGTGAGGCCAGGAAGGCTGACACTACGTCTGGGAAGATCAGCCAGAAGGTGGATCTGGTGGGGCTGTAGGGAGCAGGGCATGCTGTCCTCTGGGGGAGCACCAGGCACATTACAGAGGACTCCCTAATTTGGGTATTCATGCTCCTCCTTCTCACACTTTATTTTTTGTCATAGTGTCAACTGTAATACCAATATGTCCCCTTGAAGACTGGACAAATGCCACTGAGGACAAAATCCTCACAGACCCAGCCTAACACTGTCCCAGATAGCTCTTGCCCATCCATTTCAGCCTACCTCATTGTCTTCCCATCAGGCCACCTGGGAAACCTCCCTGACCCTTGAATGCCCTACCTCGTCTCTCCCCAAGCCTTCATGCACATCTCCAGGCTCCAAGCACTGCAGTAGCAGTGCCCAGCTAATAACCCAAGTCAGTAACCATTTGTGAATTGATGGATGGAGTCACTATTTAAAGAGTTATGTGAACTCCCTGGCCTAACTTACCTACCCAGCATCATTTCAACATAGGAAAGTATGTTGCATATTGTTTTATTTTTCTCTCATTGCTGAGACAAAATGCCCAACAGCCAAAGCTAAAGGAGGAAAGATTTATTTGGCTCACCGTTTATAGAGCTTTTAATTCATAATTGGGTGGTTTTAAGGCAGAGTGGAATGGAAGACAGGATTAGCAGAGGAGAAACCATTCATGGTAGGCAATAGGTAGCAAAAGCAACCAAAGTATGACCACAGCTCTTTCTACCGATTATATCTTATCCATGTTATGTAAGGCTGATAGCACTCACACCCTTAATCCTAGTGTCCTTGATTCTAGTATTGCACCATGAATCAATATCCAGCATCACACACTCTAGATCTAGCTACCTCTAAAAAAGCCCCACCTATGACCACATGAGGCTTTTGTGAGGGGGCAATGACATCTAGACACAAGCCATAGCATTCTGTCCCTGGCTTCCCAAAGACTCATGTACATTCCTTTATGCAAAAGGCATTTCGTCCATCTCTAGCAGTTGTTAAAGTCCTAACAGTTTCAGCATTTCTGAGAAGTCTAAATCCCAAGTCTCCTCTGAGATTTAAGGAAAACTCTAACTGTGAGCCCCTGTACAAATGAAAAGTAGAAAGTTAAGCACTTCCAACACACAGTAGCACAAGATAAACATTCCCATTCTAAAAGGTGCAAATAGGAGGATACAAAGGAATGGGATCAAAGCAAGTTCAAAATCCAGAAGGACAAACATTAAGTCTAGTAATTTCATGTGCAGCATCTGAGGAAATCTGTAGCAAAATATGACTCCAAAACTCTTGAGTGGCTCTACCTTTGCAGCACTTCTGGTACTTGTAGCTCCCACAGTTTCACTCTTCGGCTGTCTCTGCTCCCTCCTTGGAGTTTTTCTCAGATAATCCACATTCTTGGCTTCTCTAACCTTCTGGGGTCTCCACTGCACCTTTATCCTTATGTTCATAGCTTCACACAGTGCCCTCTCAGGGGCACACTCTCTGATATCCCAGGCCCTTTTCTAAAATCTAGATGGAAGACTTCCTGACCCCACAACTCTTGCATTCTGCAAGCACCTAAAATCAGCACTAAATGAATGACTGCAGGCTCTGCTTGGCTGTAGGGTTCAAATGCCTATGAACTAGATCCTGAGAAATAACTTCTCTAGACCACTGCCATTTTGGAACATGGTACTCTGGGCGTTTCTTCTCAAAATAAAGTCTTTCACTTTTGCAACTCTGAAGCTGCAAAGATTGGAGTCCTTCTGGTTCCTCAGGCCATATTTTCTGCTGTCTTCTTCTGAAATATTTGGCTTTTTCTTGATAATCTTTTCAGCTACCAATCTTTCTGTTCCACTTTTGCAGGTTGCAACTGTGCTAGAGCATCCTTCCTGGCCAAACTCACAATGTTTTGAATCATTCTGTTGGGCTCTTTACTCTCAGTTCTCAACATAAATCTGGCGAAAAGCCCCCAACCACAGCCATATCACCACCTCAACACTAGACTGCCTTGAAATTTCTTCTGCAAGATCAATGATTAACCCACTCTCCTTAATCTCAGTCTCAGGCAAAGTCTCTGGATGAGAGCATAATACAGACAATCTTTCTGCCTAGGCTTAGCACAAACTATCTGGAGTCCAACAGCCACTGCAATCCTTCTTTCCAGCAAAAGTCTCATGATCCTGGTCTTTACCAGCAGAATTTATGTCAGTTTTCTGGTCTTTTGAGCTCTGACCAGAATCTCCCATCAAGTACACCCTAAGATATTTCAACTCTACCTTTTCAGGTGGCATCTCCAAACCTTTCCTAATTCTTCCTTCAAGCCATCTCCAAAGGCTTCTAAATCACACGGTCAGGTATAGTCACATCACCAAACTCCATCTTAATTACTTTTTTTTTTATTGCTGAGATAAAATGCCTGACACCCAAAGTTAAAGATGGAAAGATTTGTTTAGCTCACAGTGTATAGAGGTTTTAGTCCATAATCAATTGGCTCTAAGGTTGGGTGACATAGCAGACAGGCATAGCAGGAAAAACAGTTCATGGCAGGCAGAAGGTAGCAAAAGCAAGCAAGGGACAACCATAGATTTTTCTATCCCTTACATCTTATCCATATATACATGTATATAGAGAGGTATATATAAATATATAGATATAAAAAGAATCAGAAAGGCCTGGGGGTTTAGCTCAGCGGTGTAAGTGCCTGCTTGGCAACGCAAGGTCATGAGTTCAATCCCCGTTACCGCCCCTCCAATGTATATAAAATCTTGCAACAGGTGGTCTGAGCTGCCAGCTTGCCTAGAGGATGCATGACATGGCTGTGTGCGCACTAGAATTCTACCTGAATGCCGGTCTTTTTGAAATGCACTGAATTTTGTTGATGGTCACTGTAGTGCCTATGCCTCCACAACTCAAAGGCCATGGTAAGGCCTGCTGTGCACAAAAAGACCAGCATTCAGGTAGAATTCTAGTGAAACCGAGTCACCCGTAACTTCAGGTAACCACATGCCATAGCCTATTAAGTGGTAACATGGTCCTCAACTCCAGGAAAATTCACAGTTAAGAGCAAATAGGTTTAAGGGAATCAAAACTGTGTTTTTATATATTCTCATAAATAATTCATAAAATTTTATACTGTATATACCTGAAAGGTTTAAGAGATTTTGTCCTAAGGGTGACGTCTCCTCAATTTCAACTTAAATTTAATATTTTTAATTTAAAACTTGGAATTTTATCTTATACAATGTGTACCTGGGTAGTTCTAGCAAAGCAGGAATTAGGGGCCTCATGACTGACTGCTGACTCTGGTCTGTGTCAGTGTCTACCCTAATACTTCATACGTGCTGACCTACTTAACCCTCCCAACAACATTTTGTATTTTAGTATCTGCATTTTATGGACAAGTAAACTTGGTCTTAGAGTGCTTTAAGGAATTGCCCAGGTAGCAATGCATTTAACTGCTAAAGAAACCTCGCTTCAGGATCCACACATTCATCCAAGCTAGAGATTGTTTTAACCCTTCTTTGATGATAAAAGAAAGAAGCAAAGAGGCTTAGAGTGCTGTCCAGGCTACACATCTGTCCAATGAAAATGGCACTCTAACCCAAGTCCCTCATGCCAAGCTCTTGGCGGTAATATAAACCTAGGAGTTTTGGGTTCCTCTAGGAGAACCAGCCATTAAGACTCCTTTCCATCCATTCTTGATTTACAAATCACTCTGATGCATCAAAAGTCACATTTTGCCACTGAATTTCAGCTGGGACTGATTTTAAGAATCCACAGAGAGAAGCATATTTCTATTTAGTGTATTGGTTCTCAAAAGTGGCTATACTTAAAATCACATGGGGCGCTTTATAAAATATTGATGCCAAGTCTCCATATCAGATCAATAAATCAGAATATCTGGGGGACAATAGGATTCTAGAAAAACCATTCAGATGAACAATACATAGTCAAGGCTGACAACCACTGATGATCGAGTCAATCCCACTCACCCAGAGACTAGATGATACTCTGAAACACTTCTTCACTTTCTGCATTGCACAAAGTCTGCCCTATTAGGAGGGCCCCAGAAATCTTCCTTGTTTTGTCTTGTTCTCTTCTTACCCAGGCCATCCCATCATCGTCCACAAGAACTCTGGAGTCTTTATAGAGTGGACTCTCGCAGAAGGAGGTGGATTTGCCTCTCTGTTCTCAAGGTGAAGCAACTACTTCCTCTTGCTAACACTGACGGGAGGGTGAACAGAATGGTGAGTTTCAAGAATAGAAAACACCATCCTGCTACAATTTGGTGGGATCTTTTTTTTTTTAAATCGGTACCGGGGATCAAACTCATGACTGCCTGCTTGCAAGGCAGGCGCTTATGCCACTGAGCTAAATCCTCAGCCCTGATCCTGCTGTAATTTCAGACCACAAATTTCCGTTGAGGAAAAGCAGAAAGGAACATGAATAGTGACAAGCTTGAACCCTCCTCTTGGTTTACATCTCTGCCTATTACACCAGACTGCAACACCTAGCCACGTATCTCAGAGGACACTCAGCCTACCAGCTCCTTTCCTCTCCCCACCCCCTCAACTGCTCTTTTCCATGTGATGATGCTGGTCCTCCCCTGCACGAGGACATTTCCATACTATCCACAAAGGCTACTTATTACTCAGGCATAAATTTTAGAACACAGTCATCTCTAAGCAGCAGGGTGGGGCATATAGCTCAGTGGCACAGTGCCGACCTCTCAGGTGTGAGGTTGTGAGTTCAGCCCCTGGTACAAAAAAAATTAAAAAAGAAAAGATAAAGCAGCAAGTGCTATTGCTTGGATTTCATTTGCCCCCCAAGGGTTGGTGTGTTGGAGGCTTCATCCTCCATACTGGTCATGTTGAAGTGGTGGAAACTTTGAGAGGTGGAGCATAGGTCTTTGGGAACACTGCCTTCCGAAGGCATTCACCTTTGCCCAGCATACTAACGTCTAGAAGAAGCTGCACCTAGATGATTAAGATGTTAGCTGTGAAAAAGAAATGTTAATTGTAAATAATACTTAGATTTACAGAATTTAGAACATCTGCAGATTATATTAGAATGCATAAGATGATGCTTAACTGGCAGAAAAGCAGGTTTGTCTAAAGAATTAGAGCGCTCCCCAGGAGGTTGAGGTTAACTGCGGTGTTCCAGCCAAAAGGGTAAAAAGCCATAGACCCTGGATGACGAAGACGCTGCTCACTATGTAGGCTTCTTGCCCACTGTCTCACTGCACCTCCTTTCCATCCCTATTAAAAGCTCACCTTGTCCTGAGTTCCCCAATGAGATATTTTCTGGGGAGAACAATAGCTCTCCCCATCTTCTCAGGGTGCTGCTTCTTGAGCAAACCTGATTTCCTTCCCACCACCTCTCATTTCCTGCACAATGGCTTCTGAGCAATGAGCCAGGGTGTACTTGGGCCTGGCAACATACCCTCCACGATGGTATTACCATGATGTAAGTAGCCAAGTGGGCTCTCACTAGAGGCCAAATCAATGGGGCAGTTCAGTCTTGGACTTTCCCCCTCCAAAACTATTAGCTAAACAAGTTTATTGTCTTTATACATTATCCAGTCTCAGGTATTTTTTTATAGCAATGGAACAGGATTAATACAGCAAGCATACATCACAAGGTTGTGAACGTTTCAGAGACTTATAGAAATAATTCAATAGGTATTTTCTCAGTCTTTATTTGAGTTCAAATAATATGATAGAAGAAAGGGGCTAGATCTTGTAGCTTGGCATAACTGATGCCATCTTGATCCCTGCATTTAACTAATGCCCTATATTTGACCCAGGAAAATGGAAACATATTTAAGGTATAAGTTCCATGAGAAAAGCAGAATGAGCTGCACCCACAAGAGAAAAATTAACCTGCTCAACAAAAGAAGCAGGATACAGGTGTCAACCAAAAATTAAACTGTTTCTAACACGATGTCTTTTTGTGATTCTCTCTTTTAAAAGCTCTGTAACTTTGCAGTTCAGTGCCACTTGTTTGGACTCTGAAAAGGAGGAGGAGGGATCTATATACAGGTGGTCCTGAGCTCAGCTAATTAAATTCCAAATTTATCAATTTGGCTGCCTGGATTCCTATATTGTTGTTGTTCATGAATCCACCTCAATCTGTGTCCCAGTACCTTTTCTGTGCACCATTAACTCTCAAACTCTGCCTTGGGAGTTGCCAGAGACCTATAAGGTTCTTCCACATACATCAGCTCCTTAAAGATAAGGACTAGGAAATGATAGTAATTAAAGCAAAAATTTCTTTCTCTGTCATGGATGATAAATTAAAAAGTTTTTCTAAACTGTCAATACTTCAGACCCCTCGATGTGTTTCTTCATACCAAGCAATTTGTCAAGTGAGTATCCTACAGTTTAACAAAATTCTGACGCCAACCACCCAGTTAGCACAGATCTCACAGGTCAGGGGCTTGAGCCCATGAGCCTACTCCTATTTCACATGCTGACTGCAAGGAGTGAATACTCAGGGTACCAACACTTCTGTCTAATGTGGCTCCACTCCACAGGTTCCCATGACCCTCTCCTTGTGTTCAATAATTTACTAAAACAGCTCATAGACTCAGCGAAATGCTGTACTTAATACCAGGTAATTATAAAGGGTACAGCTCAGGAGTAGCTAAACAAAAGAGATGTACAGAGTTGGGTATGGGGGGGCACAGAATTTCTGTGCTCTCTCCTAACATACCACCCTCCCAACATCTCGAAGCATTCACCAACATTCACTCTCTGAACCTTATTGTTTGGGAGAGACACCAATGATCAGTTGCAGCACTGGATTCTGAACCCTCACAAGGCCTCACAGGAGAAACTGTAAGGGGTCCTAATGATGACGGAGATCCCTACATCAAACTGTGTGGCTTCTCATAGGCGATGGAGAACTCAGAGAGCCACTGAGACCCTATTGACTTTCACAGGCCATGGAAAATCCATTTCCAACCCAAGGGTCCAAAAGAAAAGCACACAGGACAAGCACCCTAAAATTAAGGTGTCCAGGAAAAAGATTCACAGGTCTTGTATCCAGATAACCAAATACCACAAGAAGGGCTGCACTAGGTAAGCTTGGTTCAAAGTTAGTGCCTTCAAAATCAGTTGTCTTTGTCCTGTGTGACCTCTAGGCAGTGCTGAGCAATTCTACACTCCTTCCAAATATCCAAAAGGACAAGCAACAGCCCAAAGAGTGTATTCTGCACTTTACCAAGCATCAAAATCTAAACTGAAGAAGCATCTATCAGCGAGTAAGGGAGTTTCCCACTCAGCAAACTGGCACAGGCATTAGTTTGCTAGAGTTGCTGTAACGAAGTAACACAAACTGGGTGGCTTTAAATGACAGAAATTTATTCTGTAGCAATTAGACTGAAAGTCTTAAATTGGGTATGGGCGGGGCCATGGCCACTTAAAATTTGTAGAGGCCACTTTGAGGCATTCCTTGACCGGCCCCAACCCCTTCTTCCTTCCTCACTTGGCCCTCTTCCCTGAGTGTCTCTTCTCTCCACACTGGATTTGGCATCACCCTCATTCAGGGCGGCTTCACCTTCTTAACACCCACAAACATTCTGTTTCCAAATAAGATCATGCTCACAGATACTGAGAACTAGAAGTTTAATGCATTTTAGGGGGGGGGGTCACAGTTCAACTCATAACAGTAGCCGCAGGACATTTTGGAAGATGGGAAGCTCTGTGGTCTGCGTGTTTCCCCCAAATGTTCATATGTTTGGAGCTTAGTTCCCAGGACTGTGACAGGGGGGTGGTGGGACTGTTAAGAGGTGGGGCCTAATGGGGTGTCTTTAGGTCACTGGGGGCTTCACCCTCAGCAGGGACTAAAATAGCTGTGTAGATGCTGGGAGAGACAGAGACAGGGAGACTGTTAGGAGACCGAGTCGAACTTCTGCATCACTTCCTGTTTATGGCTGTGATGTCTTCTGCCCCCACACACATCTATTTATCAGCTGGGCCTCACAAAAGTCTATTCCATGCTGTTTGAACTTTCAGCCTCCAAGTCTATGAGTTAAATAAGCCCCTGTTCTTTATTTTTTATATTTTATGTTTTGGTACTAGGGATCAAACTCACAACCTCACACTTGCCAGGCAGGCCCTTATGCTGCTGAGCTATATCCCCAGCTAGCCTCTGTTCTTTATAAAGTAACCTGCCTTGGGTATTTTGATATAGTAATGAAGAATGGACTAGTAAAGGGAAAGAAGACCTTGTCAATTGGGCAAAGTCAAAGCCTCAGTCTAGAAGAGCTGTGCTTCTCCACCTGCTGCCACCTTCTTTCTCTCCAGGAAATGCCCTTGCCAGGAGGCCTTGCATCAGGATGGCACTTTTCCTTTCTAGAACTGAAGCCTTCATGATCATGTAGATGTGAGTCCAGCCCCAGTGGTTTCTCCCAACTGTAGGGTACATTGTGAAGCCATAAAACGTGATCATTATGAATCTCACTGCAGGGGGCTCAGGGACTGGTCAGAATCCAGGGTCCCCGGCTGTCCAGCTGTGAATTTGGACAGATAACCAAACCTCTCTGAGCCTCAGCTTCCTCCTCTGGAAAGGGAACCTCACGGCATTCCTACCAGGATGAAATGGAAAGATGAACTGAAACTGCACAGTCAAGAATGTGGAATAAAGTAGGTGTGGTTCTGTTCCCAACAGTGTCAGCTGAGGTACTTGAACCATCTCTCTGTCTCATCAACTCAAAATAAAAAGAGCCCAGAAATGGAAAAATTCCTGTAATGGTGGGGCCCAATTCCAACTCCTATAACCTGGGAGGGAAGGGGGACAGTTAAAGGGACATTTAAACTTGCTTCCTCTGTGTTAATTTTCAGTTAACTGCTGAACTGACTAAACTCTTTTCTTAAGGACCTTTATAAATTCCATCATTAATAAAATCAGACAGTCAATTAGAAGGAAAGTCTGCTTGGTAGCTGATCATTTCCTTGATACCTTCCTTTCCCCTCATCCTTTGCAGACTCCTGGATTTCCAGGGCTTTTCCCTGCTATGTTCCATGTCCCACTTTCCCTTCTCTACCCCTCTTGCCTCTCTCAGTGCCCCCAACAAAAGCCAGTGAAGAACACAGGCTGATTTCATTAACCTCTGTCATTGCTTAAATCTCTCTCTTAATTAACATGAGTTAATATGATTAATCAAAATAATGAGACAAACCTATTAAATTAGGGGGCTCAAATGACAGAACTCAGCAGGAGCAGAGAAGGCAAGAGGCCAGGTGGGGCGTGGAGTCCAAAGATGAAGAGGGCAGGGGGCTGGGTGGAGGACCCAGTGGGACTGGGCAGGGGGAGGGTAGAGGAAGACATGCACAGCGGGTTGAAGAAACTGCCTTGGAGGGCGTATTCAAGCACTCCATCAATCCTGGCTAGTTAGGGCTGGTCTCCATGCTCTTCTGGGACCTCCTGGGTTGCTTCTTAGATACCCCCAGCTTCTGGATCCTCACTATCCCTGTGTTTTCTCCAGTCTCCAAGTCTTTCTTTTTCCTCCTGGGGTCAGATTTGGGGAAACAGCTGCTTTTCCTAGGACACTGCAGTCATGTAGCTCACAGATGAGTTCCTTACACTATCTGAGACCAATGTGGCCACCTGGGAAAGTGGGAATATATTATCTTCCTGCATAACTGCTGTTTTGAGAGTTCAGAGAGGTGCTCTGAGAAATGTTCAGCATAATGCCAGACCAAACAGAACATTGTCCTTCCCAATAAAAGATATTCTTTCTTTCTTCTCCAAGTGATGACTAGTATAACACCTTGAGATTCTATGGTGCTATATATATATATATATATATATACATATATATATATATATGTATATATATATATATATATATGTATATATATATATATATATATATTCTTGGTGATGAGTAGACAGGCATTATGTAGGGATGATGAGGTTTTTCAAACATTACTGAGCTCTTAGTGTGAGTCTGTCACTGTGCAGGGTCACTGAAAGCTCCCCTCTAAGGCAAAATGACCGGACTGGGAGTTCTTCTAGAACCC
The DNA here is from genome assembly GCF_034190915.1 of Cavia porcellus. Lineage (NCBI taxonomy): Eukaryota > Metazoa > Chordata > Mammalia > Rodentia > Caviidae > Cavia > Cavia porcellus. The sequence goes on along the minus strand of NW_026947514.1, from coordinate 25,755,689 downwards.
AACTTCCAGGCCAATAGGACTGCTACTGCCCCAACTCCAGTCACCCAGCATCCCAGAAGCTCTTTTCTCACCTTGAGTCATTGCCAAGTGGTGGCAGAGGCCACTTGAAGCCCATGGTTCTGTGGCCTCGTTTCCAAGTTGTTTGGCTGGAGTCCACTCAAGAGAGATCAGTGTCTTTCCAGCACAATCACTTGACATTTTGAAGATAACCTGGCTCATCATTAAAACTTTTGATTCCAGTAACACTGGGCCTTAGAGCCTCTCCTGTGTCACCTCGAGGACCCACTGGGCAGGAGAGAGTCCTACAACACTGACCACAACAGACACACTTCAGTAAGCACAGCTTTTATGGAAATCCTTGAAGAAGGAACCTAAACTAGGCTGGAGACCACCTGACATCTCCCCATTTTCATTGGGAAGGTGACAGACCCAGAAAAGAAGAAGCTTTTAAGGAATTTGCCAACACCTGGGGCACCCTCCCAGATGTAGGCTGAACGCTTTCAACAAATAAGAAAACATAATTTCCAAAAATCCTACTAAAAGTCCCATTTTCGTGAGGATTCCTATTTACCTTTTTTTAATTTTTATTTTTAAAGAGAATAAAACCAAGCTGGGCGTGGTGGCTCATGCCTGTAATTCCAGCACTCGGGAGGCTGAGGCAAGAGGATCGTTGTGAGTTCGAGACCAACCTGGGCTACAAAGTGAACTCAAGGTCAGCCTAAACTGCATAGCGAGACCCTGTCTCAAAAAAAAAAAAAAAAGAGAGAGAGAGAGAGAGAGAGAGAGAGAGAATAAAGCCAAACAAAATAAAGCAGAATAAGGCCAATCAAAATAAAACAGTGAAAGTGATACAGGACTTCAAAACAGGATAATAGGAAACCAACAATGGCTACCATAATGCCTCTTATTATCTTCAAAATTGCTGCGCATCCCATCAGACATAATAAAATCAAACAAAACAGAACAGAATAAAACCAATCAAAACAGAACATTGACTAAAACAAAACAACAAAATGGAAGAAAACAAAACAGTGAGTTTAATATTGAATTTCAAAAATAAGACAGAAGAAAATCTCCCATATTTGCTATGTTGCATATTGTTATCCTCTTAATAGATGCTCAGACTACCAGCTTTAGGCCTGCAAAGTCCATCAAACAATACAAGCATTAAGCTGTTTTTGTATCTTAGTTGCTATCAACTTGGTCTGTCCTCCAAATCATCCAGTTGCTTAGGGGTTGGGGGTGGGGCTCAACTCTTCTTGTCTCCTGCCTGCATGCTGGTTGGCTCATAGGAAAGGTGAACTGGTTTATTGTCACTCTTTTCAGCATGGCTTGTCACCACTCATGGGAAGGGCAAATCGGCTTGTTTCTCCTCTAGGGTCCAGCATGGCTTATGCTGGCTCATAGGAAGGGTGAATTGGCTTCTTGTTACTACCCAGAACCATCCTATTCACTGTTGTTATGTTTCTGCAGAGACCAGTCTCTACATCTCACTGAGGTAGGAACAGCAAGCAGATATCACTGCAGGCCCTCAGCTCCACCTGGAAAAGAAAAACACACACACATACACATGCATGCACACACTTGCACATGTACACATACACACACACTAAGTTACCCAGCCTGGGTTTGAACTTGCAACTCTCCTGTGCCAGCCTCTCAGAGTGCTGGGATTACAAGTTTGCACTACATGCTTGAATAAGACAACTGGAGAGATTCTGCACTGAACAACCCTCCAACTTTCTTCAGTCACCACAACCTTCCTCTTCCCCAGCTGAATAGGGGCTCAGTGTGACAGTTTCTGAATCCCTCTTACTTGGTCGCTGTAGCTTGTATTAGTGACTGTGTGTTTAACATCTATCTCCCTCCTCCTCGGGCTGAATGCAGAGCATTGTCTTCTTGTTCACTCTGGTTTATCAAGTGCCCAGCTCTGTGCCTGACACAAAACAGAGACTCAAACGCAGTATTTGAATGAACAAAGACGCTGGATTTTGCTTCCCAAATGGAATCTGCCTTCAAGACTTGGAGAAAGAAAACTATAGCCAAAGACAGAAAAGTTTCTCATTAGGAATTCAGACATTCTTGAAACCCTAGTCCCACCCAACAGTACGCTGGTAAACCTCTCATCTCAGTAGGTGACTCTCATGTGACTGATTATTCCAAATGGTGGCCTCCCTTAACCCATAGCATGAGATCTTTGGAAAGTTTAGAGTAGCCAAATCCAGACTCTCAAACTCTGTCCCTAAGCATTGTGTATTCCACAGAACACACACACACACACACACACACACACACACAGAGGTCCTTCAAATCACACCACATCTGTCTTCACTGAGTAATGCAATAGCCATTCCCATCCTTGTCCTGTTATTCCTTGGCTGCTTTTCACTACGTAGTCTGGAAAGCCAAACCTTTATTTCTCGGTCTCTGGTTGATAGAAGTGACCATGTTTTCAAATTTCAGCTATTACAATGGGTGAAATATGAGACGGATCATACAAAAACTAACTTCCTTAATTAAAGAGACTGGTGATCCTTCCCATTTATTTTTTTATGTGAATAGCCCCAGGATTCCTGGGGCCACAGGAGGTTGGGATCTCTGATGATAGAGTGTACAACTATGGAAATCAACAAAGGTTATCATCCAAGGCTATTATTCTTTTTCCCTTCTTTTTTCTCGTGTGCTAGTTTCCATGCTCAGTACCACTCAATGCTGTATTTGCCTTGTGAGTGACAACTTCACTTCCACAAAATATCATCCAGTGCATTAATTTAATGCTGACTTTTATTAGTTTGGTGTTTTTCATTTTAATTGGTAAATTGGGTTTAGTTTTATCATAGAGGCGCTATAAGCATAAAGGTTACATGCCAGTCAGGATTCTTTAGATAAACAGAACCTTTGGGAGGGAGAGAGAGATATCTCAAGAACATTTATTATGGGAATTAGTTTACGTGATTATGAAAGCCATCTCACTGTCTTCTGTCTGTGAGCCCATGGCACTAGGCTTAGTCAAAGTGCCAAGGCTGGGAACCAGAGAAGGTGGGGTGCCAATGCGAATTCCAGAATCCAAGGCCCAAGAACCAGAACCTGCAGTATCTGTAGGTAGATGATGGCTGTCTCAGCTCAAGAAGAGAGAGAGAGAGAGAGAGAGAGAGAGAGAGACAGAGAGAGAGACAGAGAGAGAGACAGAGAGAGACAGAGAGAGAGAGACAGAGACAGAGACAGAGAGAGACAGAGAGAGAGAGACAGAGAGAGAGAGAGAGAGAGAGAGAGAGAGAGAGAGAATTGCCCTTCTTGTAACAAATACCAGGAATGATCAGCATACAAAAGGGAAAGATTTTATATTGGCTCACAGTTTTAAAGGATTCAGCCCATGGCCTGTTGGTCACACAGTACATCATGGTGGGAGCATGAGAAGAAGGTGGTTGGTTCTCCTCATGACTAGAACACTAAAGAGAAGAAGCAAAGGGTCTGGAGTTCCTGTGGGGTTCCTTCCAGGGCACATTCCTATGACTGGGAGACCTCCTACTAGACACCACATTTTAAAGGTTCCATCACCTCCCACTGGCACCACATGCTGGACAGAAACTGTATCACATGGGTGTTTGGGAGAGCCCCAACCATACCACTTCCAGTTTTTATTTTGCTCTATGTGGGCTCTTAGCTGCTTGGGCCTGCTCACATTGGTGAGGATGAACATCCTTTACTCAGTCTACTGACTGATCTCTTCACAAGACACCCTCACAGACACAGACGTACCTAGAAATAACGTTTCATCAGAAACCTGGGCATCCTATTGCCCAGGGGCCTCCAACACCTGGGCATACAGCAAGAGGTGAGCAGTAGGCAAGTGAGCAGAGTCTCATCTGAATTCACAGCCATCCATTCCTCAGCATTCACACGACCACCTCCTATCAGATCAGCTAAGGCATTAGATCCTCATAGGAGCCTGAACCTAACTGTGACCTGCACTTGTGAGGGATCTGAGTTGCACATTTCCTTGAATCACCCTGAAACCATTCTCCACTTGTCTTCAGGAAATCAGTCCCCGGTACCAAAAAAGCTGGGAACCACTGCTTTAGCACAGTCAAGTTACTGTAGGAATTAACCATCAAAGGGAGTATACCTAGGTTTGTGTATATTGAAGTATTATTATATTAACAATAATTTTAAGTTAAACTGGTGATAGCAAGAACAGTTTTAATTTGCTCAAGTCTGAGAACAGTGTTTTCTCTGGTTTGTGTGTTTCCCAAGGCTTCAGCAATTGAAAGCTTGATTCCCAGTACACCAAGAGGCAATGTTAAGAAGAGCAGGACCTTTAAGAGGTGAGACCCAATGGGAGGTTGTTAGGTCTTTGGAAGAATATGGTTCTGAAGGTCTAGTGAATTTGCATGAGAAAGGTTGCTATAAAAGACCAACACTCTCATCTTCCCAGGCTCTGCTTCCTGTCTCACTGTGTGACCTCTTCCTTTTGTCCTCTTTCCTATCACTGTGTTTCCTTACCCCAGGAGGCCTTCATCAGAACCCTCCAAATATGTGAGCTAAATATGTATTCCTAGCCTCAGATATTTTCTTATAGCAACAGAAAGAGGACTAATACACTGATGCAAGCCCCTAATGATAATTTTGATAACTTAGATCTAAAATGATCCCCAAAGCCTCACATGCTTGAAAGGCCTTTAGGTTATCAGAGCACTGTAGTTGACTCACTGCTGGGATGTGTGAGTCTGGTCACTGGGTGTGTCACCTGGAAGGCTATATCTTCCTTCCTTGATTCCATGAGGTGAGCAGCTTTCCTCCACCAGACATTTCCACTATGCCACTTCTGCCTGGAGCCAGCCGACCACGCAAGGACTGAAACTTCTAAACCATGAGCTGAAACAAACCTCTCCACCTTTAAATTGCAAGTGTTATGTATTTGTCTCAGCAAGAAGCAAAGTTACTAAGACAATTATAACCCCAGACTAGTACATGAGACCTGCTAGGAGCTGATCCTGGCATGAGCTGGCTTCCCCTCAGCTGAATTCCTTGCTGCAGTCAAACCTCTGTTCCTCCAATACGTTGGACAAGGTTGCAATATTTTAGTGAGATAACAGAGACGGGAGTACACTGTACCTTGTCACCCTTAACCCTAGAACCGTTCGTCCTTCAAAATCTGACTCAGCTTCCTCTCATCCCATGAAGATACTTGTAATTATTCTAGGTGAGACAACCCTTCTTTTTTTATTTTAAAGAGAATAAAACAAAATAGAGCAAAATAAAACAAAGCAGATCAGAGCAAAACAATGCAAATAACACAGGATTTCAGAACAAGACAATAGGAAATCAACAGTGGCTACCATAATGTCTCTTATTTTCTTTGAAATATTTGTCCGTACCTTCACACACGATAAATTAATACAAATCCAAATAGTACAAAAGCAATCAAAACAAAAGAATGAGAGCCTTACAGGAACCAGACACTAGAAAATCAATAATGGCTACCATAATGTCTCTTATTTTCTTCAAAATAGCTGTCCCTACCTTCATACATATTGAAATCAAATAATTGAAAACAGACTAAATCCAATCAAAACCAAGAATAAAAGCATTATGGAACTTCAAAACAAAATGATAGGAAATCATCAATGGTTATCATGATGTCTCATTTTCTTTGTGGTTACCATGATGTCTTGTTAGCTGTTCATGCATCACATATAATAAAATCAAGTCTTGCAAACTCTTTAGGTGAAGTTTTAGGCATATGCAAGCCTATATGTGTACATCTATCCTTTCTGTATTAGAGGAAAAACAAAACAAAATATAAGAAAAGCAAGAAACAAGTGTCAAATAAATAACTATTACAAAGAGTCCAAAACAATAACAATGTAGACTTTCAAAACAAGGTGGTAGGAACATAACACATTTTGTGAAGCACCCCTTCTTTCCGGGCACTTACTACCCAGCGTATCTGGCTTTACCAAGTGATACAACTTACTTCCTTGACTGTAGAAGTACTTGTAGGCATGAAAACTCTAAGTTTCTCTCTGCCAACTTCCTTCCATTTCTACTGCTACTTATTCTCTTATACTGTTTTCCTTCCATCCCAAAGGAAACCTGTTTATTTCTTCCCATCTGTCTCCTCTGCCAAGATCTTGAGTACAATCATTCCCTTTGCTTCTGGAAATTTAATCCATCTACTCCTCCCTCATCCTGATTTGCATCTTTTCTCTTTCTCTTCTCTGAACTTTCTCCTTTAGCCCTGAGTATCTACCACTCCTCAGACAAAATAAAGTCCGCTGATAATCCAGTAATGACATTTTCAGGTACATATAACATAAAACTGAACTAAAGTGCTTTAGATAATCATAAAATTCATCATCTCACGTTAAGGAGAATCTTGTGTGTCAGGCCATGCCCTGAGTAGTTAAGATCAAGGTTCGGCTCTCTGCCCTAAGAGCAGCTCCTCTCATGGTAATTATATGCCCACAAGCAGTAGCCACTGCCAAACATTTCCTTATTCAGAAAAGCTGCGTGACTGCACCATAAGGTCAGGTGCCCAGTCCTGGATGGTGAGTCAGGGGCCAGAGGATGGTGGTGGATATAAGCCTTTAACACGTGAGCCAATCAATGGCAAAGAGTAATGGGATTACCTTGATTGGCTTAGATTTATCAGCATGCTCCCTTGTGACTCTGAGTCAGAAGGGTTTCATTGGGGTTGGGTGGCAAACCTAACAAAATTACTGTTCTGTTAGGAAGCAAAAAGTGGGGGAACAGAATCTTGGAAGAAAAACAATGGGTCCATCATCCCATTTTCTCCTAATCTCAACTGTTTTCCTCTTTCTGATTTTCTCAGATCCAACCCACATTAGGAAACCATTGCATTTGCTGCTTCCACTACCCAGAGCAATGCCATCGGCTGCCAATCCTGCCACACTACTCAAACTGCCCTTACCAGGTATTGGCATCCCAATTTAGACTCTGTCAGCTTTGACACTTCCACTGATCCCCTTCTTTACCTCTTTCTACCCATCACCTTATCCAGCAACCCTCAGATGGTCAATCATCCTCCCGCACAGCAGGTTCCCATCACCACTCATCAATGCTTATTCCATGAGCATTTTAAAGCACCTATTATACACCAACTGAGTACACCCTGCATGGGGTGCCTTACAAATTACTCTTGAATGCTTGGTTTAGTCACACTAATTTTCACTGCAACAATTGCAATAGCTTCCCAACAGGTTCCCTGCCTCCTGTCTGACTCCCTCATTAATCTGTCTTCCTCGCTCACAAGTGTGATCATTCCAAATGCAGGTTTGGTCATCACATTTATCCTGAAAGAGAAAGTCTTCAGTCTCCATCACAGCATCCACAGCCATGGCAGTCAGGTCTCACTCACCTCTCCTGGTCCAGCCCATCCTTCCCCCTCTACCTGTGGATCTCTGAGCATAATGAGTCACAATCTCCCCAACATACCACAAGCTTTCTTGGAGCTTTGGTCACATTGCCTTCTAACTAAAACACCTTCCCCTACTCTCTCTTCTAGGGGAAAGCTTACTCATTTTTCAAGTCCAGGTCCATGTCACCTCCTTAGTGAAGTTTTCTCCAAGGCCAAATCAAGCATGTCCCCTGTGGTCCCAGAGCGTTTGTCCCTATCAATCATAAGCATGTCACAGAGCACACTATGGTTAGGTTTACACTCATCAATTTGTGCAGGGCAAGGACTGCAGCTAAATCATCATTCTGTACTAAGTCTAAGCACCTGGAAAACGAGTTCCTCAGGGAACCTGAGGGTGAGACAGGAAGTTACTTGCAGTGGTCTTATACGTATTTAGTCAGAGTTCTTTCATGACAAGTAGAAAGAAATAGCTTTAAACAAAAAGGGAATTTTGCTTACAGTATTAAAAACTCTCTCCAAGTACAATTTCAATCTAAAGATTCAGGAAGTATCATCAAGACCAGATTTCTCAGCTCTGCTTTCTGCTCTGTTGGCTTCATTCTCTCTTTCCGAGTAAGAACAAAATGGCTGCCAACACGTCCAGCTTAGATTATGCCACCCTCAGGTTCACATCAGTGGAAAACAATGCTTTTTGTAGTCATTGGAGCCCAAGGCTCAATATTTTGATTAGCACTTAGTCCCATGCAATATCATGGTTGGCTATTTGTATTTTATATGTCCACCCATGTTTGGCCATTTTTAGGTAGCACGTTCATCCCTGAATCTGTGGGAAGAGCCATTTTCACCAAAGTGTGGATGGAGGGTGAGAGAAGTAACTTCCTTCAGGGAAATACTATTCAAGATATTTTTTGTGTGGTAATGAAATTCTTCACATTATCTGTGGTGATTCTTGAGCACTTGAAATGTGATTAGTGTGACTGAAGAACTGTACTTCTAACTTTCTTTAATCTCAATAAGATTTAAGTTTAAATAGCTACATGTGACTTGTGACCTCTGTGTTAAACACCTCAGTTCTGGTATAGAGAAGGTCTACACTGTCCAACATGAGCAGAGTGTGTGCTGCCATGGTTTCCCAAGCAATATATACACCTAGCTTACTGCAAACATGGAAGTCTCTAGGGTGGGCTACATCAGCATGGTCTGGTTGGTATTTTAAATATTCAGATTTTCAGGCCCAACTTGATCTCAGATACTGTGTTAGTGGTAGTGGGGTCTGGGAATCTGTGTTTTGAAACTTCCAACAGAGGATACATAGCTACTTTTGGGTAATCAGTGATATTTGAGTGAAGAATTGGTTTAAAGGATGTGGAGGGCATTCTGGGTAGCATCCTGTGGTTATATCACTATTCGGAGTAATCCCAGAGCTCCAAAGCGCAAGCATGTAGGAACCTTCCTTGTACTCTTCCTCCCTCCTTTCCTTCCTTTCCCCTTTCTTCCTTCTTTCCACTAGCCATACGCTGAGTATCTCGTAGGTGTAATTTCCAGTGTTAGTTACCTCACGTGATTGAGCGATGTGTTCATTCACTTATTCACCCATTTGTTGACTCACTCATCTTCTGTGTACCAAGAGTTCATTCATTCATGTGATCATTCATTCTGAAATGAAAAAGATAAAACAAAAGAGGGGTTCCTCTCCCATCAGGAAAGTAATAGTGCTTAGTGAAATGGGAGATAGTTTTTCGAAAGGGACAATAGAGGTCCCTGGAACCTTATTATCCTGTGACTAGAGTATAAGAAAGGTGAAGGGACTGGTTGGGTGGATTGAGGTGAGCAGGGATGGGGTGAAACAGAGGTGTGACCTGTTTACATTTGCATTTTTAAAAGACCCTTCTGGAAATAGTAGTGAGGGGGAAAATCCAATCCCAAAGTTTGCATACTATATGATTCCATTCGTATAACATTCTTAAAGTGACAAAATTATAGAATGGAGAAGAAATTACTGGTCGGTGTGGATTGAAGATGGAGTGGGAGGGAGGAGAGGAGTGTGGCTATCAAGAGGCACATTGTGTACTATATGTTTGCCTTCACCCCACTCATATGTTGAAGCCCTAATCGCCAATGTGACTGGATTTGGAGAGGGTCCACGAGGAGATAATAAAGGTTTGAAAAGGCTGTAAAGATGGGATGCTAATCCAGTGAGGCTGATGTGCTTATAGGAGGAGAGAAAGACCCCAGAGCTTGCTTGCTTGGTACTACACGACAAGGAGATCATCTGCACAACAGTGTGAGAGACCTCATCAGGAAGAGGTCAGCAACTTGATCTTGAGCTTCCAGCCCCCAGAACTATGATGATTCAATTTCTGTTCAAATACCTAGTCTGTTGTGTTTTGTTACAGTGTCCTGAGCTGACCAATGTACAAGTGTAGTGAGAAATGAAAACATTTATCTGGACCAAAACTTGCCTGTGAATGTACCAAGATGTTTTATTTATAATAAATAAACACTGGAAATAATTCAAATGCCATTAGCAGATGAATGAACAAGCAGATGCTGGCATATCCCTGCAATGGAATACTATGCAGTAATGCAACAGAATTAGCAGTGAATACAACCTACCACAAATCAAAATTATGCTGGGTAAAAAAGTAAGACAAAAGAAGGAAATGCACTGTATAATTTTATTTATATAAAATTCTAGTAAATGTAGACTGATCTACTGTAATAGAAATCCAATTGGTGGTGGCCTGGAGGTACAGTGAGGGGGAGAGGGGTGCGAGGGGATGATTACAGAGAGACACTGGGACAGTTTGGTGGAAGGTAATGTGTATGCTCTCGTCTTGATTGTGGTCATGGTTTTATGAGCATGTCATGTATTTATGTCAAGACTCATTAAATTATACATTTAAATATGTGCCCTGTTTTCTAACCAATCATAATTCAATGCTTTTTAAGTAGCTCAGGAGGAGGGTAGGAAACCAGGGCTTTTATTCCCTTCCTCCGTGTTCAGGCTCCTCTGCCCCTTGCCCTGCTCATCACTGAGCCTGCTTACTACTGAAGAGCATGACCGTGTTTTCTGCCCCCACAAGCCACGCATCTAGAATTGAATAGCAGTCTTATGGAAGATGAACCTGGCTATGTGACAGAAAGAAAAAGACTGGTAGAGGATTCTTTATCAAAGTCAAGGCAATTCTTGGACAAAGTCACCTTTCAAACGTGACCAGGTGTCCAAAGAATTAGAAAGGCGTTATGAAATCTGAATGCAGAGAACAATCAGACAGACCTGACTATAAATCCTGGCTCCGGGACTTAGCAGGTTTTTGACTCTTGTCCTCTCTAGACCTGTTTCCTTATCTAAAATCATATCTCATATCTCACGAAGAATGCTGGGAAGACTCAGTGAAGTTCTATTTGCGAAAACATCTACACCAGCCTGGCTCAGAAGGCATCATTTCCAGAAGGGAAGGATGCATAGTTCAAATCCTAAAATAGGATCCTAGCCCTAACTCTACCACCACTGTGGCCAGCACTGGGGATGGAAAGAGGGGGACACATAGACAACATATCAAATCTTCATTCCACTAAGCCCTGATTGAGAATTTTGCTGTATCAGGGGTCAGCATCCTAGGAACCCTGGGCCAGTCCAGCCCACTGCCTCTTTTTGCATAGCTCAGGAGTTATAGGTGGTTTTTAGGACCTCAAATGTTTGAAAATATTTAATAATATTTTGTAACACGGGGAAATTTGATTTTCATTGCCTACCAGTTAAGTTTTACTAAAATTTTACTAAAATATAGCCATGCACTACTGGGAACATTAGTTGCTATATGTCAACTTGATTGAAGATTAATGAAACATACTTCTAGGTGTGTCTGTAGGGTGGCATGATTGGCATGTGGGCCAGTAAAGTGACTAGAAAGAACCTGCTCTGACCATGGGTGGTCCCATCCAAAAAGCTTGCAGCCTGGGTTGAATAAAAAGGGAAAGGACTGTGTGTATCAGGCAGTGTTTTACTAAAGAACCAGATACAACACAAAATATACAAACATATTAGAAATTACAAGATTGGTTTATGACAGTCTGCCACAGAGTAGGAAGAGGAAGCATGCCTAGTGTCGGTACAGTGGAGGCTGAAGATTTCAGTCCAAGGTCTGAAGCTTTTTGCAGTGGTCCATGCAACTCCATATCTGGAGGCTGACAGGTCTGCGATGGAAGCCTGGAGAGTCTATATCGGCAGGCTGAAGGATCTAAGCCAGAAGACTGAAGAGACTACACCAAAAGGCTGAAGGACCCAAGGCAGAAGCTGACGAGTCTCCCCTAGAAACCAGGAGATGATGTCCAAGCTGAAGGCTAAGACTGCAGCTCCTCTGAAGTACGGAACCCAGTCTGACTTTCCTTATTTCCTCTTTATCCTGTCCAGGAGATGAGCCACCCAAAATAGGTCACCACACCTTAGGGTACAGACAGCCACCCTACAGCAGGTCCCCTACATCCTAGGGTGTAGAATTGCTGAGCCAACTAAGTTAATCTTCTAAACTGCTCAGATGGACATAATCAGCCCACCATTGTGCTGTGTTTTGTGGAAGCTCCATTCTTCTTAAGTGGATGTGTCTTTTGTAGTTGCAGTCACCCATGAACACCAGACCCCAGTTTCTTCAGCCTTCTAAGGCAGCAGTCTCCAAAAAGTCACTCTCCAGGGAGCTTCTAGGCCTGAGATTTTTGGCTGGCACTACATTCTTAATCCCTCTTGTTCTGAAACTTCCAGCTTTTTGGATCAAGCAGCTACTGGATTCTCTGGCTCTCTAACACTGCAACAGCCCATTGTGGACTCCCTCTCATCCTATAAGTCTATCTAACACCATTGCATAATTAAATGCAAGGTGATTGACAGATAAAGTAAAAGTTTAAATTTTTTAAGGAGTTTTTATGGTGAAAAACAAATTCATCTTCCCCAAAATACTACTTCTTACTTTGAATGCACTTACTTGCATTCTTGCCACTTTCTGAAGCAGTTCTGAGAGTTTTGTCTTGTGAATGTCTTCAGTTATACTGTAATGGCTGCTTTAATATTCTGAGTCAATTCAAAGCATTTATATTTTCATGGTCATTTTGACTTTGGGAAAGACCCGGAAGTCACATGGTCTTAGATCCAGTAAACAAGAAAGAGGAGGACGCATGATGCTTTCACAAGCCTGCCTTTTCATTGACTGGCAGGTGGTCAGCAGTGTTAGTTGTACTTTTTATCACACCTCATAAAGACCCTGATGAAGGAAGGCTTGCAGAACTGCTTCAGAAAGTGCCAAGAACAATAGGATAAGTGCGTTCAACAATAAAGGGAGTATTTTGAGGGGAATTAGCAGCAATGTGGTTTTTTTTTTACTGTAATAATTTTTAAAATTTAAACAGTTACCATATAGTTTGGTCATGTGTGTGTATGCAGTAGTGTCTAATGGATAGTCTATTGATTCTGTTGCTCTAGCAAACCCTAAGCAATGTGACTATATAGTGTAATTGAAACCAATACCACATGGCCTACAAAACACCATCTCCTATCTGGCCCTTTAACAGAAAAGCCTGAAACTTCTGAGTTAGATCATCAGAAACAACATGCTTGTCTGTGGTCCCCTCAGGTCCCCAGTGCATTATTCAGTGTTTAAGATTTAATGCTATGCCTTAGCTTTTATAGGAGTTCATGAGAAACATCTACTTGAATGGAATTTCCATGTCTTTTGCAATAAATATTTCCTTCAGTTTTATGCCAGAGAAGAGGTTTGTCCTCAATTGACCTTATATACATCATTTTATTACCTCACTGTAACTGACATATCAAAGGTGGCAGACAGAATAATTTTATGTGATATTAAAAGGCAAGGATTTTTTATTTTAATGATTGCTCACTTATTTATGTGACTGGTCTCTGTTGGTTAGTGATAGTGGTTTCCACTTACAAAAATATAATTTTATATTGATTTAAGAAAACGTCAAGCCAGACAATGGTGACACAGGTTGACAATCCAAGCTCTGAGGCTGAGGCAGGAGGATAGCCACAAATTCAAGGCCAGCGACATAATAAGCTCAAGGTCAGCCTGAATTACATACTGAGACTCTACCTCAAAACAGTGTTTATGTAACAATTTTGATAGAGCCACAAGAAAGGCAAAAATGTGACAGTTGCTCAAGAATGACAGTAGTTTGAGAAGTACCATATGGGATAGCAGAAATATGTTTTTCTTTTTATAATGGTTGCCGGAAAGTTCAAGATTAAAGGTGGTGCCATTTTGCAATAATATCCAGAGTTCTGTAATTTATCTCATTCGACTTCTTTGCATCTACCTTTACAGAGCACAGATCCCATCACATAGCCTCTACTGGCTTACAAGAGAAATGGGAGCTTTGTGCTCTTAATCACTTTCCTCATTGTTAGGACAAAATAATAGACACCCAACGCTTTAAGAGGAGATGCTTCTTTTGGCTCATGTCTTAAGAACTTCAATATGGTTGAAGGTCCTATGTGGAAGAAAGTTGATCATCTCGTGATTCCCCAGAAGCAGAGAGTAAAGGGTGGAACCCAAGAGGGAGCTATACCCTACCAGGTCATGCCTGCAGGGATCTGCCTTTTCTGACCAGACCTTCCCTCCTAATACCAAGCCTTTCCTCACATGTTCCATGCTTGGATGACTGAGCACTATGAAGAAAATCCTAGCAAACCAGTTCTCTGGTCAGCCCATCTGTAGCATACGGCCCTAGAGTGTTCCTCTTAAAGCAAAGTCTCTCACTTTAGCAATTTTGAGCATGTGAGGCCTTGTGGGTTCTTCACATGCCCTTACAGCATCTTTCAGTTGTCTTATTGTGAAGTACTTTGGTTCTTTTTAATACTAATCTTTTTAGCTCTGTTTCAATTTTGGCAGCTTTCTGGGAAAACTAAAAACTTTTCAAAGAGGCTGTTTGCTCCAGATTCTTTGAAACCTGGTTAAAAGCAGCAAGCAGTATTCATGCTATTGGCCGAAAGTTAGGCTGCCTTGAAATTTTCTTCACTAGATTAGTTTATTGTCCTTAACCTTGGTCTCCCACAAAGACTTGGGGCATGAGAAAAATGTTGACAAATTTTCTGCCACAACACAATCCACATGGCCTCTAGTCCAACTGTCAATGGAATCTCTGTTTCCACTTTAAGCCCACCGCATTTTGGTCTTCTGAGCTTTGATCAGAATCTCCCCAAAAATTTAGTTTATGGCATTCTAGGGCTTCTCTAGTCAACATCTGCAACCCTTTCCAAACTCCTCCCAAAAGCCAGTTCCAAAAGTGTTTAGACCCCATAGTCCGGTGAGTCACAACAATGACCTGGCTTCTCCGTTGCCCAAATGTGTCTAAGTTACTTTCTTCATCGCTGGGACAAAATACCTGACACCTGAAACTTAAAGGAGAAGAGGCTTATTTTGGCTCATATTTTAGAAGTTTCAGTCCTTGCATGGTCTGCGGCATTGTGGAAGGACATGGGCAGAGGAAAGCTGCTCACTTCATGGCCACCAGGAAGCAGAGGGCAAAGGGCAGAGCCATGATGGGAGATACACATCTGGATACAAATCATACCATACCCTGTTATCTCCATATGTGTGCCCTCCCATCCACAGTTTTCCTGTCCATTATTTCAGTTATCCACAGTCATGCAGTGCAAAAATCTGAATCAGAAAGTTTCAGAAATAACCAACTCACAAGTTTTAATAGCATGCCATTCTGCACTCTCCCGGAGGCTGTCCATCCCATGATGAGAATCATGACTCTGGTGTGCCTGTGTGGTATAGTCTGCACCCCCTTAGTTGCTTGGTACTTGTCCCAGTTGCATGGAGCACCTCAGTGCTTTTATCCCAGTAACTCATTTTACTTAATAATGGTCTTGACGTACAAAAGCAGTGATGCCACAGAGGCAGCAAGGCACAGAACATGGAAAGAAAGATGAACTCTGCTCTCACATAGCCATGCTGCAGGCCTACAGGGAAAATGTGGTATATCAAGGCTTCAGTACTATCCAAAGTTTCAGGCATCTACTGGGAGTCTTACGATATTTCCTCCCAAGGATTGGGCAGGGGCATTGTAATCAACTCTAGCACACATTAAATATGAACAAGGGATTGTGAAATTGAATAAAGAAACTAAGCGATGTTGAATAGTAGTGTTTATTTCCTTTCTTTTTTTATACAACTAACTAGGAGGGATCCCAGGGAATCAAGTAGAAAACAGGAGAGTTCCACAGACAGCAGCCCATGGGGAGAGAATACTTGTGGAGTTACAGCTGCTTGACCTACTCTGAACTCTTAGGTCAGGCAGGTTGTCCAACCATGGGATGTGTGTGGGGGCCCTTCATGGTGACAAGTGTACCATAGCATGCCTGACTGCAATATGATCCAATAGATACTCCATTGATCTCTATTTGGGGATGAGACTCAAGCTTAGAGATGTTCAAATTTCATGGGCCAAAGTGATTTCTAAAAACTCAGAAAGGGTACCCATATATGGTTACCAATATTAATTTTCCTGAGTAAGGTCAGTAGGAAAATCCTGTCATCTACCATCACCATAATTTCATAACAGAAATGACATTTTTGTAATTAAAATATGAGCGGGTATTCCATCCAAATAAAGAATAGTCCTATTTTTAAAAGTTAGTTTTTAAAAAGTTATCACATTATCCTTAATTTTCTTATTTATCCACCAATGAAGAAAAACTTGGATGTTAAAGGAGCCAGAATGAATTTATGAGCCCCAGAGATGAACCAGAAGAATATGAAATCAGAGTACTGAGCCGCAGGCACAGAACCTAAGAAGGTCTCGAACAATGTTGTAGTCAGAGGTTGTGTAGAGAATAATTAGAATCAGGACATGGAATTTATAATATTATTTTATAATGGTCACCCAGAGTTAACACAAGAAAGTGCAGGAAATCTATCCACAACACCAAAGATACAATATTCAACCAAAAGCCTGAATCCCATAGCATTGTCCCACATGAGTCCAGATGAAGACCCAGAGCTCATGACAATGTCTCCCATGAGTCCAGCTGAAGGTCCAGAGCCCACAAGAAGGACTCATGCCAGTCCGTTTTGGGAAGGGATCCATGCTGGGAAGGCCCAAAGGTCAGCAGTGGAAGCTAGAAAGTCTATGCCAGCGGGGTGAAGGAGCTGTGCTGGTAGGTTGAGGGTTCTACTCTGGAGCTGAGAAGTCATGCTCAAAACAAAGACCAGGGCTGTCCTGAAAGGCACCACAGCCACCCTCAGCAACATGGAGGCCCCGAGCTCCTTCGATGACAAGCATAGTCGCTTACATGCCAGGAAGCCAAGATGATGAGTTCATCCTAGAGACCAAGCGACACACATCTTCCCCTCCAGAGCCAGGAAGCAATGCTCAATATGAGGATCAGAGCTTCTCCAGGAAAACCAACAGCTCAAACAGCAACTTATAGGAGAACCCGCAATGCCTCAACGCCTTAACACCTCCTTCTCCACAACTCTGTTTATGCTGGCAACTTTCCTCAGGTGGAACGTCTATGCTCAGCACCATGGTGATTTAATTCTGCTAGCATTAAGTTGATCACCAGTTTTTAATCTATAACAAACAATATATTGAGGATGTAGGAGACTTTCATCTACATAAGGTATTGCCCAAACATCCTTGAGAAGTAGGGCTTCAAAGCTGGAATGTGTCAGCAAGACCATCTGGTCCAGCCTCCTCATCTTGCTAAGAAAGAAGCTCAGTCTGGGGTTCTACAGTCTGATGGAACCACAAGGCTGTGAGGCATGACACTTCTAGGGTTTATTTTCTAGCACATGTCCCACTGCATCCCTAGCACCTGCCAAAGGACAAGAGCCTATGCAAAAAAGATACCAACACTGTCTTTGAGAGCATCTGCCACTAAGGATGGGGTGTGGTTTCTGCCTGTCGGCTAGGTTCTGGAAGAACACACTTTCCTTGTCTGGAGGAAAGTTGTGCCTCGTCATAAATGTGCATAAACAACCCCTAAATCCTGAGAGCGCCAAGGATCTCTGGGGAGAAAAGAGTAAGGCCACCAACATCTCAGGTCCTGGGGAAGCTGTCCTAGCACTGGGTAAAGCATGTGTGATTGAGACGGCATGTCCAGAGCTTCTAGAGAAGAGCTTGGTTGCTTTACCAGGCCAGAACTTGGAGGACCCTCTGGGTTGCCTCATTCCATTTCCTCTTGAGTCCACTGACATCTGGCTCCTACTTCTTTCCTGAAATTATTCCTACAAATGCCATTCACTCCCTTCAGATAGCCAAATAGGATGCTATCTTTCCAGCCCACAGTCCTCCAGCCTTCAAATACGTGACATTTGACCACACTTACCCATATTTTATAGTACTACAGTACTAACGTATATGTTATTATGTAGGTTATTGTAGGAGGCTACAGACACTCCATCCACCATCTTCTCAAACCAGACAGGTCACTTCTCTTTGACTATTCCTTCTGTCCTTCCTGTCCCCCCCCCCGTCCTTAGCCTCTCTTACATTGTTCTTTTCTTTTCTTTTTTTTTTTTTTTTTTTTTGCTGACCTGTTATCCTTGAACATTATCCTTCTCTCTGGGGGCTCCATGACCCCAACTCAGAACTAATCACAGCTTCTCTGGACATGGTGTCAGCTTCCTGCATTTGACTTGTATCCACTCTAGTCCTCCAGTTAGCTGCCAGGTAACTTTGCAAAACAAGAGTGGGGAGACTAGGTATGTGATTGCATTTCTAAATGGCTACATGTTAAATGGTTATATAGTACTTATAATTTTCCTCCTAGCTCAAAAAAAATGGTCATAAGGTGAAGCCTGATTCTAACATGAGTGGTTCAGAGTACACACACTGTGATCATTGAGCCAGCCCAAAGGCAGCACCACAGATGTGGAGATAACTTCACCCCTCTTCCCCTACAGTTCTGTCTGCCTGAAAAACCTTGGAAAATTTGTCTTATGCAAAAGCCACATATTATCCCAGACTTCCACCCCAATAGCAGACAGCACTGTCACCTCCTCCTCTGTCCTGCTCCATAAAGCACCTGTACTTCTACAACTCAGATGCCCTGCTTATATGTCTGTCTCGGTAGCCAGACTGTGAGCTGTTCTAAAATGATATCACGGCACTGTGTCCCCAGCCCTTGCACAGGAAGCACTTGATCTGTATCCCAATGAATCAATGAATGAACACATGGCTTTACTCCAAACTGCTGCATGAATGAAGCAGGACAAATTCAGGGCCACATCCAGACACTGGATTCCCTGTTGGATGACCTCTGCCCAGAACGGTACAGACAGGGACTGGCTTGGGTATGACTCCAGCTCTGTGTTTGGCTGACTCTGTGACCTTGGTCAGTGCACACAAACTCTCCAGCCTCCTGACATCATCTCTAAAAGGAGAAAGATGATCCCAGGAGCACTTACCTCATACAGCTGCTCTGAGGTTTAAATGAAACAACTCGGGATGCTCTTCAGCATGGAGGAAGCACTTGACACATGCTAATTGTCATTGCCTTTCCATCCTCTTGTCAAGCATTTGCCCAAGAGGCACCTGACATGAAGCTTATGCCACTCAGGATGAGGGAACAAAAGGACAGTGCAGACTGGAATCTCAGGGTCAGCCAATCTCATCGCCTTTGTCACTGGGATTCCTCTTGTCACAGAAATTACGCCCTGGGAAAGTCTCATCAAGTGATCCAGTGTCCTTAATAACACACCATTCTGAAGTTTGGTTCCTAAGGTTCATGAACCTCAGCTCACAGCCCGACTGCAGAAAAGAATCAAAAATGTCCTTTTTCCTGGTCACCAGCCAGAAAGGCTGAGGACACTGTTGCTTCAGGAGACAGATAACACTCAGTAGTAGAGGAAGTGGCCAGGGCTGGACTCCACAGAGGAACTGGCAGCATCTATGGTGCATTACCAAGTGTCACTGAGCCTTCATCAATAATCTTACCCTCAGGGCTGATGCCACCCATCCCAGGGACAGGGTCTGATGGCACTGTAGCAGAAGTCTGAGCAGCTGCAGCATGACCTGCCATGCACATAGAGCACATGCTCATCCTTCTATGGCCCGCAATAGGGCTACCCAAACAGGAAGTCCTCTGGGTTACAGGGCCTCTGGCAGCTGCTAGATGATGGGGATACCATCTCTAGCCAGTAGCCCTACAGACTTAGCAAGCTTCTATAGGCTCCTTTCAACCCACTCCTCAGCTGTGCAGACCCCAAAGCTAGGAGCTGACCTTGACTCTCTCTCATACGCATTTAATTCCCCCAACCTGCTCTTCTGTCATAGAGCATTGCCATTGTATCTCCAAGGGAGCTCAGCCTCCAACAGACCCCATCCCGATATTCTGTTCATTTGCTTTTTTCTTTTTTCATTGCATGTAATACTTTGCAATACACTAGTTTACTTACTAACTAGTTTACTTGGTTACAGCTACTACCTGTCTCCTTTCTCTCTAAAATGCCAGCTCCACAGGGATAGCTATTTTGTTCACTGAAAAGCACCTGGCATTTGGTAGGTACCCAATATATATTCATGGACAGATTCTCCATGACTGCCGTGTCCTGTCTGAATGATTACATGGCCTCCTGTCTGGCCACCACTGCCTCCTCTGGTCCATTCCCATCTATTCTCCGGTGTGCTGCTCGCTCAGAATATACATGTGATCATGTGCCTGCTTGGTGCTGCCCACTCCTGCTGCCCCAGACTTTAGACACATAGATGGCTTCAGGCAGCTCCCAGGATAAAGTCCAGTCCCTCTGATAAAGGCTCAAATGACTGCCCTTACCTTCCTATTGCCCTCCGTCAGCAATACAGCTCTGCCATAGTCGCCCCCACCACAGGCGTGAGCCTGTGGTGCCCTGTGCCTGGAGCGCCCTTCTCTCCCTCTGCCTCTGTCATCCTTCAGGCCCCTGAAGTCTTCTCTGGGGCTTCTCCACTCTCATTAGATCAACTCCTCCCTAGGATCACACATGCCCTTGGAGACTCCTCTGCTGTGGTTTGAATGTGTCTGCTGAAGTTTATGCATTTAAACTTAACTCCTGGTGTTAACAGGTGGGGCCTTTAAAGGGGTCTCGACTGGGTCATAAAGGCTCTGCTTCATGCATGGATTAGTGCTATTATCACGAGGGCATGTTTGTGGGAGCAGGTTGCTGATAAAATGACAAGCTCTCTTCCATGCGTGCCCTTGCCATTCTTCTGCACCTGGGACAATGCGCTGTGATGTCCTTTCTATTTGTGAATCCCTTGCTCACCCCACCTTGGACTTCGCAGCCTCCAGAGCTGTAAGACATAAGTCCCTGTTCTTTATATGTTACTCGGCCTCAGGGAGTCTGTTAGAGCAGCTTAGGATAAGACATCTTCTACAAAGCTTGTCATGGCTCCATTTTTATGCAACCATGGGTCTGTGGATTGTTCGGTAACATCTTTCTGTCTGACCATACCATGAACTCTTTCAGAGCAGGAGTATTTTCACTGCTCATTATTTTCGCTGCCATAATTCTTTGCAGCACACTAGGAACATAAGAGGTACTCAACAAATGTCCATTATTGGTTAAATGAATTTCATGAGGAAACCCAAGTCCAAGGAGAGAAGTGAGGCATTCCCAGTGAGTGGCTTGGAGTGGCACACTGAACTTGTAACCCAGAGTTGAAGACTCTGCCCATAATTCATGCCACACTTTGGTAGGGTAAAAACAAGGGTCCCCCAACCAGTGGAGACCCCTGGCTGGCCAGCACAATGGGACATGAATGGCAGTTGGATCTACCTTAGGTTTCATAAGGTCAGTACAGAAGATCAATTTTGGGGAGACTATTCCACACTTGGAGTCTTACAGTCTTAGATACTGTAATCCACAACTGCATATGGGAAGCTCTTGAAATTTACCAAGTCAAAAAGAAATTTAACAGTAACAAGCAGAAAAGTTCCTTTGCCAGAGAGGAATATTTCTGCCTCTCATCTGTCAATAGGTCCTAGAAGCTAGTTTCCCTGAAGGTCACCCCAAAGCACAACCAAGTTGACAGTGCTTTTGAGAACATTTATCAAAGATCTCAGTGCTGGATAACAAGGAAAGAAGAGAGGAGAAGATAAGCGACAATCTTACCCTCCGGGAGCTTACATTCTAAGGCAAGGCCCCAACATAAAACCAATCAAACACTGAAATACCCAAATACCCATTGACCACAGTCTCAGCAAGTGCAAAAATAAGGAAACAAATCTTGATCTCTTATGATAAACTTTGAGAAGGTCACTCTAAGCTGAAGCTTGAGGCCGTGGGACCACTTGGAGAACAAGGAAAAGTTCAGGTATTCCCAGCCGCTAGTAATTCTACCCACGACTGTCAATCTGCTCAAGATACAGTCCAGTCCAGCCACCACCATGAGAGGAAAATGCAAGTCTCCTTGGAACATGGCTTGGGGAGGGGACAGGAGACCCTTATAAAATTTCTAGCACATTAATCCTCAATGGTAAGCCACACAGAGAAAGGTCCTAGGCATGACCTCAAAGATTAAGGTATTGAATGTAGCTAAAATGTTTCTGGAAAGTAGAGGAATTACTTAAGTAGGAAATAATTGTTGAGGATCTATTATTACTATTCAAGATGTGTCCAGTGACATTGAGGTGTTCTAGTTAATGTTCTGTCATTACTATCATCTTTGGAGAATATAAAAATAAGTGTTCATGTGATGACCTGATTGACCCCACCTATTTTCCTCTTAATTTCTTACAGTCAGCCATCCACCTGGAAATTCTCCAACCTTGGGGGGTTTCAAGAACAGAACCCTCACAGTTGACGGGAAGGCTGCTCACGGCCGGGCCCTCGGTGGGTCTGAGGTTGTTGAATTGACCGGTAGGCTCCTCCTGGGTTTGGGACAGTGAGCTTTTTAAGCATTCCATGCTCTGTTAGCAAGCAATTGTCTATTTTTCATGGGATAAGGAGGAAGAAATCCTTGGCCCAGCATCCCAGCCTGGCGGCTTGTGTGGCTGGCTCTCGCCAGTGGACTGTGAAGCAATTTCCACTACTGAAAGGGATCTTGGTGCTGATGGGATTGAGCAGCAGAAAAATGAGGCTTGCCTGACCCCTTGTGGTTTGCGACTCTCAGTGCCTACTCGTGGCTGTCCACCGAGGTCTGGCCCAAGACTGAATTCACGGGAATGTGAGTCCTGTGGAGGACTGAGTGGAGCATGCCCCCCCTCCCAAAGTATGTTTCCCTACTGTGACCTTGTTTGGAAAAAGGATGTTTGCACATGTAATTAAATTAAGGTTCTTAAGATGAGATCATCCTGAATTACCCAGGCTGCTCCTAAATCCAAGGACAAGTGCCCTTATAATGGACAGGAGAAACTGGCGCACAGAGAAGGCCATGTAAACAAAGAGGCAGAAACTGGAGCTATACAGTTCTGAGTCAAGGAGCACCAAGGATGCAGGCCACCACCGGAAGCTAGGAGAGATGCACAGACACAGTTCCCTTGGAGCCACCAGAAAGAGCCAGGCCCGCGAATTACTTGATTGTGGAATTCTGGGCTCAAGAATCTTAAGAAAAATAAATGTCCACTGTGTGAGGCACCAAGTTTGGGGTAGTTTGATACAAAGCCCCAGGAAACCAATATTGTTTTATAGTCTCAAGATGGAGAGAAGGACCAGGAACACTCAAAGCTAGGGTTTTCAGATACTGCTCTGTGGAAAGGGTGCATCAGAGTTATCTGGGTATTGTTGAAACAGAGTCCTGATTCTGATTTAGTGACCTCGGCTTGCAGCCTCTGGAACTGTATGTTTAACAATTATCCCTTGTCAATTCTCCCACAGACACATTTCTGGGAGCCGCTGCTCTGAGCCATTGATATATTTATTAAGCCTGTTCACAGTCTAGTTCTAGCTCCTTACCATCCCAGCCAAGGGCAAGAACATGCTTCCTCCGCCTGTAAGATTTTAAAGCCTGAAATGTCAGATGCTTGTTACTGCAGGATAGCTTAATTTATCCTGACTGACTTAAATGCGGGAATGTTTTGTCTCAACCTCAAACCACCCTCGTAAGGCATAACTTCAATACTGGTATACTTTTTGAGCTTGTGGGGAATTTGCTTAATGTGCCTCAAGGTCATCACTGTGGATATTTCTCGTATTAGGGAGGACACTGAACTAAATCAGTGTTAAATCTCAAACTCTAAAACTTATTTTTCTTGCTATTTTCTTTGTTCATTACAATGAATGATTTTCTAGCTAATATCAAACTTTAATGTGGATGCATTGTCTCAAGCTCTTCTTAAATGCTCTTCTTAAAACTCAGTAGATCTAGTACTGCCTTCGTTCAAATGCTAAAACAAATACCACAGACTGTATGGCTTAAACAACAAATATTTATTTCTCACATCTCTGGAAGATGGAAGTCCAAGATCAAGGTGCTAAGAGACTTTGCATCAGGAGAGGGGTCTGCTTCCTGACTCAGTCAGCTGCTTTCCCGCCGCATTCTTATATGACAGATGTCAGAAATCATCTGTCTATGTCTCTTCTTCCATTCATGAGGGTTCCACTTTCATGACCTAATTATCTCCCAAAGATTCCCCCCCACACACCAAGTACCATCTCATTGAGAATTGGGGTCTCCGCAGACCAGTTTTGGAGGGATGCAAATACACAGTCCATAGCAAGTACCTTCTCCCATAGTTAGAACAAAATCAAGTGATGCCAGTCTGCTGGCTAGTGCACCACACCCTGAGTGGCAAGGTTTCGGGCAACACTTTGATACAAATTTAATTGTAAAAT
The DNA here is from genome assembly GCF_034190915.1 of Cavia porcellus. NCBI lineage: Eukaryota > Metazoa > Chordata > Mammalia > Rodentia > Caviidae > Cavia > Cavia porcellus. Next base: position 25,731,530 of record NW_026947514.1, on the reverse strand, counting down.
AATGGGTAAGTTAATCTCATAACATCCATAATTACAGTAAACTCCGTCTATAAAACCATCTCTGATTTCACACGTGCCCAATTTTAGCCTCCTAATGGCCCTTTCTGTGAGGGAGACAAGCAGACATTCTTCTCTCCATTTTGCAAATGAGAAAAATAAAATCTGGGAAAGACAGAGACTACCTCAGGTCATGTCATTCAGAAGTTTCAAAGATCTGACTAGAACACAACTTTGTTTATGCTGTACCATGGCTTAATAGTGGTCCTCCAGATTCCATCAGTGCTAAGCATCACGCATGTGTGCATATGCATGGGTTTTACTGTAAATCATTCAATTTCAAATGCTTCAGTCACTTCCAATCTAGCCTCTTAGCTACATTCTGCATATTGGCTTTGGAATGTCCTTGTTCATGGAGAAAATATTGCCATCTGGTGGACTTTCAGAGCGTTAACGCCTAGAACCTTTCCTGGAGTTTAGACTGTGCTCCCGTGGACGGAGAGAACTTGGTATATGTTCTAAAGCATGTAACTGCACTAACTCATTTCATTTTCACAAGAATTACTGTTATTGCCACTTTATAGATGCCCCATGTGAGATACTGAGAGGTTAAATAACCTGCTGAGGGTCACACAGATTGGAAGCTGTGGACGTGGGCAGGCTACTGGACTTCAGCCCTGTGTATCTGACTCCTTGCCTTTCCAAACCTGTCTCCATTCCATATCTCCTTCTGACTGTTTCAAGTATTCTGTCCCAGGGTCATTTCAGACTCAGTGGTAAATATAAACTTTCCATTTTCTTCCCCAAATTAGCTACCCACCTTATCTCTCCCTGTGGAATCACAATTCTTCTTGGTGTCCAGGCTTAAACCCTTGGTGTCATCTTGGAATCACATCTTCTCCATTCTCTGCAACATCTTAATTCCCAAGTCATATTAGTTTTTAAGGTAAATCTCTCTCCATCTCAGTGACCCAGATAGGAAAGCTTATTTGTATTCTTTCTATAAACTGAGGACCAAAGAAGTCACCTGCCTTGTGTAAGATCACACAGCTTCTGATCAGCGATTTTACAATAGAACAATGAGTTCTATTGTCTATGTCTACATCTCTTGATGTAGAGCGGGTACTCAGTAAATAGTCATGGAATAAGACAGCCAGTGGATGAATGAGTGAAATAATCAACCCAGAAATGAGGAACAGAGATGCTGTCAGAGGGAAAGGCTAAAAGGAAAAGCAGATGTTGCTCAGACTTAGGAGCTGAAGGCTACTCTCAAGCAGTACTACTTTTAAAGTATGAAATGGACAGAATGAGATTGGTGGTGCTCAACACACAATATTTTAAGAGAGACATTTTTGGTTTTTGCAGCTACAGTGGAAAGAGGACTGTAGCATAAATTTAAGAATGCTGCTAAGTACCCTATAAAGCACAGACTTCTCCAACAACAAAGAATTTTCTCTCTCCCCAGATGTCAGCAGTGCTGGGGCTCAGGAGTCCAGAAGAGGACTCTAATTCCGGTTACATTTCTTCCTAACTCTGCGACCTTATCAGTTACAGATCTCCGTGCATTTGTTGCTCTGTCTGTAAAATGGAATATTAATATTAAGATAGGGTTGTGGTAAAACCAGAATAATGTCATCACAGTCCCTATCCCTTGGTTGGCTCATGTTAAACACTACTATTTCTATTAGCTAAATCTGTTATGAAAAGATACATAAAACAATAGAGTCTCATGCTTTGGTTGAATTACTGAGAACAAATTGAGTTTATGTTGTGTAAAGAAGCCAAGTTCATTCATTCTAATTCTCACCTTCCTGTACACAGAAGCAAGGATGTTAATATTGGACAAAATAGTCACCATCTTGCTGGCCCTCCATTACTCCACAATCAGAAAGTAAGCTGCCATAGTGCTCCAGCCCTACCCCAGCCTATGGCCTCCCTTTTCCTGTGAGCCTTGGAAGCACTCTTCATGTTGACCTAAGAACATGCTTGAGGAAAGCAGAATCAGAGTGGGAGGTGGTATGCATTGTGCTGGGCTGGTCAACACAGTGGGTCTGGAAGAAGAATATCCTTGAATATCCTTGAATATTCTAGATTGTGGTTTAGATCTATAATTTCCCTCAAAAGTCCTGTGTGTTAAAAAGTGGAATTCTGGGAAGGTAATCAGACAATGGTGGTCCCATACTCATCAGTGAATCGATCTATTCATGAGTTTATAGCTGAATGTATTGTTAGGATATATGACTTGGTTGGAAGAGGTGTGTCACCGCGGGGTGTGTCTTTGGAGAATATATCTCTCTCCCCAATTCTTCCCTTCTCTCTCTGCTTCCTGGATGCAATGGATTGAGCAGTTGTCCTCTATCATTACCCTCCACCATGCTGTTCCTGCCATGGAGCCATCCAACCACAGATTGAAATCCCCCAAACCAGGAATCAAATTAAATCTCTTCTCCTTTAAATTGTGAGCATTGAATACTTTGTTCTAGTAATAGAAAACTAATACCATTGCTAAAGGCTTATGAAAGAGACTTTCACAGCAAACAAACGAAAGTCTGTGCAAATGCTCATGAGGCTACATAGTATGCAGATGAATGATCTGGCACATGTGTGACATATGCACTGAGCTCCCAGCTTCCTGAATGACCCTCACATTCCCTAACAATAGGAGTAAACTCTAGCCATCAGAGACACTACCCAACATGTGGTCTTCAAATCCTCCCATGAGCTCGGTGCATGAATGCCCACTTCACAGAAGTCAAGCAGAGCATGCTCCAAGAATTACATTGCTTTAGGTCAACTCGTTTGTAACCTCATCAATAATATGGCATTAGAATAGAATGTGTGAGGTTGCTTCAAAGAAAGACCTGCCTTACCAGAGATTCTTCCCATTCAACATGGTGTGTGTGTGTGTGTGTGTGTGTGTGTGTGTGTGTGTGTGTGTGTGATGGAAGGGGGTGTTTTCTCCCTTTCTGAATGGCTAACCAGTAGAGTGATAGGGTGGAGATGCCACTGATATTAGTGGGGAAAGCCAAAAATGATAAGTACCCCATGTTGTAAAGAACAATGCCCCAGTTGACAAACCTTAGAAAGTGGTGACGCTCAACTCCCCCACTTCTACAGGGTAGACATCAGCTACACTAATGGGTCATAAGGGAGATTAAGTGACACACCATTGGGATGCACCACTTCTCACACCATGTCAGGTCTGCTAACACGTTCACCACACCCTGTGGTGAGGCACCATTCTGGAGCAGGCTGACCTGACCGGTTCACCTTCCAGCACCATATCTCTTCTCCAATGAGCTCCTCTGGCTATAAAAGTACTCTGCCCTCTCTCACAAGACAAGCTCAGGCCATGCTGGGCCCTTACTCAGGGGTTCTTTCTTTGGAGGGATGAATCCCAGTGTTGTGTTCTTTCCTGAGCACAGAGTCCCCCAGTGTTACTGAGCTCTGGTTTCCTGCATTGGTGAAACTTTCCTACAGATTCCATTTTTGTTTTTTAAGACATGGTTTTGTCATGCAGTTCAGGCTGGTCTTGAACTTGCAGGAATCCTTCTGCCTCAGACTCCCAAGTACTAGGATCACAGCATCTGCCACCAGGCCCAGCGCCTTTCATTTTCTGTCTCACCCCTCCACTGTCCTTTGTGTATTTTTGAGGCTCACCTCCCAGTTAAATGGCCTACCCTCAAGCCTTGCCTTCAGCTTGCTTCTTGGGGAATCTGACTGAACAGTTCAGTGTCACTCCTTTCCCTCCATTCCCTGGTTGGCTTGTGCATTTCTAGAGCTCCCATCAAAAAGGGTGTGTGTCTTATGTGTTTCTGCTCATTTCCATAGCTGCGTGTTATGAGTTATGTCAGCTCCTCTGGCTCATTAGCAACGTTATTGAAAACCCGGTAAGGAGATATGGCTTACAAAACCTTGCAAAAGGGAAGCAATTCCTTCCCACACAACATGATCTATACCATTTCTGCTTTGGGACCGAGAATTCCCGTGGGTCCCGGGAGCTAAGAGGCTGTGTTTGGAGAGGGTCCCCACAGAAGCACAGCCCTGCCCTGGCCAAATGATCCCTCTAAACTTAGCAGGCCTGGAGGCTGGCTTAGAGAAGCCACTCAAGGAGGATGTGAGGCTCTGCCCTTGAAAAGGAGCCAAGGTTCTGACCACTAAACAAGCAATGATACAACCCAAACGCATCAGTGCTCAGCAACTTCAAACTGGGCAACACCAGGCAAATCAAGGTCCTGTTGATGTTGCAATGTACCTTTTGCCACTTGATTTGTGCCTAATTTATTTTCATTCCCACTCTTGGGTCTGTTCTACATCTTCCAAATCTACGTCTTTTGTGGGGAATTGAAGTTACTTACAAATAGTTTGGAAAATGCCCTGAAGACCAACATATCTGACAATTCACTTCATTTCTAACATTATGGAAAGGCTACATGGTCAAAGCTAGCTCAGTATCATTGATGGAATGTTCACTTTACAAGCTTTAATTTTGTGACTTGAACAATTATTTCTAAGATGACAATATGTAATCCATTAACTAGTGATTTCCTACTGTTCATTTTTTTTCTGTAAATCTGTATAACTTGTACCCTTTCCCTGCTTTTTTTTCTTTTCTCCTTAAATAAAATTTAAAAAAAAAAAAAAAGCTAGCTTGGGGACCTCTCAGCCCAGTGCCTGTGATGTGTGATGGGCCATTGAAGGTAAAGGCTGGAGACCAGATGGTTGTGTCCCATTGATGTGCTTCGCTGCGGAACCCATCATGCCTGTAGCTTTGCCTGCATTGACTCTCAATGTGCTGTGGGCATGAATCTTCAACTCTTTCTAATTTAGATCTCACAAGTGCAATGCAGTTAGGATAATAATCCCTTCTTAGCACAGTTTTAAGGCGTAAGATACAGTATTATAAGATGCATGAGTTCCTGGAGTACAGGGTCCAATGAACAAATGTTCGTTGGGAGTAAGAACTAATAGAACACTAGCAGCAGGCCAGCTCTGAGGGGAAAGAGTGGGATCAAATGCTTTCTTGTCCCCTCTCATCACTGGTACAAATCTTACACACATTGCATGGTCAGTAAATATTGGCATGAAAGCCTGGGTAAGCCAAACCAGGCTGATGTTTGTTTGGGGTGGGGGGAGTTGGTTTTTTTAGCAGTCCACTCAAGCTCTGTTTTATTTTATTTTTGAGTCTCACTAAATTGTTCAGGCTGGGCTCAAACTTATGATCCTCCTGCTTCAGACTCCCATCAGGATTAGATTATAAGCGAGCCCCACCATGCCATCTTAAAGATGTTTTTTAAGCTGCTGTTTACTAGCTGGGCAAGGTGGTGCATGGTGCAATCCTAGAACTTAGAAATCTAAAAAGAGTTGACTTTGAGTTCAAGGCTAGCCTGAACTGCATAGTGAGACTCTGTCTCAGAGAGAGAGAGAGAGAGAGAGAGAGAGAGAGAGAGAGAGATCAATGTAATTTTAAAAAAATAAACTATTTACTGAGCCTTTTCAGATATGAGGTCCTGAGGTGAACATATCATGTTGATTTTTTTAGTCATCTATTTAGATTATTCCCTGTGTCTCCACTTTCCTCCCATGTGGAGTGAGCTCTACCCTCCGCTACACCTACCCTCCTTTAGGAAACAATTAATGAGTGAGGAGAAACCAAACATGTGCAATGCAGCCTCTTCCTGGCATCAGCCTCTTCCTATGGGGACCAGTTCCTAGGTTCTCACGTCCTAGCCAGGATACTTTATAACCAGGGGCAGGGAAAATGCAGGATTCCATTGACCAGGAAACCCTGTCAATGTTGAGAATCTTTGCCAAAAAGTCCTCTGCCCTGCAGTATAATCCGGATTACAGACTTGCCTTTGTCACTCCTAATAGTCACTTGGCACCTTCACGTGCTGAGTTCTACCTTATTCAGGAGTTAGGACTCAGATGGAGCAGGGTGGTGCAGGTTTTTAATCTTATATATGACCTTAACATAACCCCTACCCCAACCCTAGATATAAGTAACATTACCTTTTCTTTAAAACTGTGGAAGGTCAAATGACTCATCCGAGGCCACACAGGGCTCAGACTCAGCTGTATTAGACTCCAAGGCGTGACTCAGACCTGTACTGTACTCCCTCCCTGGAAGGTTGCCATGCCTTCTAACCATGGCAAGAAAACACATTTTCAGTCTTGAGAGAAGAGGGCAACCAGGACCCTTTGGTGTCCCAGGGCACCTGACCCGTGCTGCCAGCCGTGCTTCTGGAGTCGGACCAGGTCACTTCTGTTGGCTCCACGTGGTAGCTGGGCCTTGCTTAGAGCTCCCCGCTCGCTAGCAGGAGTTTTGCCCACCTTCATGTCTTCTGCTCTCCATGTTTCATCACTAACCAAGCTCCCAGGCTTGTCCAAGTCTCTCCTGGCTGGCTCATTCGTTATTCTTCCATTGATTCCTGGATGTGCTCAGGAGGAATGGCTTTCAGACCCTACTCCTTTGCCAAATGACTTGTTGCCATTGCTGTGAGGTACTGTGGCCAGGAACAGCATGCACCCTTGGCTCTGCTGTGAAATAACCCTGCAGGGAGTCAGAAAATGTCCTCACATGCTCTCATTCCACTGGGTGTCTATGACGGTGGGGGATTCAGAGTCTGACAAAGGCCCTGCCTTCTCCTTCCTGCTTCCTCCGCCTCCTCTTCCTTCTACTTCTGTCTCAGAGCAGCTTAATGATCAGCATCTGAAGTATGGTGCCTGGGTGTAAACTTCAAGGGTTCAGCATTAAAGGACTCCCATTTCATTACTGTTATAGGTGGAGAACTGAGGCACAGAGAAATTAAGGGACTGGTAAGGTCACACAAGGAATGAATGAGCTCAACACTCAACTCCTTGACTTTCAGTTCCGCACTCAACCAACAATGCCATTGGTGAACCGGGCTTACAGTCGTGACTCAAGGAAGACGTAACCGAGTGAAGCAAGGGCATCCCTCAGCACCCCCAACACACACACACACACACACACACACACACACACACACACACACTGGAGCCCACGTTCTGTCCCGTCTGTTCCCTCACTGTGTGATCCCACCTCCTGCCTTTCTGCTCTTTGCTCTCTTCTACCGTTGCAAAAGCCAGTTCCCATGGGCTGCACTATCAAACTGAGCACGCCTCCAAGATCTCTACAAAGCTTTCTCCAGAGACTGAAAGTCTTCCTTGAAACCGTCCCCTCTCACCTGTCCCACCATGCTCCTGCCCAGCTGCCTAAGGCTCTTATTACTCTCTGCAGAATCACTTGTGTCTCACGTCTTGCTTTGCTGCCTCCTACACAGAAATTCAAATCCCACAAAGGCCAGGACTGTATCTCCAGTGCCGGGTACTTGGTGGGTAATCAATACATAATAAATTTGTTTATTATTAGTTATCATTAGTTAAATAGTTCGTAGGGTGAACTATGCCACTGAGTATGGTGGACAGGCTACCAGATTGCTACTATGAGGGCCAGGAGGAAGTTAAACATCCTGGGTCAAGATACGGGGAGGCTGGCCTGAGAGTACCTGGTTTCTTAATCTCACCAGAGCGAAGCCCCATGGAACACAGCACACTTGACTCCTAAGCAAGGCAAGCAGGGCTGCATCTCCTCCAATGCAGAGCCAGTGGGCTACAGCAGGGACTGGACAGACCTTGAAAGAGCCCAGGCCTAGCAAGATTCCCTCTCTTGTATCCTGTTCTTACCAGGTAACACCGTCTCTGTGATATGAACATCCAACCCTCACAGAGGCTCCACACCAACTGAGCTCCATGGCTGTCCTTTTGCTCTCACTTGTCATCATAACAACACAGGGTGTTGGTGACCACTCTATCTCTTATCTGCAATAATAGGGAAGTAACCGGCACCTTTAAGTATGGAGCCCAGTCAACCCAGAAGTCATCCAAGAAAAATGATCTGCCATCTAGCCACTTGGGTTATCAGTGGTGAATAGGGACATATTTTCAGGTCCAGTGATCTCCTTTCTATTACCCCTAATATCACAAGTCACTAAGAGTCATAGTAATCCTTCCCTGCCTCACAAACACCCTCATATAATGAGAAGGGAGTCACCACATGAAGTTTTCCTTTCCTGCAGTAGCACTGAGATGCTCAGATGGTAGCCTAACCTTTGCCTGCCTTTAGTCCAAGGTAGGAACTGTGGAGAGAGCAAGTGGAAGCCAGCAGGTTCTTGGGATGCACTGACTCTTCTATAGGATAATTAAGGACCAAAAATGCCCTCTTGGAAAAGCATCCATATTCAGGCATCAATATTGATGATTTATTATATTTTATATATTATAGCTGTTAATCAATGGACAGAATTAATAATATTATATGCTAGACATTGTTCTAAATAAATCACTTGTATAAATTAATTCTCACAATAGCCTTTACAAGACATGAACTATTCATACACATTGTTCAGCTACATGGTACAATACCCATTGCTTTGGTTATGAGAATTTTCTAAATGTTCAAAAACTTTAGCTAGAAATTAATTCTGGACCTCAGAGTGGTTTAGGAGAGAGCTTTGAAATGTTCAGATGCTTTGAACTTTTATTTGTTATTTTATAGGTTGGAATTCTCTAATTGCAAGAAAAATGATCCCAGCTGATTTGAGTGGAGAGGAGAATTGGTTAAAGGATATAAGAAGCTCAAAAACACCCAAAGGCAAGATAACAAGTGAGACTATCAAAAAGGCAAAAACTTGGTGCTAAAAAAGTCATTAACAGCTTCTCTCCTGTAATCTCTACTTTCTCCTATGTAAGTCTTTTTAATCCAATTTATTTTTTTGTTTTAATTCACATGACATGGCATGATCATTGAAAATCCCCAAGTTTATATACTATAGGTCCACCCGCCTGAAACATTCCCTTCTCTCTACCTCAATTTCAATTCCCAGGGAAGGAACTCTGGCCCTTCTGAGTCAGGCATCCAATCCTAAATCAGCTGGCCAAGACCAGGGCCATGAGATCACCTAAGAGAGGCGAATATAAAGGGATAGTGGGTAGGAATTAATTATTGTGACCAAACACAATAAATTGTCCACTTTTTTATTTTTCTGATATTAAATACTGCATGATGTAAAGAAATATAGTCTACTGTATTTATGCTTTTAGAAGTTTATAGAGATTCCCTCAAATATGATTTTGTTCTCATTTACTTTTTTTATAGGTAAGTGTTAAGCTTTCCTATTGCTATCGTTTTACCCATTTCTTGATGTAATTTAATACTATGTTGTTTGGCACATGAAGTTTCAAATATACTGCATTCACTATTCAGTGTGTATTTTCCTTCTTTGGGATGGTAGTGGAATCAGCATTGAAAGGGACTTCTATTGAAGGTCATCCCTGCTTCACAAGCTTGGATGCTTTCCCCAGTATGCCTGAACACCCTGTGCTCCCTATCTTCCACTTGGGAAGTCCATTTCATTCTGATATATAACAAACTAAACATACCCAGACTTCAGAAAAGACATATGCTCATTTTGAGTGTCCTCTTCTTTTTAATTCTCATTTTATAAGAGATCCTTTAAAAAGTTAGGCAAAGGGCCAGGATTGTAGCTCACAGGCACAAGAGCCTGTCTGGCAAGCACAAGGTCCTGAGTTAGATTACTAGTACAAATCAGAGAGAGAGAGAGAGAAAGAGAGAGAGAGAGAGAGAGAGAGAGAGAGAGAGAGAGAGAGAGAGAGAGAGGCAAGGAAAGGCTTTCTTGCTCAGTTTTCCATATCTTCATCAGAGATTCTAGGGAAAAGTTTACCAACAGGGATTCTATGGGATGTAGGAGTCTGCTTTATTTCAGCTTTTAGAAATTTGTAGAGATTTTCTAAAATACAGTTTTGTTCTCACTTACTTTTTATAGAACAGTGGTCAGCAAGATGCCTTCAGAGCCCCAATGGGGCAGCCAATGTGCAGAACACAGCCATTTGGAGAGAACATTGGTCGACAGTGGAGAATTGCCTGTGTCTTGGCAGTGAGTGAAGTTTTTGGAGGCAAAAGTAGATGTCATGTCCTAAGTCACTTTCTCATTGCTGAAACACAATACTCAAAGGAAGAGAGGTTCACTTTGGCCCACCATTTCATAAGTTTCAGTCCATGTTCATTAGGTCTAACCACTGAGAGCGTATTGTGGAAGGGTCTTCTCCTTATGGCCAAGAGAAGAGAGAGAAAGGAAAGCGCCAGAGAGGAGCTAAGCCTTCCCCCAGTGACCTGCCTCTTCCAGCCAGCCCCCACCTCCAGCAGCGCACTCAGCTGCTGATGATTACAGCGCCCCCAAGATCCAGTCGCCTTCCACAGCCCCACTTGTGAGCACACGAGAAGCTCTGGGGGACATTTTTAAAACCTTAACCATAATACATACAAAGACAGTTGTAACCCTAACTGTCACTGTTAGAGGTGACATTCATTTTGTCTGTGTGTCTAGGATGTAAGCTCCAATACTGGGGGTTATTTTTTACCCTTTCTTTGGTCACTTCTAAATCCTCAACACCTGGAATAGTGCCTGGCACAGAGCAGGCGGGCAATAAATGTCTGCTGAATGAATGAATGAATGAATGAATGAATGAATTTATGCAGCTCAGCACCCTTAAATTAATTATCATCTGATCCATTTAGGCAACAAGTTCCCTGGCTATTTCTCATCCCTTTGATGCAAGGAAAACCCACTTCAGCCACCCATTCCCTAGAATTTTATTTCTACTACGCCTTCGGACCATCCATGGCTTCACAGAGGGAGGACACTATTTCTAGGAAAAGAATAGAAATATTACAGTCAGGGTGTGTGAGCTTCCCTGCTTCCACTCTCAAAAAAGTGATTTTCTAGTTCCTAAAACACTCATGATATTTACAGATAAAGACACTTTTATCAGTTTCTTGTGCAACATTCCACCATATATTTAGTGGCTTGAAACAACAAAAAGTCATTTTCTGGTAATTCTGGAGACCAGAAGTCTGCAATGCATGTCAGCAAAGCAATGTTCCTCCCAGAGATTCTAGGGTCAAAGCCAGCTTCCGGTGGCCACCAGTTCCTGGCTTGTAGAAGGATACACTTAGTTAAATTTAGGGTCTCCCTGGGTAACCTAGGATGATCTCCCTATCCCAAAATCTTTAATCACATCTACAAAGAGCCTTTTCTTTGCGCAATAACATCACAGGTTCTGTAGGTTAGCACCTGATGTCTTTTGGAGACATTACTCAGCCTCTATGAGGCTGAAGGCCACCAGTTAAATGTTTTTTCATTCAACATTCACTGTGTACCTACTCTCTACCAGGCACTGAACTGGTCTTTGGGACAAGTATGGGCAAATAAGACTGATGTGTGTCCTTCTGGAGCCCATGTTCTAGCAAAAGACATGGCACAACAAGCAATGCCATTAACCTCTGATGTTCATCAATTAGTCACCTAGCAAGGGTTTGCTCATAAATTCTAAGGCAGGTACATTTTGATGTGTTAGGAACACCAGCATCCCAGGGATTTTTCAAGAAGAAAAGACTGAAGAAGCCTCAACAATAACTACAATTTATACAGCAGTTACGTATTAGGTCCTATGTCAATTGACCTAACATATTATCTAATCTAGTCCTTCGAAAAAGCCTGGGGAATAGATCTGATTATCTCCATTTTACAGAATGAAAATACTGAGGCTCAGACTTTAAAATGATTTGTCTACAGTCTTAGCACTAGCAAATAAGTGCTGAAACTTGAACTCGAACTTGTGACAGGTTAGCATTGTTAATCAGCCACGGCACAATCTAAGCAGTCTGATGACATTAGGTACCAATTAGGTTGTGATCACTAAAAACAGGAGAGAGACAGTGTTGGGCAGTGGGTGAGCTACAGTCTGATTGCTCTGCTTGCAGTCTGTGTGTCATTGGGGAAGTCATCTCTCTAGCCTCAGTTTCTCCATTTGTAACATGACAGGATTTGTCCAAATGAGTTAAAAGTACCCCTCTAAGTATCTTATATTCTCTGCTTCTATAATGGAGGACTGAAAAAACCTCTACCATGCTCATGCTTTTGCCTGGGATGGGCTCACATCAGGCACCAAAAGCTGGAAACTATTGGGGACTATAGAAACAACTGAGCACACAGGTGACAGGCAGATGGCTTCTCTGCCTGGTTGCACACAGAGTCTGGGTCTCCTGGGAGGAAAGGTTCCAAAACATTCTAGAAGTAGATGGGTGGCAGAGACCCAGACCCTGTGTGAATCTTACAGATTGTAGGGTGAGGACAGTGACTGTGGCCTGTGGAATGACGTGACCCACTTTGGTGATGTCATGAAATCTCAGAGTGCTCTGTCCACAGGTGTGCATGCACAGGCACTCTACATGGACAGCACGTGCAGAACCCCTGATGCAAAGGGTGCCTGCTCTGAATGGACTTGTTCTGGGAACAGATCAGCCTGGAGTGCTAAGGAAAGAATCAAGACCACAGAAGTCACTTTATTTTCAAATGATCTCATGGTTCAAAGGTTGATGTCTTTTTTTGCGTAAAAGAAAAGGGTGGAAGAACATTTAAAACATATGCACATCAGTCCAAACCAGAGATTTTTATTTCCTTTATATCTATCTGTCTGTTACATATTGAAACCATTTCTATTTCCACATCTTTGTGATCTGGTAAATCATCCCTAAACACAGATCCCAGGAAAAATGTTGTGCAGCCAAAAGCAAGAAGAGACCTTTCTCCCCCCGAGATGGCTTTTACTGCATTCCAGGAAGACTTCTTGTCTCCCCATCTGTCTGGAACCTGTTTTCCAGCCCACACACATTGAGACAGATGAACAGGACCCAAAGCTGTTAAGAGTGGCCCAAGTCCCTGGACAAGACCCCATCCTCCTTTGCAGGACCATGTTTGAGATACCATGGACTCAGTTCTAAAAATGTTAAATCTTTCTGTTGGATCATTTCAATCCTTTGAAAGTCACTAACATGTATGAAAATCTAGAAAGCTACACATCTCATTAAAAAAATGTGCAAAGCGCATAGGAACAAAAACTTGCAACCACTTTCAAGGTGTACCCAGCCCTCCTGAGGCATACTCATCAATGTTCTAGAGCTCCCTGGACAGTAACCACAGGCCAGTGTGATTGCTGAGCCCTCAAATGTGACTGAGCCACATAAGGAATTGCTGCAAGTACAAAATATGCACTGGATTTTAAAGACATGGAAAAAATGAATGTAAAAATATTTTATGAAATGTAATTACATAATTATAACAATATTTTATACAATTATAAGATAAGATTACAATATTTTGCTATATTGGGTTGAATAAAATATATTAATCAAATTAATTTCACCTGTTTTGTAAGCCCTAGGAGACCCTAGGTTCCCAAATTATATATACTTCTTTTTCGTACTGGCTCATTTCTTGATGTGGTCAAGGAGGCCATACTAAGACAGGATTTCTGATGTTATATTCTCCCTCTTTCCTCTCTACCAAGAGCCCGTATCTGCTCAACCAACAGAATGTTGCCTTTCCAAGGAACAAGAATCTTGTTAGGTACTAGAAAGGTGTGGCAGTCTGTGGGCAGAGGCAGAGGAACTGAGAGCTAAGTAGCCTTCCAGCCTCACATGGAAAGCCTGAGTCTCAGGTCTTGGAGCTGGCAGCCCCTGAGGATGTGGTCCAGTTGTCCACACAGAGTGACACACTTTCCTGAGAAGATGCAAAGACCAGATGGCAACTTCCACCATATCAGCTGAGAGAAACTAAGAGTGTTACCTAGTCATCATCTTACAGGCAGAGGAATGGATTTAGATGAGTTGAGTGACATATCCAGTGCCTGATTTATTCAGAGCCTGGCTTAGTGAACACATGCAGGACAAATGATCCCAGCAAGGAATTTACTGATCCAAGAAGGGAAAACGGATCTCTCACTATAGTACAGTGCTCTGTTTCTACCACCCAGTGATGTCAGCACATCCCTCTTCAGAAGATGGGGACTTCACTTTCCCTCCAGGTTATCACAAAAGAAAGGACATAGAAGATAAAAATAAGAAACACAATCCAAAAAGAGATTTGATTTGAGAGTGACCATTGACTCATATGGTCTCCATCACTGCCACTACATGGGAGATGGACGGTCTCTGCAAACTTTTAGAAGCCCCATGCCTCTGCTCATCAGACATACGCAAATACCCTATGTCATGCATTATTCATAATACTGTAACTTATAGAAAGCTAATTAAAATTTTATTAATTGGGCTGGGGATTTAGCTCAGTGGTGTAAGCACCTGTCTAGCAAGTGTAAGATGATGAGTTTGATCCCTGGTATCAAAACAAAATTATTAATTTAAGATTTGTTTTGCTTCTTTTCTTAAGTCTTAAGCATTTTCATGAAAGCTTGCAAAACTCTGGACCAAGAGACAGGGCAGAATCACAACCACACTTGATGTTTACTTCTGGCCCATTCTATCTAACTGGTCAGAGTTCATGACCACCAAGGAAGTACCTTGAGCATTGCCTTTACTCAAAAGATAAAATAACCCTCTCTCATTTTGGTTAAGCAAAAGGCTTAACAAGTTCTACTTAATTTTTTTCAGTACTGGGGAATTGAGCCCATGGCCCTTTGCAATGAGCTCTATCTCCAGATCTTTGTATTATTTTTTATTTTGAGGCAGGGCCTTGCTAAGTTGTCCAGGTTAGGCTTGCAATCCTCTTGCCTTGATTTACCAGAGTGCTGGGATTATAGGTGTGTACCCTCACACTGGGCTTCAGTTTGATGTTTTTCATTAAGAAATAAGTAATAGAGTGTCCCAAGCAACAACAACAACAGATCCCAGACCTCTGAGGTCCAATCAGAGCCCCTTAATATGTCAGGAGCAGAATGACATAGCTACTGATCACACACTAAAAATGATTGCTGATGGACACATGTAACTTTGTAGAGTTGGCAATTTCACATGTACACTTTTCTCTATGGGGTGATGGAGTTATGATTGTGCAGTACTGTCACCTACTTGGCCCACACCCCAGAAACCAGAGTCATGGTGTAAACAGTGGACCCCCTCATCAGCTGCAGGAAGACTATATCTCCTGGCCCTCAGGTAGGTACACATACCTGGCTCATCTGGTGTATGGGTCTGTGGAGGGGAATTGTGCCCTGGGAGGACAAAACCATGGGTCCCAGCTGTCACAACACCCCACTGCCTGTGCAAACTTCTGGTACTAAGGATTCCTCAAAGGTCAAGAAGAGCATGAACTCTGAAGTCTGAAGTTCCTGAGTATGAACCTGGGATCCACCACTTTTTAACCAAGAGACTCAGGGAAGTTCCCAGAGTACTTTCATTTCTTCAAATGCCACTCTTTCTTTATAGAAAACTTTCAAGAGTGTGAAGGTCAGAATGCTGCTTAGATTGTCCTTAGTTGGACACTTATCATGAGATTTACAAACTCAGATTTATCATCTTCACATCCCTATAAAAATTTATAAAGTGATCTATTATTTCATCCTGTTTTTTCAGAAGTGGTTTACAAACAAAAAAAATTCCTCTTTTTCTTTCACAATTCTTTCTCACTATGTTTCCAACTCCCCCATACAAAAAAAAAAAAAAAAAAGCCCTCATACAATGGAAAATCAAGGAGGGGTGCTGAAGGAGTGTGACCTGCTAAGGACTTGCAGCCTGATCAGCATAGTTCATGTCCAAACCAAGGCATCATGGTTTGTAACGTCCCCACATGAACTGTGGCTGATGGACCAGCAACATCAGCATTATCAAGAACTCAATAGAAATGCAGATCTCAGTCCCCACTCTAGATGACTAGACCAAAACCTGCAAATTAATGAGATTCCCAAATAATATTTTTAACACTAAAGTTTTAAGAAACACTGTTATAGTGGATGAAATGGCAAATTTGAGGTTTAGAGAACTATGTTTTCCTTTTGATTCAATGACTCACTTGCTTTATCACCTTAGAAAAATTACCATTTCTGGGCCCCTATGTCCTTATCTAAATAACAAGGACAATTGTGTCACTCTCCCTCCCCCAACATGTTGTGAAGATTGTTGGAGCATGCATGTGGAAGTGTTTTGTAATGTATTAGGGAGTAGATAAGTATGAGGTTTTATTTCTTTCTATCATACACGTTTTTTTCAGTAGCTGCAGTAGTCTGTGGGCCAAAAGTCTGTGTACCTTTTTACCTGAAGGAGCCCAATTTCCAATGGGAGCCCAGTCACACGGGAAATATGCCAGCTGCAATCTCTGCTCCCTTACGCAGGAGCTTTGTCAAACTCCCCAAGACTCTGATATGGATCAAGAATTAGAAATTTCAATGTTTCCACACAATTCCTGGGAGACCTGTCAGTCAACATCTATTAGGCCTCACAGAGGACTCCCTTGAACAAACATTGTGAGCTTTAGAAATCCATAGATCTGGCTTTAAATCCTAGCTTTGCCACTTCCTAGCTGTGATCTTGAACAAATCATCCTGGTTTTCTGTGCCTCAGTTTCTTCATCTGTACAAAGAAGATGAAAATACAAACTTTGCCAGACTGTTGTAAGGATCTTGTAAGAAGGCACTCTATTTAAACAAAGTCACTATTACAGTTAATAAGAATTATGATAATGACTAAGAGGACCTTGTCCTGGGCAAGTATTTTAGGTGTGGAAGCTTATAAGAAATATTTAGTCACTGACTCACATATTTAAGCACTTATTAAATACCATACTTATGTAAAGAAGCTTAGTGCAGTAGAAAGAGCATAGTCTGCTGTCAGAGGAAATGGCTTCAACCCTGAGGATTCCTTTCTGCTTTCAAATATTAGAATGCATCAAAAAGTAGCCCAGACAGGATCAACTGTGAATTTTATCAAGTTGGAAAGGATTGTATAGTCAATAAGAGAAAAAGCCAAGATTAGGAAAAGGGTAGAACAGAGGCCCACTTTATAGGATGTGATGTCAGAGAACAGAGCATAAACTATTGTGCCTTTCCCCAAACAGCAATATTGTTCAATTTTATATTCTTTGAGCAACTTGAACCTGTCACAAGTTGGGATAGTGCATAATGACTGCATTTCTTAAACTTTAGCATGCATCACTCAGAAAGCTTGCTAAGTACATAAATCACTGGACTCCAGCCCCAAGTCTTAGAACCTGCACATTTAGCAGGTGTTTTTGATACAGATGGAAGAAATTCTACCAGAGAGATTGATACCAAATTTGTCTAACTCCAAGTCCTAATCTTTTATTATTCAATCAAAAAATTTTTAGATGGGTAGATGGACACATGAACAGATGGATAGACTGATTAGAGGATGGATGGATGGATGGGTGGATGGATAAGTAAATGAGTGTCCCGCATACAGGAGCGCAAGACTGAGGACAGATAATAGATCAGGGCCCTGAAACTGTCTCTACTGTCTCATTTCCATGGTTCCTGGGAAGGGCCTGAGCTCTAGAGTGCCAACCAGATTTGATATGGATCAAAGCCACCATAGCATTGTGCAAAGGGAATGAGCTATAGGGTCAGAACACATGCATTCAAGTCTAATTGCTGGTATTGTGTGACTATATAGAATTGATGACTATATTGAACTTTGACTTTCTCATGTGAAAAAAAGAAGATTAAAGTATCTGAGAAACAAAGTTGTTAAAGTATATGTGTAACTAATTTCTCCAACTAACAACACATCCCTAGTCCTACTCTTTCCCATTCTGATCTGAAATCCTCTCAGGGAATCCAATAGCCCTCACATTTATACCCACAGTACTTGTAGGTACATGATCTCACTTGGGTCTCATCTAAGCTATACGAGGGGCCATAATTTCTAATTCACAAATAGCAGAGACAATCAGAACACAGAAGAGTAACTCTCAGGTTACCTGCAGCAGCTGAGTCTCCACAGGACTCAAGAGCATCTTCTGGTCAAAATCAGAGGTATAACTAGAAACATTTGAATTTTCAACTTCTGTCTGCCTGTATCACGCCATTGTGACTAGTTGAACTGAATACATGCCTGGGAACTGTTTTATTTTGAACTCTTCTCTTCAGGCTGTTTCATGGACTCTTTGCCCCTCTGGCCTTCAGAAAGCATTTGTGTCCTGGTTTCTGATGGAGGACGCACTATGAGGGAACAGAACCTATTTATTCTAACTTGCTCTGTCATCTCTAATGTACTGTCACACAAGTGACTTGCTGTGCGGTACTAGCAAGGAAACAATAAAATGCACAATTAAGAGTGTGGCTAATGCCTCCCAGTGAGTCAGGCTCTCTGGAGGTCACATTTCCTGTGAATTCATCGTCCATGGATGGTTTCTCTAAGGTCTTCAGATGGCTCAGCTGTGTGTAATGTCTACTTTGCCCTCTTTCCGTATTTCCACATTGAGTTGGGAGATAAGTGGGAAATGGGAATGGATAATTGAGAAGGTGCCGGTGACCATCTACCCGATTACCATCCTTGATTAGAATGGACCTGCCACTCCTTTTCTGTGGGAGTTGTCTCTGTTCACTCAGGGATCCACACTTTGCTTTGAGGAGCCTGTGCAGCTCCAGATTCTATGGCTCAGAATGACCTGGAGCCACATATGATAGTGTGCCTTATTTATCTGATTTTTAGAGTAGATTTCTCCTTTTCTTGGAGACTGAAGTATTAGGGTCTTCCTGAGATTCTCTTAACAAAACCAATTGCTTTGTCACTTCCTTCTAACAGCACAGCCCCAGAATCAGGACAATGTCACCCCCATCTTGTCAAAAGGTGGAAGTTAAAATAAAAGATGGAGATGATTGTACCTGGTATATTAGTCAAAGTTCTCCAGAGAAACAGAACCAATTGGAGAGATAGATAGATATAAAAAAAATACACAGGTGGAAAATAGATAGATGATAGACAGATGACGATAGGTAGGGAATTGGCTCCCATAATTATAGAGACTGATGAATCCAAGGCTAAGTCCTGTCAAACAGGGGAATTTATTCTCACTCATGAGAGGATCACTTTTTGTTTTATTAATGCACTCAACCAACTGAAACCAGGCCCATCCACACTGGGGAAGGCAATCTGCTTTACCCTGTTTGTAGATCCAAATGTAAATGTTACCAAAAACACCTCACAGGGGCATACTCAGAATAATAGTTGACCAACATCTGAGAACTCCATGGCCCAGTCAATTAAACCTCCTAACATTGACCATCCCAATGTGTAAAAGTTAGGAAAAATAACCAGCATGAACTTTTTAGATAGTTCTTCACATGGTCTCACAATCCCATGCAGTAGACCCATAATATGGCTGACTCTAGAGGCTGATTTTCTCCACTGTGCCTTGCCTCAGATGACCCTAAATGTACCCTTCTTTAGGAAGGCACATCAGATAATATAAGGTCCAATAGCAGCGAATACCCAGGCCACCATTCACTATGTGAGTACATAACACAGCCTTGCTGGATACACAGTAAGAACAGCAGACCTTGTTTTAAAAGCTATGTCCAGGTTCTGCACAATTGTCCTGATTGTTCCTACTCTTGGAGGAAGTTGCATGCAAAATCCTGTATGAAAAGAGAAGCAATTACTAGGTATGCTGTGAAATAGAAAGGTTGGTTTTAAATTCCTTTGCTCTCTTGTCCACGGAGGCTCACACACCCATTGCTCACAACCTCCGTGGAATGCTGGTTCTAGTCCTCAGGTCCCCAGAATCCCGAACATTTAACATTCATCTGACAAAGTTACCTGAATCCCTTGCAGTCAAGAGTCAGGGTAGCAGCATTAATTAGGATTCTCTGGAGTCAAGATCAGCCTCTGCCTCGCAACCCTCGAAAGGCTCCTACTCTGGGAACTTCAAGACTAAGAGAACAGGGAACAGCTCACAGAGACACGGGGCCAGCTGATATCCACAGAGCCACATGCTTGCAGTACTAGAAACCACACTTCAGGGTCCTGTGACTCCAACTTGTCAGCTAATACTCGAAGAATTCCCTGACAATCTCTCACTCTTGAACACAGACTCCCCCAAAGTTTGAAAGGAAGTGGGTGTCTGTGCTCTCTCTGTAGCCAATGACACTATTCAAATGATCCTGGAACACCTGCCTCCAAGATTTGGCTTCTGTCTCTTTCATCTTTAACTTGCTACTACCTACATTATGCTGTTGGTAAAGAGGGCAAAACCTCAACTTTCTTTATCCTCCTAACCAAAGAAGACCTCTTTCAGGACCTCTTCTGCCTCAAATGCTGGTCTATCCAGGAGATCTTATCCCTGAGTAGCTAACCTGGAGGACAGAAGAGTTTGGGAGCTGGGTAAAACAAATTCCTAAGAGTATCAGTTCAGCTGGAGAAGGTGTCAAAAGGAGGTTGGAGGGCTTCAAGATGGAGTTCAGTCCACACAGGCTGTCAGGTATCCCCCGCTTAAGAAAGAAATCCATTAGGACCATCTTATGAATAATAAAGACCATCTGCATTTGATTTTTAATTTTTTTGTATGGAGCTAGCAATCAAATCCAGAGTGCCAGTTGTATCAGGCAAATGCTCTGCCACTGAGCTACCTTCCCAATCCCCTGGAGGTGATATTTAAGTGACCACACAGATCTCCAAATAGTGGTCTTTCCCACTCTCTTCACAGCCATCACCAAAATCACATTCTGGTTTAAGGATCACATTTAGGGTTGAGCTCTCCAGATGGTGTTCCTGGGACTCATCTCTGCCATCCATGCGAGGAGACCCACACCGCTTAGTCTCCCAAGTATCTGAGGACATCTGGCTCAGGGCCACCCAGGCTGGATGAATCTCAAGAAATGACATCTGCTAAACATACCCAGAAAGGGTTTTCTGAAAGTGACGGTAGAAATGCCACCATGCAAATTGTGACAGATTGAGCCAGCCACTGGCAAACTGGGAGCAGCTTCTGATTCTTTCCTTTATGTATCTAATTTCTTAGCATCTCAGTCAGTGCAGGATAAGGAAGAGCTGACAGTGGAGTGGGGGAAGCAGACAAATAACTCAGAGCTGAGGGTAAAACATCCAAAGAGAGGTGCCGGAGGAGACACCCAGGGGGAACAACAAAGCCGGGGCTCCAGGGCTTGCTGTTCTAGAGCTGAACTTGCAGCTCTGACAAAGCTGACTTTAAGCCGACCTTCAGCCGCGCTCCTTAGCAATGTACACCAGGCAATCGCTGGTAAATCTTTATTAATTTTAATTGGCGGCACCCATTTATAAGAACCATTAAAAAGGATAAATTGAGCCCATCCGGCGTAATGTCTTTTGTTAATTAGTTTGTCAGCACTGTTTTAATATCCCCTAATGACTTCATATTTCAGACCTGACATTAAAGGAGACGCTGCAAGAAAGGAAATGGTCTTATCACAGTGTACTATACCGTTTTTCTTTTTTGAACAAAAAATGTCCTTCCAAATGCTGACCAAGGTTAGACATCGTGTAATCCTCAAAGGCAGGTGCTTGAGGACTTTTGAGGACCCTGCTTCTGTGCTTGCTACTCCATTGTTTATCATTTTCCTCTTCCTCCCAACCATCTCTGGTACCCCACTCATTCATTTCTTCTTTCCCTTCTTCCTTCATTTATTCAACAAACTCTTACTGAGCTGCTCAGATTTGAGGAGATAGGTTGGGATGAAGTTAAGCAAAACTCAGAAGCTTTCTAGGAAAACAACAAAAAACATTTCATTCTTCACTTCACTGTGGGACTCCCCCCAATTTAATGACAACACTTTTGTTTTGGTAGGAAGCAAACTATGACCAGATGAGAAAGAAAGACAAATCGATGTGGGAAGTGTTGACTCCTGGTTCTGAACAGTACTGCTCTAAAATCAGGTGAAAATCAAAACAGACACCAAGGCACCCTCCCCTGGGAGGCACTCAGGTTTGGGGATTGAGAGGGAGAAGTGTGTTTGATCCTTAGGCACATTGTGTTAGCAGCCCCCACAATGGGCCTCAAAGGATGAGCCACAAGATGATGCATTTGAATGCTGGAAGCTTCTAAACTATTTGCATACTTGTAAACGCGAAGCAAAAAGGAAAAATAAAAATTTCATTGTCTCTCTACCTGTTCTGCACTGAGGAGGGGGGAGAGACAAGAGTACATCATAAAAAAGAAAGAGAATGAACAAGGAACTCACATGAGCCTTGTGGCTTTCTGTGTGCTGGCTCCTGGGAGGCATCTTTGCCTGATTAAGTAAATTTACAAGCATATTATCTAATTTTAACTGAATTACGCTCATGAAAAAGACAATTAGAAATCCGTAGTTTAAACCACAAGTTGACATGAAAAATGACAGCTGAAACTTTCCCGCTTTTGCTACATGTTCTTTGTCAATGAAGAGATAAAAATAATGTTAATCTAATCACTTGCTACAAGCAACTGGCCAAAAAAATGACAAATTATCAAGAAGACTATTAGAAATGTGCTCTTATATCTACTATTATTCACAGTAAACTTTGCGTAGGCATACTGTATGCCTTCAGATATTAACTAATGATCATGATACTAATTTATATTTTATGGATAAATAGACATAAAGGGAGGTGTACACAGATAGCATATGCAACTGTAAAAGTATGCCTGGGAATCTCTCAAGTGTGGGACTCTTGACAATTATATAATCCTCACTTTTCTCACCTTTAACATGGTAATTATTTCATCTACTTTAAAATATTCTTCTAATGATGATGTACAAAGCATTTAAAATGCCCACTGAACACTTTGGCACTGGATATGGGCACATCGCTCCCATGACCATGACCACAATCATCATCACCACCACCACCAAATCAAGTAAGAGTCTATGATTCCTTTTAACACATGCGCAGCAATCATTGTCACAGAAGATAAAAACATATGCAAATGCCCTTAAACGAGGTGCTAAAAGTTTCTTGCAGTGTTTGATGCTTTCTGGATGTACTGACTCAGGAGAACATTTTTGTCTCTTCTATGTTTTATGAAAGCTTTAGAGCAAGACCTCATCAAATCCAAGAGACAAACAAGCATAGAAGTGAAGAATCTATGGAAACTGGGATGTTTCAGAGTACAGTTTGTATAAGGGAGTAGCTATTTCTCGGCACCATGCAATAATCACTTGATAGAAAAGTGGGCACAATGGGCCTATATAATCCAATTTTCAAGAAATTGAAAGTAAAATCCTTTCATTTTTCTTTATTGCTTCTATCTCCTTTGGTGTCTAAAATAGCACTTTGGGGGTGCATTTCCTGATTTAGTAGAGCTTTTTCTGTCTTAAGACACCTCAAACCCTATCCTGCCATCTGTTGAAAAACAAATGTCATGAGTATGTACAGTAAGTCTCAACCAACATCTCCAGAGAGACTTACAAGTTAGCTTTTGAGAGTGAAATCAAAGACAAAAGAGATGTGAGCGGGCTGGAGACCTGTGTAGAGCGGAGGAGAGGAGGGAGACTGAAAAACAATGGAGTGTGAAGGGGAAATCCTGAGTGTATTTAACACTACCTATGTCCTGCCTTTGCTGAGACTGAGACTGGCTTAACGGGGTCTTTTCTTTTGGATGTCTACACCCCTCCTTTTCCTCTCTATACCTTCCCTTGTCATTGTCCCAAATCATCATCCCAGTGGTAAGTATGAAACACACACACACACACACACACACACACACACACACACACACTCCTCAGGAATTTAGCATTTAGGTGGCAATACCAATCAGTACACAACTGATAAGTAACTTGTTACAAGGTATTAAAGAGGTGATTCACAGATAAGAGGGGCACACACCTCTTCTGGGGAAGTTGGTATAGGGAAAGCTTCCTGGGGGAAGTGTCCTATAAACTATTTCTTAAACTGTTTTTGTTATGCAGTGCATCATATGGAAAAAAAGTAGAAATGTTGTTCACATTCCACTTAAAAATAAGAAACACCTGTGAATTTATCAATGAATCTAAAAAAATAGAGCAACTTACATATCTTTGGAACCCCTGTGTGTATCCCTCCCCAAATCCATCCTTGTATTTTACAGATCATTCCTATATTTTTACTTATAATTTTCTGCATATATATCACTATATGTATTTTTGTTTGCTTGATTCTAGATTTTGTGTAAATAGAATAATACAGTATAGTACTATTCAGAGACATAAATTTTTGCTTGTCTTTATATTTCTGAAAAATTATCTATATTTACATATGTAGCTACAGCTCATTAATTTTTAGTGATGTGCAATTTTCTGTTGTATGAATAAACCCTGATTCACTGATGCATTTCACCACAGCTAACAAGTCAGTTGTTTCCAGTTTTGCAATTATATACAAGGGCATTATAAACATTCCTCTATAAGTCCCATGGTATATGTCTCCTACAAAAGGCCCTGTTTGGTTGTTGCTGGTATATAGGAATATAGTTGTCTGTAACATTGATTTTGCATCTAATCACTATGATAAATGGTTTATTAATTCTAAAATTCTATCTGTAGTTTGGTATTGTTGGGTGAAGTGATGCACATCTATAATCTCAGCTGCTCAAGAGTCTGAGGAAAGGATAACAAGAATGGACTGGGCAATTTACCAAGATCCTGTATCAAAACAAACAAAAGTAAAAAATAAAATAGGCAGTGTCAGCAACACAAAAGAAAGCAAATTGCTGTCACCATATAGCACACCCATCCGCCAACTCCAAGCCAGCTCTACATGTTGCTTCACCTTAAAATGGGGCAACAGAGATACCAAACAACCTAATCTTGGGTAAGGACAATGCCCAAGGAGAGAAGGTAAGCCCCAGAGGGCCATCAGTCCTGGCCAGGAGCTTCAGGGACTCCATGTTACCCTCCCAAAGCAACTGAGTAAGAAACAACTATGGGAGACTGTCATGGAGAAGGTGTGGGCCACACATAGACCCCTGGCATTTTTAAGTTCAGGTTGGGAAGGACACATGCTCTGCCATTCATAGAAAGCAACCAGACCCAATGAGTATCCACACTAAGTCCAACAGTCCACTTAAAGCCTTGCCCCATGGCTTACATTCGCAGAGACCAGAGGAATGATTGCTTTTCCTAGCAATATGAGAAGGACATACCTTGGCTTAAGTGGTTACCACAGTCTGGGGTGAATGGACAGAGAAGTCTCTGATCTACAGAGAGCACCTCAAAACCCATAGGCTCTGGGCAGAGAAAATCATGGCAGGTTGGATTTTTAAGACTACAGATCCTAGAAACTACTCATCCAAAAACAAAGAGGAATTTTTTCTTTGACTCAATCTTTACTTGATTTTTCTTCCTTTTTTTAAAAATCATTTTTCTCTTTGCTTCATCAGTTGTATTGTGGGATTTGGGTTTTTTTCTCCCTTGTTTGTCTTTTTCCTCTTTAGTTTTTTTTTTTTTATCTTTTCCCTCTTTCAACTTTTTTCTTCTCTCTTCTTTATTTTTTGTATTTTGCCTCTTTTTTCTTTTTTCTTCTTTTTCTTGTTTGGTCCTTTTTGTCACTGTTCTAACACTGTTGACTGCTTTTGCTTCTCAGTAGGACCCTTCCATCTTACTGTTTTTTCCTCCTTCCCATATTCTATTAGTTTTTCAAATTTTACTCTTTTTCATTCTCCTGTTCCCTGCCCCCTTTACCTTTTACTAGAATAACTACTGGTTTTATAAATCTCTAGATAATTAGTTAACTTTATTGCAGCTGAATACTGTTCTTTTGTTAGTAGAGGTAAAGCTAAAGTTATTCCATTTAGTAGATGTTTATTTACTGCAGGTCAATATTTGTGTTTGTATTCATACTACAATTATAGATCTGTTTTCTATTGTTAAAAATGGTACATTATTGGTCTTTATTCTTTATCAATATCCAGTTTGTCTTTGGCACTATGATAGTTACTGATTTTATTACCATAGAAAATGTGACATAGTTGTTATTATTGATTTATGTGAGATGCCAATATCTAAATTCCCTTGGGTCATTAATAATACTACCACACATTCCTGGAGAACTAGGTACTGGTCCAAATATGCCGTTACCTCCCCTCCCAAGTAAATGGAAGTATGTGGATTCTGAGGCACAGATAAAGGCCAAAAGTTAGACACATGCAGAGGACACCACTGAAAAGTAAACATTCACTAAAAAGGTTTCTGTATTAGCAGTAAGGCTTTCCATTATAATCAACCCAAAAGCCTCTGTACACACACACACACACACACACACACACAATGAGAAGACAAGGAAACAAAATGCCTCAAAAACTCTCAAGTCCCCCAAAGCAAAAAACAAAAAATAGAAGAACTTGATAAACTGGTGCAAAACATGAATGATGAGCATAAAAAACAATTAGCATTCATAATAAAGCTTCAAATATAAATTTAAGAGATTAAAATTGATATATCAAAAATTCTAGAGATTTACTCAAAGTCTCCATTGAGCATATGGCAGAGTGGTAAGCATCCAAGAAAGAGCCTCTCTGAGAGTCGCCATCCAGACACTGGAATATAGCAGTGTGAGGAAGATGTGAAGGAGAGAAGTGAATCCCTGTACCCAGGGAAGATCTGAAGTGTACACTGAAGCCCACAGAGAGAGTGAAGAGAGAAACTTCAACAAAGAGGAAGGAGACAGCCAGTAGCACGTTCTCCCTGAGATGAGACTCTGGGTAGGAACAGTGATTTAATCCTATGCACACACAATGGCTGGTGACTCCAGAGGCCTCCAAGAAAGATGTAGTGGTAGAGGGAAGCATCAGACTTGAAGGATTGCATCAGTTGCTGGTGAGTGCTGAGGGCTCATTTCTCCCGTGTGAGAGAGAGCAATCAGCCAGTAGCCATTTAGGAGAGGGGTGGACTGAGCTCAGAACTCAAAGCTCCTGTATTGGCTCCATCTAGTGGCTCCCAGGTAGGTTCATTTCCACCTCTAGGGTGCACAGATGGCTACAGGCTGAATGAGTCTAGTCTTGGTCTGAAGGTGTAAACTCACTGAGATTATCCACTAACCTGCCAAAAATCTACTGCTGGCTTTCTGGGATAAATCAACATGGATCAGGACTCTGTCCTTACACAGAGACAAACCTGGAAGTAATTTTCATTGTCTCTGTCTGTCTCTGTCTCTGTCTCTCTGTTTTTCTCTCTCTCTTCATTTTTTGTTTGTTTTTCATTTTTTGTCTGTTTTTTTCTGGGGTTTTGGGTTTTTTCTCCCTCCCTGTTTGATCTTGTTTTTATATGAATGTGAATGTGGTTTCTAACCTCTTTGGGGCTGTGCTTCTGTTCTGTTCTTTTTATCTCTTCCTTTTCTCTTTCCCTCCAGTCTCCTGTACTAGTTTCCCAAAGTTAGTGTGATCCCCCTCTGTCCTCCAGCCTTACTTTCTAATCTCTCCCTCTTCTTCCACTTCTCTATTTTCTCCCTAATTCATTTTAAATTTTAACACTTAAGGACAAAATTGACATATTAAGGATTTGTATACTTTCCTGATTTGTTTTAGATTTTGTTGTATTGCCACATGTCTAGTTCATACAGTTAAAGGTGGCAAATTAATGGCTAGCTTAGATTGTCATATTCTAGGCTGTATTGTGACAATTGTTCTAGACAGTCATTCTTCTCATATTCCAAGATTTAGATTGGCTAAAGGTCACAGAAATACTGTGACACAGTACCAAAGAGCCAGAAACTGGGCCAAACAGGCAGCAACTTCTCATCCCCAAAAAATCTTACAACAGACTCAAAACCCAAAATCTAGCTACACTTGAAAGATACTTTAGAGAAATAGTCACATACTAAGGATTCTAAATACTAACAGTAAAGCAACCCACCATAGACAATTTATAAGCATCACTCCAGAAGTTAAACTAAAAAAAAAGAAAAGAAAAGAAAAGAGAGACCCTGTCTCAACATGAAAAAGGCCAGGGGGTAGGAGCAAAGGTGGCGGATAGGTAACAACTGGCTACAGAGGCTCCCTGAAATAGTCAACTTAGAACTGAACATAATACAGAATGGGGAGTGCCAAACAGAGGGAGATGAATTCTCTAGTCCCAAGAAGAAATTAAGGTGACCTGCTGACCATCTGAGGACCCGCTGCGACTGGCCAACACTGTGACTTTCCGGGGTCCTGATGCAACTAGCCGAGGCCCTGCCGCAACTGGTCGGGGTCCCACCGCAACTGGCCAAGCTGCCCAAAGTACTGCCACTTCGACTCACTGGAGGTGCAGTTATATTGAGCTTGAGGGTCAGCAAGATGAACAGAGAGCTGAGTTCGTGGGGAGCCTACATCGATCTGTGGTGAGTAACAAGAGAGGAGCCATTCCATAAATAAGGGGACTTTGGCAGACTACATTCTGGGCAGAACTGGCAAGTACAAGGGGCAGCAGTGACTTCAGTCAATTGTTCCCTTCCCAAATGGGGTTGGTGGAGTGAGCTAGGACTGGGTCATACGACCTGGCTGAGACCCAATAAATTATCTGAGGCCAAGTCCCTGCAGCTGTGGTGCACACTAACCACACTGGCCTAGTGGGGCCTCGGAGGTTTGGCTGATCTGGAGGGAGGTGGTGCAAAGTAATGTAGCAGTGCAGGCCACAGCAGCTTGATGGATCTGGAGGGGAGGGGCCAGCATATGCTGTCCCTGTCTGCAACTCACTAACACACTGCAGTGTGAAGGGTCATCTAGCCAGTGTGCTTCAGAAGAATTGTAACCAACAAAAAAAGAACCTGGGGCCTCCTGGAAGAAGCAAAAAAGATGGGAAGAGGAAGCAATAACAAAAAGTCCTCAGGTTCCAACCCTGAGAACACTGACCCAGGACAGGTAAATACAAAGGAGAATGAGAACAGCAAACATGAAATATCAGACACAGCACAAGTGGACATAAAGAGATATATTCGGGACCTCATAGAAGAGTCCAAAAGTGAAATATTTAGCCAAGTAAAGCAAGATATAAGAAGATTAATA
This sequence comes from Cavia porcellus, assembly GCF_034190915.1. NCBI lineage: Eukaryota > Metazoa > Chordata > Mammalia > Rodentia > Caviidae > Cavia > Cavia porcellus. Next base: position 25,702,713 of record NW_026947514.1, on the reverse strand, counting down.
AAAGAGATACTAAGCACCCCTCAAGTAGACACAGATGGAAGAAGAGAGGAACTCAAACACAGGAGAGAATCATTTGGTAAAGAATATAAAAAAATATAGAATACATGAAGCAGATTCAAAGAGATCACCAGGAAATTAAAAACTCTATGGAAAGATGGCAAATCAGCTTCAAAGAAACTAAGGATAGATTATCCAAACTGGAAGACAATTTTGCAATGTGGGAATATGAAAGGGAAAACTTTTTAAAAATAACAAGGAAACAAGCAGTAACAATACAAAGTCTAGAACATGACAAAAGGATCTATAACTTGAGAATAAAGAACATAAATGAAGAAGCTGGGATACAAACAAAGGAATTACAAAGGTTATTTCAGAAATAATTAAGGAAAATTCCCAAACATAGGAAAAGGAAACGATATTCTGATATATGAGGCCTACAGAACTCCAGCCACCTACAACCAAAACAGAGCTACCCCCAGGTATATAATAATCAAGATCCCAGAAATTCAATATAAGAACAGAATATTAAAAGCTGCTAGAGACAAGAAACAGATAACCTACAGAGGAAGGCCCATCAGAATCACGGCAGACTTCTTGACACAAACCATTAAGTCAAGAAAAGCCTGGAGTGAAATATTCCAAGCTCTGAAAGAAAACAACCTCCAGCCCAGATTGATATACCCTGATAAACTGTCTATAGAAATTAATGGAGAAACAAGACGCTTCCAAGACAAAGAGGAACTTGGGAAATTTGCAACCACCAATCCAACTCTACAGAGAATACTCCAGGGCATTCTAGAGAGAAAAGTACTAGGATTCCAGGAACAGTGGCAGAGAGGCCTCAATGAATGGAGCAGAAAACATAATGAAGAAGATAAGTAGACAACTGATGGCAAAAAAGGAGCATAAAAGAAATGAGACAGAGAAGATTTTATTCAAAACTGATATGATTGATAGTATCAAGTCTGAAAGTATAGGCAAATACACTGAATATGACAAGACTCTACAATACACATTCTGGTTTGATAACTGCCAGGTTTTGAAGTTCTATACTATAATATAAAGTTTTTATTAATACTGTTACGTTCTGACATATTCAATTATACTATCTCTGATGATATAGCCAGTTCTATTGGAGATAACAAAAGACAACACAGGAACTATGGTAGAACGATTTGTACCGTGGTCTTATATGTTTATTTCATTTCATGTGTTTATAGGAATATGGTTTGTTTACCTTGTTTTGTTTTGTTTGTTCCTCTAATATAGAAAGGATAGAAATACATGTTAAGACACATGCATGTGTAGAATCTATAAACAATTTATGAGAACTGATCTTAGGACACATGATGAAATGAACAGATGCTTTGAAGAAAAAGAGACACTAAAATACCCAGTGCTGATCCTGGAGTGTCATAATGTAAAACCCAGCAATAGTATTATTCTTTGTTCAGAGTGATATTAGCCTGCTTGGGTTTATTCAATCTCAATATAATTGAAGATATGGATAACTGCATGTATGTTTAAGTGTATAGGATTGATAACCATATTTCTAAGTTTTTGTTGGATAGTTGAACAGAACTGGTTGCAATCTCACCGTTTGACTCCCCACTTTATAAGCTCCACTTTAGTATCTTGAATAACTATTTGTAAGAAGACAATCTGTAATCATCAACTAGTGATTTCTTACTGTTTATTTTTCTTTGAAATTGTGTATTATTTCTACCCATTTTCTGTTTTGTTTAATCTTTCTTTAAATTAAAATTTTTTTTAAAAGGCACTACAGTACCCAATGCTGATCATGGAGTGTCATGATGTGAAATCCAGCAATACTATTATTCTTTGTTCAGAATGATTTTAACCTGCTTTAATTTGTTTAATCTAAACATAAATGAAGATATGGATAACTGCATATATGTTTACATGTATAAGATTGACAAAAATGTTACTTAGTTTTTGTTGGATAGTTGAACAGAACTGTTTGTGGTCTCACTGTTTGAATTCCCACTTTACATGTTCCATTTTTGTATCTTGAACTACTATTTGTAAAACAACAATATGTAAACATCAACTAGTGATTTTACAGTTTTTTTTCCTCTGAACGTATGTATTATTTCTACGTATTTTCTGTTTTGTTTAGTCTTTCTTTAAATAAAACTTAAAAAAAAAAGAAAATGAGGTGACACTTAAACAAGATACCCAAGATACAATCCCTGACGTTCAGTTAACTAAAGGCAAATCCAGGGGGAAGTGAGCTGGGACAGTTCAAAAGCCACTCACCTGGCCTCTCTGAAGTGGTAATGACAAGGCAACTGAATGAGGCTCCAGGAAAAAAAAACAAATCAGAAATGATTTCTCAGATAATTGCAGAGATTTTGTCATCAATGAAAACCATGATTCCATGATTGGTGGCTTAGATCACTAGAGTAATTACTTTAATGATCTAGAGTAATCTAGAGGCACTAATGTAAAAAATAGAAACACTTATGAAGATTATGGAAGCCATGAATGCTCAGCATAGGAAGGAAGGGGAATCCATAAGGTAGATTTATATATCCAAGAGAATAAAAATTCCATTGAAAGTATTTTCAGCAGATTAAGCCAATGTGAGAACAGGAGCTCAGATATAGAAGACAGGCTTGTGGTTAGTTATCATGACAATAAAGATTTTTTAACAATAGCAAGGGATCATGAGATATCAACCCAGCAGCTGCTACATGAGGCAAAGAAGAATAATTTAAGATTGAATGGACCAAGATGATTGTACTACTAATTCTATTAGTTCTTAGAACAAAGCAGACAACATCCGTAGGATTAGATCAATTTTGTATGGCTATATCTGATAATTCAAATAAGACTTATGAAGATAACTATGTAAAACAACAAAAATTGTTATGTTCCTACCACTTGTTTTGAAAGCCTACATTGTTATTGTTTTGGGCTCTTAGATATAGTTATTTATTTGTTGTTTTGTTTTTTCCTCTAATACAAAAAGGATAGATGTACATGTATATGTTTATATATGCCTGGAACTTCACCTAAAGAGTTTACAAGAAAGGATTTTAGTATGTGTGATAGTATGAACTATACTGAAGAAAATGAGACAACATGGTAGCCATTGATTATTTCCTGTCATTTTGATTCAAAAGTCAATAATGCTTTTATTCTTAGGTTTGATTGGTTGTAGTCTGTTTTCAATTATTTGATTCCAATATGTATGAAGATATGGACAGCTATTTTGTAGAAAACAAGAGATATTATGGTAGCCATTATTGATTTTCTAGTGTCTGGTCTTGAAAGCTCTTAAGGCTCTCATTCTTGTATTTTGATTGCTTTTATACTATTTTAATTTGTATTAACTTACTATGTGTGAAGATATGGACAACTATTTTGAAGAAAACAAGAGACATTATAGTAAAATAAGATTAAATGGAGTCAGTGAAAAAGCAGGAGATATATATATTCTATCTAGGGCTGGGGATTTAGCTCAGTGGTATCAGCACCTGCCTGGCAAGCACAAGATCATGAGTTCAACCCCCAGTAACAAAAAAAATTCTATCTAGATAGATTATATATATATATATATATATATATATATATATATATACACTGTTCACAGTTGTCACTGCAGAAAACTTCCCTGGAAGAGAAAAAGGATTTGATATACAGATAAATGAGGCATATAGAACTCTAATTAGCCATGATCAAAGAAAAAAATCTAAAACCAGACATATCATAGTCAAGATTTCAGAAATTCAGCACAAGAATAGAATCTTAAAATCTGTAAGGGAAAAGACATAAATCACCTATAAAGGAAAGTCCATCAGAATCCCAGCCGACTTCTCAGCACAAATGCTCAAGTCAAGTAGAGCTTGAAGTCAAGTATTTCAAATTCTAAAGGAAAACAAACTTCAACCCAGATTGACACACCCCACAAAACTATCTTTCAAAACTGATGAAGAAATAAGATACTTCCATGCAAAGAACACCTGAGGAAATTTATAACCACCAAACCAACACTCCAAAATATTTTAAGGAACATCCTAGAAAGAGATAACAAGGACTACAATTCCATGAATTTCAATCAAAGGAATCTACCAAGCAGGGCAAACAATTAAACAAAGGGAAGGAAGAAAAAAGGAGGAGCAGAATGACAGAAAAATAACACAACAAGGATAAATCAGTACATATTAGTTATAATCATCAATGCTAATGGTCTTAATTCACCAATAGAAAGATACAGACTGGCAGAATGGTTCAAGAAGCAAGATCCAACAGTATGTTGCATATAAACAAAACATTTAATTAAAAAATAAATCCATGAACTGAAAGTCAAAGAATAAAAAATAATACTTGTATGACAAAACCCAGAAAAATGCATGGATAGCTCTTTTTATTTGAAGACAAAGTGAATTTCAAACAAAGGCTGATTAAAAGAGATAAAGAAAGTCATTCAATCCTTGGAAAGAGAATAATCCAAGATGAAGAAGATAACAATCAAAAATATATATGCAACAAATACTAATGTACCCAACTATATAAGACAAATATTAACAGGCATGAAAAACAAAAAAGACAAAAAAAATCAAATAATCAGTAATACAATCATGTTGGGGGATCTCAATACCCCACTATCACAAAAAGACAGATCAACTAGACAAAAAAATCAACTGTGAAACATTAGAACTGAACCAAACTTTTGAGCAAATGAACTTTGTAGATGTCTATAGAGTGTTCCACTCCACATCAGAATGTTCTTTCTTCTCAGCTGCACACAGGATGTTCTCCAGAATAGATCATGTACTAGCTCATAGAACATGCTTAAGTAAATAAAAGGAATTGAAGTTATCTCACACATATTATCAGACCATAGTGAAATGAAATTGGAAAGCAATGGCAAAAGAAATAAGAACTTAATAAACACATGGAAATGAAATGGCATCCTTGTGAACAACCAAAGGGTCACAGATAAAATTAAAGAAGAAATTAGATCTGCCCCTGTGCACAACTACTGCTATCAGACTGTTTGCTTCCTGTGGGCAGCCAGCGCAGGCAGGGAGATGCAGCTAGATCCACCCCTGCATGCTGGTCGCCACTGGGAAGTTTGCCTCCATTCCAGTGGTGAATTACAGTGAAGGCCTTTAGGATTTTGGAGTAAGGTTCTGCCATTGTCTGCAGACAACTACTCTTCCTTTGAGAAACAGCTGTTGGCCTGCTACTAGGCCCTAGTAGAAACTGAACGCTTGACTATTGGACACCAAGTCACCATGCAACCTGAGTTGCCTATCATGGCCTCGGTATTATCTGACCCACCAAGTCATAAAGTTGGACATGCACAGCAACAGTCTATCATTAAATGGAAGTGGTATATTTGTGATCGAGCCAGGGCAGGCCCAGCAGGTACAAGTAAATTACATGAAGAAATTTCCCAGATACCTATAGCTCCTATACCTGCTATGTTGCCTTCAGTTTCCCAGCATGCACCTATGGACTTGTGGGGTGTACCATATGATCAGTTGTCAGAGGACAAGAAGGTTAGAGCCTGGTTTATGGATAGCTCTGCATGTTATGCAGGCACCACCCGCAAGTGGACAACTGAACATCATAGTCCCTTTCTGGGATATCCTTCAGAGACAATGGTGAAGGGAAATCATCACAGTGGGCAGAACTTCAAGCAGTGCACTTGGTAGTACATTTTGCCTGGAAGAAGAAATGGCCAGATATGAGACTGTACACTGATTCGTGGGCTATAGACAGTGGTCTAGCCAGATGGTCAGGAACTTGGAAGGAACATAATTGGAAAATTGGTGACAAAGATATTTAGGGAAGAGGTATATGGATAGACCTCTCTACATGGACAAAAGATGTAAAAATATTTGTTTCCCATGTAAATGCTCACCAAAAGGTCATATCAGCAGAAGACAACTTTAATAATCAAGTGGATAAGATGACTCATTCTCTGGACAGTGGCCAACCTCTTTCTTCACCCACCCCAGTCATTGTCCAATGGACCCATGAACAGAGTGGCCATGGTGGCAGGGATGGAGGGTATGCATGGGATCAGCAACATGGACTTCCACTCATCAAGGTTGATCTGGCCACAGCCATTGCTAAATGCCCAGTATGCCCAATGTCCCCGATATGGCAGCATTCCCTGAGGTGATCAACCTGCAACTTGGTGGTAGGTTGATTATATTGGACCACTTCCATCATAGAAAGGACTTTGTCCCTGTGCTTTGTCCTCACTGGCATAGATATGTATTCTGGATATGGCTTTGCCTTTGCTGCATGTAATGCTTCTGCCAAGACTACCATCTGTGGACTCACAGAATGCCTTATCCACCATCATGGAATTCCACATAGCATTGCCTCTGACCAAAGAACACATTTTACAGCTAAAGAAGTGAGACAGTGGGCTCATGCTCATGGAATTCACTGGTCCTACCATGTCCCTCACCATCCAGAAGCAGCTGGATTGATAGAAAGATGGAATGACATATTGAAGACACAGTTACAATGCCAGCTAGGAGGCAACAGTTTGCAAAGCTGGGGAAAGGTACTTCAGCAGACTGTATATGCTTTGAATCAACGTCCATTATATGGCACTGTGTCTCCCATAGCCAGGATTCATGGGTACAAGAATCAAGAGGTGGAGTAGGAATGGTTCCACTCACCATTACCCCCAGTGATCCACTAGAAAAATTTTTGCTTCCTATCCCCATGACTTCATGTTCTGCTGGCCTAGAAGTTTTGGTTCCAGAGCGGGGAAGGCTTATACCAGGAATCATGACAATGGTACCATTGAACTGGAAGCTAAGGCTCCCTCCTGGTCATTTTGGTCTCCTTGTGCCACCGAGGAAACAAGCTAAAAAGGGACTCAACGGTGTTCTCAAGGGTGATTGACCCAGACTACCAAGGAGAAGTTGGACTACTGCTCCACAATGGAGGAAAGGAAGAATATACATGGAGTTCAGGAGAGTCCTTAGGGTGCCTTTTTGTATTACTGTGCCCTGTCATTAAGGTTAATGGAAAATTACAGCAACCTAATCCAGACAAAGTGACAAGTGGTCCAGAACCTTCAGGAATGAAAGTATGGGCCACTCCACCAGGGAAAGAACCGAGACCTGCTGAGGTGTTTTCTGAAGGCCAAAGGAATACAGAATGGGTAGTCGAAGAAGGAAGTTCTAAATACCAGCTATAACCCTGTTACCAGTTACAGAAAAGAGAATTATGATTACTATTTCTCCCAAACACGGTTTTAATGTAACATAATGTTAGACTTAATGCTGTTTTTTGGGAATTGTTAAACTTGTGTTGTAATCTTAAGGTTATAAACTGGTAGGAGTAAGCATCAGCCAAAGAAAAGTTACATTACGTATTCTGGTAGGAGAATTATTGCATTTCCATGTATACAAAAGACAGTTATACGATGTTAGGTGCAATTATATGCATGTCTGTGTATCTGAAACTAAAGAAATGTGTCTGGTTGCCAAGTTGACAAGGGGTGTATTGTAGTGGTTGATTGATTGTGTCAATTTGAGACATTTGGAAATTTAACTAAATGGGTTTAGCAATTCTACACCCAAGGATGTAAAAGAAGACTCACCCTAGGGTGGGTCATCACCTGGAGGTATAAAAGGGAAGGAGGGAAGGACAAATGGATTCCATTCTTGGGAGAAGCTCCATTCTTCACTTTTGGTTTGGAGGTCATCTCCTTGCTTCCAGTGTAGACTCTTCAGCTTTCCAGCATAGACTCTTCAGCCTTTCATCATAGAGCTTCAGCCTTCTGTCACAGACCTACCAGCCTGCTGATGTGGACTTGCACAAGACACTAGGGTGAACTCCAGACCTTGGATTGAATCTTTCAACCTCCAGTGTGTAGACACCCTCTGCATGCTTCCTCATTGGACTCTGTGTCTGACAATTGTAAGCCAATCTTTTTTGTTTCTGTATACCTCATGTTATATCTGTTCTCTCTAGTAAAACCCTGACTAATACAGACTTTGGTACCAGGAGTGGTGTTGTTGCTGTGACTATATCTGACCTTTTTTTTTCAAGAGGCTTTGGAAATGGCTTGTGGGCAGAGTTTGGAAAGGTTTGGACATGTTGCCTGGATGCATAGAGCTGGAGCAGCTTAGGCTGTTCTGTAGAGGAGATTCTGGTCAGAGCTTGGGAGACCAGAACACTTATAGAAAGGCTTATGATAAAGACCAGGCTTAGGAGGTTTCTGCTGGGAAGAAGGACTGCATTGGTTGTGGGACTCCCCCATGATGTGTGTTATGGATTGACAGAAAGTTTGTCTGAATTTTGTTCATGCCCAGAGACTTTGCCTGAGACTGAGACAAAGGGCAATGGACTGATTGATCTGGAAAAGGAAATTACAAGTCAGTCAAATGTTTAGGCTTTGGCATGATTGTTGTTGCCTATGGCATGGCTATTTTGGGGGGCTTTTAGCCAGCTTTATGTTGCAAATCAAGAGCAAAGAGCCCAGCAGGACAATTTACAACTCTGTGAATTTGGCCAGAAGGAGAATTTCAGGAAGGCTGTGGATTGTAATGACAGGGTTGAGACTTTGATTGCTGAGGAGAAACAGAGAGATAAGAAAGATGGCCCCAGGGCATCCCAGGAAGCGGCAAGTCTCAACCCTTTCCAGCCTCAAAACTGCAAAAGTAAAAGAATTTGCTCAGAGGAGAAAGCTGCAGAGCACCATGCTCCAGAATTGTGATGCAGGCCACATGAGGTTCCAGAATGGCGACAGAGGTCACATGAGGCTCCAGAATGGTGGCAACATAGAGAAGCTTTTCTTCACAATCAGGTTCACAGAGCCCAATGATCCAGACAATCAACCCCTACCACCAAGAAAGAGAAAAGCCTGGCTACTGCTCCAGCTGGCAGCAAAGCTTGGGCATCCACATGGCACTGATTTTAGGTGCAAGGAAAATGCACTAAGTCTGAGAGTAAGATGGCTTCTACCTCAATTGCAAAGGGCTTGGAAGGCCAAGCAGTGTGCCCCTGAGAAGACAATTTGTAAAGATATAAAGGTGAATCCAAAGGTGCAGTAGAGACCCCAGAAGTTTGGAAAAGCCAGGAATGTGGATCATCCAAGAAAAAGTGCAAGAAGTGAGCAGAGAGGGTTTATGAGAGAAGCTGCAGGAGCTGATATCCCTGGAAGTGCCATGGAAGTGAAATCATCCAAGCCTTTTGGAGCTTGCAACCAGATTGCTTCAGATGCTGAGCAGGGAACTCTGGGACTTAATGTTTGTCCTGCTGAATATTGGACTTATTTTGTTTCCAATGCTTTGTATTCCCCTGTTTGTAACTTTTGGAATGGTAATGTTTATCTTATGCCTTTGCATTTAAGAAATGTTTAACCTTGTTTCATTTGTACAGGGGGTTATGGTTAAGACTTTGTCATAGGTCTTGGAGGAGACTTGGGACTTGGACTTTTCAGCAATGCTGAAACTGTTAGGACTTTGGCTACTCTTGGAGATGAACTAAATGCCTTTTGTATGAAAGATGTACATGAGCCTGGGGGCCAAGGGTGAAATGTCATGGTTTATGTCTGTGCCCCCCAGGCCTCATGTATTTGCATTATGCATTTGTGACTGGTTCATTGTCTAGCTCTTTGATTGGGGGTGTGAGTGCTACACTGGCCTAGGGGTGGATCCAGGATATAATGTAATGGCAGGAAGAAAGTGTGTCTCACTCTCTTTTGCCAGTTTCTGCCTTGCTGTTTGCAGCCACTATGAACTGCAACGCTGCCATGCCACATTGCCTTGGAGCCAACTTAGTATGGACTGAAACCCCCAAAAACTGTAAGAAAGAAACCCTTCCTTTCCCAATTTGGTCATCAGGTGTTTTGTCTCAGTGACAAGTAAAAAGTAACTAAGGCAATTAGGTAACCAGCACAGGCAAGAAAAAATAGCCAAATATGCTCCTTGCACTTACAGGCCACCATTGGAGACACTTGCTTCTTTTGGGCAACCAGTGCCCACCAGGAGAATCAGACAAACACACCCCTGTGTGCCTGCTGCTATTCAGGGAGTCCCAGTATAGAGAAGAAGCAGCCCTGCCACCATGCACCCATGGATATTGGGGAAGCCTCAGTGTAGCTGCATGGGTCTCTAGAAGCCTGCCCCATGACCTGCTACCTCCTTGGGAACTTGGATCAGAGAAACCCAGGTGCCTGGCCCATTCCCTTACACTGTGTAAGGGCATCCAACATGGGAAGTGCCTGGGACCCCACAACCCAGGAGGAACCCAAGAAAATGTTAAGACAAAGGAGCAAAAAGCAATTTCAGACCTCTAGCCCACACAGAACAAGTCTGGGAAGTATAGACATGAAAGAAAATGGAAGTCACACACCTGAAGTCTCCAAGAGGATAGCAAGTGAAGTAAAGAAACAATTTCATGAGACCATAAAAGTTATCAGAACAAAAATAATATATCAGGTAAAAGAAAAAATTACAAACAATGGAAGAATTGCTGAGCCTAGCTAAAGAAGACATAGATTTAAAAAAAAGAGGAGCATAGGAAAATGATGGAAATGTTGAATGAACAATATAGAAAGAAATTACAATGCATGAAACAGATTCAAAGAGATATCCAGGAAATTAAAAAGTCAGTCAAAAGTTGGAAAAAATGCTTGAAAGTGACTGAAGATAGACTTTCAGACCTTGAAGACAGGATCATAGCTAGCAATCATGAAAGGAAATACCTCTTAATAATAACAAAGAACTACGAAGTAACAAGTCAACAGCTGCAAGACAACAAAAGAAAACAATTTAATAGTGATAAGTATCAACAACAAAGCAAAGGTCAAAACAATGACACAAAAATACTATTTATAGAAACAATATCAGAAAACTTCCCAAACATGGGAAGTGGATCTGGCACACAGATAAACAAGGCATATGAACTCCAACTAGTTATAACCAAAATAAATCTATACATAGACATATAATACTCAAGATTCCAGAAATTCATCACAAGAACAAGAATATTAAAAGCTGTTAGAGAAAAGAAACAGATCATCTATAAAGGAAAACCCATCACAATCATGGCAGAGTTTGGAGTGAAGCATTTCAAACCCTGAAAGAAAACAACTTCCAAGCCAGATTGATATACTCTGAAAAACTATCTTTCAAAACTGATGGAAAAATAAGATATTTTCATAACAAATTGACAGTTGGTTTATGTTGACAAGGCTGGTTTAACTACTGTAGAGATCAGTGTGGAGATTCTTAAAAATACTAGGATTGAAGGTCCCATTTGACCCAGCTATTCTCCTTCTAGGTGTCTTCCCAGAAGAATTAGAAACATTGCATGACATCAATATACATGCACCCATGTTTATAGCAGCACAACTTTTTAAAATGTTATTTAAAGAAAAAAAAAACAGAAAAAGGATAGAAATAATACATAATTTCAAAAATAAACAGAAATCACTAGTTGATAATTACACATTTTCCTCTTACAAATAGTTGTTCAAGTTATAAAAGTGGATCATACAAAGTGGATATTCAAACAGTGAGACTGAAAACAGTTCTGTTCAACTGTCCAACAAAACTTGGTATATGGTTACCAATCCTATACATTGAAACATACCTGCAGTTATATCCTTTAGAGCACTTTCTTTTCCTCTCTTTTTTATAATAGCAAATATACATTTTGGGTTTTATTACTCCCACAGTTCTTATTACTTTTTTTTGAAGAGAGTAAAACCAAATGTGACAAAACAGAACAGAGTCAGTCAAATCAAAAGGATGGACATAATAGATAATGTAAAAACAAAATACTAGGTGATCAACAATGGTCACCATACTGCCTCTTGCTGTCTTAAAAAGAATTGCCTATATCATCAGTTATAATAAAATTGAACAAAACAGTAAAGAATAAAACCAAAACATTGGAGACATTACAGGACTTCAAAGAAGATAATAATCAACTGGAATGGGCGTCATAATGAATCTTATTGTCTTCACAGTTGTTGCCTATACTTTCAAACTTGGTACTATCAAGAAAAGCAGAACAGAGGAAAATCAGTCAAAGCAAGATGATGAGGGCTATCCAGGGTTTCACAAGGCCATATTCTTAAGTTAAATAAACTAGATGCACATATGTAAACATTGCATTAGTTTTGCTAGTGTGAGAAGTTGAAAAAGTAAGTAAGATCCAAAATGGGAAGGGGGAATAGAGAAAAGAAGCAAGGGAAAAACAGTATATACATATATATATTTAAATATATATATATATTTATATATATTGTACTACTAATTTCTGTTAATTCATTGAAAAGGGAAATTTGTGCTACTATTGTTTGGACAATTAAATGTTGATGTCTTCTACTCTGAGTAACTAATTTAAAGATAATAGTGTGTAACATATTAACCACTGTTACCCTCATATTACCTTGTTTTGAATTTTTTCTCTCTTTTATTAAAATAAAAAAATAGAATAAAGGTTCTGCTGAATGAATAACAGAAGTGACCAGTGAGAAGACAGCATCAGAACTAGAAGACAGGATGAGCGATACCTTAAAAATAACAGAGACTTCCAGGAGAACATGGCAGACAGCAGCAGCTACGGAGGCTCTCTGAAAGACCCAGCTTAGAATTCAGGAATGGTGCAGAGTAAGGAATCATAAGCAAGTGGAGATATGCTCTGCTGACCCAAGAACGAACGGGGCTGAGAGAAACCAACTGGGAATGCAATCCTGGTTCTATAACAGGAACAGAAAAGCTCCAGTGTGGAAGCTGGAGCCCGCGCCATTGGAAGCCGTGATTTGGGTTTCCCGCCACCACTGCTGCATCTACATCGGCTTGGCAAGGAGACAGGCGCGCAAAAGCTCTGAGAACGGGAATCCGTGAACGGAGTTGAAAACAGGATGGGCGGGGAGCTGTGCATTGACCTGTGGTGAGAGAAACTGGGACTCTTCCACGGTCTAGGAGACTCCAACAGCTGACATTCTGGGACCGGGCAGACTTGTGGGAACGGCGCTGCAGTGACTTCAGTCACGTATCCCCCTCTCAAGCAGGATTGGTGAGCAGTGCCTAGCCTACGTGATGCTGCTGGCTGAGACCCAGTAGGCTAGCACAATCCAGGTCCCAGCGCCTGAAAGTAGATTGACCTGGAGGGGCGGGCCCCAGGTAGGCTGCCTGGTCTGCAAGTTCCTGGTGCGCTGCGGTGGGCGGGAACACCTAGCCGGTGCAATTCAATCAGACTGTGGCTGACAGGGAAGTAAGCTGGGCCTCCTATAAAGGCTTGCATATATAAGGAACAAAGAATATGGGAAGAGGCAGCAACAAGAAAGGGTCCTCGGCCCCCAATCCTGAGAAAGAGGCAGTAGCAGACACAGCGCCAATAGATATAAAGTGCTATCTCCAGAGCCTCACAGACAAGTTCAGGAATGAAGTTATTAATGACCTGAAGCTAGAAATAAGCAGAACAGTTAGAGAAATGCTAAGCACCAACCAAGAAAAAACAGATGTTGGAATGGAAGAACAAAAAAAGAGGGGAGAATTGTTTGATGGAGAAAATAGAGAAAGCATGGAATACGTGAAGCAGGTTCAAAGAGACTACCAGGAAACTAAAAACTCTATCAAAAACTGGCATAACAGCTTGAAAGAAACTAAGGACAGACTATCTGAACTGGAGGGCAGATTTGTAATATGGGAGCATGAAATGAAAATCTTCTTAAAAATAACAAAGAAACAAACAGCAATAATACAAAGACTAGAAGATGATAAGAGGATCTATAACTTAAGAATTAAGAACATAAAAGAAGAAGTAGGGACACAAACAAATGAACTACAAAAGCTACTCACAGAAATAATCCAGGAGAATTTTCCTAATTTAGCAAAAGGTAAAGATACTCAGTTTTATGAAGGATACAGGACCCCAGCCACCTACAACCCAAACAGAGCTACACCCAGGCATATAATAATTAAAATTCCAGAAATCCAATACAAGAACAGAATATTAAAAGCCATCAGAGACAAGAAACAGATCACTTACAAGGGAACACCCATCAGAATTACAGCAGATTTCTCGGCACAAACCATCAAATCATGAAGAGCATGGGGGGAAATAATTCAAGCTTTGAAAGATAATAATCTCCAGCCAAGATTGATATATCCTGCACAACTGTCCCTGGAAATTGATGGAAAAACAAGGGGGTTCCAGGATAAAGAGGAACTGGAGGAATATGCAACCACCAATTCAACTCTACAGAGAATACTACAGGATATTCTAAAAAAGAAAAATACAAAGAATCCAGAAATAGTGGCAGAGAGGCCACAATGAATGGAGCAGAAAACAAAATGAAGAAGACAAACTGACAACTAATGACAGAAAAAGAGCTCCACAGAAATGAGACAGAGAAGGTTGGATGATAGGAACAGCTATTTTGGAGAAAATGACGTCTTTTAGGTAATACTGATTTAGTATCATCTTGTTTTGAAATCTCATCAAGCTTTTGTTCTTCTGTCTCCATTTGTCTAAACAGGTTGTATCTTATTGGATTTTATTATATATGATAGTATAAGCAAAAACTTTTATAGACAAGGAGATTATACAGAAACCATTTTTCATTTTCTGTTAGGTGATTCTAAATACCCTGTAATACTGTCATTCTCTTAAATGGTTTTACATTGTTTTGATATATTTGATGCTACAGTATATGAAGTTATACTCAAAGATTTCAAGGAAAGAGACAACATGGTAACTACTTTTAGTTCGGGATTATCTTGTGGTGAAACACTATTTTGCTTAAATGGTTATGTTTTGATCTGTGCAATTTTGCTGTTATGCCCTCTTTTATCTCAATCTCCACTTCATTATTTACTTTTTTACTTTTTTATCCTTTTAATTAGGGAAAAATAAATTTAAAAATAGCAGGATATATTATAGTAACCCACTTTGAATTTCCATTATCTTGATTTAAAGCCCTGTATTGCTGTCACCATCTTGTTTTGACTGATGTCCCTCTATTCTGTTTTGCTTGATAGTACTGGGTTCGAAAGTTTAGGCAACAGCTGTGAAGATAGTGGGATTCATTATGACGCCCATTCTCGTTGACTATTATCTACTTTTGAAGACCTATAATGTCTCCAATATTTTAGTTTTGTCAGTTTTGTTCTTTACTGTTTTGTTCAATTTTATTATAACTGATGATATAGGCAATTCTATTAGAGATAGTGGGAGGCATTATGGTAACCATTGTTGATCACCTTGTATTATGCTTCTACATTACCTATTATGTCCACCCTTTTGATTTGATTGACTCTGTTCTGTTATGTCACATTTGGTTCTACTCCCTTCCAAAAAAGTAATAAGAACTGTGGGAGCAACAAAACCCAAAATGTGTAATTGTCATTGTACAAAAGAGAGGGAAAGAAAGTGCTCTAAATGATATAACTGCATGTATATATAAGTGTATAAGATAGATAATGATATCACTGAGTTTTGTTGGATCATTGAACAGAACTGTTTGCAGTCTCACTGTTGGAATGTCCACTTTACAAGCTTTAATTTTGTGACTTGAACAATTATTTCTAAGATGACAATATGTAATCCATTAACTAGTGATTTCCTACTGTTTATTTTTTTCTGTAAATCTGTATAACTTGTACCCTTTCTCTGCTTTTTTCTTTTTCTCCTTAAATAAAATTTAAAAAAATAACAAGAAAATATGAAAAATAAATCCAACACCTCGTACATGATGCGAAGACCACCCTAAGATTAATAAGAGTTAG
Source organism: Cavia porcellus (assembly GCF_034190915.1). Taxonomy (NCBI): domain Eukaryota; kingdom Metazoa; phylum Chordata; class Mammalia; order Rodentia; family Caviidae; genus Cavia; species Cavia porcellus. The sequence continues at coordinate 25,686,958 of NW_026947514.1, read as the reverse complement.
TGAAAAATCAGAAGTTAGTGCAAATAGCCTAAAAAATCTGCTTACTGAAATAATAACAGACAACTTTCCAAATAAGGAGAAAGATTTTAACACAGAGATGAGTGAAGCATATAAATTTCAAATTGCCAAAATCAAAAAATAAGTTCCCCATGACACAACATAATCAATATCCTGGAAATCCATTGCAAGAACAGAATCTTAGGGGCTGAGAAGTTAGCTCAGTGGCATAAATGCCTGCCTTGCAAGCAGGCAGTCGTGAGTTCGATCCCCAATACCGATTTAAAAAAAAACAAAGAACAGAATCTTAAAAGCAGTTAGAAAAAATCAGTTAATCACTTATACAGGTAAAACTATTGTTTCAGCAGACTTCTCAAGACAAACCTTAAAGATAAGGATAGTTTGAAATGAAGTGTTTTCAAGCCCTAAGAGAAAACAGTGTCTAACACAGATTGACACATCCTGCAAAACTTGTGGTGAAAGAAGCTGTTTACATTATAAAGGGTACCTACAGAAATTTATGACTACCAAACCAGTACACCAAAAATCTCTAAAGAATATTTTAGAAACAAAAAATGAAACTAACAATGACAAAATGTCTAATAGAGAGCCAGGGATATAGCTCAGTAGCACAAGCACCTGACTGGTAATCACAAGATCATGAGTTCAATTCCAGGTACCAAAAATAAATGTCTAATTGAATGAATATACCAAGTAGAGTAAGCAATTAAGTATAAAGGAAAAAATAAATCAGCAACAGAAAAATAAGGCAATGACATGTATAAACCAGTATCTATCAGAAACAACTCACCAATCAAAAGACATAGATTCGTAAAAATGTATGAAGAAACAAGATCCAACAGTACACTATGCACAAGAAACATATTTAATCCAAAAAAATTAAAGTATGGAAAACAGTATTTCATGGAACAGGAAGCTAAAAAAAAGCAGATGTAACTGTTCTATATTGAGATAAAGTGTACTTCAAACACAATTGATTAGAAGTGGCAAAACCAAGCCTCTATGAGTCAGTGCCACTCACAGACTACAGCGGGAGAGAACTAGGCCCTACAGGGAAGAGATCCCTGCCCAGAAACCATAAAATTTTGATTGTTTTGGTGAAGGAGTTGAGTTTTTATTTTCTTTTGTTTTGCTTCTGTTAACTCTGATGTCATGGACAGCTATTTAAAAGATAGCTAGACATGTTACAGAAACGATTATGTATTTACTACTGGCTTATTTTGAAGTCCTTTATTGCATTCATTGTTTTGTTTTTATTGTTTCTATTCTATTTGGTTCTGTTTCATTTTTAATACATCTGAAAGTATTTGCAGCTATTTGGAACGTAACAAAGGCATTGTGGTAATTATTGTTGATTTCATAAAGTTTGGAAGTCTCATATCACTTATTCTGGTTTATTTTGATTGATTTTGTTCTGTTTTTATTTTCCTTGTTGTTTTCCTCTTCAAAATAAAAGTGAAAAAAAAGAAGTGGCAAAGAAGATCACTATACATTTTTAAAATTAAGTTTATTGGTACAATTTAGACATACACAATGATCGCATTCATCATAGAGAATTTGTATCTGTACATGATATATTTTGATTCCTCTTTTTTCTAATCCCCTCTCCTCCCTTTAACTCCTCCTCCTCTCCCTATTTATGAAGACTTCTTTCCATTTTATCTATTTTGTTATTTTTTCCTTCCTTCTTTTCCTTCTTCCCCTTCCCTAGTTCCTCTTTCCTTTTAAAATTTTTCCCCCATTTCACAATTTACTGTGTATTTTGGCCCTTATTTGTTCTCTCAGTAAATAAATGTGACAATGCACATGAGTTTGATTTATTTCACTTAAGAATATGATATTAAATTACATTTACCTAAGTTTATCATTTTTATGGCTGAGTAGTACTTCATTGTATAAAAATTTTTCCTAAATTGATGGGCATTTATTTGGGGTTTTTTTCCAAGATTCGGCTATTGTAAACATGGGTGAGCACTTATTGCTGTGATGTGAGGTTTTCAGTTCTTCCAGAAAGATGCCCAGAAAACAAATAGCTGGATCAAAATGTACCCGCAATCCTAGTTTTCTGATCAATCTAATCTCCACACTGATTTCCACAGTGGTTATGCCAGTCTACGCTCCCACCAACAGTGGAGAAGGGCTCCTTTCCCTCAGAGCTCCTCTAGCATTTGTTATTGGTTGATTTCTTGATGATAGACATTCTTTGTGGAGTGAGATTTAATCTCAGCATTATTTTAATTTTCACCTCTTGAATAACCAGTATTATTGAACATTTTTCATACATTTATTTGTTGTTTGTGTTTCTTCATCTGAGAAGTGTGTGTTCATCTCAGATGCTCATTTTTGGCCAAAGTCTTTAAATTTGGGAGGATCTGATTTTTTCAGTTCTCTATATGTTCTAGACATAAGTCCTTTGAGAGACAACTGGCTAAAATTTTTTCCACTCTGTGGGTTTTCTTTTTATTCTGTTGGTGTTTCTTTTGCTGTGCAGAAGCTTTTTGGTAGAATGAGATCCCAGTTATTAATTCTTTGTATTATTTCTCATGTGGTTGGGGTTTTGTTCATGAAATCTTTGCCTACATTAATTTTTTTTTTATCGGTACTGGGGATTGAACTCACAACCACCTGCTTGCAAGGCAGGTGCTTATGCCGCTGAGCTAAATTCCCAGCCCTGCCTACATTATTTCTTCAACAGTTCTCTCCCATAAGATTGTTTCTGCTTTAATATTTAGATGTTTTTTTATTTCTATTTTAGGTTAGTTTAGTGATAAACATGGGTCTAGTTTTAGTCTTTGACGTACAGAAAGCCAATTTTTTTCAACACCATTTGTTACAGAGGCTATATTTCGTCCAGGAAAAGTGTTTGGTTCTTGTCAAAACTAAAGTGGCTGAGTGTGTTTGGAGTTGTTACTTTATCTTCTAATCTGTTGCATTGATCCTTGGATGTGTTTTTTTTGTCAGTACTGTTTTAATAACAGTAGCTTTGCAGTATAATTTCAAGTCCAGGATTGTGATGCTTCCTACTTTGCCTTTGTTGCTGAGAATTGTTTTGGCTATTCTAAGGTCTCTTCTGATTCCAGATGAATTATAGGAATTTCTCAGTTCTGTGAGGCATGATAGTGGTATTTTGTTTGGAATTGCATTAAATCTGCATAACAATTTTCACTATGTTGGTTCTTCCTATCCATGAGCAAGGGCTAGCTTTCCATTTTCTGATATCCTCCTTGATCTCCTTTTTCAGAATACTATAATTTTCAATGTGTGGATTTTTTAGTGCCTTTTTTAGGTTGATGCCTAGGTATTTCAATTTTTTGGATGCTGCTGTGAAAGATACTATTTCCCTAATTTCTCTCTCAGTGAATTTGTTGTTTATGTACATATGCTTATTTTTGAGAGCTGATTTTGTATCCAGCTACACTACTGAATTTATGCAAATGGAGTTTTGGTGGCGTTTTGGAGGCCTTCTAATGTGGAGTGTCATGTCATCTTCAAATAATGATAATTTAATTTTGAATTTTCCTATCCTTATTTCTTTTATTTCTTTTGCTTGTCTACTTGCTCTGGCTGATGTTTCCAGAACTATATTGAATATGAGTGATGATATTGCATAGCTTTCCCTGGTGCCTGATTTTAATGTGAAACCTTTCAGCGTTTGACCATTTAATATCATGTTGGTTATTGGTTTGTCATAGATGGCTTTTATCAGATAGAGGCAAAGGCCATCAATCTCAATTTTTGTAGGGTTTTCATCATGAATAAAAAGTGTCAGACTTTGTCAAGTGCCTTTTCTGCGTCTATTGAGATCTTCCTGTGATTTTTGTCTTTAGTGCTGTTAATATGGTGTATTACAGTTGTTGGTTTGTGTATGTTGAGCCACCCCTGAATCCCTGGGATCAATCTTACTTAGTCTTGGTGTATAATCTTGATGATTTGCTATATTCTGTTTGCCAGTATCTTATTAAGGATTTTTGCATCTATGTTTATTAGAGAAATTAGTCTGTAGTTTTCTTTTTTGATTGAGTCCTTCTCTGGTTTTGGTATCAGGGCAGTACTTGCTCCCAGGAATGATTTTGGAAGTAATGCTTCTCTTTCAATTGCATTAAAGAGTTTCAGCATTTATGGCATTAGATCTTCTATAAATTTTTTCTAGAATTCAACAGTGAATCCTTCAGGATCTGAGTTTTCTTTGTTGTTAAGTTTTTAATTACATTTTCAATTTCATTGACTGATATCAAATTAGAGTCTTTGTATCTTCTTGATTCAGTTTTGGCAATTCATATGCATGTAGGTAGGAATCTGTTCATTTCTTCTGTGTTTTCCATCTAATCAGAATGCAGTTTCTTGAAGTAGGTATTGATGAGCTCTTGATTTCCACTGTTTACATTGTGATTTCACTCTTTTTATTTTTAATTGCTTGAATTAGAGTCTTTTCTTTCCTTCTTGTGATAAGGTTGACTAAGGTTTATCTTTCAAAGAAGCACTCTTTGATTCATTGATTATTTGTATTGCTTTCTTAGTCTCAATTGAAATAATTTCTGTTCTTAACTTTATAATTTCTTCTCTTTATAAGGTTTTCATTTGATTTGTTCTCCTTTTTCTAGAAGTTTGAGGCTCGCTATTGTTTGTTTGAGCTTGTTCTGTTTTCCTGATGTGAGAATTCACAGCTATAAATTTCCCTCATAGGACAACTAACTTTGCATTCTGTAAGTTCTGGTATACTGTATCAGCATTATTATTCAATTATAGATATTGTTTAATCTCTTTTTTATTTTAAAAAGGATAAAACTGAGGAAAATAAAACAGAATAAAACAAATCAAAATAAACCAATATAAGTGATACAGGGCTTCAAAACTTTATGAAATCAACAATAGTTGCCATGACTTTTGTTGTCTTCAAAAATGGCTGCAGAGGTGCTGGGGATTTAGCTCAGCGGCATAAGTGCCTGCCTTGCAAGCAGGCAGTGGTGAGTTCGATCCCCGGTACCAATAAAAAAAAAAGAAAAAGACAAAAAAAGATGGCTGCAGATATCTTCAGACATAATAAAAATCAAACAGAACAAAATAGAACAGAAACAATAGAAACAAAACAATGAATGCAATAAAGGACTTCAAAAGAAGCCAATAGTAAATTCAAAATGGCTACCATAACATGTCTTTCGATCTTTTAAATAGCTGCTCATGCCACCAGATTTAATATAATCAAACAAAACAAATGAGAATAAAATGCAACCCAATGAAAACGATATGGTTTCCAGTCAGGTATCACTTCCTGGTGAAGCCTTGTTCTTTCCCCATACAGTCTGCAAATGGTGCAGACTCATGGAGAGAGGTTGGGTCTGGCTGTCCTAAACTCTGGCAGCAGCTCACATATGGTGCTGGTTTCCAGTCTATACTGTTTAATTTGTTCCTTAATTTCCCCTGTGACTCACTGGTCATTTGGGAGGGTGTTGTTTAATTTCCACATGCTTATGTAGTTTTCATAGCTTCTTTTGCTGTTGATCCCCATTTTCACTGCATTATGATGAGATATATGCATGGGATAATTTCAATTCCTCTGCATTTCCTTATGCATATTCTATGGGTTAATATGTGGTCTATTTTAGAGAACACCCATGTGCAGCTGAGAAGAATGTATATTCTGATGTGGGTGGAACACTCTGCAGACATCTACTAAGTCTATTTGCTTACAGATCTGGTTTAGATATGGTATTTCTTTGTTTTTGTCTAGTTGATCTATCTAATTGTTACAGTGGTATATTAAGGTCCCCCATTACAATTGTATTAGTGCTTGTTTGAATTTTCATGTCTGTTAATATTTTTTATGTAGTTGGGTGCACTAGTATTTGGTGCATACATATTTATGGTTGTTATCTCTTCTTTTTAGAGTTTTACCTTAACAATTATGTAGTTCCTTCTCTTTCCATTTTGATTAGTGTTGACTTGAAGTTTACATCATCTGAAAATAGAAGAGCTACCCTATTTTTTATGGGGTTGGAGTATTGTTACTTTTACTGTGGCATAAAGTATTATTTTCCATCCCTTGACTTTCAATCTATAAATTTCTTTTTGAGTTAAATGTGTTTCTTGTATGCAGTGTATAGTTGGATCTTGATTGATCCATTCTGCCAGCTATTTATTTTGATTGATGAATTGAGACAATTTACATTGATGGTTATAAATGATATATATTGGCTTATCTGTCTATTATTATTTTCCTTTTATTGGTTCCTGTCTTCTCCTGTTTAGTTGCTTGCCCTGCCTAGTGTCTTTGTTTCTATTGGTGTTCTTGTAATCATGTCTTTATTTTAGCTTTCTAATTTATCTTCAGAGCATTTTGGAGGGCTGGCTTGTAGTCATGAGTTTCTTCCATTGTTCTCTATTATGGAAATATCTAATTTCTCCACTGATTTTGAAAGATAGCTTTGCAGGGTACATCAATCTGGGTTAGAGGTTGTTTTCATTTAAGACTTCAAATACCTTCCTCCAAGTGCCCCTTGATTTGAGGATTTGTGTTGAGAAATCCACTGTGGGGGATTTACTTCTATTATGTCTTTGAAGGCCAATATTGTTTTCACTGTTTTGCTTTGTTCTGATTGTTTTGTTCTATTCAATATTCTCTTTTGATTGGTTTTATAGTGCTCTGTTTTTGGTTTGATTTTGCTCTACCTGATTGAATAAACAACTATTGTGAAGCTAACAAGATATACGATAGTACCTTTTATTGTTATCCTGGTATCCTGTTCTTAAATTCTGTACCAGTTTCACTTCATTGTCTAGATGGGCTTTGTTCTGTCTTGTTTTATTGTATTTTACTATCTTTAGAATTAAAAAGGAGAGTCTGGGAAGAGGGCAGAACAGCAAGCAACAAAGTAAAAAGCCACTCTGAGAGAAACAGCCCAGATTCTGGAGTATAGCATTCTTGGAGAAGAAAAGAAGGAAAGAAGTGGGTTCCCTCAACCCAGGAAGACACTAAAGTGAGAACTGAAGCCCACAGAGAGAATTAAAAAAAAAAAAAAAGAAAAACTTAAACAGAAGAAGGTGATAGCTGGTGGTGCTCTCACCAGAGCTGGTCCCACTGTACCAGAAGCTCTGTTGGAACCTGGAGATGCATGGGCACAGTGAAGCTGGTGGCTAGCCAGCCCAAAGGCCTTGGTGGGGAGACATGGTGGCAGAGAGGAGCAGCAGACCAGAGAACTGCACTGACTGGAAGTGAATGTGGGGGACTCAGTTCTCCTGCGGGAGTGGGCAAATGGCCGGGCACCATTTTGGAGTTGGGCAGGATAAACCTGAAGACAAAACTGCAGCCAGCTTCATTCAGCCACTCCTAGCACAGAGCAGATTGGTAAAAATTGCTTGGACTGAGCCCTGCCCCTGTGTGTGGTCCAATAGCCACTCCCAAGGTTTCCCTAAAGCTATCCCTAACCAACCCCAGCCATCCAGCGCCCACTAATGTGGTGAAGATTCCCTTTGGTTAACCAAGCTCAGAAGTGAGGCACCAGCCTTCTCTGCCCCTACTTACACTGCAGTAGCCACCAGAAGACTGGGGAAAGCAGCAAAAAGCAGAAATACCTAGCTAACACACTTCAGAGTAATTATAACCAATACAGGAAGTGCGGGGACCCCATTACCCACTTGTCTGGAAGAAACCAAGAACATGACAAGAGGAAAAAGCAAAAGGCAATTTCTGGCCTCCAACCCAAGCAGTACTGGTCCAAAAGGTGTACACACAGAAGAGATTGGGAGTCTCACACCTGCAGTTTTTGAAGCAACAGCAACTGAAATAAAGAAACAACTCCATGAGGCTATAAAGGAACTTAGAACAGAAATACTATTACAGGTAAAAGAAGATATGAGAAACATAATAAAAGAATTGCTAAGCATCTTTAAAGAAGACACAGGTGGAAGAACAGAGGAGCATAGAAAAAAGAGGGAAACCTTCAATGAAGACTATAAAAAAATTAGAATACATGAAACAGATTCAAAGTAGGAAATTAAAAATTCCATAAAAAGGTGGCAAAATTGCTTGAAAGAAACTAAGGACAAGTTTGCAGCTTGCAATCATGAAAGGAAGGATCTCTTGAAAATAGCAAGGAACCAGGAAGTAACAATACAAAGGCTAGAAGATGACAAGAGGATCTATAACTTAAGAATAAAAAATGTGAGTGAAGAAGCAGGAGTAAAAACAAATGAAATGCAAAGGCTATTTATAGAAATAATTAAAGAAAACTTCACAAGCATAGGAAAACAAAATGATATTCAGATAGATGAGGCACACAGAACTCCAGCCAATATAACCAAAATAGATCTACCCCCAGATATATAATAATCAAGATCCCATAAATTCAACACAAGAACAAGAATATTAAAAGCTGTCAGAGAAAAGAAACAGATCACCTATAAAGGAAAACCCATCAGAATAATGACAGACTTCTTGACACAAACCATCAAATCAAGAAGAGCTTGGAGTAAAGTATTCCAAGTCCTGAGAGAAAGTAACCTCCAACCCAGATTGATGTACTCTGAAAAATTGTCTTTCAAAATTAATGAAGAAATAAGACACTTCGATGACAAAGACGAACTGGGGGAGTTCATGACCACCAAACCAACCCTTCAAAAAATACTGAAGGACATTGTAGAGAGAGAAAAAAGACCACGGTTTCAGGAACAGTGGCAGAGGGGGCTCACTGAACAGGGAAGACAGTGGAATGAAGGGGGAAAGTAGATAACCAACGGCAGAAAAATAGCAAGGCAGAGAAAATTGGCTATAATCACTAATATGGATGGCCTCAATCACCAATAAAAAGAAACATAGGCAGAGTGGATCAGGAGATAGGGTCCATCAATATGCTCTATATAAGAAATACCATTAACTCAAAAGACGGTTCATAGACTGAAAGTCAAAGATGAAAAAACAATGCTCTATGTGACAAGGACCCAGAAAAAAGTGGAGGTAGCTTACCCATCAGCTGCAGATTGGTTAGAAAGCCATGACACTTTTATACAATGGAAAACTGCTCAGCTATAAAGAAGAAACCTTAGGCTCTTGTAGGTAAATGGATACAACTTGAGATCATGCTCAGGGTTAAAAAGTTTCAGAATCATTTAGGTGAATAACGGGCTGACTCCCTAATTTAAAAACTAAAGGAGTTAGTGGAATACAAAATGTACAATGCACCCTGTGGAAGTGAAAGGGGAGAAATTGTCTAAAAAGGAAAGGCAGTGGCTATTGTTAATCTTTTATCAGATTTGAAACCCATATTGTTTTCATTGCTCTGTTTAGTTTGGTTTTATTCTGTTCCAATTTGTCTACTTGTATTAGATTTGATGGCATGGACAGCTGTTCCAAAGATAGCAGAATATATTGTGGTAACCATTTTTTATTTCCTATTAACTTGATTTGAAGCCCTATATTGTTTTCACTGTCTCGTTTTGACTGATTTTACTTTTTTATTTTAAAGAGATTAAGACAAAAGAGGACATAACAAAGCAGATCAGATTAGAACAATGCAAGCAACACAACATTTTACCACAAGACAACCCATAATTAACAGTAACTACCATAATGTCTCTTTCTTTGAAATAGTTGAGCATAACTTCATATATGATAGTATCAAACATAACAAAACAGTATAAAACCATTCAAGAGAATGAAAGCATTACAGGGATTTCAGAACCAAATAACAGAAAACAAACAATGGCTACTATATTATCTCATTTTCCATAGAAAATTTGTTTATACTATCACACATAATAATATCCAATAAGATATAACATGATAGAACCAAAGGAAACAGAAGAACAAAAGCTGACTGATTTTATTTGATTCTGTTTTGTTTGATAGTATCAAGACTGAGGATATAGGCAACTACTTTGAAGACAATAAGATTCACTATGATACCCATTTTGGTTTGACTATTATCTTCTTTTGAAATCCTATGATGTCTCCAATTTTTTGTTTTTATTGGTTTTGTTCTGTATTGTTTTGCTCAATTTTATTATACCTGATATGGGCAATTCTTTTGAAGATGACAAGAGGCATTACGGTAATCATTGTTGATCATCTTGTATTTTGTTTTTAAGTCATGTACTATGTCCATCCTTTTTTTTAACTGACTATTTTTTTGTTATGTTTGGTTTTATTCTCTTTAAAATTAAAAACAATTTAAATTTTTTTTGAAAACAGAGACATCTGTTCTGATTCTTATAAACTTTCCTTTATAGGTGATTTATTTCTTTTCTCTAACCATTTTTAATATCCTGTTCTTGGCATTTCAAGAATCTTGATCACCATATGCCTTGATGTAGATTTATTTTGGTTATGGCTATTTGATTCTATATGCTTCACTTATTTGTATGTGAAATTCTTTATCCATGTTGGGGAAGTTTTATGCTATTATTTCTGTGAAGAGATATTTTATGGCATTTGCAGTATCTCTAGCTTTCTTAGTGACTCCAATCAATCTTACATTGTTTTTTGCTTCATCTTGAAACTGTTGAATTGATTTTTCATGGTCTTCTGCTCTCTAAGATATCTAAGGTATCTTTCTTCTCATGGTTGCTAGCCACAATCCTGTCTTCCAGACCTGATATTTTATCCTCACCTTCATTCAATCTGTTGCATATACTTTAGGTGGAATTTTTAATCTCATGGATTGCTATTTGGATCTGTTTCATGGATTCTATTTCTTTCTTATGTTGAGCATTTATGCTTTCTATTGTTTTCCTAAGCTCCTCTATTTTTGTTATCTGTGTCAACTTTAATGTCTTTTATTTTGATTGTCATTTTTTTTGCACCTTGGAGATCACTTTTTCTATAGTTTCTTCCATTTGCTTTTTCACTTCTGCTCTCATTTCAGAAAAGTCCAGTGGGTGACTTCCAATATCCTCTATCTCTCTATGCTCTGAACTTGTCTTGGGTGGGCTGGAGGTCTGGGGTTGCATTTTGCTTCTGTGTCTTGTCATTTTCTATTTTTTATTTATTTTATTTTATTGTCTTTGTGGATGCTTGCATATTTCTTGTGGTAGATAGCTATATCACTCATATTGAGGCTTCCCCAGGAAATGTTTGTTCCTCAGGGATGTCTTCTAGATGTAGGTGGTTCTTTGTCTTTGTGTCTGTCCCAAGAAACTACCTTCCCAATGTATTAAGGATAAGTGGTTATCTGTCTAGCCCAGCACTTTGTTCTTTGGTATTGGACTATAGTGATGATTAACACACTAAATAATCACAGTGGGTTTTTATACAAGAGAGGAACACTGACTTAAAAAGTATGACATCCTGGCTAAAGTAGTACATTTAACAACAGCAATAACATCTAGCACAGCCTAGCTACTGACAAAATGTGGTAAATATTAACCTGATATCTTTAACCAAAGGAGAAAATTCTACAGCTATACAACCAAATTCAACATATACCAGGAATTTGTATTCAATGATTTTCCATTAACAGAGTGATTTTACCCTGTTTTAGGAGGAGGGGCATTTAAGAGGGGTAAGGGACAAGATAAAGAGATAAATGAGGTCAAATATAATAGAAGCAAGGCTGTAGGGCAAAGGATGATCACTCAAGTTTTGGGAAACTGGAGGACATGAGAGAGAAAGAAGATAAGAGAAAGTGAAGGAGTATGGAAGTGAACCAGAAAGAGAAAAAGATAATGTTCACTAACATGAAAATATTGCAAAATCAAGAAAGAGAGAGCTGAAGAAAGAAAGATGAACAGAAGAAAACAAAAAGAAATATAAAAAACATAAATAATGAAAAGAGAAAGAAAATTTAAAAACCAACCAGACAAGAAAATCAAAGAAAGAAAGAAAGAAAAGTAGTAAAATTTATTTAGTGTGCACAGTTCTGTGGTAGTGTTCAAGTCAGGTTCCACAAATGTGCTGTGTACTCCAGCCAAGTTTGCAAGAGGATTTCTGCTGGGTGTGGGGCTGATCTTGGCCTCTAGTTGTGGGGGCTGGATGGTCTTCTGTTCCTGGAGTTCTCCCCGAGCCCTCTGATATAGAATGGCAGCCCTGCCAGCCCACTTGGGTTCTGTGACACTGTGTCTCAGAGCACAATGCTGATTCACTTAACTTACCAACTGCTGGCTCATATCTCACTGCTGCTTTGGACTTTTCCACACCACTATTCCCACCTGCTGGCATGTGCTGCACTGGGCCTACACTCCTGTTGGTCCTGTCTGCTGGTATGCACCCATACCAGGCCTGCTCATGCTGGTCCTGCCTACCAGCATGCACCAGCACTGAGCTCTGGTCAGTACATATTGACCAAGGGAATAATTCAACAGGAAGAAATAACAATTATTAACATATATTCACTGAGCAGTAGTACAGAGAAGTTCATACAGCAAGTATTATTGAACATAAAAGACAAGATAAATATAGACACAATTAGCAAGGACTTCAATACCCAACTAACACAAATAGATCTACTAGACACAAAATCAGTAAAGAGTTATCAGAGTTGAACAAAACCTTTGAACAAATAGACAACAGGTATCTATAAAGTGTTCCACTCAACAACAAAAAACATTCTTCTCAGCAGCATATGGAATTTTCCCCCAAAATAGATCACAGACTAGCTAGTAAAGTAAGTTTAAATAAATGTAAAAGAAGTAAAATTATACCAAGCATATTAAACGATGGCAGCATAATGCAACTAGAAATTAAAGGCAAAAGAAATGTCAGAAATCATGCAAACACATAGAAACTAAACATTATACTCCTAATCAATGAGTTACAAAAGAAATAAAGGCAGGAGTAAGACAGAAATAAATAACAGAGCTACACAATAATGGCAGTACTTAGGGGACACCACAAAAGCAGTCATAAGAGGGAAGTTTATAGCTCTGAATGGCCATGTCACAAAAACAATGCACCACAAGGTCCTAAAAATACAAGAACAATATAAACGCAAAGCTAGTACAAGGAAAGAAATCATAGAGTCAAAGAAGAAATCAATGAAATAAGACTCTTTTAAAAGCAATGAATGAGGGGCCAGGGATTTAGCCCAGTGGCTTAAGTGCCTGCCCAGCAAGCATGAGGTTGTAATGAGTTCAATCTGCAGTACCAAACAAACAACAACAAAAAAGCAATGAATGAGAGTCAGCGTCTCCCAAGATTCATGCCATGTTTGAACTTAGGGTGCTAGGAAGCAAAGCAACCTGCTCGCCTGCCTGATAAGCAGCCATGGCTCGAGCAAGCAGTGGGCACCCCAGGGGAAGAACCAACCAGCATCTCCTGAGATCCATGTCACGTTGGAACTTAGGGCGCTGGGAAACAGAGCAACCCACTTGCTTCCCTGGTAAGCAGCCATGAGCCTACTGACGCGCGGGCTGAGAATCAAATATCCCATTAGCAAATGGGAGCCAGAGGTCTGAGCATCTCTTGGGAGGCTGACCATATGCAATATAGCAAATATGGGGGATTTCCTTCTAGCATCTATTTGAAGGCAAATACTGTTATCACTGTTGTGCTTTGATCTGATTAATTGTATTGCTCTATTCAATATTCTGTTTTGATAAGTTCTATAATGTTCTGTATTTGGTTTGATTTTGTTATACCTGATTGAAAGGACAACTATTGTGAAGATAACAAGATATAGTATGGTACCTGTTACTGTTATCCTAGTAATCTGCTGCAATGTTCTGTACCAATTTCACTGCATTCTCTCAATTGGCTTTGTTCTATCTTGTTCTGTGGTATTTTACTACCTTTAAAATAATCAAAAAAGTTTTTTAAAAAGCAATGAATGAATGGATCAAAGAGCTGATTCTTTGAAAAACTAAAGAAAATAGACAAATAGTCAATTTTACAAGAAAGGGAAGACTCAAATCAATGCAATTAGAAATGAAAAAGGTGAAATCACAACAGACACTGCCAAACTCAAAATTAACAACTACTTTTTAACCCCATACCAAAAAAATTGGAGAATTTAGAAGAATTGAATAGATTCCTAGATTAACATGAACTACCAAAACTGAATCAATAAGATTGTAAAATCCTGAATACTGTAAAAATAGGCAATTAAATTGAAGCAATAATTTTTAAAAACCTACCAACTAAGAAATACCCAGATCGGGATAGATTCACTGCTGAATTCTACCAAAACTTCAGGGAAGACATAACGCCAATATTGCTCAAGCTGATAATGAAATTGAAAGATAAGGAGTACTGCCAAACTCATTGCTACAAGCTAGCACTACCTTAATTCCAAAACCGAGCAATCATCCTACCAAAAAGAAGAGAACCTTAGACCAGTCTCTTTAATAATATAGTTGCAAAGTCCTCAAGAAGATGCTGGCAAACAGAATGCAACAAATCATCAAAAACAAACAATGCATCATGAGCAAGTATGTTTTGTTCCGTGGTACAGAATGATTTGACATAAACAAATCAATAAATATATACATCACGTAAACTGGGGCAATGACAATGATCACATAATCATATGAAGAGTTGATTTTGTGTGTGTGTGTGTGTAATGTAGGATCAGAGAAAAATTCCACTTGGAACTCCAAATTCCACTTGGAACAAAATTCCATTTGTTTTGTTTGTTTTTTTATTTTCTTGTGGTTTGATCTGATTTGCATGTAGATAGTCAGTTTTGTTGAAAAGAATATCCTTTCCCTATTTTGAATTCACATCACATTTGTCAAATTGTCAGATGTTGCTCAACATCTATGGATTTGTTTGTGGGCTTTCTATTCTGTTCCATTGGTCCATGTGTTTGTTTCCATGCTCAAAATCACTTAGGATCAGTATTTCCCATGAACTTTAGAGCTATTTATTTTTCGGTTTCTATTTTCTATTTCTATTTTTCTATTTTTTTACATCTCCAATGGAAAGTACCATTGGAGTTTTGATAAGAGATTGAATTGGATGTGCATTTCACTTTGTATAGCATGGACTTTTTGACAGTCCGTGGATTTTTCTGATCCACGTAATTATCTATTATTAATTGGTATATTTACCTGTTTTTGAATAAATACAAGAACTTCAGAAAATTTAAATTGATGGAGCAGTAAGCAGCAGAGAAAACAGCCTCTCTGAGAGTCATTATCCAGATGCTGGAATACAGCATCATGAGAAAGACAAGAAGGAAGGAAGAGGGTCCCCTTGACCCAGAAAAAATCTGAAGTGAGAATTGAAGTCCACAGAGACAATGCAAAGAAAAACTTCAAAGAAGAAGAAGTTGGTAGCCAGCAGTGCCTTCACCCTGTGACAGGACTCACTGTGTAAGAGGAGCTATTGAAACTTAGGGACATATGGTCACAGTGGTGGCTGGCAACCCTGGAGACCTTTGCAGAGAGATGCATGCAGCAGTGGAGGGGAGCAGCAGATATGGAGGACTGCACTGGCTTGTAGTGAGTGCAGAGGACTTAGTCCTCCCACAGGGAGAGAGAAAGTAGCCAGGAGCCACTTTGAATACCAGCTGACTGAACTCTGAACCCAGAACTGCTGCCAGCTTTGTCTAGCAGCTTCCAACTGAGTGCAGACCCATGGAAATTGCTTGGACTGCAGCAAGTCTGATGAGTCTGGTCTCAGGGCAGACTTGCCATAAAGCAACTGCTGGCTTGCTGGGAGAGATCAGCACAACTCAGGGCTCTGTCTCCTCAGGTTGTCTACCCGTGAAACCAGAGAGAATTCTGGAAGTGGACTGTTTGTTTTTCTTTTTCTTTCTTCTTTTTTCTCTTTCTCCTTCATTGTTTTTATTTTTCCTGGTTTTTTGTTTCTTTTTTAAAAAATAGCACAATTTATTTAATTTTTATATTATTTATTTACTTTGTTACCAAGGATCGAACTCACAGCCTCACACTTGCCAGGTAGATGCTGTGCCACTGAACTATATCCCTGATCCATGATTTCTTTATTGTAGAGTGGGTAGGAGACAGAGACAGAGACAGAGACAGAGACAGAGATATGGCAGACTGTTAGTCTGGACAAGTAGAGAGTATGCAGAAGTGAATAACTGGCTGGGCTTGGTGGCTCATTCTGTGATCTCAGCACTGGGGAGGCTGAGGCAGGAGGTTGTTTGCTGCAAGTTCAAGGCCAGCCTGGGCTACATGGTGAGTTCAGGACCAGCCCAAAGTACCTAGTGAGACCTTGTCTTCAAAACAAAGCAAGATAAAACAAAACAAAACATAAAAACAAGCCAAAGCCCAAAACCCAAAACAAAAGAAAGACCACACCACACCACACCAGTCAAGAAAAAAAGAGAAAAGTGAATAGCTCTCCTGGTTCCTTATCCACTTGGGTGAGTAATGTCAGCACTTCCTCAAAAATTAGGTGTACCGGACCAGGGATATAGCTCAGCAGCACAGCACCTGCCTGGCAAACACAAGGTCCTGAGTTTGAGTCCCCATAACAAAAAATAATAAATAAATAAATAAATAAATAAATAAATAAATAAAGGTTTTCAGCAGGGTGTGGTGAGACCTGCCTATAAGTCCAAGACTCAATCTGGAGTCTGAGATAGAGAATCACCATAAGTTTAAGGACAGCCTGGGCTCCATATGAGTTCAAGGTCAACCTGGACTGGATAGTAGAGACCCAATCTCAATATCAAACCAAACCAAACCAAACCAGACCCCAACTGGAATCAAGCAACTGCTACCTATGATCCTTGATATTCTAATTTTTTTTCTGTCTTTTTGAGACAGGATCTCACTATGCAGTTTAGGGTGGCCTTGAGCTCATTTTGTTCCATCATTGTTTTTAATACAAGTGTGAAAGTGGTTCCTAACCTCTTTGTGGGTGTGGTTCTGTTCTGTTCTAACCTGTGATGTCTTCCACCTCTCTGTCACTTCAGTCTTCTATACCAGTGTCCCCACGTAGGCATGATCCCCCTTTGCCCTCCAACCTTACTTCTAAACTCTTTCTCTTCTTCCATTTCTTTACTTGCTCCTTAATCCATTTTAAATTTTAAACCCAAGGGTAAAATTGACACAGTACAGACTGACATATTGCATATAATTTTCTGGTTTGTTTTACATCTTGTTACATAATCACAAATCTAGTTCATATGATATAAAAATTGCAAATTAACAATTAGTTCAGTTTGCTGTTTTCTAGGCTGTTTGATATGTTGGTACCACTACAGCCAAAACTGACATAATTGTTCTAAACAGCTGTTGGTCCTGGTATTCCACGACTGAGATTAACCAAGCATCACAGAAAATGTGTGTGGCACAGTGCCACAGAACCAGGGACTAGGCCAAATAAGCAACAACTTCTCAACTTCAACAAACTGAAGAGGTAAGATCTTGCAACAGACTCAAAACCCAAAAACCAGCTACACCTGGAAAATAATCATCAAGTAATCATCACCTAAGGGTCCTAAATACTACCAATCCAACTTTAAATTTATTCCTCCTCCTGATTTGCATGGCATTGCTACAATGTATTTTAATTATATATATATAATTTAAAATCTTATTATGTCAATATTCACTTGGATTTATCCATATACTTTTTCATATTCAGTGTTATTTATTCCTTCTCCTTTCTCTGAGCTTCTGCTGGGATCATTTTTCTACCGCCAGAAGAATACCATCTGGGATTTATTTCAGGTTCTGTGGAAGCACATTCTCTTGAAATTTACTTGTTTGTTTGAAATATGATTGTGTCACCTATGTTGTTTTTGTAAAAACTTTATTCAGCTATAGTTGACATACAATAAAATATTCATTTTTAAAATGTTTAATTTTATATGATTAGAAAAATATACATATCTAAAAGATAATGAACATACTTATGATCCCCAAAATTCCCTAAAGCCTCTTTTCTATCTTGGTCCTCTTTCACTGGTGATCAATAAATATGTTATGAAGAGGCCACAAATTTTATCCATTCACTTTCGTGGGCATTTTTATTTTATTCAGATTTTAGTTATCAAAGTAACTATAAATATCATGTATAAGTATTTGTATTACAGATGCTTTCATTTCTCTTAAAAATACCTAAGAGTGGACCATCTATTAAGAGGATGGGCACAATTTAGAGACACTACACAACTCTTTCCAAAGTGGTTGTACCATCTTTGCCCATAGCAGTGAGAGTACAGTTGCTCCAGCACTTTGTAATTTTAGTCCTTCTGAGAAATGTCTCTCAGTCATTTTAGTCTACATCTCCTTAATAAACCGTGGTGTTGCATCTCTTCATATGCATATTTGTCATCTGTACATCTTCAGTGAAATATCTAAATATCTAAAATATATTGCCCTTATTTTTATTAAATTGTTCATTTTCTTACTACTGATTTTGGCTGCTCTTTAAATATTCTACATACAAATCTTTCATCACATATGTAATTTGCAAATGTTTTTCCCAGTCTAGCATTAGCTTTTAAATGTGGCTGTTTGGAGGCCGTATTTTCTTGCTTCTTTGTATGACTGATAATTTTTGTCTCAGTGTTGGACACCTTCTTATTTATTGGGGCTTTCTAGTAAGCTTTTAAATCAAGTCATTTTTTTTCAAAATTATTTTGATGTAAGGCCTGGATTTAGCTCAGTAGCCTAAGCACCTGCTTGGCAAGGCAAGGTTGTGAGTTCAATCCCCAGGACCCCTCCCCCCCAAATTTTTTTGGCTATTCTAGCTATGTATATTTCCATATGAAGTGTAGATCATTTGCAGGTCTAGCTATACAAATAAGGCAACTATAACAATCACATACCAGTGTTTATGTGAATGGAAATTTTTATTTCTCTGGAATAAATGGCCAAATGCTACTTTGGATCATAGAGTAAGTATAGTTAGTGTCTTTGCAAAACTGCTCTAGTATTTTGCAGGATGGTGGAGGCATTTCACATTCCAATCAGCTATGTAGGAAAGATTCAGTTTTTCTCCCTCATTGGTAGCATTTGACATTGTTACTTTCATGTATTTTAATTGTTCAGAGAGATGTGTAGCAATTTCTCATTGTGATTTTAATTATCATTTTCCTAAGACTAATGCAGTTGAACATCTTTTCATGTGCTTGTTTTCCATCTGTAAATCTTTTTCAGTGAAATACATCTTCCTGTCTTCTGTCAATTTGCTAAATGAATTATGTTTTTAGAATTTTAAACATACCTTTAGCATTAGTTATCAAAGTAACTATAAATATCCACTTCAAGATATGTAGTTTATAAATATTTTCTCCCAATGTGTGGCTTGTTTTATCATTTTCTTAACAAGGTCTTCAAAGAGAAAAATTCTTATTTTAATAAAATTAATTTATTGACAATTTCTTATATCATACCTTTTATATCATATCTAAGAATTCATCAACTCCTAGATCTCAAAGATACTTTTTTGTCATTGCATGCAAATTTTGTAATCTTACAGTGAAACCCAAGATTCATTGTGAGTTAATTTTTGCATAAGGTGTGAGCCTTAGGAATACCCAAATGCTCCAGCAGCATTTTTAAAAAATTATTTGAAATAATTTATATATATATATATATATATATATATATATATATATACACACATATTCTTTTTCTCTTCTTTCCTTTCCCCCTTACAGTTTGTCTTTTCTTTTGAATACTTTCTTCTCTATTCACATTAGTTATTACACATTTTGGATCTTGTTTATTCTTTCAGATTTTCATGCTAGTGAGACAATACAGTGTTCCCACATGTGGGTCTGGTACTCTTAAGTGAAAGAAACTAGACTTCAAGACTTGAACACCAAAAAAATATATAGAAAAAGAACCAGCACAATTGAAAACAGATCGTTGGAGATCCTTCCAAGAGCCCCAGACAGTCATTTGCGGTGGCTAGATACAATGGCAAAGTGTTACCCATACCGTGTAGGAAAAGCACTGTCTGTCACACATCAAGTGTCAACAGAACTTTGACACCAACCACAGAAGTGTTGCTGAAGTTGATAAAACTGAAAAGAAAGACTTTCTTGAAGGAAAATTGAGGAAACATTATATCCAGTAACTTAGATCTTGCAACTATTGTCTAGATTCTAATGTAGCTCATCTGTCAACTTTCAAATTTAACATTTTTGGCCCCACTTTCATGAGAATTTTATCAAAATGGTCATGTTGTCTGGGAGCAATTTCATTTTTCATGGTTTCCTAAACAAGGCAAAAATTATGTAACACATCTCTGAGAAGCCACTTAGCAAAAATACTGTTAAAGATCAAGTCCTGTGCAAAGCAAGTGATGTTAGCAGCTCACCACTGACTTACAAAAGATAATCTGTTACTTCCTGTGCTTGGACAAAAGCACAGATATCAATAATCATGCAAGGCTAGCAGTAATTTTGCACCATGCTGTTAATGACATAGTGAGAGAAAAGTTGTTGAAACTGGTGTCTTTGCCTGGAAGAAGACAAGGGGTAGGTATCTACAATCCTGACATGGAGGCATTTTTGTCACAAGACATAAGACCCAAAAAAGTAGTTCCAATTACTAGTGATGGGGCACATTGTACTGTGAGGGCAACACCTGCTCTCACATAGTTCCTTGTTTTAATAGTCATTCACTTTTGTTGTATTATACAAGAAGAAGCTCTTTGTGCCATGCAAAGTAGCAAAAAGTTATCCTCAAAAATGCCCCAAATTTGTGACTTGCAGCATGATTTGTGCTCTTAACTTTCAACGCTTCATAATACCCAGTGGCTGGACAGAGGATGAGTCTTGAGGAGGTTTGTAGCCTGCTTATGTAACATAAGACAGTTATTAAAGGCAGGCATATCCACAGTTCACTGATACGGCCTGCCTTAACAACTTCAATATTTAACTGATTTTAAACTACACTTTAATGTAATGAACAAAAAGCAACAAAGTATAGGGAAAACTTGACAGATGATGTTTTGTGACACCAAAATATTTGGGACAAAATTAGATTTTTGAGAGTCTCTGAAAGTGGGCAGTTGAAATATTTTTCTAACAGTAAAACTGCATTTAGTGAATTCTGCCACATTTTCAGGTGATCCTTTGTTTGTACCCCTGCTTCTTCATTCACATTCTTTTTTCTTAAGTTATAGATTCTCTTGTCATCTTCTAACTTTTGTGTTGTAACTGCCTGTTTCCTTGTTATTTTTGAGAAATTTTTCCTTTCATGATCACACATTGCAAACCTGTCTTCCAGTTTGGATAATCTATCCTTAGTCTCTTTCAAGCAATTTTGCCAGCTTTCAATGGAGTTTTTATTTCCTGGTAATCTCTTTGACTCTGCTTTTCATGTATTCTATTTTCTTTATATTCTTCATCAAATGTTTCTCTCCTTTTTTTGTGCTCCTCAATTCTTCCACCTGTGTCTTCTTGAGAGGTGCTTAGTATTTCTTTTATTAATCTACTGATATCTTGCTTTACTTGGTTAAATATTTCACTTTTGAACCCATCCATGAGGTCCCAAAGATATCTCTTGATGTCCACTGATGCCATGTCTGATATTGCATGTTTGCTGCCCTCAATCTCTTTTGTATTTACCTCTCCTGGATCAATGTTCTCAGAGTTGGGGGCTGGGGACTTTTACTTGTTGCTTCCTCTTCTCATGTTTTTGGTTTCTTCCATACAGGTGTTTAGAGGAGGTCCCAGTCCTTTTCTTTGTTGGTTACAGTTTTTCAGAAATGCATTGGCTAGGTGATCCTGCCCACTTCAGTGTGTTATTGAGGTGCAAACAGGAGTGGCCTATGCTGGCTCCTCCTCTCCGAGTCAGTCAACTTGCTGAGGCCTTCACTGCATTAATGTGCACCACGCATAGGGAATTGGTTTGGGACAACTTATTGGATCTCAACCAGGCATGTGACCCAGGCCAAGCATACCCCACCAATCTCGTCTGGGAATAGAACAACTGACTGAAGTCACTGCTGTTTCTTGTTCTTGCCAGTCCTGCCCAATTCCAAAATGTTATTCCATTGGCGCCCCTTTCCCATGGAAGGGTTTTATTCCCAGCACTCACCGTAGGTCAATGCAGGTCCCTTGCCAGCTCCATTCTCTGTTGGGCTCACCAGCTTCTGACTTCAATGCAACTGCACTTTAGTGTGACTGTGATTCTAGCAAGTTGAAGTGGCAAGAATTCGAGCACATGAGACCATGGAATCTTAGCTGCCTCAATTGTAGCTCCAGGACTGCATGTTTGCCTGGTTCTTTTTGCTTTAGTTTCTTCCTGGGTTGAATGATCCATCTCCCTCTGGCCAGGACTCCTCATGATATGTTATTTTGGCATCTGAGTTGTCTGTCTCAGGGAGCTCTCTCTATTCAGATTTTTCAGTCATGATTTTCTTTCAGATTCTAAACATTTTCCTATGTCACATGGCCAAGAATTTTTTTAATTTTTAAAATTTTTTTGTGCTAACAGTGTTACAGCCCCAGCACCATTTTTAAAAAATGTAAACTATGCATGGTGGCACACACCTGTAATCCCAACACTCAGGAGACAGAGGCAGGAAGACCATTGTGAGATTAGGGCCAGCCTAGGCTACATAGTGAATTCAAGGCCAGCCTGAACTATGTAGCAAGATCCTGTCTCAAAAAAAGAAGTACTAATATTCTGGAATATATATATAAATTCTTAACAAATATGTATATTTTTTCTCATGAAAAATATTTGCCCCTTGTTTTCATTTCTTGTACCAGTTTTCAGGCTTTGATATCTGGGTAATGCTTGTCTAAGTGGGTGGATATCTGTTTTCTGTAAAAATTTGTATAAAATTAGTATTATTTCAACCTGAAAAGTTTAATAGAACTTACCAGTGAGACCATCTGGCCCTGATGTTTGTGAAAAGGTTTTTAAACACAAACTCAGTATCTTTAGTTGATTCTTAAAGTGAGTTTTGATTATCTCCATGTTTCTAGGAATTTGCCTACTTTTGTATAGATTTTCAGATTTATTGTAATTAACCTGTTTGTAACTTTCCCGTTATATTGTTTCCTGTAGGATCTCCAGTGATATCTTCTCTTTTAATCATCATAATTTTTGTTTCTCAACATCCCTCATCTTTTTTGAAAGCAATCTAGCTAGGAGCATATCAACTGTATTAATCTTTGAGGAGGTAGCTCTTGGTTTTGCTGTATTTCTTCATTTCCATTCTTTTACTTACTTCAGCTTTAAAATATTATTTTTTATTTTCAAAGGTAAAGGCATAGAGCATTTAAGACTTTTTAAATTTTCTAATACAATCATGTAAAGTTATGAATTTATCTTTAAGCACTTCTTCATGTACACTCTATACATTATTATGCATTGTATTTTTATTTCCCATTATTTAAAATATTTCTCAAATTTATTTTGTCATTTTTTTTCTTTCATTTTGAGCAATTGTTTGTGTAATTTCATTTTTACCTATTTGGTAATTTTACTGGTATCTCTCTACTTTTAATTTTAGTTGAGTTACCTTGTGATGAGAAAACAACATTGTGTACTTATAACTTTTTTATATTTATTAAAGTTTGTTTTATGACAGCAAATGTCCTATCTTGGTAAAGTTCCACATACAATAGAAAATAACATTCTTTTTATACTGTAATTAGATGAAGTTAATTCAAATACTGTTTCAATTTTCTGATTCCCTATTGATTTTGTCTGTCATACCAATTACTGAGAGAGTAAAATCCTTTACTATAATTATATTTAGTATCATATATGTTATATATTATATATGAATTCATTTATCCTTTGAGTGATGTTATTTTTTACTTCAAGTATTTTGGGCTCTGATATCTAGCTGCACATTGATTTAATAACACTGTGTCTTCTTAATAAATTGACTCATTGGGGCTGGGGATTTAGCTCAGCAGAATAAGCACCTGCCTTGCAAGCAGACAGTTGTGAGTTCGATCCCTGGTATCGATAAAAACAAAAAAGACAAAAAAAAATAAATTGACTCATTATGAAATATCCTTACACCTGGCAATATTCTTTGTTCAAAAGTCAACTTTGTTTGATATTAATATAGTCACCCCCTTCTTATGATTCTTAATGATATGCATTTTTAATTCTTTTACTTTCAACAATTTGTGTCTTAATATTTAAAATGTTTCACATAAAGAACAAGTAATTTAATCTCTCATTTTTTGCCTAGTCTAACAGTCACTAATTTTTAATTGATGTATTTGTATCATTTATATCTAATGTAAATTAGCTACATGATTGCATTTAAATTACATTTCTATTTGCTTTTGCTTTAACTTTTTTGTTATTCTTTTTCTCTTTCAACTCTCTTTGTTGATTACTCAGCATATTCTTGATATTCCTTTTATTTTCTCTATTGAATTCTTAGCTACAATTTTCTATGGTAAATGTCACATATATTGGTAGGAGCAAAGATGGCAGATAGATAACAGCAGGCTACAGAAGCTCCCTGAGACAGTGAACTTAGAATTCAACATAATACAGTGTGGGGAGTCCCAAATAGAGGGAGACGAATTCTCTCATCCCAAGAAGAAACTAAGGTGAGAAGAACCAATCAAAGAGTGCCAGTGCTATTATTGGAACAGCTAAAGGTTCAGTGCTCCCACCAAAGCAGGTAACTTGTCAACCATCAAAGAGATTACCAGAAAATTAAAAACTCTATGGAAAGATGGCAAAACTGTTTGAAAGCAACTAAGGATAGATTATCCAAACTGGAGGACAGGCTTGCAATGTGGGATTATGAAAGGAAAAACTTTTTAAAAATAACAACAAAACAAGCAATAACAATACAAAGGCTAGAAGATGACAAAAGGATCTATAACTTGAGAATAAAGAATGTGAATGAAGAAGCAAGGATACAAACAAAGAACTACAAAGGTTATTCACAGAAATAATTAAGAAAAACTTCCCAAACATAGGAAAAGGAAATGATATTCAGATGTATGAGGCCTACAAAACTCCAGCCACCTACAACCAAAACAGAGCTACACCCAGGCAAATAATAATCAAGATCCCAGAATTCCATATAAGAACAGAATATTAAAAGCTGTTAGAGACAAGAAACAGATCACCTATAAAGGAAGGCCCATAAGAATCACAGCAGACTTCTCGACACAAACCATCAAGCCAAGAAGATCCTGAAGTGAAATATTCCAATCCCTAAAAGAAAATAACCTCCATCCCAGATTGATATACCCTGAAAATTTGTCCCTAGAAAGTAATGGAGAAACAAGATGCTTCCAAGACAAAGAAGAACTTGGAAAATTTGCAACCAGCAATCCAACTCTACAGAGAATACTCCAGGGCATTCTAGAGAGAGAGAAAAGTACTAGGATTCCAGGAACAGTGGCAGAGAGGCCTCAATGATGGAGCAGAAAACAGAATAAAGAAGACAAGCAGACAACTGATGGCAAAAAAGAGCACAATGAGGCAGAAAGGTTGGTTATAATCTCTAACATAGATGGCCTTGATACACTAAATTAAAAAAAAAGAACCACACATAGAGTAGATCAGGAGATGGGGTCCACCAAGATGCTATTTATAGGAAATATAATTAACATGAAAAAGAGTACATGAACTGAAAATCAAATATGAGAAGACAATGCTCTATGTGACCGAGAACCAGAGAGTAATAGGGGCAACTAGACCAGTATTTGTAGATAGGTTGGAAAGACAGGCTTTAATAGGTAAAGGAATACAATTAGAGATCAAATCCAGGAGAGAGAAGGTTTAGAACCACTTAGGTAAGTAGCAGGTTGCCCCTCCCAATTTAAAACCAAGGGTCTTGGTCAGACTCAAAAATGCACAGTGTACCCTGGGGAAGTGAAAGGGGAAGGAGAGTCTTTAAAAAAAGGTGGAAGAGGATATTGTTAAGAGTGTATCAGGATTTAAAACCCACATTACTTGCACCACTCTGCTTAGATAGATTTTATTCTGTCCCAGTTTGTCTACTTGCATTACATTTGAAGGCACAAACAGCTATCCCAAAAACATCAGGATATAGCACAGTAATCATCTTTAATTTCCTATTAACTTAATCTGGAGCCCTGTATGACTTACACTGTTTATCATGACTGATATTAGCTAAATTTTGTTTGTTTGACTGCTGTTTGGTATCAACAGATTTTAGTCTGAGAGTATAGGCAACTACACTGAAGATGACAAGATTCACTACAATACACATTCTGGTTTGATTACTGCCTGTTTTTGAAGTTTTATATTACACACAAAGTTGTGTTTTTATTAATACTGTTATGTACTGATATATTCAATTATACTAGGTCTGATGATATAGCTAATTCTATTGAAGATAACAAGAGACAACACATGAACTATGGGAGAACTCCTTGTACAATGGTCAAGGCATGTCTTTTTCATTTCATGTGCTTATAGGAATATGCTTTGTTTATTTTTTTCTATGAAAGGATGTATTATTTCTACCCATTTTCTGTTTTTTTAGTATTTCTTTAAATAAAATTTTTTAAAGATTAAAAAATGTTACATATATTTTCTTTTTTTATTTTAAAGAGGACAAAATTAAACACAACAAAAATAGAACATAAGAAAGCAATGCAAGAGACATAAATTTCAAAGCAGGACACTCAGAGATCTTCACTATCTATCATATTGTCTCTTGTTTTCTTCCAAATAGTTGTCAATATCTTCACATACAGGGAATTCACACAAAGTAACACAGTACAGAACTGATCTGAACAAGATGTGGAAGGCGTTTTAGGTCTTCAAGATCAGACAATAAGGAAGTCATCAATGGCTGTCATAGTGTCTCTCTTCAAAATAGTCACCCATACCTTCATGTATGTTGAAATTAAACAAAACCCCTGACCCTGAATCAAGGCCAGCAGCTTCCTGATGCTGTTAGTTTCAAGCAGGAACCTAAAGAGACATCTTTCTATGGTCTGTTGGCCATTTCCGAACTTGGGCAGTGAAATGATCAATTCATTAGAAAGAAACAGCTTGAAGCAACCCCTTGCCTCCACCCCATGAACTTCTGTGAGCATGGCAGGCTCTGGCAGCCCAGGACAGGAGCCTCTGGTGTTTACTGGGACTCGCACCATGCTGGGACCTGGAGCGCTGGGAAACCAAGCAACTCCTCTGCCCTGCCTGTTTTGTTTTGTTGAACTTCAATATACATGAAAGTATGGACAGCTATTTTGAAGAGAGAGACTCTACGACAGCCATTAGTGACTTCCCTATTGTCTGGTTTTGAAGACCTAAAACACCTTCCTCATTCTGTTCAGATCAGTTTTATACTATGCTGTTTTGTATGAACTCTCTGTATGTGAAGACATGGACAACTACTTGGAAGAAGAGACAGTGATAGTGAAGATCTCAGGTCGTCTAGCTTTGAAATTTATATCTCTTACATTGCTTTCTTATGTCCTATTTTGTTCTGTTTGGTTGTGTTTAATTTTACCCCCTTTAAAATAAAAATAAAAAAGAAACTAAACAAAACCAAATGGGCTAAAGTCACTCTGAACAAAGAATAATAGTATTGCTGGATTTCACATCTTGATGCTACAGAATCAGCACTGGGTACTGTAGTGTCTCTTTTTCTTTAAAGTAGTTGCTCATTTCATCATGCATTATATGATCAGTTCTCATAAATTGTTTATAGGTTCTATGCATGCTTGAGTCTCTACATGTATTTCTATCTGTAGTGGTTGATTGATTGTTTCAACTTGAGACATTTAGAAGCTTAACTAAATGGGTTTAGCAACTCTACACCCAAGGACGTAGAAGACCCACCCTAGGGTGGCTCATCATCTGGAGGTATAAAAGGGGAGGAGGAAGGATGAATGCATTCCATTCTTGGGAGAAGCTCCAGTTTTTGCCTTTGATTTGGACATTATCTCCTGGCTTCCAGTGTAGACTCTTCAGCTTTCTGGCATAGACTCTTCAGCCTTTCATCATAGAGCCTTGGGCTTTCTGTTGCAGACCCATCAGCCTGCTGGTGTGGACTTGCACAAGACGCCAGGGTGAACTCCAGACCTTGGACTGAATCCTTCAACCTCTAGTGTATAGACACCCGCTGCATGCTTCCTCATTGAACTCTGTGGCTGACCATTGTAAGCCAATCTTCTTGTTTCTTTTACATCTGTATATCTCATGTTATATCTGTTCCCTCTAGTAAAACCCTGACTAATACACTATCATTTCTGTATTAGAGGAAAAAACAAAAAAAAGCAAGACAAAACAAAACAAATTCCTATAAAAACATGAAGTGAAAGAGTCATATAAAACCATGGTACAAGGTAATCTACAATGGTTATTGTGTTGTCTCTTGATATCTTCTATAGAATTGTCTATATCATCAGGATAATATAATTGAATATAGCAGTATATAACAATATTAATAAAAACAAAACATTATAGACAGTGTAAAACTTCAGAAGCAGGTAATAATCAAACCAGAGTGGGTATCCTAGTGAATCTTGTCATATTCAATGTAGTTGCCTATACTCTCAGACTTGATACTATCAATCATAACAGATTTGAATAAAATATGTCAACACAAAACAACAATATAATAAACCAAATTCAACTAAGATCAGTCATGATAAAATAGTATAAGTTATACAGGGCTTCAGATTAAGTTAATAGGAAATTAAGTGTGATTACCATACTATACCTGGCTATTTTCAGGATAGCTGTCTGTGCTCTCAGATCTAGTGCAAGTAGCCAAACTGAAAAAGAATATAATTCATCTAAACAGAGCAGTATGAGTAATGTGGGTTTTAAATCCTGATACACTATTAACAATATCCTCTGTCTTCTTTTTTTAGACAATTCCACCTCTTTCACACCCACAGGGTGCACTGCACATTTTGGGGCCCACCAACTCCCTCAGTTTTTAGGTTGGAGGGGCAACCTTCTATTTACCTAAGTGGTTCTGGACCTTCTCAGTCCTGGACTTGATCTCAAGTTGTATTCCTTTGCCTACAAAAGCCTCAAGGTTTTCCTTCATTATAGCTAGGTAGCTATTGCACATAAGTATCCTGTCTTTCCAACGTATCTGCAGGTGCTGATCAAGTTACCCCTATTTCTCTCTGGTTCCCTGTCACATAGAGCATTGTTTTCTCATATTTGATTTTCAGTCCATAAACCATTTTCCAGGTTAATTATATTTTCTATACAGAGCATCTTGGTGGACCCTGCCTCCTGATCTACTCTGCGGGTGTTTTTTTCTTTTATTTTTAGTGTATCAAGGCCATCTATGTTAGAGATTATAACTAATCTTCTCTGCCTTATTTCTGCTATGTTGTTTTTCTGCCATTGGTTATCTACTCTTCTCCTTCATTCCACTGTCTGCCCATACATTGAGACCTCTCTGCCACTGTTCCTGGAATCCTGGTATTTTTTTTTCTCTCTCTCTCTCTGTAGAATGTCCTTCAGTATTCTCTGAAGGGTTGGATTGGTGGTCTCAAATTCCCCCAGTTGCTCTTTGTCATGGAAGCATCTTGTTCCTCCATTAATTTCTAGAGACAGTTTTTCAGGGTACATCACTCTGGGCTGGAGGTTATTTTCTTCCAGGGCTTGGCATACTTTGCTCCACACTCTTCTTAATTTGAATGTCTGTGTCGAGAAGTCTGTTGTGATTTTGATGGGTTTTCCTTTATAGGTGATCTTTTTCTTTTCTCTGATGGCTTTTAATATTCTGTTCTTGTATTGAATTTCTGGGATCTTGATTATTATATGTCTGGGTGTAGCTCTGTTTTGGTTGTAGGTGGCTGGAGTTCTGTATGCCTAATACATCTGAATATTATTTCCTTTTCCTATGCTTGGGAAGTTTTCCTTAATTATTTGTGAATAGCTTTTGTAGTTCCTTTGTTTGTACCCCTGCTTCTTTATTCACATTCTTTATTCTTAAGTTATAGATCCTCTTGTCTTCTAACATTTGTATTATTACTGCTTGTTTCATTGTTATTTTTTTTTAAAAGTTTTTCCTTTCATAACCCCACATTGCAAACCTGTCTTCCAGTTTGGATAATCTACCCTTAGTTGCTTTCAAGCAGTTTTGCCAGATTTCAATGGAGTTTTTAATTTCCTGGTAATCTCTTTGACTCTGCTTCATGTGTTCTTGATTGTCTTTATATTCTTCATCGAACATTTCTCTTCTTTTTTGTATTCCTCCATTCTTCCACCTGTGTCTTCTTGAGAGGTGCTTAGCATTTCTTTTATTAATCTACTCATATCTTGCTCTACTTGGTTAAATATTTCACTTTTAAGCTCATCTATGAGGTCCCAAAGATAGCTCTTTATGTCTGCTAATGCCATGTCTGATATTGCATGTTTGCTACCCTCAGTCCCTTCTGTATTTACATCTCTTGGATGAATATTCTCAGGACTGGGGACTGGGGACTTTTTCTTAATTTTTTAAAATTTTATTTTAAAAAAGACCAAGCAAAACAGAATATAGGTAGAAATAATACATATATTCAGAGAAAAAAATAAACAGTAAGAAATCAAAGTTGATGTTTACATATTGTTGTTTTACAAATAGTTGTTCAAGGTACAAGAGTGGAACACGCAGAGTGGGAATTCAGACAGCAAGACTGCAAACAGTTCTGTTCAACTGTCCAACAAAAACTTAGTAATATGATTGTCAATCTTATACACTTAAACATACATCCATAGCTTCATTTATGTTTAGATTTTAAAAACTAAAGCAGGTTAAAATCATTCTGAACAAAGAATAATAGTATTGTTGGATTTCACATCATGACACTCCATGATCAGCACTGGGTACTGTAGTATCTTTTTTTAAAAATTTAATCTAAAGAAAGACTAAACAAAACATAAAATGGGTAGAAATAATACATAATTTCAAAGAAAAAATAAACAGAAAGAAATCACTAGTTGATAATTACAGATTGTCCTCTTACAAATAGTTATTCAAGATACTAAAGTGAAGCATATAAAGTGGAGATTCAAACAATGAGACTGCAACCAGTTCTGTTCAACTATCCAACAAAAACTTAGAAATATGGTTACCAATCCTATACACTTAAACATACATGCAGCTATCCATATCTTCAATTATGTTGACATTGAATAAATCCAAGTAGGCTAATATCACTCTGAACAAAGAATAATACTATTACTGGGTTTCACATTATGATACTCCAGGATCAGCACTGGGTATTTTAGTGTCTCTTTTTCTTCAAAATATCTGTTCATTTTATCATGTGTCATAAGATCAGTTCTCATAAACTGTTTACAGATTTTACACATGCATAAGTCTTAACAGATATTTCTATCCTTTCTATATTAAAGGGAGAAACAAAACAAAGCATGGCAAAACAAAACATATTCCTATAAACACATGAAATGAAATAAACATATAAGATCATTGTACAAAGAGTTCTACCATGTTTCCTGTGTTGTCTCTTGTTATCTCCAATAGAATTGGCTATATCATCAGACATAGTATAATTGAATATATCAGTACATAAAAGTATTAGTAAAAACACAACTTTGTATATAGTATAGAACTTCAAAAACTGGTAGTTATCAAACCAGAATGTGTAACATAGAGTCTTGTCATCTTCAGTGTAGTTGCCTATACTCTCAGATTTGATACTATCAATCATATCAGTTTTGAATAAAATCTTCTCTGCCTCATTTCTGTTATGCTCTTGTTTACCATCACTTGTTTGCTTATCTTCTTCATTCTGTTTTCTGCTCCATTCATCGAGGCCTTTCTGCCCACTGTTCCTGGAATCCTAGTACTTTTCTCTCTCTCTGGAATGCCCTATAGTGTTCTCTGTAGAGTTGGATTGGTGGTTGAGAATTTCCCAAGTTCCTCTTTGTCTTGGAAGCATCTTGTTTCTTCATTAATTTCTAGGTACAGTTTAGCAGGGTACATCAATCTGGGATGGAGGTTATTTTCTTTCAGGGCTTGGAATATTTCACTCCAGGCTCTTCTTGACTTGATGGTTTGTGTCAAGAAGTCTGCTGTTATTCTGATGGGCATTCCTCTATAGGTTATCTGTTTCTTGTCTCTAACAGCTTTTAATATTTTGTTCTTATATTGAAATTCTGGAATCGTGATTATTATATGCCTGGGTGTAGCTCTGTTTTGGTTGTAGGTGACTGGAGTTCTGTAGGCCTAATATACCAGAATATCATTTCCTTTTCCTATGTTTGGGAAGTTTTCCTTAATTATTTCTGTGAATAACCTTTGTAGTTCCTTTGTTTGTAACCCGGCTTCTTCATTTACATTCTTTATTCTCAAGTTATAGATCCTTTTGTCATCTTCTAGCCTTTGTATTGTTACTGCTTGTTTCCTTGTTATTTTTAAAAAGTTTTCCCTTTAATAATCCCACATTGCAAAATTGTCCTCCAGTTTAGATAATCTATCCTTAGTTTCTTTCAAGCTGTTTTGCCATCTTTCCATAGAGTTTTTAATTTCCTGGTGATCTCTTTGAATCTGCTTCATGTATTCTATATTTTTTTATATTCTTCATCTAATGGTTTTCTCCTTTGTTTGAGTTCCTCCCTTCTTCCATCCGTGTCTGCTTGAGGGTTGCTTAGTATCTCTTTAATTAATTTTCTTATATCTTGCTCTATTTGGCTAAATATTTCACTTTTGAACTTGTCTATGAGGTCCCAAATATATCTCTTTATGTCCACTGGCACTGTGTCTGATATTGCATGTTTGCTGTTCTCATTCTCCTTTGTATTTACCTGTCCTGGTTCAATGTTGTCAGGGTTGGGGCCTGGGGACTTTTTGTTGTGTTTCCTCTTCCCATATTTTTTGCTTCTTCCAGGAGGCCCCAGTTTCTTTCTTTGTTGGTTACAATTCTGAAGCACGCTGGCTAGAAGACCCTTCCCACTGCAGTGTGCTTGTGAGTTGCAGACAGGGACAGTGTATGCTGGCCCCTCCCCTCTGGGTCAGTCAAGCACTGTGGCCTGCACTGTATTATTTTGTGTCACCTCCTCTCTGGGTGGCAGCACCTGGAGCATGGCAGCAGCAGCAGCAACAGACTTTGTGCAGCCTCCCCTCCAGGGTTGGTGGCCATGGCAGGGTCAGGGGCAGAGGCAGGTGGTGGGCACCCAGTCACTCCTGGGCCCGTGACAACAGGTCTCACTGGTGGCCCAGAGGCACCACTGGTGGTGGCTGGAGTGTGGCGGCGCAGGAATCAGTCAAGTTGCTGTGATGTGCACTGTATTTCTTTGCGCTGGCTACCTTCCATATCAGTCAAGCTGCTGTGGCCTGTCCTGTCAGTCAAACTTCTGAGATTTCACTGGGTTAGTGTGGTTTGTGTGCACCACCACTGTAGGGACTTGATTTTGCATAACCTATTGGATCTCAGCCAGGTCACATGACCCAGGCCTAGCTTACTCCACCAATCCTGTTTGGGGAGGGAGCAATTGACTAAAATCACTGCTGCCCCTTGTACTTGTCAGTCCTGCCTGGTCCCAGAATGTCATCTGCTGGAGCACCCCTATTTGTGGAATGGCTCCACTCTCATTACCCACCACAGGTCGATGTAGCCACCCTGCCAACTCAGCTCTCCTTTTGGCTCACTAGCCCCTGAATTCAATGTCAAAGCAGCAGGACCTCAGACAGCTTGGCAAGTCGTGGCAGGACCTCAGCAAGCCGTGGTGGGAGCACGTCAAGCTGCCACAGGACCTGGGCAAACTGCAGCAGGACCACATCAGGACCTCTGATGGTTGGCAAGCCACCTTAATTTCTTTTGGGGATGAGAGAATTCATCTCCCTCTGTTTGGGGCTCCCCACTGTGTATTATGTTTAATTCTAAGTTGACTATCTCAGAGAGCCTCTGTAGCCAGTTGTTATCTATTCGCCATCTTGCTCCTCCCCCTCAGGACTTTTATTTCTTTCTCTTGTCATATTTTTGGTTTTTTCCATACTGGTGCATTGTGAAGGTCCCAGCCCCTTTCCTTGTTGGTTATGGTTCTTCTGAAGCACTCTGCCCTTTCCAGTTTACTGTTGGTCACTGAGGTGCAAGCAGGGGTGGCGTATGCTGGCCTTCCCCTCCGAGCCAGTCAACCTGTGGGGGCCTTCACCACATTAGTGTGTGCCACGTGTACAGAATTTGTTTGGGACAACTTATTGGGTCCCAGCCAGGGGCATGACCCAGGCCAAGTAGATCCCACCAATCTGCTCTGGGAAGAGAGGGCAACAGTCTGAAGTCACTGCCTTTCTTTGTTCTTGCCCAATTCCAACGTATTGTCCAGTTGGTCACCTCTTTCCCATGAGAGGGTCTTATTCCTTGCACTCACTTTGGTTAATGCAGGTCTTCACACTGGCTCTGTTCTCTGTTGGGCCCAGCAACCTCCC
The DNA here is from genome assembly GCF_034190915.1 of Cavia porcellus. Classification (NCBI taxonomy): domain Eukaryota; kingdom Metazoa; phylum Chordata; class Mammalia; order Rodentia; family Caviidae; genus Cavia; species Cavia porcellus. The sequence continues at coordinate 25,652,757 of NW_026947514.1, read as the reverse complement.
ACTTTAGTGCAACTGCGGATCTGGCAGGTCACAGCAGTGCAAGTTTGGGCGGCTCTGGCAAGTTCTGGCTGCACAAGTTTGGGCAGCTCCAGAGAGAATGCCTTGGCCACTAATATTAGCTGCTTCAATAGTAGCCCCAGGACTGCATGTTTGACCAGCTCTTTTCCCTTTAGTTTCTTCCTGAGTCAAAAGGATCCATCTCCCTCTGTCCGGATCTCTCCAAGATGTTTTATTCTGACATCTGAGTTGTCTCTCTCAGGGAGCCTCTGTATGCTGCTGTTTACCAATCTGCCATCTTTGTGAAATTTAACTACAATTTTATTTTATTCCTAGTTACTGATATCTTTACAATATACATCTCTAACTTATTGCAATACACTTTAAACTTGCCACTTCATGTATAAATCTAGAACCATGCACTTCCATTTTTCCTTTCTATTCTTCATCCTTTCTCATTGCTACTGCTTTGCTGTAAGTATACTCTTAATTTTTTAAGGCAATTCAATAAAATAAAAATCTTTTTTTATCCATGTGTTTGTAATTTTACATCTCTTAGTACATTTGTATAGATGTAAATTTACATCTGATATTATTTTCCTGACTTGTGAATAATTTCCTTTAGCATTTCTTACTGTACAGGCCTGATAACAAGAAACACTCTGGATTGTCTGTCTGAATTTCTCAATTGTACCTTTATTATTGAGTTGCTGTTTATAATATAGGGTTTTTGGCTTCTGAAATGTTCAATCTATCATGCTATACTCTCTGGTTTGTGTCATTTCTGGTGATAAGTATGCTGTCAGTTTTAATCTTCAACTTTCACATAATATTGTCTTTTTCTCTAACTACTTTTAAAATTTGCCCTTATCACTTATTTTTCACAGTTTGACATTAGGCCTTGGTTTTACTTGATGTCTGTGTGTATTTTTATGTTTGAGATTTGTTCATATTTCTGAGTATATGAGCTTATTATAATGTTCATATTTGAAGCTTTCCACCCACCTTTTGTTTCAAATATTGCTCAAATCTTTTTCCCTTCCTTCTACTTGTGGAGCCCCAATAACTCGTTATTAATATAGCTTGATGTTATCTTATACATCGTTAGGATTCTGTTCATTTGCTTATTCATTCCTTTTCTCTGTACACTCCCCTCTGTGTGGCTTATATTTGTTCATTCTCAAGTTTACCAATCTTTTCTTCTTTAGGGACCATTCTACTGTTAATCTCATTCTGTACATTTGAATTTCAGCTATTACATTTTTGATCTTCAGAGGTACTATTTGATTCTCTTTTTAAAACTTTTTCATTCACCTCAATATGGTACTCATTTTTTCCCTTAAATCCTTGAATATTTGGCATATTTATAATAGCTATCTGATAATAGTGTGTTTTGTGGGCTTTTTTCAGTCTTCTAATTGTTCATGGCATAGGGGTCATTTTGGAAACTTACTTCTTGGCCAGAAGTAGTCTTCCCAAGCAATTTTAAAATATTTTGCTGATGTAGGATAACTGTAGGTTCACAAAACCATTGTGAGGAAGAGATACTGATTTCCATATATCTTTTGCCATGATACATGCATAACCTCCCCCAATTAGTAGCATCCCCTGTCAGAGAACATCTGCTGCAATTGATGAATTTTTATTGACACAAGTTAGTCAATCAAATTTCCATCACTACAACAAATAACTGATACAATGAATTTATTTTTAAAAAGGTGTGTTTGGGCTCATACTTTTTGGAGATTTTCGTCCAGAGTCACCCATTTAAACCACACCCATATCCCTGTCCCCCAGAAGCTAAAACAATAAATGTCTGCTATTTTAAGTCATTAAGTTTGGTAGGCAATTTATTATACAACAATAGGCACTAATAAAGTAAATTGTGACTACAATATTCTTTAAGATTCTTCCTATTCCTATTTGCCTTTCTGATCACCTTGATCATGTTTGTCCCAGTCCACCCCAACATATTTTAAAATCTCAAAGTAAAAAGAGCTGAGTCTTCTTCCCTTCCTTTCCAAATTTCTATACCAATTCAGGTAAAACAAGGCTACACCTATTAATGAGTGATGGGAGTGATAATAGGACCTCACCCTGCAGAGTCAGACCTCAGTTCCATAAAACAGTTTCTAGAGTCTCCCGGAAGGGCAAAGGAGTCATAACTGACTGTACCTTTGGGCCACTTGAAGTCCAAATTGGATTTTTCCAGAACAAGATTCTGTCCCCAGATGAACTAGTTGCTACCCCATAGGGACAAAAAAATGCTAGAAAAAAAAAACTGGTAGCAAATTTCAGTGGTCAAACTCCTAATTTAAACAGTGACAACAGTCTTTTTGAAAGCTATTTCTTTTGGGTCACAGATTTAACAGTTGTCCCATTGAGGCTCCCTCTCTGAAACAAACAGAAAGTTTTAGCCAGCACTTTTATAAGATGACCAGATTCCCTCCCATCACTCCTCACAGAGAGAGACACAGATACAACACAGGCTCTGTCCCTTGCCCATGAATGATACCTCCACTGTAAATATTTAATGGTTAGTTCAAGGGAAATCAGGGCCTCCTCCTGTGCTGGAAGTTGCCACAAGGTTAGGTCAGTAGATGCTTCTGGGTCTCATCAAGACACAAAGAAGCAGGAGGATCTACAGAAATCCACCTCTGTTGAAAAAAGCAGGCAGCTTCCAGGGTCAGCAGAGTGGTCATGCTTGCAACCCCACTCCTGGCTTTTGGCAGGGAGGCTTGGTGAATAGAGTTTTTTCCAGTGTTTAGCAGAATGGTGACAACTCTGCCCTTAGAAGCATGATTCATTCTGTATATCCACTTATTCTCAAACCCACTTATTGCCCAAACTCTCTGTTTGGAGCCTTCCAAGTGTCTTTTCCAAAAAAGGTTTGCTTTCTGCTTGCTTTGACAGCCCACAAACCAAAAGGGTTTGTTTCACCACATCATACTCCTTAAAATGGTTATAATTAAATACAAAAAGCAAGAAATTTGGAGTAATTAAAACACTGTGCACTGATGGTAAGAATGTAAAATGGTGCAGCCACTGTGGAAAACAGTACACAAGACCTCAAAACAAAATTACATAGAAACACCATATAATGCAGCAATTCCAAGGCTAGGCATATGTCCTCAGGAACTGAAAGCAGGAAATCGAACATATACTCCCCTCCCCACGCTCAAGGCAGCATTATCCACAGTATCCATCAAAAGATGAATAAGTGAACAAAACATGGTATATATGTGCAATGGAGTAATAGCCAACCTTAAAAAGAAAGATATTCTGACATATTCTACAATGTACTTGAACCTTGAGGACATTGTGCAAGGTGAAGTAAGTCAATTACAAGAGGACAAACAGTGTACAATTCCACTAATATGTGGTACCTCATGTAGTCAGATTCACAGACACAACATAGAATGGTGGTTGCCAGGGTATGGAGTGAAGGAGAGAGAATGGAGAGGTAGTATTTGGGGGAAAAAATACAAATTTCCAGAGATGGGTGATGGTGATGGTTACCTACCAATGTGAATATACTTAGTTGTTGGAGAACAGGCTGCACAAGGTTAAGTTGCTTAACACGAAGACCTCTGGCTGTGTTTTAAAAGAGCATACACAGAGTGCTCTGAAGTCAAAACAGCAGAGGCAGCCAAGGACACGGGCTGCTGACACCCCCATTCCAGAGCAATAAAGTGGCCAACCTTAGAGATCAAGCAGTGCTCTTAATTGGCAAAATTTACTGCCTTTGTTCCAACTTCACAGGCTTTGGGCTTTCCTGTCCTCCACTTTCCACACACTCCAAATCTGTGGAATAAATACAGGCTGACCAGAGAAGTTCTTTGTCTTTACTCCTGAGAAAGAGACTTCTGACCTTCCTGGAGCCCCCAAAGTCATACTGCTGTCCCTTCTATTTAAGCTGTTTGCCTTTCGTTAGTTTAGGAGAATGGGGCTATGCCAAGACCCTGATACTCAGTGCCACTGAATTATTACACACGTAAAAATGATTAAAATGTTAAAATTTATGTTTCACAACTAAAAGAAAAAAGTCAATTTCTGTGCTTTGTAATTAAAATATAAAACTACAATATATTGCTTTCTCCAATCAGACCAGTAAAACTGGTGTTGATTCAAGTATGAATAAGTAGTCATGAAAATCAAAAAGTCCCAAATCAGTCATTATCACCAATTAAGAGTGGCTTTATAGGATATAAACTAGCTTGAGCTCCATTTCTATTATTTGTTACACAAAGGGTTGCAACACAACATTTATTACTTAAATTAGAAAAACATCATACATAAAGAAGAAAATAAATCTTACCCCACTTAATCATTCAACTATTAAGTGAATTCCTAATTCAGGGCAGAGACGGAATAGAGTGACAAGAAAACATTGGCTTGAATTTTGTTCCTTGCTCCTTATCGTGAGAGGAATAATCAAATGTTAACTTTTTTGAAGAAAACTGTGTTAACGTTTTAGTGCCTTTCATTATTGTTTCTAAGCATATTTCTCACTATTGGTATATGCAGTATTAGTCTTGATTCCTTCACTTGATATTATATTAGTATTTCCCATGTCATTAAATGTTCTTCAAAAGCAAAAATTTCATACTGCCAAATAGTATCTATATGTGGTCCACTGTATTGTCATTACATACCATTGTCTTCAATTATTTGATATCTTGAAAGATACTCTAATGCACATCTTCACTTCCATGGCTAATGGCATATCTAAGAAAGATGCTGACATATGAAGTTACCAGACTGAAGTAGAACTACTTTAGAAAACTCTAGAAAATATACTCACGTGTCTTTCCATAATGACATAACTACTATCGAATCCTATAAAATTGCCTGAATGACTTCATCACTATTTTCATCAGTTTGATGAATAAAAATTATATCTTATTTCCAGTGCATTTTTCTGATTATTATAGTGAGTAAACCTTTTTTGTAATTGAACTGCTGTTTTATTTCTTTTATTGTTTTTCATGTTCTCTTCCATTTTCCTCATTTTATTTTAATGTTTCTCGATTTGATAACAATTTTATACCACTTGTAAATATTTATTCCTCGTTTTCCACTTGTCTATCCATTTGTGAGGATTTAGAAGTTTTCAAAATAAAAACAAGACACTGGAAGCCTGTAGAGTCAAACCTTAGAGGGGCAAGTAATGAAGACTGCAAGTATTCCGCAAGATGAGCAAACATTTCCAAGAAATTTTAATTTGATACACAACATTTGCCTTACAATACAAGTGGTACATCATGTCGAACACATATGATCATAACTGGTTTCTCTCCTCTTCTCTTCTGTCTTTTTCTGCTTTGATATACAAGCGCTTTAGATTACAAGCAGAATAAATTATTCTCACAAACCAAGGTTTTACTGTATAACAAATGTACCACAATATGACTGCATCCCAAGCTTTTGAGGGTATTTTGTCACTATTCTTCAATTGCTTCTCTATTTGGTTGGTTGTTTTTTTTTTAATTTAAGGAGAAAAAGAAAAAAAACAGAAAAAGGGTACAAGTTATACAGAATTTCAGAAAAAATAAACAGTAGGAAATCATTAGTTAATAGATTACATATTGTTATCTTAGAAATAGTTGTTCAAGTTACAAAATTAAAGCATATAAAGTGGACTTTCAAACAGTGAGACTGCAAACAGTTCTGTTCAATGATCCAACAAAACTCAGTAATATGGTTATCTATCTTACATACTTAAATATACATGCAGCTATATCCCTTACGGCACTTTCTTTTCCTTTCTTTTGTACAATGACAATTACACATTTTGGGTTTTATTACTCCACAGTTCTTATTACTTTTTTTTGAAGAGAGTAAAACCAAATGTGACATAACAGAACAGAATCAGTCAAATCAAAAGGATGCACATAATACATAATGTAAAAACAAAATACAAGGTGATCAACAATGGTTACCATACTGCCTCTTGCTATCTTAAAAAGAATTGCCTATATCATCAGTTATAATAAAATTGAACAAAACAGTAAAGAATAAAGCCAAAACATTGGAGACATTACAGGACTCTAAAAGAAGATAATAGTCAACCAAAATGGGCATCATAATGAATCTTATTGTCTTCACAGTTGTTGTCTATACTTTCGAACTTGGTACTATCAAGCAAAGCAGAATAGAGGAAAATCAGTCAAAACAAGATGGTGAGGGCAATACAGGGTTTCAAATCAAGTTAATAGGAAATCAAAGTGGTTACTATACTATATCCCGCTACTTTTTATTTATTTTTCCCTTCATTAAAAAGATAAAAATAAAAAGCTAAATAATTTTTAAAAAGATTGAGATAAAAGAGGACATAACAACAAAACAGCGCAGGTCAAAACATAACCATTTAAGCAAAATACTGTTTCACCACAAGATATCCTGACATAAAAGTAGTTACCATAATGTCTCTTTCCTTGAAATCTTTGAGTATAACTTCATATACTGTAGCACCAAACATATCAAGACAATGTAAAACCATTCAAGAGAATGACAGTATTACAAGGGTATTTAGAACTGACTATCAGAAAATGAACAACGGTTTCTGTATAATCTCCTTGTCTATAAAAGCTTTTGTTTATAGTATCACATACAATAAAATCCCATAAGATACAACCTGTTAAGACCGATGGAGAAAGAAGAATAAAATCTTGATGGGGCTTCAAAACAAGATGATACTAAATCAGCACTAGCTATTATGATGTCATTGTTTTCTCCAAAATAGCTGTTCCTACCATCCAACCTTCTCTGCCTCATTTCTGTTGAGCTCTTTTTCTGTCATTAGTTGTCAGTTTGTCTTCTTCATTTTGCTTTCTGCTCCATTCATTGTAGCCTCTCTGTCACTGTTTCTGGAATCTTGGTATTTTTCTTTTTTAGAATATCCTGCAGTATTCTCTGTAGAGTTGAAATGGTGGTTGCATATTCCTCTAGTTCCTCTTTATCTTGGAAGCACCTTGTTTTTCCATCAATTTCTAGGGACAGTTGTACAGGATATCTCAATCTTGGCTGGAGGTCATTATCTTTCAAAGCTTGGATTATTTCCCCCCACACTCTTCATGATTTGATGGTTTGTGCCAAGAAGTCTGCTGTAATTCTGATGGCTGTTCCCTTGTAAGTGATCTGTTTCTTGTCTCTGATGGCTTTTAATATTCTGTTCTTATGTTGGGTTTCTGGAATTTTGATTATTATATGCCTGGGTGTAGCTCTGTTTGGCTTGCAGGTGGCTGGGGTCCTGTATGCCTCATATATCTGAGTATCTTTACCTTTTGCTAAATTAGGGAAATTCTCCTGGATTATTTCTGTGAATAGCCTTTGTAGTCCATTTGTTTGTGTCCCTACTTCTTTTATGTTCTTAATTCTTAAGTTATAGATCATCTTATAATCTAGCTTTTGTATTATTGCTGTTTGTTTTCTTGTTATTTTTAAGAAGTTTTTCATTTCATGCTCCCACCTTTCAAATCTGCCCTCCAGTTCAGATAATCTATCCTTAGTTTCTTTCAAGCTGTTATGCCAGCTTTCAACAGAGTTTTTAGTTTCCTGGTAATCTCTTTGAACCTGCTTCACGTATTCTATGTTTTCTCTATTTTCTCCATCAAACAATTCTCCCCTTTTTTTCTGTTCTTCCATTCCAGCATCTGTTTTTTCTTGGGTGGTGTTTAGCATTTCTCTAACTATTCTACTTATATCTTGCTTTATTTCATTAAATACTTCACTTTTGAACTCGTCTATGAGGCTCTGGAGATATCGCTTTATGTCTATTGGTGCCGTGTCTGATATTGCATGTTTTCTGTCCTCCTTTGCATTTACCTTTCCTGGATCAGTGTTCTCAGGATTGGGGACTGAGGACCCTTTCTTGTTGTTCCCTCTTCCCATACTTTTTGTTCCTTCCATACAAGCATATATATGAGGCCCAGTTTTTTGCTTTGTTGGTTACAGTTTGTTTGAATCCGCCCGCTAGGTGTTCCCGCCCACTGCAGTGCACTAGGAAGACACAGACCTGAGCAGCCTCTGCTGGGCCCACTCTTCCAGGTCAACCTACCGAAGGCTTCACTGCTAGGGTGAACCTAGCACCTCCAGGCGCTGGGACCTGGTTTTGGCTAGCCTACTGGGTCTTAGTCAACAGTGTCACCCAGGCAAAGCATTTCCCACCAATCCCACTTGAAAGGGGAATATGCGACTAAAGTCACTGCAGCGTCCTATTCTGGCTAGTCTGCCCGGTCCCAGAATGTCCTTTGCTGGAGCCTCCTACTCTGTGGAAGGGTTCCCATTCCTCTCAGTCACTGCAGGTTGATGCAGGGCTCCCTGCCAGTCCTGCTCTCAACTCTGTTTGCCGATTCCCGCTCTCAGAGCTTTCACGTGTCTCTCTCCCTGCCATGCTGATTTGGACACAGCAGCCGCAGCAGGAAATTCAAATCGCAGCTTCCAGTGGCATGGGTTCCAGCTTCTGCACTGAGATTTTGTCTGTTCTGGTTATAGCACCGGGATTGCATTTCCAGTTGGTTTCTCTCAGCTTAATTCGTTCCTGGGTCGGCAGGGTATATCTCCCCTTGCTTAGGACTCCTCACACCGCACCATTCCTGGATTCTATGCTGGGTATCTCAGAGAGCCTCCATAGCTGCTGTTATCTATCCGCCATGTTCTCCTGGAATGGTTTTGGGGTTTTTTTGGTTTTTTTTTTTTTGTACTGGAGGTCAAACTCATGACCTTGCACTTGCCAAGCAGGTGCTTGTGCCACTGAACTAAAACCCCAGCCCTCAACTGCTTTTTGATGCTTTGGTGCTTTGTTAAATCATTTCATATTGTCACCAGTCAGCTGAGGGTTCTTTTGCTCAATTCAGATAGAAATCACAAGTCAGCAAAATGCAGCACCCTTGATGGTAGCAATTTCAGGCTCTGAGTGGCTCTCAGGCCTTAGTATTATGACTCTTAGATACTCCTGGCCACGCCATTAGCTTCTCAGCAGCAGATCCTGATAGTCTCCATGGTGGCTATCTGGAGCTCTTCCAGAAGCTTCTGTTGCCTCTCTGGGGCTCTAGGTAAGTCATTGCCAGCCACCAGTGGCCACCATCAGTCTATACTGACAGTTAATACCACCCGTCTAGACTGGTAACTAGTTATTGCTTATTTTCACTACGTCTCTGCTGTCAGTCTCTGAAACTCTTTAAGGAGAGTTGCCTCTAATATTATTAGCTCTTTTTAAAGTGAGCTACTCAGCCTACACTGTCCAACATAAAGCTCATGAATAGACAGTAGGACTTCCCCAGGGATGTCTTTGTTAGGACTTATGCTGCTTATGGGACTTATGGGAGGGAAGGCACCAGAAGGAGGCCTTCTCCTACTGACCCAAGAAATGTGAGAGAGGGCTGCTTATATAGAGGAGCAGTGGACCCAAGCCTACAGATTTGTACATTTCACAGACCTGTTTGAGGACATTCATAGTAATGACAGAGAGGACCAATTCACCTGGAAGTTACAGAACGGAGTTGCCAGGAGTGACTGAAGGGTAGAGTTATCTGGAATAGGTCTGTGTTTCAAGCTTGCTGCAACCAAGACTGATATACCTGGAATGTCACAGGGGCATCTAAGATGGCTACAGCTGTCATTGTGGCAACTGAAACACTTAAAATGAATCATCTGCTTGATTTACAGGTCCTGTGTTCCCATGAAGATAACAGGGCTGAAATCATGACTGACATGCTTTACAGACTTCCAAGAATAGTCAACAGTGCTGACCATGAACTCTTGGGGTTTAGAGATCCCAAAGCCAATCTCAACCTGTATCTTGTCAGGTGTGATTTTCAGGCCATTCTTTACTGCAGCAGCCTGGAACCCCAAGTGGAGGTGAACATTTCCAACCATCATCCAAGCCATGTCTTTGATGGCGGCCTCCAAAGTAACCCAAGAGTGACAGAGAGACCCTGAGGACTGTCCCTCCAGGCTACCCCTGAGGAGGTGAGGGGAAATGCGAGGGAAAGATGTGATGCCGGTCAGTTTAATCTTGCCCTCTTCTGGCTGGCAAAGGGAAAAGGCAGGGGTGGGGCCTCTTTCTTTTCTATGTCAATATGACATATGCAATAACTGAGAGTGTAAACATGTGTCACATCAAATGAGTTACCAAAGAACCAAAAAGCAAATGAAAAATAGTGACCCCAAAATCCACAGCCCGATGAATCAGGCTTCTTAGTTGGATATGCAACTGAAGCAGCCAGAAGTAACATCATGGCCAGTAAGTGAGACCACCTTCCAACCATCTCTGCTGTGGGAAACCAGCTTACTTCACCCTGCAACCAGCATGCCTTCAGGTGCTGTGTGGGGTGTGCTGTGTGGAACCAGGGCAGTACCTGTCAACACTGGCCAAAGGTGATGTGACCAAGACCAAAACAGAAAAACACACCAACATCCAATTCGAAACATGTTCTATGACACAACTGTTCAAAATGTTACAAGTATAGTGCTGGATCCATTACAATCTTTGTATCAGGCCATGCCAAAAAATAAAAGAAGAAGAAGAAATTTCTTGCTACAGAGGAGAGGGAAAAAAACTAGCCATACTTGTATTTTACTGTTGGTTTGTTTGCTATGCATGTGTTTACGTATATCTTTATTTTACATGGGAACTTCCTTCAAATGTTTGGTGATTTTGGGTGTCAGTTCATCTTAAGAGTGAAGCATCAAGAGCCAATTGGTACACTATTTTCAGAAATCCCACTCTTAAGTAAATAGCCAGAAGTATACATATAAAGATGCACCAAAGAGACATACAAGAATGTTCACAGCAGCTTGACTTGTAATAGTACCAACCTCAAAACTTCCGAAAAGTCTATCAATAATGGAAAAAGATAAATTGTGGTGCATATACACAATAGGGTTCTCTTGAGAAACTGAATAGGAAATATAAATACACAAGGAGATTTATTAGGTAGGCTTATAGGATCAGAGGCAGGAAAGTCCACGACAGCAGACCCAGAGAATCCAGATGGCAGCCACAGAGTGAGAGGGGTCAAGGATGCAGCACCAGTCCGAGATCAAAGGCCTCAAAGTTCCCTGGAAGTTTCTAGTGCAGGTCTCCATGGAAGGCCGGAGAAACTGGAGCCCCAGAGACTGATGTTCAAAGATGATGGCAGTGAAGAGTGGAATCGCTGAGAAAAACTGGAGTTCTTCAAAAAGGCAACACTTCTTTCTTCTTTCCTTTTTCATTCCATTCACGTTACAAGTCTGTTGGTTGATGCTACCTACAGCTAGGATGGGTCTTCCCCGCTCAGGGTGCTGGACTGCATTGCACTCAGCTAGAAACATATTCAGAACAGTGATTTTCTAATCTGGAGTCATTTCTTAATCCATAAATACATTATGGCTAACAGTCACAGGATCCAATGTAACAATGAGAATGAACACTCTATAACTACTTGCAACAATATGGATTAATCTCAGGAAAAAATAATGAAGAAAATAAGTCAGAACCCAAAAGCACACAGACTGGACAATTCCATTTACTCAGAGACAAAATAAGCGAAACAGTTAAACTATAGGTCTGGAGCTCGAGATAGTGGTTACCCTTGCACTGGGATGGTAAATGCTTAACCAGTATAAAATAGATAATACAAGAAAAGTAAGGAAAAATAGAAAAAAAATACATGATAGGGACAATTTAACACATCATTCTGAGTATAATACCAAGCAAATGGAAAAAAATTAAGCAAAGATAGATCTGAACAAAATAATCAATAAGGTACATTCTTGAAAGCATTCAATCCTGATTTAGGCATGAAAACACACACATTAGGATTTTGCCTGGAGGGGCTTAAATTTATGTATTAACGTTAGAAGAGTTTCTATTTTTTTAAGTAGTTTCACCCATGAATAAGTTTTTCCATTGTTAGTATTAAAGAAAAAGTATTGATTTTTTGTATGCAGTCACTTTTTAAATTCTGTTAATCATTTCAGTAGTTTTAATTCTACCAGTTTCAAACTCTGTTTGAAATCCTACAAGACCCCCATACACATCTATGAAAGATAATTTCCCCTCCTTTGGCAATAGTAATGCAGATAATTTCCTTCTTGGTGAGTAGTTACAAAATGTTGAGTATTGTTATCTGTGATAACTGATAACCTCATCTTATGATTGATGCTAAATAGGCAATTCAAGTACTGCTCAGAACATCAGGGACCTGTCCTCTGCAGTTCCCATACAGACAGTTACCAGAGTCCTAACAGTCACAACCCTTGTTCCAGGAGCCTCAGATACCTTAGAGCTGGGGTTTCTAAATAAGCCAGGGTGTCCCAACCTCTCTCAGGCTGGAGCTGCTACTCTCAAGTGTCCCCAGCCCAGCCTTTGTCATGTCATGCAGAATCCTGTGTGCTGTACCAGACACGAACAAACTGTCTGCTGAGATTTTTCTCCATCCCTGATTCACTGCACTAAGGCTGTGAATGAAGAAACACAAAAGGGACTTGACTCACCAAGCCCACAGAAGGCAGTGGCCATATTGGTTCCCATCTTTGCACATAGCTTCCAGCAGTGCTTTGAAACTACCCTGCCATTTCTTTGGTTGAAACAAGCCTTCAGTGCTGCTCTTAGCGGACACACTCCCTGCTCAGAGTCTCTGCCTGGTGTTTGTGTTTCCTTATACCTGATCTCGTGAGTAAAATATCTAAGAATCAGTGTGCTGTGGGGAGAACTCCAACAATCTCCCTTTAAAGATATGCTCCAAGTGAAATAGATCAATCTCGCATGTGTGAATACCGAATAGTTTCTCTAATGCAAGTAATGATTCAAATATATAAAAGTATGTGGTAATCATGATTCCCCATTATGTGGCTTTGAAGCCTTATAAAGTTTTCACTTATTAATTGGAAAGGCTTTATTCTGGGCTTCTTGATATGGAAATATTTGAAGCTATAGTATATGAAGTTATATTCAAATATTTCAAGGAAAAAGACAGACACTATGGTAACTACTATTAAGTCGGGTTATTTGGTGGTGAAGCACTAGGTTGCTGAAACAGTCATGCTTTGACCTGTATTGTTATATTGTTATGTCTTCTTTTATCTCAGTCTCTCCCTTATTCATTAAAAAAATTATTTAGTTATTTTTTATGGTTTTTTTAATTAAGGAGGAAAATTTTAAAAATTAGCAGGATATATTATAGTAACTTTTTTTGATTTCCTATTAACTTGTTTTGAAGTCCTGTAATACTCCCACTATCTTGTTTTGACTGATTAGACTCTGTTCCGTTCTGTATGATAGTATCAAGTTTGAGGGTATAGGCAACTACTTTAAAGGCAATAAGACTCACTAAGATGCCCATTCTGGTTTGACTATTATCTCCTTTGGAAGTCCTATAATGTTTACAAGGTTTAGGTTTATTGGTCTTGTTCTCTACTGTTTTGTTCAACTTTATAATACCTGATGAGATAGACAATTCTTTTTAAGGAAGCAAGAGACATTATGGTAACCATTGTTGATAACCTTGTACTCTGTTTTTACATCAGGTACTATGTCTATCCTCGGTTTTGACTGACAGCTTTGTTTTGCCATATTTGACTTTATTCTCTTCCAAAAAAAGTAATTAGAACTAAGGAGTAATCAAATCCTAAATGTGTAAATTTTGTTGTAAAAAAGAGAGGGAAAAAATGTGCTCTAAAGGATACAACTGCAAGTGTGTTTAGGGGTGTTAAATAGCTGACCGTATTAATGTTTTTGGTTGATAACTGTTTGCAGTCTCTCTGTTTGAATGTTCACTTTGTATGCTTCGATACTGTGACTTGAGCAACTATCTCTAAGATGATAATGTGTAATCTATTAACGTGATTTCTTACTGTTTTTTTTTTGTAGTTCTGTATTACTTGTACCCTTACACCCCTTTGTTTTGTTTTGTTTTTTCTCTTTTTTCTTTTAAATAAAAATTTTTAAAAAAATATGCTCCAAGAAAAACTCCAGCTGGCATCCTTTCCTGCAGCGTGAGGTGTGGAGACAGAGGCAGGAGCTATTGGACACTTTAAATTTTAACTGAAAGCATGCATTAAGGGTATGGCAAACCCGCAGGCAGAGTTTTGGAGCAATTAACTGAAAGCAAGAGGCCTCCCAGCTCACATGGTCAGCCAAATCACAAGTGTATTCCCTTCACTCATTATTATGTAGATAACACAATTAAGTATTGTAACTGTGGTACAATTAAAACTCCGATAATTAAGGAAGGTGGGGGTGAAGAGGAAAGGGCTCTAGTTCTGAAAACTCAGCCCAAGAGGTCGTGCAAAAAAAGCAATACTTATACTCACCACCAGATGACAGGCTTCCCACTTTATTCCCAGTCTGCCCAATTTTATCCAAGAAATGATCCTCAGCCTGCATGCAAACCCCTCAGTCTTCAGGTATCCAAACACATTTAGACTCAGAATGTTAAATTTAATGCAGTTGTTTCCACTGTTTGCTTGGTACACTATTTTCAGTGTGTGTGTGTGTGTGTGTGTGTGTGTGTGGTGTGTGTGTGTGGTATGGTGTATGTGTGTGTGTGTGTCACTTTGAATTGAACCCAGGGCTGTCGCACTGAGCTGCATATGATCCTAACCCTAACCACAGGGTCTTTCTAAGTAAGTGGCCCAGGCTGGGTTGGAACTTGCCATCCTGGTGGCTAAGCCTCTCAAAATGATGAGATTACAGGCGTCCACCCCTTGCCCCGAGTTTCATATACTTTTTAAAGCAGCATTTTTAAGTTTTGATGGACAAGTTCTTCCAGGTCACCTGGGAGCAGAGGCCATCGTCCTTTGCTATTTAACAAGGTACTTTGTGTAGCTACTTCCTCCAGGTGACCCTCAACAGAAGTTGTCATCTCTAAGGCCTCTGGAAACGAGCCTTGACAAACGGCAGCACACATGACCCTGGCGGCAGTTGCCATCACTGCCTGCTTGCACAGCAGCACCTCAGAGGAAGTTCCGGCACTGGACAAGGGGGCTTTGTGAAGAGAAAGAACTGCTCCTCCCTGGGCGCCTCAGGTGCCCCTCCTCCCCTGCACTGCTCCTCCCACGCACACATATGCACTCATGTACTACTGCACACATAAAGGGTGGATTTGTGTTTGAGTCCTAGGCTTGCAAATGAACTCCCTCATAAACTCACTGCTTCTGGGGTTTTGACGTGAAATATGTTGTCAGGCCTTACCATGCATATAGGCATCCTTGCTGTCACTCACCTGCTAGGTCCTGTTCACATCTCTCCTGACACCAACTCAGGTAATTCCTCTTTGAATGCCAAAGGTGCTGACCATGCTACTTGAGACTCCCAGGATTGGCAGCTCCGGCCAAGAGAGCACCTATAATTAAGGAGATGATTGTATTCAAGCTATTGCAATAGGGGGAGCATTCACTGATACAGACAGAGGAAGGTTTCAGAGAAAAAAAGCGGGCCTGGGGTTGGATAGATGCAAGTATGTGGGGGAAGGAAGCATGGACCGGTCCTAAGTGAAGGGTGGGATGGGATCTACTAAACTCAGACAAAAGCTGGTCCTTTGCTTTCTCTACCTGCCATATGAGCATAGAGATCAAATAAAATTCAGCATAGTCAGAAGGTTACCAATATGCTGGCTTCCCATGTAGCTGGACAGGTAGGAAATGGCGTGTTGAGAACAAAACCCTATTTGCTTGTAGGGACATAATACTGGAGACAACTGCAGAGACCATAGGCAGAATGGGAAGTGGTGGAACAAACACCTTGCCTTGTGCTTTTTTGACTGAAATTTCACTCTTCAAATTCAGAAATCTTTTCCTTCTCCATAATATTTTTTTCTTCCTCCTTCTTTCTCAAATGGCAGGAGAGTAAGGATATGGTTGAAAGGAAACTGGTTCAATTCTTATTTATCCTCCCAAACATATAAGGCTCTTTTCCAATTTCTAGAAGCTTCCAGAAGATTCTGGCTAAATACTTGGGATTCCTTAAGGATGCGTTTTGAAAAGAAAAAAACATAGAGATGTTAAATAGCTACAGTCACCATGGAAAGTTATAATTTTTCTTGGCAGCAAAAATAGCCTTTTCCCTAATGTCTTCTTTGATAAAGACAGGCCTTTCTCGGCCTTCCCCCTCAACCTACCCAGCGAGATGCACAGATTTTTTCCATTCACAAGACCCAGGGGCTCACGGGGAAGAAAGGAGGAGCTGTTTCCCCCATTAGCGACTCTTTCCACCCTGAAGAGACTTGTCTAACTGTGGAGGGTTTGTGCTGCTGGCGGTAGATAAAACAATCAGGGTGAAGGCTGCTTTGGAAATGGGAAGGTTGGTGATTTTCCATCTGTAATCACAAGGCTCTTGGTAGTAGGGCCAGATGGAACCATGATCTGTCTGTAGAGACAAAGCTTCCCTTGAAACTGGTCGTGCCAACAAGAATATGAGGTTCTGACAACAGCATGCCAAGAGATAAGCCACTAAGATTACTCATGAAATGCCAAGGGCACATTGCTCTGACATTGGGGGACTGAGGCCTGGATGTAACTCAGCAAGGAGTTTCCTTGAATGGGAAAACTTCGCTTTTGAACTGGGGATATTAGAAAAAGACTCAGAGCCAGCTGGTCACCATTCCCTTCTGTCATCTTTCAGCTGGGGGTGAACATGCTTTCTTAACACACCAGAACAACGCTGGGACTCAAATTACTATAAAGAATTTCATAAATGCTGAGTGTCCCTGTCGGCACTACTAATGAACATCCTCTGAGCTGCACTTAAGCCAAATTCCAAGGTATAATTAGAGATACTGAACAATGGTATAATGTAGATTACAATTTGCTTGAAGCTCCCGTCATAATTAGAGGGATGGGACCAGATTTCCCAGAGCGCAAAAGACAGAAAGCATCTGTCACAGCCTGCTTCCTATGTCTTTCCTTCCAGGAAATCTCTTTGTGTCACCTAATAAAGCCAAAAAAGAACATCTTGGTCCTCAAAGTGGCCTTCCAACCAGAGATCAGTGAGCAAGCTGTTGGTCCTGGACAAGCTCATCCTGTCCTCAGAGCCTTAAATTTCTCTTTTATAAAATGAAGCTGTTGGACATGGATTGGTGGCTTTCAAGCGTTTTGGAAGCGGTGGGAACTTTTGGTTTTCCAAAAAGGAAAACACTAATGGTTCTCAACTTGTAAATATCTTTATGCTACTGGGAGGAAGTACAATAAGCAAGCCACCAAGCAGACTGCTAGAGGGAAATGGCTCTTTGTGTCTTAAATTCCCAAGTAGATTATTAATCTCCACGCATTGGATCGTTGTCTTCAAGATTTAAGTGCTTAATAAATGTTGTGTGGAGAAACTTACACTCAGAGGACAACTGAGCATCGTTGAATCACCCTTCAGAGACGGAAATGTGATCTATGGGGCTTCAGGCCTTTCAGTGTCTTTGAGCTATTTTACAAATCTACAAACCTTAGGTAACTGATAGCATTACAAACAATTCTTGCTTATAGGTACACAAATAACTGTGTCCTAGAGAGGTTCAGCTGACTTTGCTCCTTGTAACCGAAGAGAAAAGCCAATTTCCTGACCAACAAAGACACATAATAGCTTGACCGATGATTCTGTATTCTATCCATAGTGTAAATGACTGTACTAACACAATATGCATTCAGTAGAAGCTGCGCTTAAAAATTTGATCTTACTCAGGCTTGCATTATGTGGTGGAACATTCTGTCTTGGTGCTGAGCAGCAGAAATGAGCTGTAGCTCCTGGGAAGCTTTACCATCACCAGGGGACACAGCAAATACTCGACAGTAGATGGTACTGCCAGTTTTATTTGGATATTGTATTTTGTGTCTTCATGTTTCACCATGTCTAAAAATGTCTGTATCACTGGTGCCCATGTATCCATTCTGTTTTATATTTTCAGCACAATCTTCAAAAAATTACATGAGACAGTCAAACAACTTATTATCAAATCAACTTTTATTTGATGCTTTTGACCAACTTAGGCTAACGTAAGTGTCCTGAGCGTGTTTTAGGTAAGCCAGGCTAAGAAAGGCTGTTTGGTAGGTTAGGTAGAGTAAATGCATTTGAGAGGTGGTCATGGTGGTGTACACCTGTTCTCCTGGCTACTCAGGACACAGAGAGGGGAGGATCACAAGTTCAAGTCCTCCCTGGGCAACTTAGACAGATCCTGTCTCAAAAAAAAATTTTTTTTAACTTACAATGGATTCATCAAGATGTAACCCCACTGCTTTACTTCATATAAATGTGGGGTTTTTTTTGACTTCTCGTTTGAACTGGCTGTACTATCTTACTAGCTTTCACTAATGCTAGACTAAGTAAAATCCTTAATGTGTTCATTTTGTGTCTGTTATAATGTCAAGATTTTAGATTTCTTTGAAAATCACCTTAGCTAAAAGTATATTTTCATTTTTAATTAAATGTCCATTGGTACATTTTAGGTATATATAAAGATAATGTTTATCATAGGGAATTTGTCTCTGTGTATGATATATCTTGATTCTTTCCCCCCACTTCCCTACCCCCCCTTCCTCCCTATTTATAAGAGCTTCATTTCCATTGTTTCCTTTTCTTCCCCCCCACCCCACTCCCTAGTTCTCCTTCCCATCTGAACATTGTCTTCCTCTTTCACAATGCCTATTATATATTCTAGTTCTTATTTAAA
The DNA here is from genome assembly GCF_034190915.1 of Cavia porcellus. Lineage (NCBI taxonomy): Eukaryota > Metazoa > Chordata > Mammalia > Rodentia > Caviidae > Cavia > Cavia porcellus. Next base: position 25,634,122 of record NW_026947514.1, on the reverse strand, counting down.
CTTTCGGTTTCTCACACCAGAGAAACAATGTGGTATTTACATAAATGTAACCAATTTATTTCACTTAGGAATATGCACTTGGCTGGGAACTTAGCTCAGCAGCATAAGCACCTGTCTGGCAAACCCACGGTCATGATTTCAATCAATCCCCCGTACAAAAAAAAAAAAAGAAGAAGAAGTATGGACTCAAGGTGTATCAGTTCAGCTAGAAACACCTCAGCTCATCCTTCTCTATGGTAATAGCCCAAATGCCATCAACTGATGAATGGACAAAAAGATGTTGTTTTCTTATAGAAAGACAATGTATTTTTTAAAAAATGAGTAAGTTGGGCCAGGGATATAGCTCAGTGGCACAGCGCCTGCCTGGCAAGTGCTAGGTCTTCAGTTCGATTCCCAGTTCCCACACTCAAAAAAGAAAAAAAAAAATGAATAAGCTATGCACAGTGGCTCAAGCCTATAATCCTAGCACTGTAGGAGGCTGAGGCAGAAGGATCACAAGTTTGAGTTCTTCCTAGGAAACTTAGTGAGACCCTATCTCAAAAATAAAAAAAAAAGGACTGAAGAGGTAGTTCAGTGGTACCGCATCCCTGAGTTCAATTCCCAGTCCCACCACGAAAAGAAAGAGAGAAAAATGAGAGCTTTATTATTTTTTTCAAGTTCTGTACTAAGCTCCAATAGCACTCGTAATCGCCTTTAAAAATAAAATGTGACAGGAATGCCTTCAGAACAGCAGCACAGCCCCTGGAAATGAGGAATCTGAGGGAAATCAGCAAAGAAGCTGGCACGGAAGGAAAAGGGAGAGACTGTTACCCAACTTGAGAGAAAGCGGCTGAGAAGGCGCCTGGCGGGAGGCGAGGAAAGCGGCCCTGCAGGGAGAGAGTGGACCAAGTGTTCCGAGCTCATCTTTTCTGGCCTCCCTAGGCCAAACTTACTCTGACCAAGAGTGTCAGACTTGCTGGAGGTGACTCGAGGGACCAGAGCAGAGTGTCCTTCAGACAGACAACAGGTGGCTGGGGTGAGACTCAGACCACCCACGACTCTACCTAAATCCATTCACCGTCATTCCAGAGGACACTACCCCAGGAGGAAAGAGTTGCAAGTGACTGCCATCCTCCGGGAACTTCCTGAATGACACAGGTCTCTTCAGTAAGAAGCATCCAAAGGGAGTTTACCAGCCAGAGGTCTTCCAGCCCTTCAGCCCTCACCACACCCGGCACCAATCCTCAGCCAACAAGCCACCTCACCCCGAGTGACACTTCACACCAGAGGTCAAAGTCCCCATCATCTCTCAGCTTTCTTCCACGGTGGGAAGTCACTGAGCCCCACAATAAATTCAGCCTGGCCTCAGGAACAGGTTGCACTGGTGATGCTGGGGACAGAAGGGAAATGTATCTAGGGGCACCCGTGTGTGTGAGACTGAAGTTTCCAGGGAAGGGGGACGTGGATTCTTCAGTGCTCAAATTCAGTGGGATGAAAGCGTAAGCATTCTTTCTTTTTCCTATGTAGACACAAAATTCAGAGTGTCAAGGCTGGACGGAACCCAGAAATGATCTCACCCTGCTTCCTTTATGGATTAGGTCATCGGAGGGAGTTCAGCCAGAGGCTGGGATGGGACTCAAGTCCTCACTCAGCTCTGGGACAGGGTCCTGCGTGTGCTCTTCCTCTTGCCTGCTTGTTTTTGTTTCAGTGGTCATTTGCTGTGCACTGGGCACTGTGCCATGGGAAAAGTGATCAGAAGGGCTCACAGTGTTTAGAGATTTATGCCCTTTTTGTGTCCATCCTTTTTATAAAAACGCAGATCCTGGGCTCCCGTAGCCTTTCCTGAAGACAGCAGCAGGAACACAAGAACTCCCATCTTCCAAGCCCTGAGGTCTAAACACTTAAGGTCTTCTTGGGAAGAAAAGAATACAAAGATGTGTTGGCCAAGAAAGGCTTTTCCTGGGTCTGAGTTGGAAGAGAGAAAATGGAAAGGATGGGTCCTTGCTGTGCTCTCAGGCTAAGCTCTGGGGCTGCCCACAGCAGATCCCCAAGAGAGCAAACCTGTGTTGACAGGACCCCAGCGGAGTTCCCATGCCTTCCTAGGGCCTGTGGACAAGTCTGAAGGGCAGCCAAAGAGTGACCAATAACCAGAACCAAATGCCCTGGCAGCACGAGGGTCTTGGCACCATTTAGACCCATGGGAAGCCGCTGCTACAAATCACAGGGGCAGACAGCAGAATGGAGGAGCTGCCAGGATTTCTCCCCAAAAGTGGGTCAAGAGGATAGAGTCTCTGCTCCCCTCCTGGTCAGCCTCTCCAGAAATGGGGGCGGTCTGCTTGCTAATACACCCTGGTCTTAGGGGAAAGAAGAAAACCATTTCCTGCCTATGGTTCTTAACAAAGAGCAATCTTGGCCAATGGATGTGGGGTGAGAGACACCACAGTCTTCCCAGGAAATGAAGTATTTTCTGAGTGACTCAAAGAATGTTTCTTTTCTCCTGGCACAGGAAGGCATCAACCACATAAGAGTGTTTGCTCCTGTTTTCAGCAACAGATGAGAATGTCCTTCTTACATCTGGTGTTGTAAAGTGTCTTCGGCTCAAGAGTGTACTTACAGCAAAGGGGCATGCAGGGCATGGTCTGTCACCCCTCCCTAGGAACAAGGGCCCAGAGGCAGCTGAGGCAGGCAAGTCTGCCAGGAGGAGACAGGATGCAAGAACAGCCTCACTTCCTCCCTCCAGGGATGCTGCCAGGACCCCAGGTGACCTTGCGGTTGCTCCCTGGCCTCTGTCAGCTGCCAGCCAGGTCTCAGAATCCAGTCTTTCCTGCTGCCTAAGGGGACTATCCTTTCAACAGAGGGAAGGGAAGAAAAACTCAAAAAGAAGCATAAAGAGTTTAGGAGAAAAATGGGTGAGAGGACAGAAGGGAGGTTTGTAGGGAAGGGAAAATCAGAGGTGAGAAAAAGAAAATGGATAACTAATTGTGAAATTGTAGCATGTGGGGGGATGGTTCTCTTGGTCCTGCACTTTGCCCGGAGGCCTGTCATAGGGGGTCCAGGAGGACTGTGTGCTGTTGTCTCACTTTAATGTAGATCCTCAGATTTAGATTTGCAGAGACCCCCATAGGCAGAGACTTTCCACCTTGTGAGGATGTAGTGAGGACTTCAACAGACATCCACTGCCTTGTCTTGAAGCATGGACTGCCTTTGGAGGAGAAAATCACCAACCTTCAACTTTAAACTTGTCCCTCCATAAGTCACCTCAATTGCAGTACACTATGAGTCAGTATTTTCCACAGTCTGTTGAAGACAAACCTTCATGAAACTGTTAGGGTTTTTCTTTTTTAGATTTATAGCAATCCTTTATAACAGCGTGTAGAAAATGAAATGCCAAAATGTGCTTTTCCCGACTCCTTTGCAGCTAGAAGGAGTCCTGTGACCCAATTAGGCCAATGAGATGGAAGGAGCCTAGGTGGCTCTGAGAAAAATTTTTCCTCTTTCACAAAAACAGAGGCAGGAGAGCTGCCTTGCCTACCTCTTTGATTTTGGATGAGAGGGTGTGAAGACAGCTTGATGTCATCTTGCCACTCTGAGAAGCCAGCCGGGGGACAGGAAGTGTGTTGGAAAGGGAAGAACAGGACACTGCTGAGCTGTTGCACCACTACCTGAACTGTCTATCCCCAGACTCCCTCAGAATTTGACATAAGTAAATGGCTCTTTGCTTTAAGCTGTTTTTATACAGATATTCTACAACTTGCAGAAAAAGCATTTTTAATGCTCCAGGCTGTAGTAGGATTGGTGGAGGATATGGAGACATGTAAGACCTCTTCCTTCTCTTCTGAAAGCTTACAGTCAAAGTGGGGGAGCAGACACATGTATGGTGTTCAACATCTTTCAAAATTAAACAACTTAGAATATGATCGAGGCTTAAACTCAAAGTAACAGAAATTTCACTCTTGGGAATTTTTCCCAAGAAAATCTGTTCACAGGATAGCCAGTGAACTGTAACAAATAATAGAGAAAATGTGGAAGTACCCTGCCATGGTTCACATGTCTGTATCTCTCTAAATTCCTGTTGCCAATGTGATCGTGATAAGAGGTGGAGCCTTTAGGAGATGGTTCAGGGCTGAGCTCTAGTGGTTGGATTAATGCATCATACAAAGCTTCACATAGTTTTTTCCTTTTGTCTCTCTACCTTTGACCTTGTGAGGGTGCAGTAAGGAGCTCACCAGTAAGGACGCCCAATGCTTTGACCTGAAATTCCCAGACCAGAGCTGTAAGACATAAATGTCCTCATGCACTACTCCATCTCAGCTACCTTGCTATAACAGCACAACGAAGTAAGACATAACCCAAATGTTCAACAGTGAGTTAAAATTATATACTATATGTAAAATGGGTTTTATAAAATAAGATAGATGAGAAAAGGCCTGACCCTTCCCTTTTCCCTACTGACAACCAGAAAGGGATTTGCTCTAAATGACAGTTATAACTATGGCTGTCCTGCTCCAGGAGGTGTCTGTGCTACCTGCAGGAGCCTTGAATTTGGACCAGTCAACAGTCTTGAATTTGAGCCAGCCAGTGACATTGACTTTTTATTTTTAATTTTTAAAAACTTTTCTTAGGCTGGGTGTGGTGGCACACACTTGTAATCCCAGCACTTAGGAGCCTGAGGCAAGAAGATTGCTGCAAGTTCGAGGCCAGCCTGGGCTACAGAGACTGAGTCTCAAAAAGACAAAAAAAATTTTTCTTAGTGCAAGTTTGTGGTATATAAGGATTTCATTTATCCTGGGGAGTTGGTACATGTATGTAATACATCTTAATCCTTTATACTTCCTTTCCCTTCCATCCTCCTTCTCTCCATCTCAGTCCCCTTTCCATTTGCAGAATTTACCAATCTCAAATGACCCTGCCTATGTGCTGCCCTATACCAGCACCACTCTCCTTGCGTCTCTCCTGTTCTTCCAGGAGAGCTCCTTCCAAGGCACTGATCTCCCCCCTACATTGCAGCACAGGCCTCGTCCAGATAAAGCCTCACTCTGGTTTCACAAAAACAGAGGCAGGAGAGCTGCCTTGCCTACCTCTTTGATTTTGGATGAGAGGGTGTGAAGACAGCTTGATGTCATCTTGCCACTCTGAGAAGCCAGCCAGGGGACAGGAAGTGTGTTGGACAGGACAGAAATCTACTTGTTATTTATTTCTCTGCGATTGTGGGCTCAGAAGGCCCTATAGATCTACTTGGGATTAGAGTGGGAGTAGGTCTCATTTAAAAGAGCTGTAAACACTAGCAGCTGACAACCTGAAGTTCCTGAGACAGTGATAGAGATCAGCAGAGACTGATGGTGTTGACTGGAAGCAACTGATTGGAAACAACCAGCGCATCAACTTGCATCAGTTGGAGGCGATGGCCAGTGGCAATCAATAGCAGCTACCAGGTTTGGTGATCTGCAGCAGAAACTGGAAATGTCAGGCTCGGATCAGCAGAGACCAGCAGAGGCTGCTGAGCGAGCTCCAGATGTAGCCAAGGGTTAGCTTTCATTTCCACAGAGGTGATAGGGATAACTGAAAACCCAGAGCTGTAACGCTAATGGCTGGGAGCCAGTGGTTTTACAGCTGGAGCAGTTAAGGAAGCTGCACTTTGCTAATTCCCATGGAGCCAAAGAATCATCTACTGGTTGGTAACAGCGTCAGTAAAGATGATGACGTTGCTCCATATGTAACAACAAGAATTCTTTAGAAAATCAGAAAAAAAGAAAAAAGCAGATTATCAAAAATATGTAAGCCCCTCTTCTGCAGAAAAACATCTGAGTCTAGGTTATGTCTCATAAATTTAAATAACATCAAGATGGTCAGTAGTGTTATCACCACACAATGATATCACGATGGATTTTTAGTCTTCTTTATGAATTTCTGGACTGTTTGAAATTGTTGTAAAGAATATATATTACTTTTATAAATGTTTAGAAAAGTTACTGATTAGTAAGACTATAGTACTATGTAGAATACAGTAAATAGCTATGTTTAAAAATCTGTCAAAATTTATTGCACACCAACTCTTTAGGAAGCAATCTAGTATATGAGGAGGAGATTACACACAGTCTATAGTTTCAAAGGACCAAAGTCTAGCTGGAGAGCTAAGACATAGATCCATCTATTCCTATGAGCAATTGAGCATTTGTTACAAATTCTACCATCCCGGGGCTGGTGATTTAGCTCAGTGGCACAAGTGCCTGCCTGGCAAGCACAAGGTCATGAGTTTGACCCCCAGTATCAACAGAAACAAAAAACAAAACAAATTCTACCATCCCCAGTGATATGTGTATTGAAGTAAAATATTGAATTATAAATATTTGACTTCTACAGAAAGGACTTTAAATCAAAATAATTGGACTATATGTTATATCCAAAGGACATAAGTCAGGCATTGTGAATAACTCCTGGGAAATGTATTCAGCTTTTCCAGGTTTTGCCTGAGAAGCATGTGAAGACCTGATTTAATATTATCTATAACAGAGAAGCCTAATTCACAACTAAATCCATTGCATTTCTCAGAATCACCAATATAGCAAAGCGTCTGTCAATTTCTAGAACATTTCAAAGCACAAGTAATATTTGTAGCTCCAACTTTGAGATGCGCTGATAGGCCTGTCACTTAGGTGATAGGATCCTGACCTGCCAGTAGCAGAATTTTCATGAATTTGACCCTCTTTATCTGTTTCTTAGTATTTTCTAGGGAAAAAAAAGTATCACTCCAGCATTCTTCAGACTAAACATCATTAAAATAACTGTCATTCCATTTAACATTTGAGTGCAGAAGAAGATGGTCTGTTTACTTCTTAAAGTTACAGGCTCAGCCCAAGAACCAGATAATATCGACTCATTCACATTCTTGTGATCAGCTCTGGATCTGGGTTGCGTCTGAGGAATTAACTGAGTTTGAGAATCATCTCTCCATCCTGTTCCTGTTGCTGTTGTCCCATATCAACCCAGGCATGAACTCAACCACTTGATTCTCACAGGGTGGTAGATTTGTGGGCACATGTATTGAGGGTTCCACCAAAACTTGCCTCTTTCCTCCCAGCCCCAAATGCAGGAGGTTGTGCGTTTATCTACTTTCATGCTTTGGCTTCTGTTGGCCAAGGTGCTCAGCATCCCACTTTCTTTATTTATTCAGTCAATAAGTATGTAATGAAAGCCTGTTATATACCAGGCACAATGCTGTATGCAGGGGGCATGGTCCTTACCTTCAGAAAGTTTACCCCTGCCTGTCAATGACAAATCTTTTTCAATGAATTGCAAACCAAGTAAGAGTCCTCTCCGTGCTTTTTAAACTTGAAATAATCTTAGACTCACATAGAAGTACACATAAAAACACTGCAAGTTCCCGAGTGTCCTTTACCCAGCTAAACCCACTGGTAACATTCTATATCCACTGATAATCATAGTATAGTGATCAAAACCAAGAAATTTACATGCATACACACGATCCACTAAACCACAGCCCCTACTAACATTTAGCCATCTCTCAGTTCTTCTTAATACATTAATAAGTATAAGAATCATAGGAAGTAAATAACGCCACCACCTCGGTTCTATAAATGCAGCAACTAAGACCCAGAACAGTCAGATCATTACTGAAGATTCAGCTCGCAGCACCAGAAGACTGCAGATCCAGGTAGCCCAGCTGGAAAGGATTTGCTCCTCAACACTTAACATATATAGCTTTCCTCTTAATATTAGCCAAGCCAGCCTGAGCTCATTTTATTGTTCAAGCACAAAAAACCTAACTACCGAGCTCTACAGCAAATGACTGGGGACCTATTAGAAGAAAGTTGTAACCAAAATCAAAGTTTGTTTCAATGGTGAAGGCTGCCCACAGGAAATGACTGTTTCAACCACTGTCCATGCAACAATGTTCTTTGCACTAACAGAGCTTTCAAGCATTTCCCTGTATTTGAAAATAACTCCACTTGAAATATTTTGACTATGGAAAGGAAGTTTCCTTGTAAGAAACTGCAAGAAACACAGGTGTAGCTAAGGCAAATCTAAAACAAAGGCTTCAGAAATGAAAACACAAGGTTTCCTCTCAAAACCATACACTTTTGCCAACTGCCTGTTATAGTGACTGCATTAAAAGCACCTGCAAAATACCCAGAGAGCCTTTCGAAAGAGCAGGATGTAAAATTCCCGTGTGAAAAATGCCCCTTGCATGCAAAGCGGAAAGTAACATTCTTTACCCTCCATAACGGACTATCAGATGGAGAGAATCCTGTAGAGACCTTGGATTCAGCCCTCAGCACTACAACAAATAAACAACACCTCTTACCTTCTTTTAGCCTTTCCACATAATTACTTTTTATAATTTGCCACTGTCTCCAACTTACTGGTATTGTCAGTATGTGCTCAACTCTAACGGCACCTTTCCACATCTTCGTGTCTTTGTTTCCTCACGAAGGCTCCTGTGCCACATAAAAACTTACAGAAAATCAATGCACATGCCAGCTTCATTCTCAGGCCCAGCTGAAAAACCTTTATAGGGCAGAGGTAAAATCCTACCTTCTCTACATCACACACTCTTCTTAAAATTTGGAGGGTCTTGTATTTGTTTGCTTGTTTCGAGACAGGATCTCAGTATGTATTCCAGAATGGCTTTGAACCCACTGTGTAGCCCAAACTGGCCTCAAACTCACAGTGACCCCCCTCTGCCTCTGTCTCCCTAGTACTGAGATTTACAGGCATGCTCCACCAGGCCCAGGCACCACACATTTTTAAGCCAAGTAAAATGTCCAGTATATGCACATTAACATTGGAAAACACCAATTCCAAAGGAGAAAAAAAAGAAAAAAATGAACAAGGAAACAGTCCTTTCAGCCTAACCATGCATCTGTGGCACATATATTTGCTACTGCAATGCAGAAGTTACTTAAATGCCCACCAAGCCCTGCATCTCCTCCACCGCCACGACAGTGCATCTTGAAGCTGGCTCACTGGCTACCATGAAGAGTCTTCCTTTTAGCGTATGGCTGTGAACATTCACATTTTGTGACTCCATTTGCAATAGAATCATTTGAAGTTATACTTTGAGCTTGCTCTCTCCTATTTTTGCCCCTTCTCTGATTTTAAGCAGGCAGTTTGGAATTGCTCCCCTTGAAGATTTTGCAAAGTAGAAAGTAAATGAGCTTCAGGTCAATGCCTGCTTTGCTCTTTGTTGCTGGGGCAAAACCTGAGGAAATGCAGTGAAGAGACGTGTCCTGTGTGAACAAGGGAATAAGGGCAGCCAGGCACAGAAAAGAGACTCCGTCAGTGTACAGAAAGGGCCGTGCAGCTCTTCCGAGGCAGATCTGAAAGATCAGGTGACCATGTGGCTTACGCGAAGATGCTGAGTCCCTGCACCAAAGGATCTGAAACCTCCCAGGAGTTCCTTGCCTCAAATGTGACGTAGCTTTAGCATGGGGAGGAGCCAAAAGGGGATGTGCCAAACTGTGATACAGGTATCTGGGTTTCAGCAGTGCCCCAGATGATACCTCAGGGCTCAAGAACTTTGTACAACCTAGGGCAGGTGGAGCACTGGTTGAGGGGAGCAGGATTTCCAATTATCACAAGCATTTAACTTTCTGCCAAATTAACAGGGGCAGAAACCCAGATTGACCCAAAGGATACAAAGAAATGTAAGATAAGATCCGAGGACATATTTTGGTATCATCACAAATGGCCCACATGGCACACATACCCTTCTATTGGGAAATTCAGTATAATCTATTTTAGGGTGAAAATTTTTACCTTTACTATCTTAAAGGTTTTGGGCTGGGCCTGAAAATTAATTCATACAGCAGAGAAAAATCAAAGAAGAAAACCATAAACATTTCCTTCTTACCAGTTCGTGTGGCATGGCAGGTCTCAGAAGGAAATGAAGGCTCAAAGATGCAGTTAAAATTGAACACTTCTACACTGAATTGGGCAAAGCAGTAAATTATGAAAATGGGATGAGGCAAAGGGTGTGGGCAAGGTAGTTATGCAGAGACGTGACTAGGAGTGTGAGCTCATCTGCAAGATTTTATGTATGATTCTCTTTGGCCTCAACTTCTTTTTGATAAGAGCGTCGTTCTCCTTGTGCTACAGGAAGGCCTCTCTCACATGGGAACGCTGCGTCCCGCATTTAAGAAACAGTCTGGTCTAGAGTGCTTCTCTTTCACCTGCCTTTTTTCATGTACATTGACCTCAAATAATCAGTATTCCAGAGCAGCTTATTCTGTGGATGATATTTTTAAGTTTCTCAGTATCAGATTTCCTTGGAAATGATTCCAAGGAAATAATCCTGACTGCACTGGTTTTCCTGGTGACATTCACTGTTGTGCCATTCCTAACAGCAAAACATCAAAAACAAGTTAGTTCAGTATATTAAATACATTCACTCACTGGAACAATATGTGAGCGTTAAGAAAGGTGTTGTATAAGTTACTTTCATAATGAAAAATAAAACATCAAAAATATATATATATTTTGTGAGATAGGGTCTCGCTATGGAGTTCAGGCCAGTCTTGAACACACTATTGTAGTGCAGGCTGGTCTTGTACTTACTGTAATCTTCCTGCCTCGGCCTCCTAAGTGCTGGGATTACAGGCATGTGTCACCATGGCCAGTTAAAGAAATATATTTTACAAGAACATTTGATAACACAGAAAGGCATGAATAATATATTATTTGATTTTTAAAACATAAAACTCTGGGGCCAGGGGTTTAGCTCAGGCAACATAAGTGCCTGCCTGGCAAGCACAAGGTCGTGAGTTCAATCCCTGGTACCAAAAAAAAAACAAACAAAAATTTAAAAACCCATAATACTCTGAACGAAACTTGATCACATTTTTGTAAAATTATTTATTACACAGGGTTCAGGCAGAGCAACAGTATACACACACACACACACACACACACACACACACACACTATTAGAAGTGATTGTGCCACAATTGCATTATGAACTTTATGGGCCTTAGACACTTCCACCTTTGCAGAACTCTTCTTCAAAAAAAAATGTTGAGGGGCTGGGGATTTAGCTCAGCGGCATAAGCGCCTGCCTTGCAAGCAGGCAGTCGTGAGTTCAATCCCTGGTACCGATAAAAAGGAAAAAGACCAAAAAAAAAAAAAAAAAAAAAAAAATGTTGAAAACTACATATAACTGCATTGGTATAAAAATGAATACAACCCACATTATAGTCATTGTTATGCATTATGGCTATTACATTCATCTTTCTGGTTTTAACAGAAAATAAAGTATTCTCTGCCATTACTTGATTTTTTATTTCTTGACCTTTTCTTACCTGTATTTTCTAAATTTTCAATACTAAAGATTTATTTTTTAATGAAAAACAATTTGAACAAAGAAACTGGTTACAATAATTGCACAGCCTACTTTAGGCAAGACCAACACAAAAAGCTAGGAGCAGATGTAGCCTCTAGAGGCAATGCCTTCCACTGGGCACAGATGGACTCTCAAGGGACTGCTGCTGGCCTAGCCCACCAGATGCCTTTCTACCAGGACCAACTCAGGGACAAAGTCTCTGGTTTTCTGGACAAAACAGTTCCCTGGCTTACCAAGAAAAATGGGTCCATGCTCTTCCTGTATAAAGAAGACACCAGAAAGTCACTGACCTTATTTTCCTGAGGGTGGAGAAGACTGGCCCTGCTCCAGCCACACTCTCACCCAGTCTGACAAGCATCTGGACAAGGCTGACAGGTTTTGGTAACTATAGGAAGGCACTAACAAGCCCTTTAGAGTTTCGAACAATGCACCAGTGCATCATAAACTGGTGATCTTTGCCAAAAGGTGAAGTTAGGTAAGACTTAATGGGTTTGATTTTACAAAGTCAGTCTTTGAAATATGTGTTTTAAAATGTATATACTCGTATTGATTTATATGGCTAATAAATGTTGATTAAACATCTATTCTGAGCCAGGCAGTTTTTTAGCAGCAGAACACAGAGTGGTACACAAGACAGATAGTACCCATTCTTGTGTTACTGGAAGGAGAGAGAGAGAGGAGGTCATTTTGGAAGAAAGGAACAAAGGATGCACCATGAGTGTATGGCAGTGATTGCACCAATCTAAGGATGTCACCCCTCGTAAGGATGTAAGTTTAAACCTCAAAATGCAAGGTAAGTAGAAGTTGTCCAATCAAGGAACAATAATGCACCAGGCAGAGGGACACAGTCATGCCCAGGACCTGAGATTAGAGTCTGAATCACTCGAGGAGCAGAAGGTATCCAAAATGTTTGGAGAGTGCAAACAGTAAACTGTAGAGGCAGGAAGAGGCCAGAACATAGAGGAGTACTGAAGTATGTTTAAGGATCTAGCACTGTCTCCTTACTCAAATGGGAAGCCACTGCACAGTCTGAAGCAAAGGAGTCCGCCGTTGCTATATGGAGAATGAACTGCCTCCAACTCCAGGCATGGCCCTTGATCACTGGCGGCTTCCATGAACATAAAACCTATGCCAAGACATGTTCCAGCCTTGCTGAGATCACTGCCCCCCGTATAGCTTCCCAAGGTCCACAGTCCAGTGGGCCCCAGTCTTCAAAGCTTTGAAAATAAGTAAAACTTAAAGAGGGTGAATGCCACGCTGCCCTAGCACTCCAGATTTATACTAAGTCTTGGTCCTTCTAGTGTACATCTTCCTCTCATCTTCCTTTCAAGACTGTCATTACTATTTCCTGGCCCTTTGAACTTCCATATGAGTTTTAGAAATCAGCTTGTTAATTTCCACAAAATATAACCTGCCAGTATTTTCATAAGGATTGCATTGAATCTAACGGTGAATTTACAGACAACTGATAGCTTTGTAATCTTGAGTCTTTCAATCTGTGAACGTTGTCTAGCCCTCAACTGATTTAGATTTTAATTCTTTTCAATAACGTACTATTTTCAATAAATGGGTCTTGTACATGCTTTGTTAGATTTATTTCTAGGTACATGATAAATTTTAGGTTATTGTTATGGGCAAACATTACAGATACTGATTGAATGAGATCATGGCTGGGGAAAGCACTTTGTAAAATTAAAACTTTATACAAATTTGAACTGTTCTTTCTCACCAGCATCACTGAACACATTTTGGAAAGCAAGTCTGCATGCTTTTAAGGCATCCTTGCCAACAGCTATGATTAACCAAAGCTCTAAGGCTACACAACCAAGACACCCAAAGAAGTAACATCAGAGGCCAAGAAGAGGATTACCAGCCTGGAATAAATGCTAAGAACTAAAATTCTCAGAGTTCAAGTTTTATCCAAGAGCCGCTAGATGGTTAGGATCTCGTAAAGCTCATACTTCCATCAAAACCCAAGGCTTTGGTACACCTGGTATAAGGTCTTCTTCGGTGGATGAATTCCCAAAACTGTGGCAGAAGCTTCTCCCACACCTAGACCAGCCCTTGGTGGGCACTGCGCCCTGTACACCCCGCTGCCTCTCTGCCATCTTCACAGGAATCCACAGTTACAGAATAAAGGATGGCGAGACCAGGCTGCCTCCTGGGAATGGTGCTTGGTGAAGGGACATCCTAGCTTTTGGTTCCTTCTGAGTCTGAAATGGAAGCTCCCACACCCTTTTCTAAGCCCAGCCTCACAGCGCCCTCCCCCTTCGCAGCACCCTCTTCCACCAGCCCAGCCCTATCACCTGGACACTGCCAGCTCTCATCTCCTCCCCCTTTCCATTAGATTGGAGAAGAAAATGGTTAAGAATGATGCTGTGGGAAATTAGTGTTACTCACGAAACACAAAAAGGAGAAGGACTTTGCTATTTTTCCATCCCTGCATCAGTCCACACCAGTCTCTTGGATCTCTCCCAGATCAAAGTAGCAATAACTCTGGGGGTGGAGCCCAGCAATGTGTTCTAAAAGTCCTCTAAATGATCTATGGGGCTCTTTGACAACTGAGATACAAAACACCACAGTTGACTGCTTTGTTGCCCAGCCATTTATGTCTGGCTATTTTATAATCCTATAAAGCCCAAAGTTCAGTTGAAATAGACTGATGATGTAGGGCTGGATAGCTGCAAAGGCCCTCTACTTTTTATTTTATGAGTAACAATTTACTAAACCATCATTGTTGACCATTTTCTTCCCAGACTACTGAGAAGGGGTAAACTGAAAGTAATGCAAATCATTATCATCCATAAATATGTGTGCTAGTCAGCTTTCTGGCCATATAATGAAGTACTTGAGATAAATGACTTATAAAGAATAAAGGTTCCCTTTGGCTCACAGCTTTGACGGTTGCAGTCAATGGTGTGTTGGCCCCCCTGCCACTGGGCCAGCAGCAAGGCAGCACATCATGGCTCATAGCAACTGAAAAACTGCTCACCTTATGGTCAGGAAGCTAGAGAAAGCAATATGCAAATGAATTGTGTCTACTAGAGATATAAGTACTTTTAGAAAAGTAACCCCACTAGAATAAGTAGGCTATTCACGTCTGTGTCCCCACCAAATACATTTTAGCATTGATTTACGTGGCACAATTGAAAAAACACAATGAATATTTACATTTTTAAAATTTACTATGGTAATAGACATATCGACATTAATCTCTCTCAAAATATTTCCCCTCATTTTGAACACATTTATACCATCATTCTTGCCACTTTCTGAGGCATTTCTGGAAATACTCTTTTGTAAATCATCATTGCTTCAATGTCCTGAATTGATCCAAAATGCCTTTCGTGGTCATTTTGGCTTTGGGGAAGAGCCAGAAGTTGCATAGTGCCAGGTCCAGTGGATAAGGTGGCTGTGGACACACCACAGTGTTTTTAGGAGCCTGCCTTCCGCTTTGATGGCCATTGGCAGCATTATTAACTTTATGTTTGATCATATCTCATAAAGACACTGATGAAAGAGGACTTCCAAGACTGCTTCCCAACTGGAAAGAATGATGGGATATGTGTGTTCAAAGTGAGGGAGAATGTTCTGAGTGAGATTAATGACAATTTGTCCTTTACAGTAATAAATGTTTTATTAGTTTAAATATTCACCATATTTTGAACACCCACTGTGTATGTTTCTTTAAGTTTTTCCCTAAACTGATTTTAACACTTTTCTGGTTCCCTCATTAGTTAGCATCAAATAAATAAAATATTTAGCAAAATTCACTTTTGTCCTAATCACTTTCCTCATTTCTGAGACACAATACCTAACACTCACAGCTTGAGGATTTATTTTTTGTTTGTTTGTTTGTTTGTTTTTTAAATTTTTTTTGTCTTTTTTGTTTTTATAGGTACCAGGGATCGAACTCACGACTGCCTGCTTGCAAGGCAGGTGCTTATGCCGCTGAGCTAAATCCCCAGCTTGCTTGAGGATTTATTTCGGCTTACGGTTTGTGGAGGTTTCTAAAGCCATGGCAATGGTGGAAAGGCCTAAGCACAGGAGAGCTGCTCACCTTATGGCACCCAGGAAGCCAAAAGATAGGGGAGGGTCTGCAGAGGGATAGAAACCCTTGCAGGTCATGCCCCAAGTAACTGACTGCTGGGAACAGACCTCACTTTCCTATGGTAAGTCACTATACCACCCTGTGATCCGATCATTTCCAAACACAAGAGGCTTTAGGGTTCATTTTAAATCAAAACCATAACCAGACAGATGAAAAGGCCTGATTCTCCCATCTTTCTAATACTGGCAGCTATTGCATCCTTCCCCGTCCCTTCCCTTTGCTCCCCCTTGCCCAGTGGACTGGGACTTGCTTCAGTGTCCTCCCTGGTGATCTAGCGGTTACTCTGCTCCAGTTCACTCCAACATGGGTGCATCTGGACTCTCTATGTGCTGTACCCCTCCACCACTCCAACCACTTCAGACACTGCTGCTGCCTCTTTAAAGAAAGGAGAGGGGCACCCTGGCCTGGCCAAGATCAGGAAGGGAAGGATCTGGACCTATTGTTAACATTCCCAACCCCCATAGCTTGCCTTCCAGAAAGTTTCCTGGTTTCAGCCCTGTGTATTCACTAAATCTCCACTATGACAGCTCTGTCATGGAGTCTTGTACTTATGTGGACCAATCACAGCCCTGCGGCTGCTAAATAGATAACACTCTCAGCACTTTGGGGAAATTAGTCTAGAAAGTCTCTCTCCAGTATACTGACACCTCACGCTGCAGCACAAGCCTTTTATTTTTAGAATACTCACTTTGGTGGCCCTGTACACCTGCTGATGATTTGTTTCTTGTGTAATGTGGGCTCCCAAGGCCCAGTAAGTCTACTGAGGATGTTTACCCTGAGTAATATGGCTAGAGTGATCAGTTCAAAAGAAAGAGCAGTAAAGACCAGGGGCTGTTAGCGCTGAAGAGCTCCAGAAACCAGGAGCCAACAAAGATCAGCAGCAGAGATCGGCACTTGATAGAGTCGACCTGTGGTGTCCAAAGCGAGTCAGCGCCACATGGCAGTGGCCAGCAGTGGCAGTAATAGAAGCTGGCTGTGTCAACCGTAAGCATCCAGCATTATCTGGTGTCATCTGGTGACATTAGCAATGCTAGCAGAGCTGTACTTTGCCAATGATTCCCATTTGAATCAAGGAAAAAAGAATCCTCAACTGATTAGCAACAAGAACAACTTTATACATGTATGAGAGGGATAGTTCAACTCCTTTGAAGATTATACTTCAGCACAGTGATTCTCAAAGTGAAGTCCCACCAGTCATAGGATCATGTGGAACTTGTGAGAAGCACAGAATCTCAGACACCACCCAGACCTACCCAATAGGAAGGCCTGGGGCTGGGACTTGGGGCTTTAAAGAAAGGAGAGGGGCACCCTGGCCTGCCCAAGATCAGGAAGGGAAGGATCTGAACCTATTGTTAACATTAGGAGCCCCAAGTTCTTCTGATGCACCCTATGAGAAGGTGTTTTTCCCGTACCCACCAACCACTGTCAAGATACCACGTTAAGTCAGGCACAGTGGCACATAACTATAATCCCAGCTAAAAGGCACCACTTTAGTCTCGTCTCAGTTGAAACCTCGGAATCTGACCCCTGTGTAGTCCCTGACACACACTGCCTGTGACAGGTGAGAACAGGCCAACTATCTTTCTCCGTCATCTCTAGGGACCTGCTTAGCAGTCCTATCACTCCCTGTGTGAGTGAACAAGGGGCCTTTGTGAGCCAGACAGAACAAGAATGTCAAGATTTCCTTGCAGGGGTCATCTCAGGCTTTTGCACCTGCTGGTCTGGATGTTCTGAAAGGCAAACCCCCAAGCTTCATAAGTAATTTTCCCTACAGGGCTATGACCCCAGAAAGAGGGATGAGGAAGAGGAAAACATGACCTCAGGACCCAATCCCAAATACTGTGTCTATTTTTTGCCTCCTGCAATAATAGAGTGCTATGTCACTGTGAGCAGATGCACCAACAAAGGCCTTTGTGGGCCTGGCTGGGGCACATATGTCACCCAGTTGTCTTGCAGCCTGACTGGACACTCTGCCCTGTTCACTGCTGAATCCCATGCAAGCTAGATAATTGCCCCTCATCAGGAGACGAGCCCCCCAACACTGTCTTCCCTGCCTTGGTGCACCTGATGGCTGAAACAGGCATTCTAACTACATCCCTCTCCTATCGTCTACCATTGCACCCCTTACCAGCCCTCCTGGGGTCTGTAGCTGCCCATCAGTCCTGTGACCATATTACTAGGTACACAAAGCCTGGAGGGTGGCATGCTGGAGCATCCTGGGGAGGCAGTACAGCACAATGATTAAAAGAAGAGACAAGGCAAGGTTGAGATTCAAATTCTGCCTCCGTGTTATTTAGAGAGCTTTGAACTTGAGTATGTATTTTCCCCCTCCTAACCCTAGACTTGGATGACAAGGACACCTTCCTCTAGGGTGGTGTGCTTCCTCTGAGGCTTTATGAGCTCACAATTATGAAGTCCTTACCACATTGCCACTCTGCAGGTAAGCACAGGTAAGTGCCTGTACCTTGGGGTGGCAGTTCATGATTGTTGTGGAACCCTTGAAAGACAGTAGGGACTGAAAACAAAACAAAAAAAAAATCAGCAAAAAAATTGCAGGCTGAGCTCACAGAGTCCAGAAAGGAGCTGAGTGCAGATGAACCCTGCAGTCCATGAGAAGCCCCAGGCTGCAGTGGAGTGGCAGCTGCAGTCCAGGCCTCCAGGCTGAAAAGCCCTCCCTATGCATGCACCCACCCATAGACACCCATGACCACAAGCTAGGCCATAACTGGGTCAAACACGGAAAGACCTCTCTACTGCAGAGCTTTCAAGGGGCCCCCTAGTAGCAGCTTCTCCCTGCCAGAGGACACATCAGGGAAGGCAGGCTGAGTCAGGAGAAAAGGGAACCCTAAATTCAAAAACGATCCTATCAGTAGCTGCCTGTGTAATCTTCAAGTCCTGTCACCTCTCTGAGCCTCAGTTTCCCATTTATGAAAGGAGATCTTTAAAAGTTCCTCCAGCTGTGACATTCTGTTCTCGCTCTACATAGCACCATTCAGGCTTTGCTGTCACAGAGACCTGCTGAATGGTACACAGACAAGAGCGGATCTTCTATTGTTGTACAAGGTGGCCCCCAGAGAACAGCAGAGGTGCCATCTCACTGTGTTAGAGTCTTTTGGAATGGATGCAATGTGTTCTGCCCCTTCCCGGCCTCTGGAGGCCAGGCCAACTACCCAGGAAATATCAGGCAGAGACTCAGATTGCAAAGATACATGGCAACACAGACACTCTGCCAGCCCTCAGGAATCCAGGCCAAGAATAGATAATGTGTACACCAAGAATGCACCGTAATTGCTAGGTGTCTGAGCACTCAACTGCTCCAGGTACAACAGTGCTCTCAGTTGCCTCCTCCAAATCCCTTAGGAAAAGGAATCCTGGAATAATTATTAACAGAAAGAACTCTACTCCAAATCCCCTCACCTGCCTTATCCCCAAATTCCCCCTTTGCTCCAGGCCTTCAGGACTCTCATTGAGCACAGGTGACAATTGTCGAGTTTATATCAGCTTTGTGACTTCAACTGGCACACAAAGCAAGGATTGCATCTCACCTGCACAGAGCTCTTTCCGGTATGGATCCAAAGCAGGCAGAGCTGCTTGGCAGCTACCCTACACTCTGAGCCTCATGAGGGAGGGACAGAGTGGTAGAGCGGGGTTAAGGGAACTCTGGAATCCTGGTTGTGCGAACTTGGACAAGTTGTAATTCTTAACATCTATGAATCTCAGCTCATTATGTGTAAACTGGTGTCAGCAATACCTGCTTTGCAAGATTGTCCCCAAGTTAAAATGAAACTGTGTGTGAAGCAACTGCCCTAAACCAGGAACTCAGGAAAGGGCAGTCATTTTTATAGAGCTGTCATCCACTAGACTGCATCACAAATGGAATACATGAGTAGTCTGAGAAAGAAGCACTGAACATTGGACTCCAAACCAGAAGTTTGGCATCTCGTTTGGAGTAGATGGGATTCTCCTTGGATTAAGGAAAAATAGTAAACTTGTTCTCCCCTAGGAATTTCACACACAGTTCAGACAGATGCCAAACGCACAGAGAATTATCTTAGGAACCCTAGAGAGGAATCCAGACTAGGTTGGATCCAGGTTTTCAGGTTATCTAGAGCTCATTGCTTCCCGGGAGAGAACACAATGCAGTGGTTCACAAGCCCAGTGGCATATTAGCACCACCTGGGGAGAGTTCCTAAACTCTGGGTACCAAGCCCCACTCCCAATAAATTTCATCACTGTCTCTGCTGGGTAGGACCGAGTTTTCAGTAGTATACTGAGTGCTCCTTGGTGATTCTGGAATGAGCTTCATCTGACCAGAAGATCTCTGAGGTCCCTCCCAGCACCCCAGGGCCTACAACCACCCATTCAGAGCAGACACTTACCATATGCTAATTGAATACAGGAGCGAAGATTATGACTCAGCTTGTTTTTTGCTGTTCCCACATTCATAATTAATAAGTAAACAAAAAATGAAAGGATGTAGCATGGTTCAATAGGGATTTTTGCAAAGATGAAAAAGTTCTGTTCATTATAGTAGGCACGAGCCAAATGTGGTTATGAGAGCTAATAATGTGGCTGGTGTGATTGAGAAACTAGATTTTAAATTTTATTCAAAGTCAAATTTAAGTTGAAATGACATCTGACTTTTGGCTACTGTGTTGGGTAGTGTATATATATGAAATGTCCGCCTTTTATCAACACAGCTATACCCGTGTATCACCATGCGCCTCTTTTACTGACAGTTTCCCATCACTCTTGGAGGAGCCCTTTGTCTCCTTTACCTGCAGTGATAGCCAGGCAATGAGTGAAGTTGCCTCACCCATGAAAGGATGGGCCCAGGACCCAAGCTAAATCAGCCGGACTCTCCAGTCTGGGAAGGAGACTCTAGCTTCAGGTTCACAGATACAGAAAATGAATCAGAAGGGATTACAATGAGTGTCCATGTTCTGAAACAGTGTGTATTTGTTTCCAGAAGACGAGTCCAGAGAATGTTTACAGCAGCAATATTTGATGAGAGCTAGGCTTGATCATCTCCATCTTTTGTCATAATCAAGGGCGCTGGTATCCAGCAGCTCTGATGCACCACTCCTAGACTAGGGACATTGCTTAACTTCTCTTGTACATCATTTCTTCATCTATAAAATGGAAATCATGCTCATCCTAACTTCTTCCAGAGTTTTTGTGAAGTCAGCGAAAAAGATAATGGTCATAAAAGCTTTGAGTCAAACAAAGACATCTCAAATGTCTGTGACCTGGCTGTTCCCGGGACATAAGCCTGGAGGAGCCAAGAAGGCCAAACACAAGGGCCCAGGAACTTACCCCAGTTCACCTGTTGTCTATGCCACATCGGGGAGTTACTTGTTCCCCTGAGCTTTTGGCTGAGACTGAGATACACACATCCCTTTCCAGTTTCACCATTTTCTAATTTATTGGCATGTCCACTTGCCTGGTACACGTCTCCTCCCCTTTCTATGCACACCTGCCAGAAAATTCTTTAGCCTCCATTCTGCCTTCTACTCTACTCATTTCTTCTTTTCCCAGATCCCCTCTCCACAGGGAAGCCACCCTGGGGTAGGCAAGTTCATAGTTTTCCATATGAACTCTCAGGCAAAGGACTTGATGGGAATCATATCTAACCATCTCCTCTACTGGTAGACCAGAAGCTCTACTTGGGCAATGACTGTATCCCTCTCATCCACTACTGTGTCGACACAGAGTGAGACACATAGACCGTGCTCCATACGGGCTTCCTGTTTCAATGTTTGAGTGAATACCCCAAGTTTATTTATTTATTCATTTTTAGGAAATCCACAGAATTAGTTATATAATGATGCAACACAAACTAGCCCTCACAGTTTTCTATCTTAAAATATAATTACTTATCTCGATTTCTGTAAGGGAAAAATTCAGACAGAGCACAGTGAAGTTGTCTGGGACTGTGGCTACAAGACCCAAAGGCCCCAGCTGGAATCATCAGAGGTTTCAGTTCACTGGCGATCTGGTGATTGATTCTGGCTGAGAGCCTAGTTGGAGGTATCAGCCAGATGGCCCTCCTATGGCTTCTCCATGTGGCCTGGGCTTCCTCCCAACAAGACAGCCAGCATCTCCTGAGAAAGAAAGCTGTCTCCTTTCTGTGACCTAGCCTTAAGAGTCACACAGCATCAGTTCCACTACTTCCTTTTCATTAAAGTTGAGTTCCTGAATTCAGCCAACACTCAAGGCCAAGGGGATCAGACTGGATTTTTGAAAGGAAGGATAAATAACCTGCAAGCATATTTCATACTAGCTAACACAAGAGACAAAGAATTGGAAAGTACATGTCTGAAAAAGGAAGACCTTTGTGCAATTTCTAGTTCTGACACTTGTTAGATGTGTGGACCTGGGGAAATTATTATTTGAGACTTAGTTTCCCCAGTTATACATTAAGAGGGTGGCAGCTGTGTATCTCTAGTGATGTTTACATGCTAGGAGTCTTCTTGCCCCAAGAAGCTTAAGAAGGGACCTGAGATCTGTGAATCCTTGAATCTTCCTTATCACTAAGCATTTTTGATTTCTTTTCCTAGAGGCAGTAAGATGTTGCTACTAGAATTCAGGGACCCGGAAAGTCTGATACAGGGAAAACTTTAAGGAACAGACAGGAGACCGAGAGCCAGGGTCTCTCTAAGGCAATGTTGGCAAACCGATGGTGCAAGTGTCACTTCTTTTTCTTTTAAGACAAAAGATGTTAATGTATGAGTTGTTGTTTCTAAACCCAAACCTCGGAATTCAGGTTTAATTGCAAAGTTGGCATTTTGTAATAAATAAGTGGGTTTGGGGCTGTAGTTTGGGTGCTCATTCTAAAAGTCTCACCGTCCCTGCTCTAAGGTCTTTTCTGTCCCACTGTGGTATGGAAACCTCAGCATCTCAAATGCAGCGACCTAAGAAATACGAATCTGCCCTTTGGAGGCAAGTAGATTAGCTGGCTTTCCACTATTGTAACTAAATATCTGAGACAACTAACAGAAATTGGCCAGCCATTCTGGAGGTTCTAGCTCAAGATGGGCAGTGCATAATATCGGATCCCCAGCTAGGACAGCACACCATGGTGCAGGACAGAGCAAGCATGGAACACCACCCAAGCCCGGAGTGCAAGGGAGAGCCCCGGTTCCCAAATCTCATTCAGATTTCAAAATTTCCTGAGGGAATGTCCCCCAACATAAGGCCCTCTCATAAGGCCCCACCTCCCAAAGGTTCGATCATCTCCCAATAACACCTCCCTGTAGACCAAGACTTCCACAATGGGCCCCTGGGAGACACTCAACATCCAATCTCTCACCTCCAGGAATCTGCATTTTCCCCCTGGAGACAACTACAGTGTCTACTGGCAGGGCGAAGGAAAGGTCTCAAAGCACACAGTGGGCCCTGTGTTCCAGGTTCCATGGGTTACAGCTCCAGGGAACAGAGCGGAGAGGGTTGTGCTGAGTCCTGGAGTCCAGGAGTCACACCAAACAGCTAAGTGTACTTTCACCGTTTTCTGGTCCAGACTGAGTCACCCCAATCATTGCTTCCTAGTCCCAGACTCTGGGGAGCAGTATCCCTCCCTCCAGTCCCGTCTGTGGGGGCCTGGTGTCCAAAGCCCAGTTCAGGGGAGAGGACTTGGAACCAGCTCTCCGCTAAGGGAACCTGGTGAAGCAAGATGACTTTTGATCCTGTGGTTTCCAGAGGTAACTCCCAACCTCCAGATATCCTCCCTCCAGGAATGCGCGCTAGGAGCAACTCAGTTCACCCAGTGTCATCACCTCAGCTGACAGAGGGAGAAGTGGAGGTCTATGAAAAGTGTGGAACTCCTAGAGCAAAACAAGCCCTGAACCCGGCCTACAACTCGGGTGTTCCCGGCCAGGGCTCCGGATTCTCCACACGCGGAGGGCCCCGGGAGCGCTGTCCCCCACTTCAGGAAACTCCTCCGCTCTTGGAATCTCCCTGGAGTTTGCGGTCTGTGTGGCCCACTGTAAACTTCGTCGGCAGCTTCGCGCCGACTTCACTGCGCCCTGAGAGAAAGGTGAGAATAGTGCGGGTGCCCACAGCATCCTTGAGTAACTTGGGGCCCAGGGACTGCAGCGGGAGGAGGACGGGCGTAAGGCGCTGGCCCTTTAAGGGGGGGACGGAGCGCATGCGCGGCGCGGACCGGAGTCGAGCCGGGTGGGCGGTGGCGGCGGGCTGGGGACCCGGCGGGCAGCAGCGGGGCCCTGGGGCGGCGGGGGCGCGGGCGGCCCCAGCTTGGCGGACTAGCGGAGCCGCCATCTGCCGTGGCCTCCGCGCTCCCAGGCCGCTCGCCCGCGCTTTGTCACTCGCCTGCCGCTGCATCCGCCCGCCCCGCGGTCCCTCCGCCCCTCCTGCAGCCGGGCCGCCGGAGCCGGGCGAGAGGCACGGAGCATCCTCCGCGCGCCCGGCCGCGCCGCCGCCCATGCCGCAGCCGGCCGGGAGCAGCGCCCCCGCGGCCGGAGCCGGGCGCGCTGAGCCCGGGCGTCCGCGGCCCACGATGGCCCCGCCGGCGCCGCGCTGCGCTCCCTGCCCCCCGCGCGCCCTCTGAGACGCGCGCGGCTGGGGACCCTCGGGGTCTCGGGGCCCCCGGCCTTGGCCTTCGCGCAGCGTCCCTGCTTCTCCGCGAGGGGACTGGGGCTCAGACAAAGCCCACTTTGTGCGGGGACCTGGACGCGAGCGTGGAATGTGCGCGTCGCTGCGCCCCCTGCCAGCGCCCGCCAGCTGCGCGTCGCGTCGGAGAAGTCGCCCCCCGGCGCCGCCCTTCCACCCGGGGGCCCAGACTCGCGCTCTGGCTGCCTGGGGTTCCCGCGGTCCAGACGCCCCCAGCGGCGCGCGCGAAGGTGTGAGCGTGCGAGGGTTTTGTAGAGGAATTTGCCCTCTCCAAAACCCGGGCCTGGGAGGTCCGGTCGGCGTGGCCAGCGCTCTCCCTTTCTACGACCGCGCGTTAGAACTGTCCGGCCTCAGTTTCTCTCCGGCGATCCTCCCTTCTGTCACGCTAGACTGCTGCCCGTCATTGTTCTCGCTGCCCGATGGGGGTGCTTTGTGAAGGCTGCCAAGCCGAGGTGGGCTCTCTTTATTCTGTTATTCAAAGAAAAGGCCTCGAAGGCTGACCCCGGACAACTTACCCCCAGGATCCCCACTTCAGGTTGATGCACTGATTTTTTTTTCTTACCAAGTAGTATTTTATTATAAAGGAACCACGCCCTGGCTTCTTAAAGGCACCCTGCATTCTGCTTGGCCATGTGTTAGCGAGGCAGCTGGTGTGTGGGCCGCCTTCTGTGAGCCACCCATTTTTCTCACCTTCTGATACACGTCCTCCCACCCACTTTGAGGATTTAGGGATGCCAGGGGGAAAGAAGGTGACCACAGGTGGCAGCAGCAGTGCTGTCCCGGCTGCCGCTGCCACAGCCACCAACGCCGCCCCTGCTGGGGTCAAGCGTTTGGAGACCAGCGAAGGGGCTTCAGCCCAGAGAGATGATGAGCCAGAGGAGGAAGGGGAAGAGGACCTGCGAGATGGAGGCGTCCCTTTCTTCGTCAACCGCGGTGGGCTCCCTGTGGATGAGGCCACCTGGGAACGGATGTGGAAGCACGTGGCCAAGATCCACCCCGATGGAGAGAAGGTGGCGCAGCGGATCCGTGGGGCCACGGACCTGCCCAAGGTAAGGCATGGGGAGGAGCAGGGCAATGAGCCACAGGATGAACTGGTGACCTTGGGACTAAGAGCAGAGCCGCACTCTTCCTATGATGAATGGGGTAGGGGACCACTGGTAGGCTAAGACTTAGAGGTACAGACAGGTCACACTTGCTCAGAACCTGCTGCTGTTGAGATCAGTCGATAAGGAAGGCTTTACAGGCCTATATCCCCCAAGGCTTTATGGGCACCACCACAGATAGACTAAAAAGCACACGAGTGTGGCTTGGCATCCTTTGGCTGATGACATTTGCAAAGCCAGAAGACTGTGAGAGGACAAATGAGTGACTCAGGAGACACAGGGCTTTGTATGCTGAGAAAATATTTGTATGCTGTTACCTTACTGGGTACTCCCAACTGAAGTACACTTTGAGTTTCTACTTTTCAAATGAGAAAGGTCAAAACTTGAGTAGGGAAGTCTGAAATTCCCCGGCCTGTAAGTGGTAGAGTTGGGACCCATGGCCGGATCTTTAGGCTCCGGCTCCTCTGCTTTGCTGGACACTAGATCCAGGGAAAGTAAAAGTACAGAAGAAAAATGAGAAATGGAGAAGAGTAGAGTTAAATAATTTTCTTTGTCGGTTGTTACTCCTCCACGATAGCATTCCTTCGGTTGTGTGGCCAATGAAGGCAGAGGCTGTCTCATTCATCTTTGTCCCCAAGGTCTGTGTGCCTGGCACAGATCAGGCACTGGTGTGTTGTTTGTTGAATGAAAGGGTGTTTGAGGCTTTCTGTGCTGTGTGGACAGGGCTGTATGGAAATAAACGCCCAGTAGGTTATTTAAAACATTATGGGTTTAAAAATATGAAGAAGCAGCGTCCCCATGCAGAGCCCTTTGGACAGAGGGCAGAGCACAGTGCTTGCTCTCACCTGTTCAGGTGAGAAGAGTGGGGGCTGGGGAGAATGGAGTTAGTGTGGCTTAGACATTGGACAAGTGGCCTGTTTTGGTTTTTTACCCAGTTATTGATAGAGCCATCAGGAAATAGCGCCTACAAAAAGAAAATCAGAGGTTGAAGGTTGATCTCCTGGCTGTATTTCTAAGAGCAGTAAATGTAGATTAATGTGAATGGCTGCATTATTTTCCTCTATACTGACTTACTTGTAATTTACTTAGCTAGTTTCCTACCGATGGACATTGTTTCCAGTATTCTTAAAATGAACACTGGGCTAAACATTCTAAAATAATCTATTTTGGGATCCAGCTCTGATTTTTACCCACCTTGGGATAAATCTGAGCACTTACCTACCTAGAATGCCTGAGACCCTGGGTTCAGTCCCCAGTACCACCAAAAACAAAACAAAATAAGGGACATGGGCTTGGTTTGGATTACTGCCATGTGGGTGGCCCTAGATAAACCCGTTCCACCTGAGCCACAGTTTTCTCATCTGTAAATTGGGGTGAATCGGTAGATTGTGAAGAATGAAAGAGAAATCATATTTTGAAGCAACTGTAAAGCTTCAAGCGACACTGGTTATAGATGTTCATCACCTTTTCTTCCTGCATGAGGAAAAAAAACTAGATGTCAGCATTTATGCCAATGAGACCAGAGTCAGACACGTGGCCCACGTGAGCAAGCCATCTTGCTTATGTCTGAACCAGGCCGTAGAAGAGTGCAGATGGCGTTCTGCAGAATTGTCACCACTCCTGACAACTAAAAAGCGTCAGTGAGTTCCCCACCAAGGGGTCCTCTTGTCATAGCAAAGTCACAGATGAAAGAATGAAGCTGTTTGTGGGGGAGGAGGAAGTCAAGGCAGACAGGAATATGGTAGGGTGGACAGGCTTGGAAATTTTGAAACTTCCCCTCCTGAGGCCATGGGGAAGTGTTTCCGAGAGGTCACATGAGTCTGCATGAGGTTCCTTCCTTACCTCATTCCAGAATAGAGGGGAGCCCTGGAGGCCTGAGCAGTAGAAGGGATGGGAGTCCTTGGAGAAAAGCAGCTATGGTTGGGTGCCAGACTGTGGGCTGCCCCTTCCCAAGTGTCCCTGCTGACACAGAAGTACCTCTGCAGAGTTGCACTGGGGTGGGCCCAGGAAGGGTTTTGTTGGGACTGCTACGTTTTAAAAGACCACTTGAGCCAACAGTTAAAATTGGGAGATTTCTCACGTAACCATCCGGAGTTTTGGCATTGTTTCAGGAGACAAGAATATTTGAGAACAGAGAATCTGCAGTCCGCATGGCAGCCAGCAGCTGGGGCTGGGAGCTGCTCCTCCTCCCCTAGTGTGCCATAGCCCTGCATTCAAGCCCCTCTTCCCTATCATGTTACCTGCCTGGCCCTGCAGGCAGCTAAGACCCTGGCCTTGCAGGGCTAGCATGATTTAAAAAACAGCACTGTGGACACCATCACAGTTCAGACTCTTGTTCTCTTTAAACCATGTAAGTGAAGAAGGTAACTTACCCTCAGTTTCCTTGGCTGTAAAATGGGCATGATGGCAATGCCTGCTTCAGAGGTTGAGTAGAATTAATGATGTAAGCTCGTGGTGCCTCATTAGGTGAGGCTCTAACTCATGCCCAGTACACATCAGACCACCCCACAAACACTTCGGAGAAAGAGCCTCTACAGGGAAGATGTCAATATTCAAAAGATATGTCCCCATATCTTTGACCTGGGGAACCCCTCCAAAGCCTCCCAGGCCTTTAGAAGGTTCTGGCGCCTATTTGGCAAAAGGTCACAGTTTCTGGAAGGATCCCAAAGACAACAGCAGCTTATGCTCCTTACAAAGAATCTCTCCTCGCTCTTTCAAGCTGTCATCATCTTTGTAAGTCTAGTCCCCGTACCTAAACCTTGCTACCAAAGGCCTAACAGTGACTCTGGCCACCAAGGGCCCACAGGATGGGAATGTGGACATTGCCTCCAAAAGCATCCCATTGCTGGGGCTAGTGTGTGCTGACCATGGTCTTTGGGACATGCTAGTAGTGGTGGCAGTGGACAGGAGTTGAGCCTTTGTTACCTGCCAGGCTCTGTTCTGAGGCATCCACAGCATCTCATTCACACCACAAGATTGGTTCTGTAATACAGCCCATTTTACTAGTGATGCCCAGAGCAGTTCGGGAGTGTCACTGAAGTCACAGAGTGGTGTTTGACGGTATGTCTATTCCGGAGTGTGTACTATTCACCTCTAGAGCATACTGAGTCACGTGTCCAGAGCAGGCTCTCCTGCCTTCCCTGGGCCTCCTTGCTGTGCCCAGAGGACTGGTTGCAGTGAAAACTGCAGGCTGTTGGGGTTCCTGGAGGAAGGGGTCCCCTTGGCTTCAGTCATGACAGCAGGAACTCCTTGTCTCTGAGATCACTCACCTGCCTGCAAACCTATGTAACCGCATCCCTCAACAGGGAAGAAATACTATCTGCTCCTGTCTCAGAGGTGGCAGTTGGGGGCCTGATCATCTGGATGCAGTCTCTCAAATCCTGTAAGGGAACGAGTGTGCATGCAAAAGAATGTGCTGAGAAAAGGTGGACCTCAGTCTGGGGTGAGGTAAACGAGGTGACAGCTCCTTCCTCCTTATTCTGAGTGGCAGTGACCTTGAAGGCCCTGCTTGGGAATCCCAGGACTTCCATGACTGCCACAGAGCAGTGCTCTCTGGGCCCTTTGGATGGCAGATCCCAAAAACACTGTCTCGTGGGGACTGGCTGGCCCTGGCCCAGGCCTGGCACTGTGTGAGCTCAGCAAATGGTTTTGGCCTGCAGCTCCCTTCCTGTGTGGTGCTCCTCACGGAGGCGCTAGTCAAGCTTCTCAAGGTCCCCGGATCCCCAGTTTACGGGCAGGGATGGGCCTACCTCCCTCTGAGGAGGTCTGGAGACCAAATGGATATATGATCTGGAATTCCTGTAATACCTGTCCCACCACCCCACCCCATATCCTTGACCTGGGGAACCCCTCCAAAGCCTCCCAGGCCTTTAGAAGGTTCTGGAGCCTATTTGGCACAGGCCACTCAGGCAAGAAGGGGAAGCCCTTGTCTGTGGGTTTTCTGTGGGTGACGGGAAGCAGTGGCACCATTGTGAGGAGGGGAGTGATGTGAAAGGGGAACTAGCTGCCTCCAGATCCAAAAAACGTCAGTTGCTGGGCCCTGTGGTTGCTAGGGACAGTCCAGACAAGAAGGAGAGGACCGTGGGGAGGCAGGGCTATCTGCTTAGCTGCCATTCTGGACCAGGGCCCCTTCCCTCCTGTATCTCTGCCCTTTGGAGGGAGGAGGTGTCTTTCAAACACTGTCTCATGGTCCCCTACTATCAGCACACCCCAGACACCAGTGTGCACTGATAACTCGTACGTCACTTCCCTCCCTGTCACAGCCATGGCGCTGTGTTACTGTCCTGGGGACTCAGTGTCTCCAGTGCTGGATCTGTCATGGGAAGAAGGGATATATGAGTCCTTCCCTTCCTGCTCACCCTGTGCTGGCTCCTTGCTGCCCCTCCCCTTCACAAGCACCCTTACACTTGCAGGCTAACTCTCAGAGACCTCCATGTTGGTACAGGAAAGTTATGTAGCCTTAGAGGGCCCTAAGACAAGCCAGTGAGATCTCCCCAGGGTCTCCTCACAGCTGGCTGTGATGGGGGCCAAAGGAGGAACCCAAGGGGCTATGCTGACCCTGGAAGTCTGTGGCTCACCCCAGGAGTCTGTTCTGGAGCCCCAAAGGACCCTCATTATTGCACCTCTGGTACCTCTGGCTTCACAGTTTGCCAGGACTTGGGCTTCCTGGCTGGGGAGGGACCCACACCTGCACAGTGGCCTCCTAATTGGAGACTGCCGGTGGCAGGGGCCGCTGCTTCTCATCATAGTCCCAGCAGCCCAGCAGTCACAGCCTGTGCCTTCCCAGCTGACTCCTCCCTCTCCCTAGATCTGGGAGGATGTTGGAAAGTCCCTTCCAGTGAGGACTGTCTGGTTACCTGAATTGCTTAGGTGTAGAGCTGACAGGAAAAGTGGGTATTAAGGAGACCCCGAGGCCTCAGCAGTGCCTTTGTGAAACCCCTCGAAAGCCCCCAGACCCCAGCAGGTAGAGCCACAGCAAGACTGTCTTTGAGTACCTCACTTTGGCCTGCTGGAGTATTCCTTGACAGTTCATATTGGTGCTTTGAAAAGCCTGGCAGATCTGCCCGTGGTGCTGGGGTGGGTAACGCTTGCTGCTGAGGACTGTTCGTCCTTCTCGGGGCCATCACTCTCTGAGCCTATGACACCACCCTCGGAGGGTAGGACACAGAGAAGACAAGTTTTAATCTAGCACTGGAAACACGGTGTATTCATCTGTTGTTACGATAATGAAACACCTGAGGCGGCTACTTAGGAAGAAAAGTGGTTTATTTAGCTCAGAGGTTGGAGGCTGAAAGACCACAGTCATTTGAGCCTCTGATGAGGGCCTGACGGTGGCAGATGGCATCATGGCTGGAGAAGAGGGATCACATCCCAAAAAGGAAGCCAAAGCAAGGAGGAGGGGCAGGGCTTGCTCCCTTTACCACAACCGGGGAGGAATTTTCATCTCTTCTGAGACTCCAGACAACCTAGTAGCCTCCCACTGGGACCCACATCTTGGAAACACTAAGCCCTTAACAAACCACTCCCAAACCACAGCCCAGAGCAAACCCCAAACCCAAATGAACTTAACCCTGATACTGGAATTCTTGGTAAGCTTTGAAGTTGATTAATATTCGAAATTCAAAAACAACTGGTGAGTCAACCTGTTTTTCTAAAATTACTACAGAAGTGTAAAATTGGAACATAAATGTAAGTTTCACGTTAGAAGAGCCTGACATGGGGCAGGGGTGGAGCTGGGATGGAATGGGGCCCTGGCAGAAGGTTTCAGAAGGAGGGACTGCCAGGGAAAGATGCTCAGGGTAGCAGAGAAAGGGAAGCCGTTCCCCCAATGTAGGCTTTGTCTTGTGACTGAAACCTTTTCTGTGTCCCCAGATCCCCATACCAAGTGTGCCTACTTTCCAGTCGTCTATGCCAGTCCCTGAACGTCTGGAAGCCGTGCAGCGCTACATCAGGGAGCTGCAGTATCCTCTCTGGTCCAGGGCCATGGCCTCTGACCGGCTGGTGTGATAGACCCAGCGACCAAATGGGTTCATTTCAGACAAGATTGGAGAGGGAGCCAAGCCGCTTCCTTCCATAACTCCGGAGATGCCATCTTCCTTGAGACATCGCTGTGTGCCCCGTGAGTCTTTTCTGGACCAGCTTCAGGCTCTCCGTCGTCAGCCTCCTCTTGCTGCTGTGTGTGACATGTGATCAGGGCAAAGAGAGGGAAATGGCTCCTGAGCTGGGGGACTGTGGTGGGCACTATCATCTTTCCAGTCCCAGGAGAGGAAGTAAAAATCTGGTTTCATACGACACTGGTCT
The DNA here is from genome assembly GCF_034190915.1 of Cavia porcellus. Taxonomy (NCBI): domain Eukaryota; kingdom Metazoa; phylum Chordata; class Mammalia; order Rodentia; family Caviidae; genus Cavia; species Cavia porcellus. The sequence goes on along the minus strand of NW_026947514.1, from coordinate 25,602,645 downwards.
TAAAGGTAGCAGAAGAGCTGGGAATATGATGTAGCCCAGTGGCTGAGCACTTGCCAACCTTGCCTGAAACCATGGGGATCCAGTCCTTGGTTTGATACCCAGCACTGCCTTCCCATATGAACAAACAAGAAGAGAAGAAAAAGAGAATTAAAAAAAAAGAGAGAGAGAGAATTTTATGCTGCAGGAGTCAATTTCCACATCTTGGAATTTTCTCCTGGCTCTTCACCTTTTTCTTCCCTGAAGGTCAGCAGAAAGCTGCTGTGAATCCAGATTGCCCCATGTCCCTGCATAGGGTGCCTCCAGGCCCCTGCAGCCTGCACAGCTCTGTGTGTCCTGGGTCCTCACAGTCCCTGGCTGCAGATGGTGTCTGACATGGGAGGCCTGGGTGCAGGTCCTGAGTAATGAGAGGCCAGGCTGATGACTAGAAACAACCCAGCCCCTATCTTTGCCCGTGGGGATGCTGTGGAACAGGGCGGGCAGGGCTGTCCCCGGAGCAGCTGGCAGAGGCTGAGCCAGACCCCTACCCCTCCAGCCTGTTTCCAGCTGCTAGGAAATTCCAGTGCTGGCTGCCTTTTCAAAGCCTCCCATCACAGGAAGGAGGCCAGGGGAGACCAAGGGAGGAGGAAGGAGAAAGAGCCAAGTACCATAGCTGTACCCTCCTCTCCCTTCTGGGAGAACCAAGTCTGAAGCACCCTCCATGGTGTCTTACCTTACAGTGAGCACTGTGTGAGATTCTTATCTGACTGCACCCTGGCAGTGCTGGGCCCCAGGCCTGGGGCAGGGCAGGAAAAAGGGACCCCCTCCTCCAGACCATGCCAGGAAGTCCTTAACCAGCGTCCGCAGGTACAATCACACAGGGACACAGTTCTTTGAAATTAAGAAGAGCAGACCTCTGACAGGGTAAGTACGAGGGGGCACATCTTCCACCCCAGGCGCCTGTGCCCCTGGGTGGGTAGGATTCTCTGAGGAGCTCTATGGTTTGTCTTTTGAGTGGGAGCCTAGAGGAGGACAAGGGAGGATTCCCCGAGGAAAGCCAGTCAAGGGGATGGGAGCACCTTGAGGCTCTGAGGAGGTTTATTCACTTGCCCGTCTCAAAGTCCGGAGTGGAATCCATCCTCCCTGAAACCCCAGCTGTGTTCTTGTTGTTAAGTTGATGCGGTGTGCTGGAGGCACACCCCAACCTTCTGTGGGGTGGAAGAATCCAGTAGCCCTCCTGGGCAAGGGCAGGCCTGGGGCAGAATTTGGTGAGGTTGGAGAAGCCGGACTTCAGGGACAGGGTGTGTTAAAATGGCCTGAACTCTAAATTCAAGAGCAAGCAGAGAGATAGGATATAGTAGCATAAGCTTGTAATCCCAATGCTTGGGAATCTGAGACTGGAGGATCACTGGGAGTTCAAGGCCAGCCTGGACTACAAAGTGAAACCCTGTCTCAAAAAGACCAAAAAAAGAGAGCAGGCAGGAAAGGCTCAAAGCATCTGCCTGAGGTTCCGTATTTATTCAGTCTGCCAGGAAGCAGCTGTAGTCAACAACAAGGTCTTGGGACAGGCCATAGTTGGGTCAAGAGTGTCCGCTGTGCTCAGAAGGGAAGAGATCAGTGCCGAGGTCCCACCACCTCCCCACAGCCGTTAGAGAAAGTCACAGCACAGCACAGCACAGCGGCTGTCAAGGTCCTGCTCCTGTGCATGCTCCCCTCCCCCACAAGTCTTTGGCACAGGCAAGAGCCAGGCGTGAGAGGAGGTGAAATAAGGGACAGAAGGAGAGGGGGCTTCCTTATCATCGCGGCTGCCTCTCCCACTCCCTCTGGCTCCAGACTGCGGGCAGCTTGGTGTGGGACTCTGTCCTCCCTGCATTTCTGGTCCACCCTGCCCCCTCCTGACATTCCCTCACCCGAAGGAGCTGAAGTCGCTGTCCTCATAGCCCTAACTTTCCCACAGGCTGATGGACCTGGCCAAGGAAATGACCAAAGAGGCTCTGCCAATCAAATGCCTGGAAGCCGTGATCCTGGGAATGTATCCTTTCCCTGAGAGCGGGGCCTGGCAGCTCAGGCTCTTCAGGCCTCGGCTTCCTGCTCTGGAAGGACTGGGTGGGATCCTGGGGATTCACTGCCCCCAGAGTCCTCAGTTCTTCCTTCCCAGGCTTGCTGGGCAGCTTTGCTGGAGTCCCATAGACACAGGCACCTTGTTATCAGAATCCTGACGCAGGGCACAATATGAGTTGTTGTGCCATTTCCAAGAAGCAGGAAGGAGCCCCAGGATTGGCGGGTCCAGGTCATGGGATCTGTGGAGATGACACGTGGGGTCCTGGAAGTAGAGCTGAGGGCTCTTTATCCTCACATGAGGGCAGAGGTGGGACCCACAACTGGGTCAGCAGGGTTACTGGAGGGACAGACAGACCCCCTGGAGGATGCCCTCCCTTGGGCCCCCAGTCGGAACTGGAGCAGCACCTTGGCCTCACCCCTGTTTTTTTTTTCGTTAGTAATTTTTAGGGGCTGGGGATTTGGCTTAGCGGCATAAGTGCCTGCCTTGCAAGCAGGCAGTCGTGAGTTCGATCCCCGGTACTGATAAAAAGGAAAACGACAAAAAAAAAAAAAAGTAATTTTTATCTTCGTGTGTTTGTGTGTGTGTGCGCACACACGCCTGTGTGCGCACATGCTCGCGCACTCGGTGCTAGGGATCAAACCACCCAGGGCCTTGTGTATGCAAGGCAAGAACTGTACCATTGAACCACATCCCCAGCCCTATCATAAAATATTTAAGCAATACAGACAGAACAGTACAATGAAAACCTGTGTACCCGTTACTTAGCTTCACCAGGGGAAAGCCAATTGCATTTCATCTCTCCTTTGCCCATATCCCCGTCAGCTTTTAAACCTGGGGCAGGCAGCCCACCTGGCCCAGACCTCAGAGGAGCAGATTCGGGATGGCGAGGAGTGAAGAGAAAGGGGCTTCATGGAGCAAGGATTCTGTCCCTGGGACAGGTCCCAGGAGGAAGGTGAGGGTCAAAGGTGAGAAGCATGACCCTCCAGTGGGCCATGACCCCAGGTCCCTCTCCTGTTGATGCACCTACCTTTTGTTAGCAGACAGAGTCTGTGTTTGGGTGTCATCTGCCGCCCAGACTCTCAGTGCTAGCTCAGTGGTGGCTGTCATCTGTAACAGGACAGGCTCGTTCCCAGGAGCTGTTTTTAGGGTCCTTTACTAGTTTAAGCAAAGGACAGCCTGAGTACTTCAGGCCACTGCCATGGCCCCTTCGAGGCCATGCACCAAAATGAGGCTCCCAACCTCAGCCACACAGGTGCAGCTTCAGGAGCCCTGTGCCCCTCCCCCACCCCGGGCTGCAGTCGCCTGGTTGCCTTGTGAAAGGAAGCACACGAGAGTAACCCCCATCTGGGTAAGGGGCCCCCACAGTGCCCACAGTCATTGCAGGTACAGCAGGCACTGTACTGTATTGCCCTGTTGCGTTTCCAGTGCACTCTGAGTCTGTGTATTTCTTATATACTCAATCCCTGGTCACTGGCAAGGAATCAGGCTTAGTAAGCACTGCACAATGAGTTTGGTGCTGGAGGGAACATGATACAGTGTCTGAGGGCATGAACAGATAGACCGTTCTGGACTGGAAACCTAGCACTGCTGCTTACTGTATATTGACCAAGCAAGTGGTGAGCCTCAGGTCTTCTGCCCAGGTGGGTAGTGGCAGTGCCTGTCACAGAATCATTAGGACAGTTGAGTGAGGCCTGCATGAGGAATACTTAACACCACCTGTGGGTGACAGTTGCTGCATGCTTTAACCATTTATATCCTACCTATGTATTCAGGAATTCTTACTGAGTAACTGTTATATGCCTGGCTCTCTTTTGGGCCCTGGAAAAACATCAGAGAACCTGAGAGCCAAGGTCTCTATCCTTACATTCTACTGAGGGACAGAAAATAAGCAGGTAAACGAACAACTCACCAAAGGGCAGATTGTGCTGAGTGCTGTGGAAGAGACAGAGGAGCAGACTTTCTTCAGAAAAGAGTCAGCAAGCTTGGCACAGTGACTTCCTGCTATAATCCCAACACTAAGGAGGCTTAAGCAGGATGATTGAGCTCAAGGCCAACCTGGACTACACAGTGAGACCCTGCGTCAAAAATAGCAAAAAGAGAACTTACAAAGCAGGAAACACAGCTATGCCTGAGGCCTGAGGAGGAACCAGCCGGGGTGGGAGCACAATGGCCCGAGACAGGCGCTGGTGCAGAGGGGCTCAGATGGGAGGGGGGCAAGTAGTCAGGGAGGTTGGCATGGGCATAGGGCCTGGCAGCGCTGGCCTTGGCCATGAGCTTGGTTCTGTCTGAAGGACAGGGAGCAAACAGTGTGACGGGGAAGGGGGTGGCGGTGAGAGTTGAGCCTGCATCTGTGAGGACATCAATGTGTGAAAGAAAATATTAAAATGCATCTGCGAGGATGTGTGGCTGAGAAGTGAGTATGGATGGCAGGAAGGGATGGTAGCAGATGGATGAGGGGGCCTGTGTCTCATTCCTGCCTCAGCCTCAGGCTTCTGATGGCCCTGCAGCTTGGAGCAAGATACCTCATTAGCTGTTAATTTGAAGAGCCTTGCTTGATGTCACCACAGCAGCCACTAAGCACAGGGAGCCCTGTTCCTAGAAGGTTGCTTTACTGGACACTCCTGTCACCAAGCCTGATAGAGGACAGGGAGTTGGAGATGAGCAAGCCGTGGTGTCTGCACTCAGGAGCTGTGGGTTTAGGGTCTCATGGGCACACACGTCCCACAGTGGTGCCATTTCACTCCTATGCCTTGTGCTGGCCCTGCACCTGTCCTGGCCCTTTCCTTAGCTGGGGCTGACCACCAGTTACCTCACCAACAGCATGCCCACCCTGGAACGCTTCCCCATCAGCTTCAAGACCTACTTCTCAGGGAACTACTTCCACCACATTGTGCTGGGGGTGAACTTCGGGGGCCGCTACGGCGCCCTGGGCATGAGCCGGCGCGAGGACCTGATGTACAAGCCGCCGGCCTTCCGCACGCTCAGTGAGCTCGTGCTGGACTATGAGGCCGCCTATGGGCGCTGCTGGCATGTGCTGAAGAAGGTGAAGCTGGGCCAGTGCGTGTCCCATGACCCACACAGTGTGGAACAGATTGAGTGGAAGCACTCGGTCCTGGACGTGGAGCGGCTGGGCCGCGAGGACTTCCGCAAAGAACTAGAGCGCCATGCCCGCGATATGCGCCTCAAGGTCAGCCTTGGCCAACAAGCTCAGGGGGACTGTCCTTCCCCTGGGGTCTTACCTCCCTGATCTCACCCTGTGCTCCAGCCAGCAGAGGTGGTGTGAAGCTAGCAAGCAAGGACTTTCAGGGTTTCCCTAAGCAGTCTTTCTCATTGAGGGCACCCTCTAAGGCAGGCATTGGGGTAGTTCTGGAAGGGGAAGGGGTCACTGGGTTTGCATGGTGGTGGGTCTTAGACAGTGGAGAAGGGCTGGTTTGTGGCACTCAGATCAGGGGAACTAGAGTGAAGATCAGCTGGTGGGAAATCCTGGCCCATTTCGGGGGAAAGGCGGATAATATAGTGAGTGGCCTCCGCCACTGCTTCTCCTTTACATCCTGGCTCCAACTCAATCCCCGGCTTGCAATAAAGGACCAGGCAGAGGTCAGATGAAGAGGAGAGTTAGACAGTGAGAGCAGTGGCTTTTTCCCTCCTGTACTCACCCCTACAGATGAGCAGATGTCTGGAGATTTGTTTGGGAATTTTGTTTGGCTTAAGAATCTGGCCTCCAGAGCCTTTGAGCAGGCAGAATTTGGGCTCCTCTGGGTCCCTGTAGGCTGGGGGTGACTTCCATTGCCTCAAGGCTGCTATTCTGTGGCCCTGCCCCTCCAGACAGCCACAGCACATTCCTGTCCCATTTTTCTCAACAGCCCTAAGAGGCCAGAAGGCAGGTGGTTAGTGGTAGTGGGTCCATTCCCAGTGGAGGAAACCAGAGACTCACTCACAGGCAGTGAGAGGCAGATGGAACAGAGCTCAGCCTCCTGAGGCTGGTCCCAGGTGCCTGTGGTGTCCCAGGGTGTTGTCAGAGCTAGGGCTCCCTCATTCGGACCAGCCCCCTGGGCCCAACCTTGTGGGCTGACACTGACTTCCCAGGATGGAAGCAGGATGCAGCAGACTGCGTTACCAAAGCACTGCTCTCTTGCTTCTGAGTTAGTCCTCCCCGTCAGCTCTGGGGAACCCTGTACGCTGGCTCTTGCTGCTGGGAGTTGTGTCTCTAATGTCACAGATAGATCTGGAATTGAAACCAATACTTACCTTGTCTTAGCCTACCATTTCCAACCTGTTTTGCACTGAGTAGTCCCCATGTCATGTACCCCCCTCCAGTTCCCCATGGGATATTCCATGTTTGGGAAACTTGATCCATGCTGATCATGCTGCATGAAAGATGATTCCTTGTTTATCTCAGTAAGAGCCCTCTCAATCAGTCTAACTTCTGATTGGCTCAAGAGAAGCAGTGCAGTCAGGGGTTGGTAAGATCCCAAAGCTCAGACATGGGCCATTTACCCACCTGGCACATGAACCCTCCATGGGTATATGAGTCTTTTTCTCAGGGGTGTTTTACAGTCTTGTGACAGCCCAGTGGTTGTGCGGAGCTGCTGTCCTGCAGCCTTAGTGCCTGGGAAGTAGATTTAGAAAGACTGGTAGAGGGAGAATATTGCCTGAGGCTTCCTAACCGGCCCAGGGCAGCCTTCAGGAACTGGTGGCTCCCAGCAGGGCAGGTTGGGCTCTGGGCAGCTCTGGAGTGTGCTTTCATTCTTCCACCCCACCCAGATTGGCAAAGGGACCGGCCCTCCCTCTCCCACCAAGGACCGGAAGAAGGATGTTTCCTCCCCACAGCGGGCGCAGTCCAGCCCCCACCGCAGGAATAGTCGCAGCGAAAGGCGGTGAGAAATGAGATTGGGCCTCCTCTCTCTTCTCCTGGATGCCTCTCTCCACTCCTCTCTTCTCTCCTGCATCCTTCTCTGTTTTGCTCCCTACCAAGGGGTGTGAGTTGGGATGGTGGGTAAAGAAGATGTCTGTGTGTTGACATTGCCCATCGCGAGGCAGTGCCATTTCCTCAAAGCACACACTCCTTAGCTGGTCTCTGGCTGCCCTGTGTTGGATCAGCAGGATCCAAAAAAAGTCTGATGTGGGAACAGGGCTGGGAGTTCTCTGGCAGTTTCCTGGGGAGGGTTTGAGCATGACCTGCAGATCTCTATAGCTGGGGAAAATGGTTTTTGCCCCAGTGTGTGTGGATTATATCTGTGTCTAGATGGTAGAATTGCCATTAAAATATGAGAACTCCTGCTCTGATTTTGACTCTTGCTTTTAATGTAACTGTCAAGCAGGAGCTACTTCTGATATGAATTAAAGGGAACCGAACAGACCTCTGGCATCAAAGCCCCCTTAAATGTTGACTTTTTTTTAGTCTTTTTGAGACAGGTGTCACTGTGCAGTTCAGGCTGGCCTTGAACTCATTTTGTAGCTCAGGCTGGTCTCAAACGTGCAATGATCCTCATGTCTCAGCCTCCCAAGTGCTGGAATTACAGGCATGCATGACTGATGACTCTGATCTAAGAGATTTTACTTATTTATCTTTAGGTCACAGACTCCCCAGGTAGATTTATACTTTAAGCTATTACCTATCACTCTCATGGAATGGGTTAACCTCCACCAAAGAACAAGAGCCTTATGAAAGAGCAGGAACCACATTCAGGACACACGGGGTGGCCAGTTTCCAGAAACACACTTCCACACATCCTCAGCTGCCACCTTGGAGGGCCCCTGGGAGAAGAGTGCTGGGAGCCAGTTGGCTATAACTGTTCCTACCTCCTGCAACTCTCTGACCACCACACCCTCCTGTTTCCTCTGCTCGTCCTGCAGGCCGTCGGGTGATAAGAAGCCTTCAGAGCCCAAAGCCATGCCAGACCTCAATGGGTACCAGATTCGAGTGTGAAGGTGGATGCTGGCACCCTTGACCTCCTGCTTCTAGAGACCAGGACCCACCTGCTGGACCCAGCTGCAGTCATACTCTTAGGGTGTGAGGAACCGCAGGAAGGGTGTGTGACAGCTCAGCTTCATGCTGCTCCCCTTCCACTGAACCAAGCCCCTAACTCTGGGCCAAGAGGCAGTTAGTGTTTTGTCTGGGGGTTTTTAGTGCTACCACTGAAGTTTAAAATGTTGGGGGGAAAAAGATACATAGATGTGCTGGTGGCTGGAAGGACACTGTTTAGAGACCTGAGAGCCATGGGGCTAAGGGAGGACAGCTTGGTACTCCTGTGGCAGTGCCCCTCTGGGATTTGAGTGTGTCCTATACAGGCTATTTCTGGGCCCCATCAACCTGTGGGAGGATCTGGGGTGGGGGTAGAAGTATTTTTCCAATTGGGCAGAATGCCCTGACAGAATTTTGACCCAGGCAAAGGGAAGCAGGGTAGGAATCTTCCTGGCAAAGGTCTGTGTTGGTCTTAAATCAGGAGCTTGGTGCAAGCCTCATTTGCTCAAGAGTAGGGAGACAACTCAGGCCATGGTGGCCCCACAAGCATACTGGCTGAGCCTGTGCTGTAGTCAGGCTGTGGAAGAGCTGGGAGAGGACCCTGGGTGAGGGGGTTCCAGACCCCTAACAGGGTCTGCTGGCTCATCCTGCTCTTGCCTGTTGCAGCAGCCCAAGGGGCTCCCTGCAGAGGGTCTGGGCTTTGCAGAAAACTAGACACTGGGTCAGCATGACTGGGGATTGAGCAGACAGACCAGTTTGGGAGCTGTAGGTGGGCACAGGATGATGGGGTGGGTGGAACCCTTGGGCCTGGGTCTTTCCCCTGGCAGTGCCAGGAGTGGCTTCTTCCCCTTCCAGATACTACTGCCCCGGGCCCACTGCCCTGGTTTAGCAGCCCAGTTAGGAGGTGGTTATAGTGATGGTGGGGCCGGCCATGTTTGGAAAGAGCCTGAACAGATGGGGTCATTCACGTTCTGCCCCTTTGGGCCTGAGGATGTAGAGAGGTTGCCAAGCTCGAGGAAAGGTTCTGAAGATCCAGTTAATGAGAAGTGCAGGGCAGCTGTGCAGTGTGGCCACCAAGGCAGGACAGTGCCCAAGAACTGGGGATGTAAGTGAGAAAGGTGTGGGAAGGAGGCTAGGATTAGGATGCCTTGGGAGGAGTGAGTTCCTACAGCATAGAAGGCTACTTGTCAGGAAGTGGGAGAGCAGATGCAGGTCGTGGAAGGGCAGCTGGATGAGGTGGCCATTAAGGGTTTTACTTCAGCAGGAGGCTGTGAATCAGTCAGGGCCACAGTCAAGGCTGCAGATGGACTGGGGGCTTCCATAAAGGACCAGAACTAAAACTATAAACTCAAATGCCCACAGGGCCAGCAGGTGACCAAGAGGTGGGTGGCAGGACTGGGTGGGGACCATGGCACACTCAAGAGGGCATACCGCACTAAAGGGATGGCCATCTCTCAGTTCCAGGCCCTGTGCAGCCAGATTATCTGGTTTTTTCAAAAGCCAAAACTCTGCATTTGTGTGTGAAATCTTGACTTGTAAGAGTTGATGATTTGTTTAAAATGTAAAAATCCAGCATAGGTAAAAAGAATGCCAGTTTGCAATCTCTGGTGTAGAGACAGAAGCTGTGCTGGGAAGAGTCCACTGCGGTGCTGGGTAGTGGAAAGTGATACTTCTGAGCTCCCCAGAGCTGGGCTGAGCAGTCAAGGGGAGGCCCTGGCAGCTGAGACTCCACCAGAAGGACACAGAGATGGTCTAGTGCTCAGCCTACCAGGAGATGGATGGGCCTGGGAGCAGAGGAGGGGAGGAGGGAGGAGCAGAGACACCTTCGCTGATGAGAGTGCTTGCAGGGAAGGCACTGGAGGCTGGCAGCTCGGACCACCAGTCCTTGGCCCAAAGCCAGCCCAGCAGGGCCCAGCCAGAGCCACCCTGGGAAGGTCCCTAACCTGCCCTCAGGCTACACCCTGGCCAGAACAATGAGGTGCATGGTTACATGTGACTCACTATCCCATCTCAGCTTTGGGAGTGGAGACAGTGGTCCTTTACTCGTAACACAAGGACAGTTGGCCACCTTCAGACTCCTCCTGGTTCTGGTTGTGGTTCTGGTTCTTGTTCTGGTTGAAGCTCATCCACAGGCAGACAGCCCTGGATGCCTCTGGGAATTTCCAGAAACGACAGGGTACAGCGGGGAATGTGAGAAAGAGCCAGGGGCTGGAACCAGTGGACGTGGAGGAAGCTGCTCCCAGTCCCAGCGCCCTAGGTGCTGCCTTAGGCTCCTGAGCCCATGACAGAAGGGAGTAGAGTGGAGCCCTAACCCTGCTTGCTGTCTGGGAGGACACTGACCCTCGCTGGAAGCCCCTGGTACTCACCCTTCCTGAGCTGAGGCCTCAGGCCTGTGGAGACCACCACAGGACACCAGCGGTGCTTTTGTTTTTTTTAACTTTTTCATATGTAGCAACCCTCCTCCCCTCCTGGGCTGTTTACATGGGCTCTGCTGTCTGGGGCCGGCCTGGCTGTGAGGTTTCTGGGGAGGCAGGCAGGGGCTTTGGGGCCTTAGTCACCATCCATGGTATCACCTCATCTCACTTCCTATGAGGGATAGAGGCCTGGCTGATGTGACCCAGCTCCCCTCCACTCGGGACTGCCTTCAAGCTCCTCTTCCCCTGCGGGGCTCGGGGGGAAACCGATGACAGGAATCAAGATGAGGTCAGAGGAAGCTGCTTGGTAGAGGTGGCCAGGGGAGCAGATATTGCAGAGTCCTGCCAAAGCCTGGCTCCCTGTGCTGGGTGTCAGGGCAGAACACCGGAAGCTGGCCCCAGCAAGCTTTCCCTTCTGCCTGCCAGTGCTCTCCCTCCACAGCCTCACAGCGTTCACACTCACCCATCATGCCACCCACCCCGTCCTTTCACAGGCCTGGCCAGGCGTGGAAAGCAGCAGCACTGTGGTCCCTGTGGGCAGTGATAAAGCATAGGGCCACCATGCCAGGCAGCAGAAAGAGCCCTGAAGTTCAGTGTGTCTGGTTTCTGGCCCTTTTGACACCTCAGGCTCCACTTTTCCATCTTGGGCATGACTCTGGCTCGAGGAGTCCATGGAACTCTTGCTGGTAATGTCCAGAGGCCCACGTGCATGTGCACCTGCTTTTCCTGCTTGGAATGCAGACTGGCTTAGCTGAGGCAGCATCACAGGCCTTGTGTCCCCAGCCTCGGAATGCAGGATGGTCGCGCTGCACCCAGCTACTAATGGTGTAGCAGGTAGACGGCATGCTCTGAAGGGGTGAAGGTCTGCTTCCTACCCGCTTCCTCAGGCAAGCAGGACTGCCACGGTGCTAGCTGCAGGGCACTCGATGTGACCCTCTTGCCCACCATGGTGCTCCAGGGTCTCGGGTTGCCCCACTCTGATAAGAGGAGAGAGACCTGGGTGTCCTTGGCCATGGCCTGGTGATGGGCACTCACTCCCCAGCCTTGTGTCTGGCTACTGTGTTGTCATGGACATTCTTCCTGTCCTCATAGCAGTATTTGCCCCTCCCTTCCCACTCACATTTTGTTTCATTCCTGTCCTCACTTTTCCCCTGAAACAAATAAAATCTCTCCAGTTCCAGTTGTGTGGGCTGGACAGAAATCACAACGTGAAGCCTTGTCTCCTTTCCCTTGGGAGCTGGGACCCGAGCCCACCACACCCCCACAGGTATCAGCTTCACTGGCTGTAGAAGGAACCTGAATAAAGTGAGTGGAGCCCAAGACCTGTGAACATCCAGGAGAGAAGATTCTCAGGCTGCCCAAGGCACTCAGATCTTAGGCAGCTCTGGGAGCATCTCTGTTAAGCCATAATGAGGCTCCTTCCACCTCATATGGTAGGTTTGGGCCCAAGTCTGCCCCTGGGATGTGTCTGCAGCCCTGCTCTCCCTGCCTGAGCCCACAGCAGTCCATCAAGAGCAAGGAAGAATGGGGTGTCCTTACAGAAGACAAGCTTGTTTCAGGAAACCATAGCAACAGGGCTCTGAAGCCCCTTCACATCAGTTCCTAGTCTCTGCATCCACCCACGCCCCTTCTCCACTGCCCCTCTTTGCTCTGGACCTCTTTCAACTGTTGACAAGCCCAAACAATTGGAACAAGACTCTCACAGGGAATATCCCTGAAGACCCTACATCATTTTCCAGCTCTAACCTTTCCCCCCACCCCCAAGTCTTTGCTGTCCATTTAGGTTAGGAGCGAAAGTCAGACCTGTAAAAAAAAAATTTTTTATGCCAGCCAGTCCCCCTCTATAAAACCCACGCTGGAAGCACAGTTGAATACAGCTTATTTTCAGTAGTGTGGTGATGACCAGGGTTTGTGGGGAAGGCATGCAGTTGGAGGTAGGAAAGGCTGGCTGTGGGAATCCTGATTATGCCATTAAGTAGATGCAATTTTGTTGTAGGTTCTACAGGTAATTACAGTTGTGACTAACTTGGGGTGTACAGCCTTCCCCACGCCCAGCTAACACAGCAAGGGGCCCAGTGGGCATTTTGATGAGACAGCCCATACACAAAGGGTTCTGGGAACACTTGTGGGAGGGAGGGCTGGGGCAAGCCTTTGTGTCTTGAGCCCAGCAGGCTCATTGTGGACACTGCTAGGCCATCTTCTTAGAATGCAGAAGTGTCACAGCACACTCACAGGAGGATCAGAACTCAACTTCCTGGGGAGAGGGTGTTGGTTTACTCCCTGCTGCCCTGGTTCTCAAGCTCACAGCAGTAACAGCTGAGTGCAGTGTCCAATCCAGGCACAGGAACTGTGCATGTAAATTGAGTTGGACTTTTGGATGCAGACAGCACTTCAGAGCCCTGAAAGTGAAGAGACTGAAACTCTGTCGCCCCCATCTGGCAGAACCTGGCATTTTGGCTGCTACTGGGAAGCAGTTAAATTTACAGATTATGCAGATTGGCCCAGACACTGGCTGCCTGGTAATCCTTGGGTTTGCCAGTGGGGATATATGGACCAGCTGCTGAGGCCTGGCGGGTGATGAAGATGGGGGACCTCAGGTCAGTGATAGTTCTCTTGAGTCCAGCCCACAGGACAATGTGCACAAATACATGGATGCCTTCCAATTCCCCGCCAGAAAGGATTTGGTCTTGGGAAACAAAACCTCCAGGAACCTTAAGTGTGGAAGCTTCATTCTCTCTACAGCTGGCTGAGGCCAGGCCCTAAGGTCATAGGAACTGCCTGAGGCAGAGGAGAGAGTTCCCTTTAAAACACATGAAATTCACCTTCTTCCCATCCAGGCCAGCGTGCACCCCACCGGGCTCTCACCTGGCTGGCTGCTTGTCTGCAACAGTTCAGTTTTGCACACTTGCTTGGAAGAAGAGAGGGTAGGAGTGTGCCAATGGAAACTAGAGGAGGTGGGCCCTCCTTCCCAGGGAGGAGTAAAGGCCTAATGTGCCTTATGTAAGTGGCCAAAAAACCAGTCCTTTAGTTCATAGCTACACCAGGCCAGGAACTGGAAAGAAAAGCCAAACAAAAACACGCAGCACCCTAGTTAACTTTCCCTTCTTGGTCTCCAGCTTAAAGCTGCCTCTGAGGTTCCCTTCCCAGGCTCCTGCCAGGTGCTTGTCCGCCCTGGTAGGCGATAGCTTGTCTTGCCGACTCTCAGAAATGCTGGGTTCAGAGATGCTTAGATGTAGAGAGCAGCAGAGCCATGGCTGAGCCAGGGGTGAGACACGTAAACAAGGTGCTGAGACTAGAGCAAGGCCAGTGTCTGGCCTTGGTGTTCCTCCCCGTTAACGGCAGCACAGATAGCTCTGAGACCTTGCACCTTCAGCTCCATGGCACGCTTCCCCACGTTTCTACTGTATAGAATAAATACACAAGCTGGGCATGGCGGCTCACACCTGTAATCCCAGCACTCGGGAGGCTGAGGCAGGAGGATCATTGGGAGTTCGAAACCAGCCTGTGCTACACAGTGAGGGCCAGCCTGAACTGCATAGAGACCCTGTCTCAAAAAAAAAAAAAAAAAAAAAAAAAAAGAAAGACACAGACCATGCTGGGCTGTTACTGCCTCTCCATCAGAGAAGTCAAGTACCACCTGGTCCCAGCTTTCCTTTTAATGTGTGTCTAGATTTTTCTTATTCTCCTGTTACCCCCTCAAGACCAGTTGGCTGCATGGGTTGTGGCACTTAAGCTGGTAAGAAATGAAGCAGTCTCATGACTATCAACTTACCGCTCTGGGATTTGCTTTCTCAGTGGTAACAATACAATCTGAACTGTCCCCCTGTAGTATATTCACTGTGCCAATGGGAGTGGAAGCACAGAGTAAACAGCTAACACCAGTGTCATGCCCACGTTAAATGACTGAAGTTAACTGGAGTCTCTCATACCAGGAAGGGACTACACCTCAAAGCTTGGAGCTTTCAGGCTGGCATCGTGGTGCATCCCTGTAATCCCAGCACTTGTGGGGCTGAGGCAGGAGGACCACTGAGAATTCGAGACCAGCCTTGGCTACAAAGTGAGTTCAAAGCCAGCCTGAACTGCACAGCAAGATGCTGTCTCGAAAAATTTTTTTTTAAAAAATAAAAGCTTGGAGCTTTCAAATAGTTCTAAACCCAAGGGCCAAATCCAGCCTAGGTGGGGAACACTACCTACCTTCTAACATAGTGGGGTGAACCTACAGTATATGTGTTACAGTCACTGTTTGTAGTCACTGAAAGCTCTAAACGACTTGCTATCCCTACCCTAACCCCTACTGTAATTCTCTGGAAGTCTAAGCATCCCTTTCTTGTTACAGAACAAACAAAGCAGATCTGAAACTTCCTTACAAATAGAAATGAGTATTACTTTAATTTTCATTTCACCAAGGGATGTAAACTGAAGTGCAGAAGGGTAATTTATCTACAGTCATGAACCAACCTGGACAAGATGATGAGTGGTATTCTTAATCCCCAGCTACATGTTCTATGAAATCAATGGGTCCCAACCCAGGCAGTACATCAGAGACACCAGATGGTTTTCAAATAACCTGAACTCCTAAAGAATGACTCAGAGGTCAAGTATAGGGTCTAATCATCTGTTCAGGTAAGGCAGACACCTGGTTTCACACGACCTTGCTTGAATTTATTGCACAGGGAGGCTGGAAAAGGACAAAAATAACCAGCAGAGGTGGGCTTTGCAAAGAAGAGAAATGTTTCCAGTGACAGATGGCCCCCAGCTCAGCTCTGGCTCCAGAATGCAAAACAGATGATCAGAAGTACACACTCAGCAAGAGGCATCTGCCACATGCATCCTGCCTCATGCAGCTGCCATAGCTCTGACCAGGAAAACACACAGCTTTCCCCACTTTCCAAATAGATCCTCCCAAGATGTGGTTTGGGTCACATGAGGCCTGTGGGCAGCATATGGAATAACAAAAGAGGTTAGAGCCACTCTCCGCTCACACAGGGCTAGAGAAGGGAGCGGTACCCCAGAAAAGCCATGGCAGGAAGCTTCACTCAAATCCTGTTCCTCCAGGCCTACAGCAGAGGGAGTTTAACAGCGGTAGATTACAGTAGCCTTACTTGAGACCCCACCCCAAAGTCCAAAGCTCCTCAATTCTGCCTCTGCCCACCTCATCTTCCAGACCACTCTCAAAATCCCAGTCTCTTCAAGGTCCTAATGAAAAGATCAACAATGAGGAAAGGTAAACCTTTATTTGGAAAAAGTTGCCTCAGTTCTGCAGACTGCAGAGTGCAGCTTAAATGTTCATTTAAAACCCCTATTTCATTTCCAAAACAGAAACAAATAAAACAAGGAAAAGTCAAGCTCTGGCCCCTGCCATCTTTGGCTGTTTTTCACCCTGCATTTCAGGTAAAAGACACCAGTGGTGTCCCCTCATCCTAGGGACCAAGAGAACACTGCCTTGAGGCCATCTCGGGAGATGCCCAGAGACAGAGCGTGAGCCAAAGTGAACAGTGGGGTATGGTCTGACAGGCCTGGGGCTCAGACAGGCTCATGCCAGGACCCAAGAAACAAAGCTAAAAAATATACACACACAGAAAACCCCCCAAAACCTAGGCATGGAAAACTTACAACCAGGAATACACAATTCAAGTAGGGTCATTGGCTTTCAAAAAAAAAAAAGAAGGAAAGAACATTAAACTCCAGCCCACTGTTCAGCCTGCTAGCCACTCCCTCCAGCCTCATCTGGTGGCTGAGGGGAGAACAGCAGGGCAAACTGATCAGAGCCAGCAGCTCCTCTGAGTTAAGGGAGACTGAGGGAAAGCGCTGGCCCAGGAGCAGCCCAGGCCACTCCTCAGCAATGAAAGAATAAGGCAGGCAGGCAGGCAGACAACGTGGTACAGGCTAGGGGTCCCCGAGGGGACCAGGGCACTGTGTCAGCGGAGGGAAAAGAGAGGCAAACACCACCTGGGCCTTGTTGGATACAGCGATCCTCAAGCATTGCCACCCACAGTTCAGTACTAATTTCACTCAAAGCCACCATTTTTCTGGGAAAGTGTGGCCTGAGCTACCTGGCAAGATTTTCTGCAGAGAGCATGGAAGGGATGGGGGAGAGGGAGGTGGGTAAGGTCTAAAGTGGTAAGAGGAGGGAAGAGCAGAACGCTGCTTCCTGGGTGTGCACAGGAAGACAGGCGGCCCCTTACTCTGTGAGTCGTACCGGCGTCTTTCCTGCCAGGGCTCTACCTCACTCCCTGCCGCAGAGTCCAGTGAGACAAGTTTCTAGTCCTTGAAGTTTTAAACTTCACACCAGGGCCCCAGCCCACTGAACCTGACACAACGTTTCAAACTTCTGTCTCCCTCAGGGCAGCCTGGGGGAAGGGATGTGCCAGGACTGTGGGGAGCTCTGCGACAGAGGCAAAGAGCTCCCTGAACAGGTGGTGCACTGTCCCCCACCCAGCTTCCAGGCCCGTACATTCCCAGAACCCAGATAACAATTTTCCCTGGCTGGCAGGAAGGTGACTAGAGGAACTCAAAGGATAAAGGAAAAGGGCCCCCACCCTGCTGCCTTCTGGCAACATCCAGCCACAGGGCCACGCTCTTACCCTCCCTAGGCCCACAGCTCCGTGTGGAAAGTGGTAGCCCCAGCCCAAGAGGACACACATCTTGTGTGCATCCCGGCAAGGGGGCTGGGCCCAGAGGTCATAAAGACAGGAGGAAGATTGGGTCAGAAGGTACCCCCAAGAGACAGCCTGAAAGCAAATAACCAATAAGATCAAAAGCTCCCAAACCCTGGTAATTAAAGTTACAGGGGAGCACCAGGTACATGAAGGTAAGAGGGAACCCCTGCTTCTTCTGCCTCTCCCAGGACCACTGAGTAGGTGGTACAGGATCAGGAAGAGGCTGGGGCAGGGCAGGGACCAGAAGGCGAGAATGTGGACACGCTGGAGGGAATGAGAAGAGGGACGTGAGTTTCCACAGCAGGGCATTTCCACAGTCACTGATCCAGTGAGCTCTTCCAGTAGAGAAGCTCTCTCCCCTGGGCTGTCACGGGGCGGTGACTTCCATGCTGAAGCTGGCTAGCAGGCAGAGATGGTCTGAAGAGCAGAAGGGGTTGGGCAAGCCATTGGCAGCCCAGAGAATCTCTTCAGAGAGGAGGGAGAGGCGGCCCAGCAGTTTGAGAGTTCCATCTCGAACCAGCCCGTCATCTGGGGCACAAAGCAGAAGCCAGTGGGTAGAAGAGCCCCAGCTATACTGTCCAGCAGGCAGGGCAGGCTCTGGGAACCATGTCTTCTCCACCCACATCCCCCTGGCTGGCCCCACCCAGCCCACTTCATGCACTTGCTCAGAGACCCCATGATAGTATCAGTGAGTGGTAAACTGCTATGACTGCTGGTTTGGGGTAGGGAAAGGAACACTGGCTCTCTAACCTTACCAAATCCATTGACTAGCTGCCCCTCAACAAATCTAATCTCCTCCTGGTGCTCTATTTCCTTTAAGTCAGGGATGGAGACTGACTGTTCCACCCACCTCTCTCTGATGTTTCAAGGGTAAAAAAAGAAGGCAGGTAGGTGGCCTACAGGGAGAATATTAAGGACCCCAGACCCAGGTCAGGTTTCAGCAGCCCATGCCACACCACCAAATGCTTCACCTATTCCCAGGAAGCGGCTTCGAGGGCCCAACAAGCTTACCAGCTCTGTTCCTATTCTCACAGGACTCATCTGAGAAAAAGATATAATCCACTGTCATTCCAAGACCTAAGGGCATTGTGGTGACCTCTGGGCAGCCATGCTGGGGCAGGAAATGGGTATACACTGAAGTCAGGTGGAGGCAGTGCTGGATGGTGCCTACAGTCCTACAGGGATGGGAGGGGGAGAGATTAATCAACAAAAGTTATCACATTTACCTCTAACCACTTTTTCTGTGAGCTTTATTAAGATTTTTTATGTGATGCTCCCAAATGACTGAAACCCAACAAATTTTTTCCATGTTAATTAGAGGCTGGCCATCTTAGCTAAAATCAGACTAGTGTGACCCTTTGACATTGTTCTTCCTTCTCCATTGGCAACCTGGTAAAGTAAACCCAATGTGCCCATCTAGGAAAAGGAAGCTTTGCCGTAAGGCTGTGCCCCACCCCCACTCCCAAGGAAGAAGTAAATGGGCTTCCTGTCCGCAAGAACATGAGTGAGTCACGTCTGGCTCCTGTGCATTTGTACGCCCCTTATAAGCCTGAGTTATAAATGTGCTCCCCAGATCTGCCTCAGGACAACCACAAAGGATCTCTCTCACACCCTTAGGCAGGGGCTAAACTGAAGACTAAAGAGAACCGGAGAGGTTTACCTGGGGAAGACAGGCTCAAGCTCAGACGTGTCTTCCTCAACGACAGACTCAGACCAACCAGCAGGTCGTTCTGTAGACCAAAGATAAAAAGCTTTTATCATCCACAGACAGAAACACAGCATTACAATTTTTCACCCTGAAACTTGTTCTAACAGACTGGTCCAGAAGGACCTACAAAGGGAAAGAAAAACAGTGACAGAAGAAAATAAGTCAAGGTCAAGAACCTCAGGTCGGGGCTGGGGATTTAGCTCAGTGGCATAAGCGCCTGCCTTGCAAGCAGGCAGTCCTGAGTTTGATTCCCGGTACCAATAAAAAGGAAAAAGACCAAAAAAAAAAAAAAAAAAAGAACCTCAGGTTGTGACCACTGTAATCCCAGCATTCAGGATACTCAGGCAAGACTGCCACAAATTCAGGGCCGTCTGAGATACACAGTGAGTTCTAGGCCTGGCTGGAATACACAGTAAGACCCTTCCTAAAAAAAACCCGCAGGCCTCTAACATAGCCAATGGTCTTCATTAGGTCAGCACGTTTTTAGGTTATTTTAAAGAATACCTTCACATAATACAAAAATCAAAATGTGGCGGGAAATAATCAGTGATGTGTCCTTCTCACTAATCCCTGGATTGCCATTCAATTCCTGTCTCCAGAGGCAACCAATGTTACCAAATTCGTGGTGTATTCTATCACATGCCATCTATTGTGTGTGAGAGTTTGTGTGTATACAGTGTAATAAAAAAATATTTCAATATAAAAAATTTATTGCAGTAAAAGACGTTACAATTAATCTGCCTCAAAACATTCCTACTTGCTTAGTCACATTTATCTCTTCATTTCTGCCACTTTATGAAACCGCTCTGTGGGTACTGGGAATCAAACTCAGGACCTTGCGCTTGCCAGGAGGTGCAGTCCACTGAGTTGTGTCCGCAGCTATGAAGCAGCTCTGGAAGTCCTCTTTCCTGAATGTCTTCAGTCGTACTGTCGTGGCTGCCACGATGTGCTGAATCAATTCAAAATGTTTACCTCTTCACAGTTATTTTGACTTTAGGAAAGAGCCAGAAGTTGCACAGTGCCACAACTAGTGAGCAAGGTGCATGAGGACACACTACAGTGTTTTACAGGCCCTCCTTTCCCTTGGGTGGCGCTTGGCGGCAGCAGTCTCCATATTTTTGATGACACCTCATAGAGACATGAAAGAGCACTTGCAGGACTGAGTAACTAAGTGGCAAAAATGATAGTATAAGTGTGTTTAAAGTAAGGGAAAGTGCTCTGAGATTAATTCAATGTGTCTCTTATTGAATAAATTTTTTAAAAATTTACATATTCACTATATATCTTAGTTGTCCTTTGTATATATCTGCAGTTACATATATGTATATACATAGATATAAACATACACATATACATATACATCATACACACATAAAGAAAAAAGAAAGTTAAAATTACCAGCATCAAGAAACAAAAGTTTCGTTACCATAGATCCTATCCACAATAAAAGAGTAACAAAGATAAATTCTTAACTAGACTGGCCAAGAATAACACTCAAATTATTGTATTCAGGAATTAAAGAGAGGCCATTACTATCAACCATACATCAGGAAAAAAGACTATAAGCAAATAACATAAACAACTATACACAAATAAACTAGGTAACTTAGATAAAATAGACAAACTCCTAGAGAGACACAAATTATGTTAACCGATTCAAGAAGCAACAGAAAACCTGATTAGGCTGAGTCGCAGCATACTGGAAGACTAAAGTAGCAAGGTCTTCAGTATGAGCCCAGCCTTGGAAATTAGCAACCTGACAGAACCATGTCGCAAAACAAAAAATAAAAACGAGCTGGAGACTTCCAGGAAGATGGCGGAACAGTAAGCAGCAGAGAGAAAGGCCTCTCAGAGAGTCACCATCCCGACGGTGGAATATAGCATTGTGAGGAGGACAAGGAGGAAGGAAGTGGGTCCCCTGGACCCAGCCCGAATCTCAAGTGTGACCTGAGCCCAGAGAGAGTAAAAAAAAGCTTCAGTGAAGAAGGTGGCAGTAGCTGGCAGCACCTTCCCCAAGAGCCGGCCGCACTGCGCGAGAGCTGTCTCCAGAATCTGGGGAAACAAGGTGGTCACGGTGACAGTGGCGGCTGGTGACCCCGGAGGCCTCTGCAGAGAGATGCAGCAGTGGAGGAGGATCCACTGGCTGGCCGAGTGCCGAGGACTCAGTCCTCTCACAGGAGAGGCAGCGATTGGCCGGAAGCCATTCTGGAGTCCGGCAGGATAAGCCCAGACTCAAAATTGCTGCCAGCTTCCTCCAGCAGCGCTTAGCTGGGCACAGAGCTGTGGAAACTGCTCAGCAAACCCAGTGAGTCTGTCTCAGGGCAGGCGTGTAAGGTTATCTGCTACTCTGCCATAAAGCAGCGCTGGCCAGCTGGGGAACAGTGGCTGGGACACAGGGGCACGATTTGGGACTCTGTCTCCACAGGTTGTCTACTACTGAACCCAGAGAGAATCCTGCAAGCAGGCTGTTTGGTTTTGTGTGTGTGTGTGTGTGTGTGTGTGTGTGTGTGTGTGTGTGTTATGCATGTGCGTTTTTGTTTTGTTTTTTCTTGTTTGTTTGTTTGGTTTTTTATTTTTTTTTTTATGAGTGTGAAAGTGGTTCTTAACCTTTAGTGGGTGTAGTTCTGTTCTGTTCTACCTTTTATCTCTTCTATCTATCTTTCCCTTCAGTCTTCTGCACCAGTTTCCCCAAGTTGGTAGGATCCATCTTTGTTCCCCAACCTTACTTATAATCTTTCTTTCTCTTTTTCTACCTCTCTGTTTTCTCCTTAATCCATTTTAAATTTTAACCCCAAGGGCAAAATTGACACATTACAGACTTACATATTGCATATAATTATCTGGTTTGTTTTACATATTGTTGTAATCACAAATCTAGTTCATAATGGTTAAAAAGTTGTAAATTAAGGGTTAGCTCAGTTTGTTGTTTTCTAGGTTGTGTTTGATGCTACTGGTACCAATACAGTCAAAATTGACATACTTGTTCTAAAACAGCTGGTGGTCTAATAACCCATCACTGAGATTAACTAAGGGTCACAAAAAACACTGTGCACAGTGCCAAAGAATCAGGGAGTAGGCCAAATCTCTCATCTCCAACAAACTGAAGATGTAAGATCTTCCAACAGACTCAAAATCCAAAAACTAGCTACACCTGGAACATACCTCAGAGAAGTAACCATCACCTAAGTGTCCTAAATACTACCAATAAAGCAACCCAGCGCAGGCAACTTAAAAGCATCATTCCTGGAGTTAGAAAAAGAAAAGAAATGAAAAGACAAACAACAAAATGCAAACCCAGACATCTAGTTCACCAAAGGCAAACCCAGGAAGCAATGAAGTGGGACAACCCAAAAGCACCCCACCAGGTCTCTCTGAAGTAGAAACAGCAAAGCAACTGAATGAGGCTCTGTAAAAAACGAAATCTGAAATAATCTCTCAGATAACTACAGAGATTACCAAACACACCATGCTTCATAACATTAGAACAGACACAGATTAAAAAATAGATGAAAATAAGCAAATTATGGAAGCATGGCATAGGAAACAAATGGAACCCATAAAGCAGATTCAAGCAGATATCCCAGAGAATAAAAACTGCACTGAAAGTATTTGAAGCAGATTAGGCCAATGTTAGGACAGGATCTCAGATATTGAAGACAGGCTTACAGTCAGTGACCAGGAAAAGAAAGACAAGAAAAAGTAATAAAAGGAATAAAGGAAGAAATTAAATTACGGGGCTGGGGGTTTAGCTCAGCGGCATAAGCACCTGCCTTGAAAGCAGGCAGTCGTGAGTTCGATCCTTGGTGCCGATAAAAAGGAAAAAGACAAAAAAAAAAAGAAATTAAATTACAATTATTTGCAGATGACATGATACTCTACTTAGAAGATCCCAAAAACTCCACCAAAAGACTTTTGGATTGAATAACAAAATTCAGTAACATAGCTAGTTACAAAGTCAACACTCAAAAACCAATAGCCTTGGAATATGGCAGATAGATAACAGCAGCTACAGACGCTCTCTGAGATATCCCGCTTAGAATCCAGGAGTGGTGCAATGCGAGGAGTCCTAAGGAAGGGGAGATATACCCTGTCAACCCAGGAATGAACTAAGCTGAGAGAAACCAACTGGGGATGGAATCCCAATGCTACAACAGGAACACATAAAATCTCAGTGCTGAAGCTGGAACCCGCACCTCTGGAAGCCGCGATTTGAATTTCCTGCTGCTGCTGCTACGTCCCAATCGGCACAGCAGGGAGAGAGACACGTGAAAACTCTGAGAGCGGGAATCAGTGAACGGAGTTGAAGGCGGGACTGGCAGGGAGCTCTGCATCGACCTGTGGTGAATGAGCAGAACGGGGACCCTTCCATAGAGTAGGAGGCTCCAGCAAAGGACATACTGGGACTGGGCAGACTAGCTGGAACAGGACGCTGCAGTGACTTTAGTCACATATTCCCCTCTCAAGCGGGATTGGTGCGGAGGGCTTGGCCTGGGGGACACCGCTGACTAAGACCTGGTCCCCGCTAGTCCAAACCAGGTCCCAGCACCTGGAGGTGCATCCTAGCAGTAAAATCTTCAGTAGGTTGACCTGGAGGGGCGGGCCCAGCAGAGGCTGCCCAGGTCTGTGTCTCCCTAGTGCACTGCAGTGGGCGTGAACACCTAGCCAGCAGATTCAAACAAACTGTGACCGACAAAGAAAAAAACTGGGCCTCCTATATACGCTTGTATGGAAGGAACAAAAAGTATGGGAAGAGGGAGCAACAAGAAAGGGTCCTCAGTCCCCAATCCTGAGAACACTGATCCAGGAAAAGTAAAGGAAAAGGAGGACAGAAGACATGCAACAGATATGGCACCAATAGACATAAAGTGATATCTCCAGAGCCTCATAGACGAGTTCAAAAGTGAAGTATTTAAGGAAATAAAGCAATATATAAGTAGAATAGTTAGAGAAATGCTAAGCACCACACAAGAAAAAGTCGATGGTGGAAGCAGGTTCAAAGAGATTACCAGGAAACTAAAAATTCTATCGAAAACTGGCATAACAGCTTGAAAGAAACTAAGGATAGACTATCTGAACTGGAGGGTAGATTTATAATATGGGAGCATGAAATGAAAAGCTTCTTAAAAATAACAAAAAAACAAACAGCAACAATACAAAAGCTAGAAGATGATAAGAGAATCTATAACTTAAGAATTAAGAACATAAGAGAAGAAGTGGGGACACAAACAAATGGACTACAAAAGCTATTCACAGAAATAATCCAAGAGCATTTCCCTAATTTAGCAAATGGTAAAGATACTCAGATATATGAGGTATACAGGACTCCAGCCACCTACAACCCAAATAGAGCTACACCCAGGCATATAATAGAAAAGAATATTAAAAGCTGTCAGAGACAAGAAACAAATCACTTACAAGGGAACACCCATCAGAATTACAGCAGACTTCTCAGCACAACCCATCATATCATGAAGAGCGTGGGGGGAAAGAATTCAAGCTTTGAAAGATAATAACCTCCAGCCAAGATTGAGATATCCTGCACAACTATCCCTGGAAATTGATGGAAAAACAAGGTGCTTTCAGGATACAGAGGAACTAGGGGAATATGCAACCACCAATTCAACTCTACAGAGAATACTTCAGGATATTCTAAAAAAGAAAAATACGAAGAATCCAGAAATCGTGGCAGAGAGGCCACAATGAATGGAGCAGAAAACAAAATGAAGAAGACAAACTGACAACTAATGACAGAAAAAGAGCTCAACAGAAATGAGGCAGAGAAGATTGGATGATAGGAAAAGCTATCTTGGAGAAAACAATGTCACAATAGGTAGTGCTGATTTGGCATCATCTTATTTTGAAGTCCCATCAAGCTTTTGTTCTTCTGTCTCCATAGGTCTTAACATGTTGTATCTTATTGGATTTTATTATATGTGATAGTATAAACAAAAACTTTTATAGACAAGGAGATTATACAGAAACCATAGTTCATTATCTGTTAGTTGATTCTAAATACCCTGTAATACTGTCATTCTCCTGAATGGTTATACATTGTGTTGATATATTTGATGCTACAGTATACGAAGTTATACTCAAAAGATCTCAAGGAAAGAGACAATATGGTAACTACTTTTATGTCGGGATTATCTTGTGGTGAAACACTAATTTGCTTAAATGGTTATGTATTGATCTGCACTGTTTAGTTGTTATGCCCTCTTTTATCTCAATCTCCATTTTATTATTTTTTTATTTTTATCCTTTTAATTAAAGGAAAAATAAATTTTAAAAAAGCAGGATATATTATAGTAACCCACTTTGATATTCTATTAACTTGATTTGAAGCCCTGTATTGCTCTCACCATCTTGTTTTGACTGATGCTCCTCTATTCTGCTTTGCTTGATAGTACCAGGTTCGAAAGTTTAGGCAACAGCTGTGATGATAGTGGGATTCATTATGACACCCATTCTGGTTGACTATTATCTACTTTTGAAGACCTGTAATGTCTCAAATGTTTTGGTTTTGTTGGTTTTGTTCTTTACTGTTTTGTTCAATTTTATTATAACTGATGATATAGGCAATTCTATTTGAGATAGCGGGAGGCATTATGGTAACCATTGTTGATCACCTTGTGTTATGTTTTTACATTATCTATTATGTCCACCCTTTTGATTTAACCGATTCTGTTCTGTTAAGTCATATTTCGTTTTACTCTCTCCCAAAAAAAGCAATAAGAACTGTGGGAGCAATAAAACCCAAAATGTGTAATAGTCATTGTACAAAAGAGAGGAAAAGAAAGTGCTCTAAATGGTATAACTGCATGTAAATTTAAGTGTATAAGATAGACATGATATTACTGAGTTTTGTTGGATCATTGAACAGAACTGTTTGCAGTCTCACTGTTTGAATGTCCACTTTATATGCTTTAATCTTGTAACTTGAACAAATATTTCTAAGATGACAATATGTAATCCATTAACTAGTGATTTCCTGGTTTTTTTTCTGAAATTCTGTATAACTTGTACCCTTTTTCTTTTTTTCCTTTTACTCCTTAAATTAAAAAAAAGTGTATAAGATAGATAACCATATTACTGAGTTTTGTTGGATCATTCAACAGAACTGTTTGCAGTCTTACTGTTTGAAAGTCCACTTTATATGCTTTAATTTTGTAACTTGAACAACTATTTCTAAGATAACAATATGTAATCTATTAACTAGTGATTTCCTATTGTTTATTTTTTCTGAAATTCTGTATAACTTGTACCCTTTTTCTGTTTTTTTTTCTTTTTCTCCTTAAATAAAATTTTAAAAAAACCAATAGCCTTCTTGTACACGAATAACAAATTCACTGAGAGAGAAATAAGGGAAACAATACTTTTTAGAATAGCATCCCAAAAAAATGTAATACCTAGAAATCAGTCTAACAAAAGATGTAAAAGACCTCTACGTTGAAAACTGCAGTACTCTGAAAAAGGAGATTAAAGAAGATATTAAAAAATGGAGAGATATCTGTGCTCCTGGGTAGAAAGAACAAATACAGTGAAAATGGCCATACTTCCAAAACTGTTACACAGATTCAATGCAATCCCAATCGAAATTTCAATAACGTATCTCACAGAATTAGACAAAACAATCTGAAAATTCACCTGGAACCAGAAGAGACCTAGCATAGCAAACGCAATTCTGGACAACAAAGACAAAATAGCAGGCATCACAATTCCAGACTTGAAATTATACTATAAAGCTACTATGATAAAAACAGTGTGGTACTGCCAAAAAAAAAAGACCCAAAGATCAATAGAACAGATTAAAAGATATAGAAACAACTGCAGACACACTAAGCCACCTTATCTTTGACAAAGGTGCCATACACATTCACTGGAAGAAAGACAGCCTCTTTAATAAATGATGTGGGAAAAACTGGCTCTACACATGCTGAAGATTAAAACTAGAGCCATATCTTTCACTATGTACTAACCTAAAATGAGAATGGATCAAATATCTTAATATTAAAACAGAAACATTAAATCTGCTGGAAGATAGAGGTGGTAAAACTCTTGAAGACATTGGTGTAAGTAAAAACTTTATGAACAAAACCCAAATGGCACAGGAACTATCACAAAGAATCAACAACTGGGATCTCAGTCTACTGAACAGCTTTTGCACAGCAAGAGAAACCACTAACAGAAGAGAGAACCTACAACGTGGGAGAAAATGTTTACCAGCTATTCCTCAGACAAGGATTACTACTGAGTACAAAGAACTAACAAATAAGTCCTAAGACCCAATCTAAAACTGAGCATCTGAGATTCATACATATTTCTCAAATGAAGAAATACAAACAGCAAATAAATAGATTAAAAAAATGTTCATCATCACTGGTCATTCAAGAGATGCAAAGTAAAACAACACTGAGATTCCAGAAAGAATGCCCCAGAAAGAATGATTATTATCAAGAAATCAAGCAATAACAAATGTTAAGAGGGACTGTGAAGAAAAAGGAATCCTTCACTGTTGGTAGGAATGCAGACTGGTGCAACCACTATGGAAATCAGTGTTGAGATTCCTCAAAAAACTAGGACTGGAGGTCCCATTCATCCCAGCTATTCCCCTTCTGGGTAACTTCCCAAAAGAATTAAAAACATCACAGCACAGTAATATATGTGCACCCATGTTTTATAGCAGCACAGTTTATAATAGCCAGGTCTTGGAAACAACCTAAATGCCATCAACTGAGGAATGGATAAAAAAACGTGTTATTATAGTATTATTTTATTGCATTCTGGGTGCATTTTGTTTCTTCCATAATTACTCAACTAGAACTTTTGTTACAGTGTTGATTAGAAGTGGTGACATTCTGTCTTATTTCTGATCTTAGGGGTAAAGCTTCTATTCTTTCACAATTATGATATTAATTGTGGACTTTATGTAAATTTTGAAGATGTTCTTGTATATTCTTTTTTTTTTTAGTGGTTTTTAATCATCAGAGGGTGTTGGGTTTGGCAAAGATCTTCCATGAGCTGGGCATGATGGCACACTCCTCTAATCCTAGCACTTGGGAGGCTGAGGTGGGAGGATCTTTGCAAGTCTGAGACCAGCCTGGTATACAAAGTGAGCCCAAGGCCAGTCTGAACTGCATAGTAAGACCCTGTCTCAAAAATAAAAAACACAAACCAAGAAAAAAAAGGTCTTCTCTGTATACTTTGGGATAATCATATGATTTTTTACATTAAATATTCATTTAATTTGATGTATTAGATTAGTTGACCTTACATTCCTAGAATGAATCTTACGTTGTCATGGTATACAATCATTTTTGTATTTTCTTGGGCTTGACTTGCTAGTGTTTTATTGAGGAATTCTGTATCTATATTCATAAGGATATTGACCTGTAGTTTTCCTTGTAATATATTTATCTAGTTTTGGGATGATAGTAATATCTCATGGGATGATTCAGGAAATGTCTCCTCTTCTTAGATTTTGAAAGTGTTTGTGATAGACACTTATGATCTCTTCTTTAAATGTTTGGCAGAATTTATCAGTGAAGCCACCTAAGTCTGGATTTTTGTTTGCAGCCCTCCACTACACCCCAGGGCATGAACTGAGGGCCTTTGCACTGAGCTACATCTCCAGATCTATTTGTTTTTAAATCCATTTTATTCAAAAATAAATAGAAAAAAAAGAAGAAGAAGAAGAGGGAGAAATAGAGTGGAGGACGAGGAGGAGCAGGAGGAGGAGAGGAGGAGGTGGAGGAGGTGGCGGAGGAGAAAAACGATAACAAACATGATTTCAAAAACGATTTCAAAGCACGTTAATCAGGGGATAACAATGGTACATGCCATGCGCATTGTCATCCCCAAATCATTCACCCAAAGCACCAGACCTCTGCCTTCAATTGTCCAAATAATACCAGCACAAATCTCTCTTCAGCAAACTCAGAGAAATCAGTAGTATAACTATCTTATTATTAATGACTGTGGATGGGTCTAGGGCTTCTTTTGTGAGAGAAGAAAATATCTACACTTAGATTATAATGATAGTTACACAATTATTGTTTAACAAATCCAGATTTTTATACATGACTGCTACTGATTTCTACAAATTAACTTGTACCTAGCTACTTTCCTGAATTATCTTAGTGCTAATGCTGTTTTTAGTTGGTTCTTTTGGATCACCAATTAAATAAAAATATCATCAGGAAGTAATAATCTATCCTTTTAAGTTTTACATTTCTATTTTCTTTAAGGATTTTTTAAAAACAGTCTCAATATGTTGCCCAGGCTGGATCCTGGGCACAAATGATTCTCTCACACCAGTCTCTCTAGTAGCTGGAACTACAGGAACTGGCCATCATGCCCAGCTACACTTTTATATAGATATAGATACATAGATATAGATATATAGATACATACAGATACATAGATATATAGAGAGAGATACATTTCTATTTTCTACTTCTAATTCTGTTAGCTGTTAACTCCAAAGATATGATAGTTAATACCCTTGTCATGTTCCTAACTTAAACAGGAATCCTACTAGCACTTCTTTCCTTAAGATGCTGATTTTTGGAACTGAAATAAATATATCAACAGTGTAAAGAATTATCCATTGTTTCTTTCATGTAGGTTCCTTTTAAAAGAATCTATAATAGATGGTGAGTTTTAAGTTATTTTATATAACTCTATAAAATTGTCCAGAATTTCCTATAAAAACTTTTAACTGTATCCCATAAATATACAATATTTTAACTATTATTTGTTAGGTATTCTAGTTTCATTTCAGTTTTCCTCTTTGACCTAAATCATGTCTAATTGATAGTTTTCTTAGGTGTTCCTAATTTCTATTTTTACTACCTCTGCTCTACTGTCTAATGAGAGGGTCAATTCTAAAGAATTTCCCAATGCTCTATTTTTAAAATGTCCTCTCTTCTTTCAGAGTGTAGCTTGATATGTAGCAACCAGTCGCAAGACATTACTTATGTCCTCTATATTCATAGTTGCATTTTATCTATTTGATATCTTGCAGACTGAGAAAGATGAATTAAGTCCTTTACTATCATTTATTTTTCATTACTTTTTTGTTGTAGCTTATAGTTTCACTTTGTGATTGTTCATGTAGTATTATTTGGAGCATCACTATTAACAACATTATGTTCATTTTGGGTTCCATCCTTTACCGCTGCAACCTTGTTAGCCTCCAGAGCTGTGAAAACTCTAAGGAGCCAGCAGGATCTTAAAACACTAGGTTCTGCTCTTCATGTAGCACTACATAGAAACATCACTGTTCTGCCCATTACTCCTCTACTTGTCTCTCTAGCTGTACTCACAGGAGGTACAGCTGTTTTTGCAGGTGTGACATCTTCGGGGCCATTCAGCACTGATAGCAACCAAACAAACAGGTTCTTCTGCAAGTACTTGACTGGGAAGAGGATCCTAAGCTATACCACATATAGGCCAGTGGACTGTCCTGTTTAGAAAACTGACCATATTATCATTTTCTGTATGACTTTTTGCACAGTTTGTTAACTAGCAATTTATAAAAATCATCCAGTAGCAATAGTTTTTTTCTATAATGCATTAAATTGGATGCAAGGTTTGTTTTTATTAAAAGATCCACAGTCCCAAGATTGAGTGCAAACATGCATGTGCTCATGAGAAAGAAAACAGTGACTCCTTTTTTAATGTCTGCAAGGGTGTGAATGTTTTTATTCTCCACTAACTCCTGTGCTGAAATCCTCATCCCCAAAAGTGATATTATGAAGAGATGGCTTCTCTGGGAGGTGATTAGGTCAAGAACATGAAATCCCCTCGAGTGGGATTAGGAGCCTTACAACAGACACTCGGGAGAATATTAAACTTGCCCATTCTATCACTGCTTCTACACTTCCAGGAAAAGCATCCTACCCTCTCCCCTGCTCTGGCTAATAAAATGGTGGCTAGCTGGAGAATATGGACAACTGGTCATCCCAGATCCCTGCTTTATTTTGCAGGTGTGACATCTTCGGGGCCATTCGAGGGGATTTCATGTTCTTGACCTAATCACCTCCCAGAGAAGCCATCTCTTCATAATATCACTTTTGGGGATGAGGATTTCAGCACAGGAGTTAGTGGAGAATAAAAACATTCACACCCTTGCAGACATTAAAAAAGGAGTCACTGTTTTCTTTCTCATGAGCACATGCATGTTTGCACTCAATCAGTGCAGATCCCTGCACCTTTATTTTGGTGGGGAAGAAAAGATGTTCACTCCTTGTTCCTTCCAACATATCAAGACACAGCAAGACGATGTCGTGCTCACTTTGGCAGCACATATACTAAAGCTGGAGCAAGATGATGCCATCTATGAACTTGGAAGTGAGCCATCACCACACACCTCTGCTGGTGCTTTAATCTTGAACTTCTTATCCTCCAAAACTGTGAGAAATACATTTTTGTTGTTTAAAAACTACCCAGTTTATGGTATTTTATTACAGCAGCCTAATTTAACTAAGAAAGAGTTTTTAAGATCCAGATTAGGAAAAAAAATCATTAATATATGAAAATTAACAAGAAAGGGGCTTAATGAGTACCCTACTTATAAATTGCTCTGTCACAAAGGGAGCTGGGAAGTGTGAGAACACGTGTTTATATTACACATGAGGGTCACATAGGAGGCTCCAGCACAAAGTAGCACTAGTGTAGGGAAAATGAACCCTCACTACCAAGCACTGCATCTCCCTTTGTACTCAGAGGCTCCCCGTTAAGGTGAATGTCACAGTCACGCTGGCAGTTAGTTTGGGTAACTCTGGTATTGAACTGGAAATAGCACTAGTTAGTATTCCTAAGCAGATCCTCTGAGGGAAAAAGAACTCACACTTTGATCTCCTTGCACTGCGCTTAAACCTTTCCACCCCTAAAAATGAAGACAGATTTTAAAACGTGAAGTTTTTAAAAGAGATTCATTAGTGGTCTGTTTGCCTTTGAATAAGACACTAAATGAATGGAAAGATACATTCACAAGGTGTGGTTATTCACCCAAATTTAATCACAATTGTGAAAACACTACTGTCATTTTGCACTGTTACCCAACTGGGTGTTACCTCCACATACGATTGTTTTCCACTTACAAAGTGATTGGCAGTATGTAGTTTAATTGCCCTTAGTTTAATTTTGTTTATTGAATTAGGGAAGAACATGGTGGATAGATAGCAACAGCCTCGGAGGCTCTCTGAGAAACCACACTTGAAATCCAGGAATGGTGCCGGGCAGGAAGTTCTAGGAAAGGAGGGATATTCTTTGCCGACCCAGGAACTAACTAAATTAAGAGAAACCAACTGGAAACGCAATCCCAGTGACACAGCAGGAACAGATAAGGTCTCAGCATGGAAGCCGGACCCTGCGCCACTGGCAACTGCGATTTGAATTTCCTGCAGCCGCTGTTGCGTCCTGGTCGGCACAGCAGGGAGAGAGGCACGAAAGCTCGAAGAGTGGGAAGTGTTGAATGGAGTTGGGAGTAGGGCTGGCCGGGTGCCCTGCATCGACCTGCGGTGAGTGAGCAGATTGGGACCCTTCCATAGAGAAGGAGGCTTCAGTGGAGGACATACTCGGACCGGGCAGACTTCCCAGAACGAGATATTGCAGTGACTTCAGCCACATATCCCCCTCTCAAGTGGGATTGGTGGGGAGTACCTGGCCTGCGAGACGCCGCTGGCTGAGACCCAGTAGGCTAGCCCAACCCAGGTCCCAGCGCCTGGAGGTGTGCCCTAGCAGTGAAGCCTTTGGTAGGTTGAACTGGAGGGGTGGCCTGACATAGAGTGCCCAGGTCTGTGTCTCCCTGGTGCACTGTGGTGGGTGGGAACACCTAGCCCGCACAATTCAAACAGACTGTGGCCAACAGGGAAGGAAGCTGGACCTCCTATATATGCTTATATATAAGGAAAAAAGAATATGGGAAGAGGGAACAACAAGAAAGGGTCCTCGGCCCCCAATCCTGAGAAACATGCAATAGCAGAAACAGCACCAATAGACATAAAGCACTATCTCCAGAGCCTCATAGACGAGTTCAGGAATGAAGCTATTAATGACCTGAAGCAAGACATAAGCAGAATAGTTAGAGAAATGCTAAGCACCGCCCAAGAAAAAGCAGATGGTGGAATGGAAGAACAGAAAAAGAGGGGAGAATTGTTTGATGGAGAAAATAGAGAAAGCATAGAATACATGAAGCAGGTTCAAAGAGATTACCAGGAAACTAAAAACTCTATCGAAAACTGGCATAACAGCTTGAAAGAAACTAAGGATAGACTATCTGAACTGGAGGGCAGATTTGTTTAATATGGGAGCATGAAATGAAAAACTTCTTAAAAATAACAAAAAAACAAACAGCAACAATACAAAAGCTAGAAGATGATAAGAGAATCTATAACTTAAGAATTAAGAACATAAGAGAAGAAGTGGGGACACAAACAAATGGACTACAAAAGCTATTCACAGAAATAATCCAAGAGAATTTCCCTAATTTAGCAAATGGTAAAGATACTCAGATAAATGAGGCATACAGGACTCCAGCCACCTACAACCCAAATAGAGCTACACCCAGGCATATAATAATCAAAATTCCAGAAACCCAACATAAGTACAGAATATTAAAAGCCGTCAGAGACAAGAAACAGATCACTTACAAGGGAACACCCATCAGAATTACAGCAGACTTCTCAGCACAAACCATCAAATCACAAAGAGCGTAGGGGAAATAATTCAAGCTTTGAAAGATAATAACCTCCAGCCAAGATTGATATATCCTGCACAACTGTCCCTAGAAATTGATGGAAAAACAAGGTGCTTCCAGGATACAGAGGAACTAGGGGAATTTGCAACCATCAATTCAACTCTACAGAGAATACTGCAGGATAGTCTAAAAAAGGAAAATATCAAGATTCCAGAAAAAGTGGCAGAGATGCCACAATGAATGGAGGAAAAAACGAAATGAAGAAGAAAACTGACAACAAATGACAGAAAAAGAGCTCAACAGAAATGAGGCAGAGAAGATCAGAAGGTAGGAACAGCCATTTTGGAGAAAACAACACATCATAATAGCTAGTGCTGATTTAGCATCTTGTTTTGAAGTCCCATCAAATTTGTATTCTTCTGTCTCCATCGGTCTTAAAAGGTTGTGTCTTATTGGATTTTATTATATATGATAATATAAGCAAAAACTTTTATAGACAAGGAGTTTATATAGAAACCATTGTTCATTTTCTGTTAATTGGTTCTAAATACCCTGTAATAATGTCATTCTCTTGAATGGTTTTATAGTGTCTTGATATGTTTGATGCTACTGTATACAAAGTTTTACTCAAAGATTTCAAGGAAAGAGACACTATGGTAACTATTTTTATGTCAGTATATCTTGTGGTGAAACACTATTTTGCTCAAATGGTTATGTTTTGATCTGCGCTGTTCTGTTGTTATACCCTCTTTTATCTCAATCCCCTTTTTTTTAATTACTTTTTTCTTTTTATTTTTTTAATTAAGGGAAAAATAAATAAAAAATAGCAGGATACATTATAGTAACCCACTTTGATTTCCTATTAACTTGATTTGAAATCCTGTATTGCCCTCACCATCTTGTTTTGACTGATTTTCCTCTATTCTGCTTTGCTTGATAGTACCAAGTTCGAAAGTATAGGCATAACTGTGAAGACAGTAAGAATCATTATGACACCCATTCCGGTTGACTATTATTTTCTTTTAAAATCCTGTAATGTCTCCAATGCTTTGGTTTTATTCTTTACTGTTTAGTTCAATTTTATTATAACTGCCAATTCTTCTTAAAATAGCAAGAGGCAGTATGGTAACCATTGTTGATCACCTTATATTTTGTTTTTACATTATCTATTATGTCCATCCTTTTGATTTGACTGACTCTGTTCTGTTATGTCACATTTGGTTTTACTCTCTTCAAAAAAAGTAATAAGAACTGTGGGAGTAATAAAACGCAAAATGTGTAATTGTCATTGTACAAAAGAAAAGAAAGTGCTTTAAAGGTTATAACTGCATATATGTTTAAGTGTATAGGGTAGATAACCATATTACTGAGTGTTTTTTGGATCATTGAACAAAACTGTTTGCACTCTCACTGTTTGAAAGTCCACTTTATATACTTTAATTTTGTAACCTGAACAACTATTTCTAAGATGAGAATATGTAATCTATTAGCTAGTGATTTCTTACTGTTTATTTTTTAAATTTTGTATTATTTGTACCCTTTTTCTGTTTTTTTCCTTTTTCTCCTTAAATAAAAAAAAATTTGTTATTGTTTAAATGTATCACCCAAGTAAAGCACTGCTTTTTTCATTAATCTATTATTAATATAAAATTTTCTATGTGGGACTTCATAGTCGTTTAGCTTTAGGATTTTGTAATCTTAAACACTGTGCCAAGGCTGGGTGTGGTGGCACATGCCTGTAAGGCCACACTTCACAGACTGAGGCTGGAGAATCACTAAGTATGAGGCCATCCTGGGCTACAAAGGGAGTTCAAGGTCAGACTGAACTGCATAGTGAGACCCTGTCTCAAAAATCACTACTACTCTGCCCAAAAAAGCCACCACACCATTGCTCTCCTGACTGAGTCTGACTGACAGAGAAGTATTATCTCAGTTCCTGGCACATTAGCAGCTCAATACATGGCAGCAATTATTATTACTGCCTGTGGAACAGCCATGACAATATTAAAGCTACGCGATCAAAAAAATTAGCCACTGAAATTTTCACTGCTCTGTGCAAAACGTCAATTGAAATTAAATCTCTGTAAGATAAATTCACTGCTTACCTCTAGGCTTTTTATTATTATATCCTAGCCAGTGTTTGATTGCCTTTATGTATTCTTCTATTAGTTTCTACCAAAGGGGTGTTGGTTAGGTATAAAATCTTAAGCTATACCTTTTTTCCTTGAAGCTTTGGTCCAGCTTCTAGAAATGAATATCAACATTAAGAAGTCTGAAGTCAACCGATTATGATTATGCTTTAAAGTAGCACCTGAGAGGCTGAGG
Source organism: Cavia porcellus (assembly GCF_034190915.1). Classification (NCBI taxonomy): domain Eukaryota; kingdom Metazoa; phylum Chordata; class Mammalia; order Rodentia; family Caviidae; genus Cavia; species Cavia porcellus. Next base: position 25,566,835 of record NW_026947514.1, on the reverse strand, counting down.
CAGAATGATCACCATTAGTTTGATCATTGCAAATTCAAGACCAGCCTGAGCTACAAAGTGAGCTCAAGCTCAACCTGAACTGTATAGTGAGAACTTGTCTCAAACAAAAACAAAAACGAGAGAGAGAGAGAGAGAGAGAGAGAGAGAGAGAGACTTTCCTATTACAATCCATGCATTCCATTATTGTTGAAAAAAAAGAGGATTCTGCTTTTGAGCTTCACAGTATACTCCTCACCTTGGGAAAAAGAACTCTGCTGATTCTACCTGAGCCCCACACCCCCCCACATAAGTTTCTCCATACTTTCTGCAGCACCAGGCACACTGTACAGAGCTTCTTGTAGCCATCTCGTCTGTGCTACGGCTGGCAGTTTGAAAACCCGTCTGATGGAGACCAGAGAACATGGCGGACAGACAACAGCAACTACCAGAGGCTCTCTGAAAGGTTCGGCTCAGAGGCCAGAAATAATGCGGACTAGGGAGACACGAATCAGTAGAGATATGCTCTGCTGACTCAGGAACGAACTGGGCTGAGAGAATCCAACTTGGAATACAGTCCTGGCGCTAAAATAGGAACAGAAAAATCTCGGTGTGGAGGCTCGACTCCGCGCCATCGGAAACCGGTTTGGATTTCCCGCCGTGCGGCGGCCGGCTATCTCCACAGCGGCTCAGCAAGGAGAGACGCGCCGAGCTCTGGGAGCGCCGAGCTCTGGGAACGGGAGAACGGAGTCGAAAAAAAAAAGGACGGACAGAGGTGTACACGAAAACTGACTGGTGGCGAGGTGAGTGAGAATCTGACCCCCCACCACAGTTTGACTCTAGCGGAGATCTCTCTGGGCGCCATTCCCCTCTCGGACGGGATTGGAGAAAAGTGCCTGGCCTGAGTGACGCTGCTGGCGGACTCTCTAGGCTAGACTAGCCTAACCCAGATCCCAGAGCCGGACGATGGCCCGGAGGAGCGACTGACTTCCGCGTAGGCTGCCTCCTCCGACTCCCTGGTGCGTAGCGGTGGGCGGGAACAACTAGCCAGCGCAATTTGATCAGGCTGTGGCTGACAGGCAGGGAAGCCGGGCCTCCTTTGTAAGATTGCATTTTATAAGGAACAAAAAATATGGGGAAGGGAAGCAACAAAAAAAGCTCCTCGGCCCCCAATCCTGAGAAACAGGCAATAATGGACGCCGCACCAGTATACATTAAGCACCATATTGAGAGCCTCATAGACCAATTCAGGAATGAAGTTATCAATGATCTGAAGCTAGAAGTATGCAGAATAGTTAGAGAAATGCTAAACACCACCCAGGAAAAAACAGATGGTGGAATGGAAGAACAGAAAAAGAGGGGAGAATTGCTTGATGGAGAAAACAGAGAAAGCATTGAGTATGTGAAGCAGGTTCAAAGGGACTATCAAGAAATTAATAAGTCTATACAAGACTGGCATAACAGCTTGAAAGAAACTAAGGACAGACTATCTGAACTGGAGGGCAGACTTGAAATATGGGAGAATGAAATGAAAAACTTCTTAAAAATAACAAAGAAACAAACAGCAATAATACAAAGACAAGAAGATGATAAGAGGAGCCACCACTTAAGGATTAAGAACATAGAAGAAGAAGTAGGGACACAAACAAATGAATTACAAAAGCTACTCACAGAAATAATCCAGGAGAATTTTCCTAATTTAGCAAAAGGTAAAGATACTCAGCTGTATGAGGCATACAGGACCCCAGCTACCTACAACCCTAACAGAGAAACACCCAGGCATATAATAATAAAAATCCCAGAAATTCAATACAAGAACAGAATATTAAAAGCTGTAAGAGACAAGAAACAGATCACTTACAAAGGAACACCCATCAGAATTACAGCAGATTTCTCTTCACAAACCATCAAATCACGAAGAGCATGGGGGGAAATAATTCAAGCTTTGAAAGATAATAATCTCCAGCCAAGATTGAGATATCCTGCACAACTGTCCCTGGAAATTGATGGAAAAACGAGGTGCTTCCAGGATAAAGAGGAACTGGGGGAATTTGCAACCACCAATTCAACTCTACAGAAAGTATTGCAGGATATTCTAAAAAAAGAAAAATACAAAGAACCCAGAAATAGTGGCAGGGAGGCCACAACGAATGGAGCAGAGAACAAAATGAAGAAGACAAACTGACAGCTACTGACAGAAAAAGAGCTCAACAGAAATGAGACAGAGAAGATTGGATGATAGGAACAGCTATTTTTGAGAAAATGACATCTTAATAGGTAATGCTGATTCAGTACCATCTTGTTTTGAAGTCTCATCTAGCTTTTGTTCTTCTGTCTCCAATGGTCTAACCAGGTTGTATCTTATTGGATTTTGTTATGTACGTTAGTATAAGCAAAAACCTTTTAAAGACAAGGAGATTATACAGAGACCATTGTTCATTTTCTGTTAGTCAATTCCAAATACTCTATAATGCTGTCATTCTCTTAAATGGTTTTACATTGTTTTGATATACTTAATGCTACAGTATATGAAGTTGTACTCAAGGACTTCAGGGAGGGAGTCAATATGGTAACTATTTTTAAGTCGGAAATATCTGGTGGTGAAACACTATTCTGCTTAAAAGGTTATGTTTTGATCTGCCCTGTTTCGCTGTTATGCCCTCTTTTTCTTTTTCTCAATCTCCACTCCATTATATACTTTTTTATTGTTATCCATTTAATTAAAGGGAAAAATATAGCAGGATATAATATAGTAACCCACTTTGACTTTCTATTTTCTCGATTTGAAGCCCTGTATTACTCTCACCATCTTGTTTTTGACTGAGGTTCCTCTATTCTGTTTTGCTGAATAGTATCAGGTTCGAAAGTTTAGGCATCAGCTGAGAAGATAATGAGATTCATTATAACGCCCATTCTCGTTGACTTCTATCTACTTTTGAAGACCTACAATATCTCCAATGTTTTGGTTTTGTCGGTTTTATCCTTTACGGTTTTGTTCAATAGTATTACAACTAACGATATAGGCAATTCTATTAGAAATAGCGGGAGGCATTAGGGTAACCATTGTTGATCACCTTGTATTATGTTTTTATATTATCTATTATATCCACCCTTTTGACTTGACCGATTCTGTTCTGTCATGTCACATTTGGTTTTACTCTCTTCCAAAAAAGCAATAAGAACAGTGGGAGCAATGAAACCCAAAATGTGTAATAGTCACTGTACAAAAGAGAGGAAAAGAAAATGCTCTAAACTATATAACTGCATGTATATTTAAATGTATAAGACAGAAAATGATATCACAGAGTTCTAATGGATCATTGAACAGAACTGTTTGCAGTATCATTGCTGGAAGGTCCACTCTACAAACTTTAATTCTGTGACTTGAACAATTATTTCTAAGATGGCAATATGTAATCTATTAACTAGTGATTTCCTACTGCGCATTTTTTTTCTTCTGTAAATCTGTATAACTTGTACCCTTCACTGTTTTTTTTTCTTTTCTTTTCTCCTTAAATAAAAATTAAAAAAAAAAAAAAAAAAGAAAACCCGTCTGATCCACTAATTTGTCAATATGAAGTTTACTTTTTTTTTTTTTATCCTCTTTGTTGCTCTGAGTTGATTTCAGAGGTAACAGAAAAGTGTCAAGAATACTTTGCTACATTCCACTTGGAAATTCTCCACAGAAGCAAGTCCTTATTACAACCAGGTCTCCTGTCACCTTATGACTTCTAAAGCACTATCTGTGTATTTTCTCCCTTAGAAATGCTGTATACATGCTAATTATTAGCAACCAAAGCCTAAAAATGTTTCATGCCTGCCTTACCCAAGGTCAGAGCTGGTAAGAACCCAGGCTCTTGATTTCTGGTCCTGTGCTCTTATCACACTACACATCCACGCATCCTAGGCCACAGATCTCAATTCACCTTCCTTCTTGTACACTAACTACCAGAAGCGATCTGAGAATAATATTTTTTTTAGCACTTTTTTTTTTCTTTTTCCTTTTTATCAGTACCAGGGATTGAACTCACGACTGCCTGCTTGCAAGGCAGGCACTTATGCCGCTGAGCTAAATCCCCAGCCCCTATCTGAGAATAATATTTAGAAAAGACTAAGAAACCACAGAACTGATAATGTCAGAGGTGAGGAAGAAAGATGACAGAAAAGCAAGTTTAGTTCTTATTACCTGGCTTAGTGTCTGTCACTCCTTCCATGAGAACTAATCCTACTGGTCGCTGACAAGCGATGCTGCAGAAGCGGAAACGTAGCAGGAAGTCTCGGCCATACTTACGCCTCTCTGTAAAAGCCAGTGAAAGAAAGAAAAGCAAGCTGGATCTTCCATCTGGCTTTGCAGACAGATTTTTCCAAAAGCCTTGACTTAAAATTGTTCATTTCACTGGTGGCCATGCAGAGACAATGAGAAAAACAGGGGAACTTGCTGTAAGGAGATGACACTTGCTCTTGTCTTTGAGGAGCAAGCGTTCTCCCAAATGGGGCATGAAGACACAGCCAACCAACAACGTGCCATGTTCTCACCTGATCTTTTCGGGTGACAGGAGCTGACATACTGACAACAATCATTGATACCCAGGGAGGTAGGCCACAGTGGGGCCTGCAACTTCCGCTGGTAAAGCTGATGGGAAAAGTCTTCCTGTCCAGATACCTACAAGGAAAGGGCAGGGTAAGAATAAGGAAAATGAGATAGAAAAAGAAGCCCACGATTGGGACATATGGACAAATACAAATACATAAAATCACACACTATATACATATAAGCAAGCCACGTGAGTTTCAAGGGAAGGTTAAAAATAAGGAGCTAGTTAAAAGCATTCATTTTTCACTAGACATTCTGAAATGTCCATGAGACATGAAGGAGGGGTAAGAAAGTAAGGTGCGAGTCAAAGAGAATAGAACTGTATGAGCATGTGGTCCTAGGTTTCACCTTGGAAAAATATGCACAGTTCTCCACAGAGAATACCAACTCTCAAGGACTTCAACTTGCAAAAGGAAGACATTTACCCTGATCTTTTGATCTTCTAGACCAAGGCTGAATATCTTGAACCTACTATTAAGAAACCACAAGATCAAAGCAAATGGGAAATGTACCAAAGCACTTTACCGTATCTATGTCACCATCCTTGATCAAAGCCATGAGCAGCCTGGAAATGGACAGAATGCAGTAGGGGAAACATTGGACAGCATCAGTCACCTGCATAACTCTAATGTGGTAGCAACATTCCCTTTATTTCATTTAACAACAACGAATAGTTGAATCCCAGTTATGTGTAAGATACTATTATCAGTGATGAGGACAGAGCAGTGACATATTTCCTCTGCCCTTACAAGGCATAAACTTTCAATATGTCATCTGAAATAAAACAGACCTGAAATTTAATGGCTATTTAATAGCTGTGTACAGTAAAAAATAAAAAAGAACCTTAACAATTATTACAAATTACTGCTTCATTTTAACCAGGTACTTTTAGAAAACATTTTACATGTGTTTATTTAATGCATCAAAACAACCAAATCTGATATAAGTCCCATTACTTCCACAATATACAGATGAAATAAATAGGGCTTAAAAAGTTAAACAATGGCAGTGCGCACCTGTAATCCCACCACTCTGAGAGGCTGAGGCAGAGGGTCACAAGTTTGAGTTTAGCCTCGGCAACTTAGCAAGACTCTGTCTCAAAATTTAAAAAAAAAAAAAGTTGGGGATGTAGTTCAATGAGAAGGCCCTAAATTTAATCCCTGGTACCAGAAAAAAAATATAAAAGAAAGAAAGAAAAAGTTAATTAATTTAGCGAAGCATAATGGCACACCCTGTACTCCAGTATGCTGGAAGGCAGAAGTAGCAGAACTCTAAATTTGAGCCCAGCCTGAGTGAACTATCAAGATGCTGTTTCAAAAAAAATAAAAAGGGATAGAGAATTATATCCATATAAAATCCCTGGGTTCAACTCCCAGAACTGCAAAAAAAAATAAATAGGGCTTCAGACGTAGCTCAGTGCAAAGGTCCTGGATTCAATTCCTGGTACCACAAAAACAAAAAAGAAAGCAGGAGGGAAGGGGGAGGGAGGAAACAAGCAAGCTAGTTTGCCCAAGGTGGCAGAATGAGGATTCAAAGTCAGGACTGTCCGGCTTTAAGCGAATTGTTTCAGTGCCTCCCATGTGACAGGCTGTTGGCAAATTCTTTTTCCCATTCCCTGAGTTGCAGTTCCTTTAGAGCAAGATAAAGCCCTGCTCTAAGCAATTAAGACATTACTGGTTCTTGAGTAAACTCATTGAAACAGAAGCTCAATAATAATTCAGTTATTTTCTATCCTTTTTCCACTACATCCTGCCAAAAGCTAAGCTGGGTCAGTAGGGACACAACAGAGGTACAAAGATTCAGTGACAAGACAAAGAAATCAGCACAAGCTGATAAAACTATGAGCTATCTATACTATCACTATTCAGCAGTTAAAAGGGGTTAGTTTATATGCAAATTGTTGAATGTAAAAAACAGCCTACAAATGAAACATGTAGAACTACATCATGTTTATAAAATATATATGATAACTACATATCAGCCGTGGGGCCAGGACTCCTGCTTACAAATCCTAGCTTCCCCACTATCACTGTAGTCTAAAGCAAATTATTTGACTTCTCTGTGCCTCAGTTTTCTCACTTATAAAATGAAAGCAATGATAAAAATAGTGAAAAATACTGAGTTAATACATTGAAGTGCTTAAAATAGCACACAGTAAGTGCTTAGTAAGTAAAAACTGTGACTTGGTATCACAGGGACATAAAAATCATTGTAAATGCATGGAAAAACAATCTGAAAGAATGCCACCAGGCTTAGAACAGTCACTAGTGTAAGGCCCCAACTTATGAACAGTTGAGTAGTAAACTTTCACAGGTGTACAATATAAGATTAACAGGGTTACTGCATAAGACTCCCTTTGCTGGATTACAAACAAATCCTACTTAGAAACTTGCTCCCAGAATGGAACTCATCCATTAGTTGGGGACTTACTGTACTTGACTCCAAAAGAAAAGGGCAGGGAATTTAGGTAATAGAGGGCATTTGCCTTATTTCATGTTGGTTTTATTGCAAAGATCCATGTATCATATGTAAATTAAATGTATATTAATGATCAAAAACAGGCAGGTTTTTATTATGTCAGTGGTACTCCTGAATTCCTAACTTCTGGGCTTGGGCACAAGCTTTGCAACGTAAGAGAACCCAGGAGGGAACCGGAACAGGCCCAACTGAGTCCCTGCTACAGAAGCAGAACTTGATGCCCACACCTAACTCTCTCCCTACACTGTGTGTCCCCCTCCCAGTACCTCTCTCTCCTCACCTTCCAGGCTGGCATCCCATTGTAGTGGAGCTCTCCGTCTCTGATGAAGTTGTAGAGAGGCGAATTAGGGACAGAATTCAGGTCCCCACACAAGATGATAGGACAGTGGCTGCCATCTGACAACCTGGCCACTTTGTCCACTTCAGCCAGGAGAATGGCCATCTGAGCCAGCTTGACATCACCCCGTCGTGGGTTGTACAGGACATGGGTATTTGCTATACACAGGGGGGCCACTGAGACTTGTCCCAGGCCTTCTGGGACTAGTGGCTGTAGCAACAACACTAAGCCCACATTGTCCCGATTGAGGAGCTCCAAGCCAGGCCGGAAGTACTCCACAGGGCTGGCACAGAGCAGACGAAATCTGGTGGGCTTGTAGCAGACAGCACAGCCATCCATCTTACACCCAGTCCTCCTCTTGTAAAAACAGGTAAAGCCTACAAGGAAAACCCCATCGAGGAAATAAGTCAGAGTCCTTGAAGTCTGAGTCCCTTCCAACCAGTGTGACAGCCCAAGCTGTGTGCATGAAGGTACTGTTCCTGCTGCTCAATAAGGGGAGCCTTTCTCCTTTATACTTCCCAGGTCCTGCAGAGATTTCCTTATAACTGTGACCAGGTGGCTGAAGGGCTGGAAGGGGAAGGAGGGAGGGAAGGGTATGAAGCAGTATAACAAACATGACAGGAAGAGCAAAGAATCTTGAGTCAGACAAGGTGGAATCCTGGTTCTATAACCTACTAGAGCTTTGTAGTTTTATGATTTTGAGCAAGTCACACAAACTTTCAGAACCTCATTTTCTTATCTTTAAAATGGGAAGACAACACTCAGCCCCACGTTACTTAGAAGATTAAATGGTTAATAGAACTACTTTAAAAACTGAAAAACATGACTTTCTCACACATGAAAAGAACTAGCTCACACGTGCGACGGAGGGTTTACTAAGCTATGGAAGGAGTCCTCAGGAAAAAGTAAGGAGAGCGAGCTGAAAGCAAAAAGGCTGGAAAAAGGGCCAAAGAGCTGCAGTACCCATCATTCGCAGAGCCGGCTCCAGCTGCTCCCAGTAATGGTCTTCCTGGACTTCCTGGAGACACAGGATCTGGGAAATTGACAAAAAACCAATCACTCCAGAATGCTGGAATGTGATTCCCACTCCCCAGCAACAGGCACCCCAGGGCAGAGAGGAGGCTGTGAAGATCTCAGGTAGGGTCACACTGAGACTTCCTGTACAACTGACTCCCCAGACAGCCACCACCACCAGACTTAAACTAAGGAGGTCAGAGAAGCGCATTAAATTTTCACGCTCCTTTAATTCATTGAGTTTCCCTCCCTGCATAAAGATGCTGGAAACTGCACACACAACATCTGCCATAAAACTCCCTGACTCTAGGCAGACAAGCTCCAGCCCTAGGCAGGACCGTATCATCTGAAGAATATGGCACTGAACTCACTGTCCGAAAGCATCAGGAAATAGTACAGATGGCCCTGCCCATCTTTTACTCACATCAGGGTCCCAGTGCTGGAATTCCTGCATGAGGTTTGCAAAGCGATAGTTCCAACTGAGGATGTCCGGATGGCAGTGCAGATAGAGCTCTGAGCTCTGCTGCATCAGGTCCTGGGCCAGGATATTATAAGACATCAGAGTGAACTGGAACTGAGGGCCATCGCCTGCCTCCAGACCCTGAGCATCTGGCTGGGTGGAGAAATCCTCCCATTCTCGCCACAAGATTTCTGCAAAGTAGTTAAGGTAGAGACCCATGCATGATGAGTCGAGGTTATCCAGAGGCCACCCCATCTCCTCCCTGACTCAGTAATATTATTCCTGAAGTTTCTTTTTTCCATCATCCCTGTCACCCCATCCCTCTCTGGTGATTTGAACAGCATACTACAGACATTCTTCAGAGTAGCCAGCATGCTTCACCAAGCCAGTGACCATCTTGACTGGTCCACCACTGCATCCCCAGTAACTACCACCCAGTAGATGCTCCAAAAGTAGCATTGTCTGACAATCTCTTACTTTTGATATGTCCATAAGTCTCTGGAGAATCACTTAACTGGGTGTGTTTCATAGTAACCTAAAGAAATTTCTAGAGTAACTTCAGCCTTGTATACTTTCTGATCATTAACCCTATTTATAAGATGGGGCAGCTTGGTGGATTTCAAAACTGCTTGGGGCACTTAACTTTCTTCAAGTTTTAATGGACTCCCAATATGTAATACAAATAAAACTGAAGCTATTAACCAGAAGGTAGAGAGACCCTGAAACCTTTCCATATTACTCCCAGAAAGCCCTTGAATCACCTCTGCAGATACAACAGTGTGGAGAATCAGAATTAGGGTTCAGTCTGTGCTTCTGCTACCTAGCTGTGACTCCAGACATGCCTCGCTACTCTCTGCATCTCTTATTTCATCTGCAAGTCTATAGGGCTGGACAGGGTGATCTGTAAGACCTCTTAAGACTTGACACTGGGAGATTTAGCTCAGCAGCGTAAGTGCTTGCTTGGCAAGCTCGAGGTGTGAGTTTGATCCCCAGACCAAAAAAAAAAAAATACTTGACACTGCAAGGTCTGCAGGAAAACACACAGGTGGCCAAGCTCCCCACCACACAATCTCCTCCAGTACAGATGGCTACCCTGGCCCACTCAGGTAGTGGTCACACTCACCATGGTATGGTATTTCCATCGGGGGAGGCTGCAACTGCCCCAAGCCTTCAAAGGACCAAATGGAATTCTCTTGCTGGGCCACTGGCTCGGGTGCTAGGCTCCAGGCCACCACTGCAGGGTCCTCTTCCCACTGCTCTGTAGCCAGGGCACCAACTGGGAGGACAGCACAGTCTGCATACTGGGAGCCTGTCTGCACAGGCACAGCTGCCCACAAAGGGGCCTCGACCTCTGACACTGGCACCTCTCCTAGCACCTGAGGAAAAGGCTCCTCCAGGGTCTCTGCTGCCCGAAGGTCACTCAGCTGCCTGCTGGACCACTTGTCCTCTGAAGCAGCATCCTGTTCTCCAGGATTATCCATCAGGAATGCCAAGCTGCTCTGGGCTAGTGCCTTATCTGCAAGAGGATCCTCACTCACAGTTGACAGCACCTGGCTCGACCCTTCTTCTCGCCACTGCTGCAGCAGGCCCTCACACTCCTCCTGGTCAAGGCCCCGAGGGGCCATGGCAAAGTTACCCTCTACCTGGGGGGACGAGCTCTTCGCCAGAAGGGCATTTTTTCGACATGTGAAGAAAGCATCTAAGAGGAAAGCAAAAGTAGCAGGTTGTAAAAAGATGGCATCACACTACCCACACTCTTCCTCCAGCTAAATGTAATCCTTACATGAGTAAGAATTGGGGCTGGGGATTTAGCTCAGAGGTGTAAGTGCCTGCCTGGCAAGCATGAGGTCGTGAGTTCATTCCCCGGTACTACAAAAAAACAAAAAGGAATCCTATCTACCTCTGGTTCTAAAAACCATACTGCATTAGAATTAATCCTTGAGCATAAACTAGAACTGTAAGTTCAGTCTAGTACCAAAATTAAAACTACCTAAACTTGCACAGTGTTCCAATTCAGACAGACTTACAGTTATTTTTTTGAGACAGAGTCTCATTATATAGGTCAGGCTGGCCTTGAACTCACTATGTAGCCCAGGCTGGCCTCAAACTCACAGTGATCCTCCGAGTGCTGAGGTTGGCGTGTGCCACCACAGTGATAGGCTTGACTTGATTATAAAATGAGGACAAAAGAAGTTTGGAGTAGATAATCTCTCTGAGTTTTCTAGCTCTATAAAAACTCCCTAATCTACGAGTGCAATCCAAAAGAAAAAGTCCAGAGTAGACAGTCTCAAAAATTTATACACCTTACTTCTTAGCAAAAGTTCTTGAGCTTCTTCTCGAAGATATTATTCCAGTCATAAAATTTTCACACATTTCATTATCTGTTTTGCCATTCTCCAACACATCAGAAGTTGTGAAATAGAAGATGCCAACAACTGACAGTTAAGAGACAGCTGTCATCTCTCTGCTACAGCAGCAACAAATGACAGCCAACAGGCAAAGCAGGTGGGAAAATATCTAAAATTAGAAGTTCAGAACCCCAAACACAGTATTTCGGTGAGGGCAAATAACCCCCCACACTAAATCACTTACTTATAGCACAGGACAAATGACATACACAATGATGACCCACATTCATGAGATTAAAATGGCTCAAATATTGAAAGACAGCTTAAGTATTTTGTGTATGGCCTGTGTCAATGTATGCCCCTCTAAATCAGTAGTTTTCAGTAGGGGGCAGGAGTTGCACTCAGGGCACATTTAGTAATGTCTAGAGATTTTTATGGGTGTCACAATTGTGGTAGTTACAGGACAAGGATGCTGCTGAACATCCTAAAATGCACAGGACAAACCCACAAATGTTCTGACCCAAAATTTCAACAGTGCTGAGACAGAAACTCTGTTCTAAACCCAGGGGCTGGGTTGTTGGGCTTGCGCCTCAGAGACTTGCCAATTATCCACCTCTTGAAACCTCCCCTATGTATGCATACCATATGGCAGAGGTTGTTTGGCTTAAATGCATGAGGTCACCAGCTTTCAAATGTAGCTAATTTTGTAGATGGTGTTGGCTTGCCCCTCAAAAACAGAATATTTTTATTTTTTAATCTCATTTTGCTAGGCATAGTGCACACCTGTAATCCTGGCACTCAGGAAGCTAAAGCAGGAGGATCACTGTGCGTTTAAAGCCAGCCTGGACTATATAGTGACCTCAAGGCCAGCCTGGACTACATAGCAAGACTCTGCCTCCAAAAGAAAAAAAAAGTTATTTAAAAACCAAATATGCAAAGTTAATATAAGTATGGGTTAGGAGAGTCTCCTTTAATGTCCCTAGAACTCTACTATTCTGGAAGCAGCAGGACTAGTATGTGTCACTATGGCTGCCACTGTACACTGGATGTGCTCCAAGCTATCATAGCAACATAGTTAAAGGAATATGCTGAGTTCTCTGAAAAACAAGAATTTCTGTAGGGCTTCCCATTCCTAAGAAGTATGACACACAGGACATTTCCGAATTCTTTGAGTATCTACATATACCAGGCAGAGTTAGCACTAGGTGCAACCAACAAATGTCCATGGCTCTACCCTCCTCAAGCTTGCAGTCTAGTGGCAGACACATAATAAAAAATACATGAAACATCTATTATTACACATACAATATGTAAAGTTCCAGAAAAAAAAAAAACATGGGATGCAGTTGGTCCCCTTATTTCTAAATATTTCTTGATCCTGTCCCCTGAATTGCAGAAGAGTCTGGAAATCTGCAGGATCTCAGAGACAAAACGATGGTCACCAAAGAGCGTCTGGAATTTCAACGCCCAGGGACAGGGAGTGCAGACGGGTTATGAGAAAGTAAAGGAATAACCCTCCCTCCTCTCCCTACAGTAACGGCGGCCGCGGCGCCCGCTCCACCGTATGTCTTCCTAGATACACAGCCAAAGGCTCGGGAGCAGCTGGTAGGCGGCCGCAAAGCGGCGGGGAGACAGGCGCACCCCGCACTTCAGCCCAGCGGCCCCCCAGGCCGCCACTTTCTCCCGAAGAAAACGGCAACTCGCCTCGGCCACGGTACCAGCCTCCCGACGCCCGGGGCAGTGACTCGGGCGACCCCACAACCTCTCAGAGCACCCCACAGCGGGGCGGGGAGCGTCGGCTGCCCAGGCCCCGGTCCACGTTAACTGTGGCCCGACGTCACCAGGCCACCGGCAGAAGGGGGCTCGCCCACGAGAGTCGCAGACCGGGCCTCGCGGGACCCGCACGGTCCCGTGGTGCGGGTCAAGGACTGCCTCGCACACCCTGGCACTGTCAGAGACCCTAGTGGAGAGGGCGGCGCTCCGCAGCCTCCCCGCAGGGCCCCAAGCAGCAGGCCGGACCGGGCCTCTGCCAGTCAGGACGCGGGGCCGGTACCTGAGATGGCGCGGAAGAGGCGCGCGGCCGGCAGCAGCAGGTAACACAGGCACGATGCAATCATCGCCGGCCCTGTCCGCAGCTGCCCCGTCTCCCTCCGCTTTGCCCCGCCCCACCACGGCCAAGCCACGCCCCTCGCCGCCCAGGTCCCGCCCCGGCAGGCTCACGTGTGCCGCGGGCCTCGGGCCACCCGCTTCAACAACAACTTTATTGGTATCTCAGGGCTGGGCGCGCTGCCGGAGGTGGGAGGAGCGGGCTCCCATGGCAACGGCCGACCCGCAGCTCTTCTACGGCTCAAGTGCGCAGGTTTAAAGTTGAGTACCTCGCTAGAGGCTCATAGTACCATTCTGAAGCACAGTTTTATTCCCACTTCAGCTGCCAGCTGCATGTCTCCCTTCTTGCTACCATATGCCCTTTCTGCTCTTCAGTTTCCTCCTCTGCAATATAAAGGCCTGGGCTTTCTCTAAGGTTCCTCTTAAAACTAATTTCTACACTCTAGCTCTTAGCCCAGAGTGGAGCAGAAGCCAGCTCTTCCCCTCTTTCCTCTCGTGTCATGATTGTTTCCCCAGCTCAGATTCTAGGTCATAAATTGAGTCCTCCCTTGCTTCAGCACAAATTTTTGTCTTTTTCACCACCTGTTCCAAATGGGTCTCCCCCTCCCCAATATGGACAAAAGAGGGTGTCTAGCAGGTGAGGATGGATGGAACGAGGAAGAGAGGGAGGAAGGAAGGGACTCCATAAGGCCCCGGGCGCTTGTCTGATGGGTGGCTTGTTTGCCTTGAGTTATCTCTCTAGTGCCTAATACTGTGCCTTGCTGGCTGTGAGGATCCATGATTGAACCAAGTTCTTCCTTCAATTCTGTGTTTCTCAGAGACCTCGTTGAGCATCTCTTTCCCAGTTCCCACCCTCCATCTTATGCCCAACCATTCTGTGAAGAAGAAAGATTATGAAATACACCCACTTTCAGCGTGATTTCCAATTTGTGGCTGGAGCCTTGGTTGTTCAGGGAAACCCTCTGGGGAGTCGCCGGATCCTGGACCTGCTGGATACATCTTAATACAAAAGGGCTAAAAAGAGGAAGGGGAGAGTCAGTGACCTTTTACTTCCAAAGATGGCAGCATCTGCCTCCAGCAGCAGCCCCCATCCCCTTTTAATCAGAGGTCCCGCAATCAGAAGGCTGAGGAGCCACTTAGAAACCACAAATGTCAGCTCCATCTGAGGAGCTCAGGGTCAGGCCCATTCCTTACACATGGTTCACCTAACCACACCTTGTAACCACCTCGCGTTTGGTACCCAGAGGTCCAAGTCCCAAATCGGATATTACATCAAAGTACTTATCTGGAGTCTTATGTGTATCATTTTGTAACAGCTTCTTTATCTACTTGAAAAATGCTTTTAGAATACATATTTGTATGTATCCTAACCTTTCACAGATGTGGGATTGAGGCTTTCAAACGCTCACCAAGTTATTCTGTTGTATAGTTCAGATGCCTCTGGGAGGAATCCAGCCTCAGCTGTACTATGCAGAGCACAGGTGTGGGCCCAGTACAACAGGCCAGCTGATGCCATGGTCCTTCAAAGGCTTTTCTCGAGATCAACCAAGTGAGGCTTCCCTGTGTTTGTTTTCTGGCCCACAATCAACTATGTTGGAAAGCATAGGGCCAAAGAGAGAATCACAAGCTGTGAAATTAGGCCACTTTGAGTTCAAATCCCAGCTCTGCCACTTGCTACCACTGGAACCCTTTCAGGTTACCTAACCTCTTGGAACCTCACTTTCCTAACCATACCTGGCCCAGGGAAGCTCTCACTTGTTTACTATGATATTTTTTTTAACTTGGGCAAAAAATCAGTTTTGGTCACTGTGGTCTAAATAAGACCCCTACGCTCCAGGTTTCAATATAGCGTTGCTAAGCAAGCCAGTCACTGCCGAATGGAATCGGCTGATTCCAATGGAGGGTTGCTGGCCTGATGAGAGGCAACCTCAGGCTTTCCCGGCAAAAGAAAAATTACAAATATACCATCTGGGGCTGGGGATTTAGTTCAGCGGCATAAGCGCCTGCCTTGCAAACAGGCAGTCGTGAGTTCGATTCCCGGTACTGATAAAAAGGAAAAAGACAAATATATATATATATATATATATATATATATATATATATACCATCTGCAGTGTTTCCAGCCTCATCATGTTAGAAATAATCTAAGACAGGGATGAGCTCCTCAACTTATCCTAATCTTGATAACAATGACTGCAGTCAGGAGCATAGTTTCAAGTTACAGAGCCTATCTAATGGGGCAAAGATCTACAGTACTCTGGAGGATTTAAAATGTTTTCTTGAAGGGGCATTTCCTGTGCACAGGAAACTTAAGGCCCTCAAGAGCGCAAATTTTATGACCACAGTATATATAGAAGATAACAGGCCAATGCCCTTATGAACTTGGTTTCATCTGTGCAGTTTATGGAGGCAACGTAATGACTCCTCCAGGACTGCGGAGAACCTTGACCAAGGCCTGGAGCAGTGCTGTCCAAAAGAAAAATAATGTGGACTGCACATGTAATTGCAAATTTTATGGTAGGGTCTGGGGGTGTGGCTCAGCATCAAACACTTGCCTAGCCACCCCCATATATATATTACATATATACAGTAAAAATACTCTTAAGTAAATAATGCAAGTAAAATTAATTTTAGTGATGTTTCATTTAGCCCTACAGACCCCAAAAGTAGTTTTTTTTTTAATGTAATCAAGCCAGGTATAGTGGCACATGCCTGTAACCCCAGCACTCGGGAGGCAGAGACAAGATAATGAAAATGAATTCCAGGCCAGCCTGGGCTACATAGTGAGTTTAAGACCAGCCTGAACTGTATGGCAAGACCTTGTCTCAAAAAACAAAACAAACAAACAAAAGTAATCAATATCTTAAATGATATATTTTAATTCTTTTTTAATACTTGGTCTTTGAAATCCCACGGTTTTTCTTTTGTTTTGTTTTGTTTTTGCTGTGCGTGAACATCGCATCTCAATTTGGACTAACCACATTTCAAGTACTAAATAGCTAGAAATGACTTATGATGAGTGACTTTCATTCTAAACCAGTACTTGTCTACAGAACTCATCCTGTCCAATAGGACAGGCTGAAAAGAACTGTGTGTCTGCAACTCATCACTGAACCACCTCACCCCCACTTCTCGAAACTTGGCTCCTCTGAACCCAGCGTTGTTTTCTTCTAGGTCTCAGGTGTTCCCAGATTGTACCAAAATAGCTGGAGTTGAAACACTTATTCATGCACTTTTTCTTGTATTTATTAGAGTTTTACCAAGTACTCATCATTGCTTCCTCTGGCCTCGCTCTTGTCTGTCTTTGATTTGCTGCCCTACTCCCTCCCTGCCTGTTTTCATCCACTATAAAAAAGAAACAGAACCACCAAGTGGAAACTCCACACTACATGGACCAGCATCCGTATCCCGCCTGCCACTTGGCCTCTCCTGCAGTGGCCCATCCTTCCACCAGGCTCAGAATCCCATCTCTCCTCCCTCCTGGATGTGATTCCTCCACTTGTCCTTCTTTTCCTGCATTACTCCTTCCCACCAATACTGGAACCTGCTCAGTCTCTCCTGTATTCCAGAACCCTCTCTTGGCCCCATGGCCCCTCTGACTATCGCCCTGGCTACCCCTCTATCTCACCTGTCCTCCACAGCCATCTGGAGAGAGCTGTCCGCACCTGCACCCGTGCTCCTCACCCCCTTCACACTCACCCCAGGTGTAGCTCTCTCTAGGTTTCTGTGACAGCCTCATCTTGCTTCTACCATCTCTGTGCACATTCTGTGCTGAGGTCCCTCACTTTGTTCCTTTGGCCACTCTCTTTTTGCTAAGGTTGCTCTCTGGTTTCCTCTTCTCACCAGTGAAATGATTTAAAATATTGTGCATACACTGAAAACTCATGCTTTCATTTTTAAACCCAAATCCTTTTCCTGGGTCACAGATCCATAAATTCTGTTACAAATAGACCTCTCTCCAGCAGCTGTCCCTGAGGAACTCAGAAATCCAACACACCCAAAGATGTGTTCATCACCTTCTGTCCATCATCATCCTACAAAATCATCACTGCCCCAGTTCTTTGATCTTCTTTATGAACAGCAAATCATCTGTAGAGCTACTCAGATCTCCTGCATTTTCTTCTCTCTCTCTTTTTTAATCTGATCTCTCCTGAGAGTTTGACCTTCTATATATCTATATATCTTCTATATATCCTAGCGGTTTGACCTTCTATATATCTTTCCACCACTCCTCCATCAGTCCACACTGTCCCCAGAGCAAACGTTCCACTCTGCAAACCCTATTAGGAAACACTAATGCTTAAAACATTTCTGCAAAGCCTGCTGTCATCAAAACACCAGCCTTCCTGAGGAGATAGTGCATGCTTATGATCTCCGTACTTTGGATGGCTGAAGCAGGAAGGTTGTAAGTTTGAGATCTGCCTTGGCATTTAGTGAGAATTTATCTCAAAATCTAAAAAGGTGTGTGGTGGGATAGGGATATAGTTCACTACAAAGGCCCAGAATTCAGTTCCCAGTACCAGGGGAACAAAAAACAAACCCAAAGCCAAACTCATTAGCACAGCATGGGAAGCCCTTCACCGTGGACCTCTGCCCTCCTCCCTGTCTCATTTCCTAAAGCTTCCTTCCCGATGCCAGTTGCCCTCAATGAGAACTGCACTCCCACCTCATCAACAATTTGAGATTCCTCCAATATACTATGGAGACTTTATAGATGCTTTTTGTTTCTCAGCTTCAGATATTCACCCACCCTCTGCCCTCATCTGGTTACCGCTTAATCTCCATGGAGCTTCCCAGATGGCCAACCCTCATATGGACACACCACTCGATGCCCTGAAAGTGGACCAGAGCTTCCTCCTCTTAACTTCTGCAGCATCCTTGCGTACTATAAATTCAACACTGTTCATCATCTGTGCCTCTCGGTAGACTGCATAGTCTATGAAGGTGACCCTCTATCCCAGCACACAGCCCAACCCCAGAGCACTCAGTACACTGAGTGGATGAATGGGTAGATGAATGTTGAGTGGGTGGGAAAAATCATTCTTTCAGAGGAGTTTCATTTCATAAGTAAACAAGACATAAAAAAAATCCAAACTTGTGAACATGGACACATAATAGGAATTTTCTTTGCATTTTCCATTTTGCAAATGTAATCCTCTAGAAAGTGCCTTGCTTTCAAAGACTACTCCCACATCTGAAATCTGACATGATTTAAAATTACTATTTTAAAAACCCCTTGCATAAAACTAATTATTATTACAACTGATGCAATATACTGTTTCTTTATCTATTTGTTTCTTTGGTTGTGTTTCCTCATCTTGCCTTCAAATGTGGTTTCTGCCAGCTTTCTTTGATTTTTTTTTTTCCTCTTTTCTCTCCTTTGAAAAACTTGGACCTTGACTATTTGATGCCAGATAATAAGTGCCCATCTCTGCCAGGACAGTGTGAAAGCAGCCACAAACAACACTCACATGAGCAGTTGTGACTGTTTCAGCACAACTTACTTAGAAAAACAGTCACAGACAAGATTTGGCTCTTGGACTCTCCTCACCAACCCTGAAATACATCGCCTGCATGTAAACTTTTCTGAGCCAAAGGCAGCCATTGCCCCGAGGGAGGAATAAAATTGAGGAACATGCTACAAAACCTAACCAGCACTCTTTGAAAAATGCCAAGGCAATGAAAGGCAAAAACTGAGGAGTGCCCTAGACTGGGGGAGACTAACAGCGTGACAATAAAAACTGCCATGTGCAATCCGGGGGGTGGGGGGGAGAACATGAATGAAGAAATTGGTAAAATGTAACACCTCCCTAGGCTCTCTGTTTTTTTAGAGAAGGTCTTAGGCTGGGGATTTAGATCAGCGGCATAAGCCCCTGCCTTGCAAGCCTATGGTCGTGAGTTCAATCCCTGGTACTGATAAAAAAAAGAAGGTCTTACTATATGGTTCAGGTTAACCTTCAGCTCAGTATCTAACCCAGGCTGGCCTTGAACTCACAGTAATCCTCCTGCATCAACCAACTGGATTCTAGAGTTGTAAGTGTGTGCTACCAGACTCAGCTCTTCTTTTCCCTCTTAATGATGCTCTCTTATCCTCTGTACCAGGGAGGGGCCGACCAGATGCACTGAGGATCTCTAGGAGTCACATCCAGCTGACAGGATCCCCCAGTTTTCTTAGTATTAGTTCCTTGGAACCAGATGGGACAGAAGCACCAGGCTGGTGCTCTTATGTTGCTTTAAAGTGACTCATATCATTTATATGAACAGGAAATATCAAAAATATTTGCTCAGGACCAGGGATTTAGTTCAGCATCTCAAGTGCTTGCCTGGTAAGTGTGAGGTCATGGGTTCAATCCCCCGAACAACAACAACAAAAAGATAGACGATAGGTAGGTAGGTAGGTAGGTAGATAGATAGATAGATACATAGATACATAGATAGATGGATAGATAGATAATTTGCCCAGGACCCGCCATGGGTCACCCTGTCAGTATCTACAGTATCTGTATAAGCTTTGCTCAGTGGCAATATCGTAGCCAATGAGGTTTATCTGCGGCACGATTATTGCTAATTGAAAACTCTACAGTATCTTTATTGCACATACCTGTGAAAGGTCCCTGTCTTCATCATGTCTCATGCTTGTTCTACAGTGGTGCCTACCTTAGTGACTTGTAACACACTACTCAGTAAGTAAGTACTTTTAGAAGGCCTGAAGGAATGAATAGCATCTCATGTGTACATCTTTCTTTGGATCTTTGATTCTAACTATGTTTTTCCTACACAGACTTCTAGATCTGCATCATTCTTCTGAGTGATCAAAAGCAATTTTCATATTCCCAAGCCCTTCAGTCACTGACCTGACCGTCGATGCACCGAAAGCTTATGGAGAAGGGACAGACACACCTCCGATTCTCCTGACAGCAAACTGCCCCTGAACTTCACCTCCACCACAAATGAGAACAGCCAAGAGTGAGAGTGATAGCTGAGTGGTTTCAATTTAGGCAGCCCAATCCTTTGGATTGAGCAATGCTTTGGCAGCAACAAACCGTAGTGATAGAACATATGTCTGTCGTGCTTTGCTTTTTTGATCTTCAGCTCTTAAGTGGAGGATGCCCTCCCAAGGGGAAAACAAAAAAGGAAAAACTGGGTGGAAGAAAACTGACTTCACCCATCACTGAAATACTTGGTACCTGAACCATAACCATCTTGAGAGAGGAACATGGTGGTAGCTCTTCACGGTCACTGATTAGGGGCTTCGCTTTTGGCCTTGACTCAGAGAGAAATATGGCCTCACTGAGAGGTCCCCACACAGCACCCAGACACTCACAGCCAAGCCTGGGCTTGGCCCCAGCAGTCACGTGAGAAAAAGATGACTGGCCACCAGAGCCACCAAGAGGGCGGGAGACCCACCGTTGCCAAGTCCGCCTGCGTGGATCACAATGACCACATGAGGTCACAGAATGTTGAGAATGAAATCAAATAGCTCCTAAGTCACAAAGTTACGGGCAAGTGGGCATCCTTTCGACAGGGCTCTCAGGCATAGAGCTGGCCACTCTCCCTGATGAGCTGGGGAAGTCACTCCATCTCCCAGACTGAGTTGGAGTCAAGTCCATGCACATCCTCCCCCTGCCAAAGCCCTCTCTCCCTAAAGCTCACTGGGACAGAGGGATGATTTCAGGCACTCCTGGGATTTGCCTAGTCGAGGCCAGGACACACAGCTTGAGGCAGAGGTGAATGGACAGGCAGGCTTTTTAGGGAAGCAGCTGAGAGGTGACAAGAAGCAGGCAGCAGCCCTCGAGAGAGTCCTGCAGCATGGACGATGATGACGAGCCTCTTGAGGATGAAACACAAGGTGAACAAGACATCCCCCTCTCACCTCTGGGGCCCTCCTAGGCAGTGCAGCATGCACCCAGTGACCATGGGGCCCCAAAGCCTCTTCTCTCTCTGCCAGGTTCTCTCAACTAAGAACCAGGATAATGTGTACACTGATCTGGGTTCAGGGCTGGGCAAACAGTGAGACCATTCAGTTGGGTACCATGCTGCAGATGCTCATCTTGGTTCTAGCCAACTTTTATTTTCATTTTGTGAGCTGACTGCCATCACCTTTGTAGTTAGAAATCAGTCATTTGGGGAACATTTACACTATATTCATTGACCTATACAACAAAATGTGGTTTTGGGGCTTTTTTGTTTTGTTTTGTTTTTTTGGTTTGTCTGTTTTCCTAGAGAGCCAGTGGTTAAATATTTACCAGCATCCCAGGGGATGAATGCCCTAAAATCCTAAAATTGTTTGAGCAATGAGGAAACTGAAACTTAGAAATATCACATTTTCAGGGCATTTGTGGCAGTTTGGCAGTTCAGCTGCTGTATGTCTCTAAACCACCAAACCTATGATCCTTGCACCCTCACATCAGTAGACCTTGTCTCACAGGCTAGTAAATAAATGTTGGGGCTCGAGTATATAGACAAGTACTAAGACATAGTCATGCATGGACTTATTAGGAACTCTGCCATCCCAGAATCTGGGACTTCTCCCAGAAATGTTCACCTACCCAAAGAGAAGACTGACCATGTTCTTTTGGATCATTTCAAAACAAAGCCATTGAGTCTTATTGATGCCAGAGGATTCAGTTCCGACCTCTGGCATGGCTCTCAGGAGCCCATGGCTGGATGCAAATAAAAAAACCCATTGAAAAAATATCTATTAAGTGTGGGGGGTCCATGTAAGAAAAGCTCTGCTCCTCCCCCCAGCATCATGTGTCACAAGGCACATATGTTTGATTAAAGTAATTTCAAGCTGGGCATGGTGGTACACATCTGTAATCCCACCACTCATGAGGCTGTGGCAAGAGGATCTCCACTAGTTCGAGGCCAGCCTGGGTTATACTATAAGTTCAGCCTGAGCTACATAGTGAGACCCTGTCTCAAAAAAAAAAAAAAAAAAGCAATTTCAAGGGTAATTCAGCATACCAAATCAATAAGTATAATATGTAATTTAAAGAGGACAAAAATCACATGATGATCTCAACAGACACAGAAAAAACCCTTTGACAAAATCTAACACCTAGCTAGGGATTTAGCTCAGTGACATAAGCACCTGCTGCAAGCATGGGGTCATGAGTTCGATCCCCTGTACCAAAAAAAAAAAAAAAAAAAAAAAAACACCTATTTGTGATTAAAAACACTGAAGAAAATAGGTGTAGAAGGATTTTATCTCAGTCTGATAAAAGCCATTTATAACAAACTTATCACCATCATTATATTAAATGGTGAAAAACAGAAAGCTTTTTCTTCTAAAATTAGAAACAAGACAATTGTTGATTTCCTTTTATCCTGTTTTGAAGTCCTATATCACTTTCATTGTTTTGATTGGCTTTATTTGGTTTTATTTTGCTTGGTTTTATTCTCTTTAAAATAAAATTAAAAAAAACAAAATGAAAAGACACATCAGGAATAGTAGTACATGCTTGTAATATCAGCATTCTCAAGGCTGAGGCAAGAGGATCACCACAAGTTTGAGGCTAGCCTGGGATACATAGTGAGTTCAAATCCAGTCTGGACTATATAGTAAGAACCTGTATCAAAAAAAAAAAAAGGTAAAGAAAGGAAGGAGGGAATGAGAAAAAAATGGAAAGACTTAGCCTGTTCCTGAATAGGCAGAACCAATACTGTCAAACTGGTGATACTTCTAAAACTATATAGATTTAAAGTAATCATGATCAAAATACCAACAGAATTCATCACACAACTAGAGAAAACACTCCTAAAATTCATATGGAACCAGAATATCAAAAGCAATACTGGAAAATAAGAGCAAATCAGGAAGCATCACAGTCCCAGGTTTCAAGTTATATTAGAAAGCTACAATGATAGAAACAGCATGGCCCTGGCACAAAAGCAGACATGTGTATGAATGGAACAAAATAAGAGAACGCAGAAACAACCTCAAGCACATTCTTCCATCTGATTTTTGACAAAGGGACTCTGAAATATACACACAAGGAAAGATAACAAATGGTGCCAAGAAAATTGGTTATCCACGTGCAGAAAATTAAAGCTAGACTCATATCCCTCACCATGTAGTAAACTAAAGTCAAACTAGATCAAAGATGTAAATAGTAAAACAAAAATAATATTCTGGAAGATAAAATAGATAATGTGCTTCAACACAGGCATAGCCAAGAATTTTCTGACCAGAACTCCAATTGCACAAAAAATAGCATTGAGAATCAATAAATGCGATTATATCAAATTTAAGAGCTTCAACAAAACAACCAACCAACAGAATTATGAGAAAACCAACATGATGGGGGGGGGGAACGCCAGCTCTTCCTCAGAATCTAATATCTAGAATACATAAATAAAAAAGTTACACTCCCCCAAAACAAAAGACCCAATCAAGCACAGACAATAAAACTGAATAGTCTTCTCAGAAGAAGACATACAAATCCCCAATAAATATTTGAAAAACTGTTCAACATTTCTGACCATTAGAGAAATGTAAAATAAAACAACACTGAGATTCCATCTTGCTCTAGAAAGATTGGCTATCATCAAGAAATCAAATAACAAATACTGGCAAGGCTGTGGGGGAAGAGAACCCTTCTGTGTTGTTGGTAGGAATGTAAACTAGCATAATTACCATGAAAACCACTATGGAGATTCCTCCAAAAACAAAAGCTAGAAATTCCATCTGAACCTGCTATTTCCTTTCTAGGTATCTTCCCGGGAGAATTAAAGACACCATATTACAGTGAGACATGTATACCCATGTTTGTAGCAGCACAACCCCTATAGCTAAGTCTTGAAAGCAGTCTATGTCTGCCATTAACAGACGAATGGATAAAATGTGGTATTGATACACAATGGAGTACTACTCTGCCATAAAAATGATATAATTTGAGTCATTTGTTGGAAAATGGATGCACCTTGAGACCGTAATGCTAAGTGAAATAGTCAGACATCCAAATTTAAATATGGCATGATTTTTCTTATGAGAAATCCAAGGTATAAATAAATTAATGACAAAAATAAAAGACAAATAATAAGAAGCCCAGAGATAGATCTTTTGCAAATGGAAGAGGACCAAGAGATGGAGAGAAGGGTAAAAGAAAGGACAGGGAGAGATATAAAAAAAGTAAAGTGTGTTAGGCTGGGCATGGTGGTGCACACCTGTGATGCCAGCACTTGAGAAGCGGAGGCAGGAGGAACACTGTGAGTTGGAGGCCAGTTTGGGCTACACAGTAGTTTAAAATCAGCCTGCACTACATATCGAGACTCTGTCTCAAAAAACAAAAAGAATTGAGATGTGTTATGTACATGTACCAACTCCTCACAACGAATGTACTCATTATGTATTGCAAACATGTACTAATTTTTTTTTTTAATTTTAAAGTTCAATGAATTTTAACCTAAGGAAAATTTCCTTCTGGTCACAGAAACCATGTGGGTTGGAAGGAAGAAAAACTGGATCAAATTCTTAGGAAGCCAGTTCTGTCCCTTGCACCTGGTCCTGGTCCTGTTCTGCTGCTGATCCACTTTACTTTGCATTTGATTCAAGTACCTACCTACCGGGTTCCTACCCACCTCCCCCTGCACCATCTCCTTCTGAGCCTGAGGAAGCCTGGACTTGGAAACACATTCTTTTACCTGATAGAGCACCTGCAGACCCTGAAACAGCTCAAGGGAAAAATATGAGCAAGACAAGCCCCAGACACGAATGGGGTCAGAGAAAGCTGGTTTTCTCCCGGGGGTAAACAAGGGAGCATTTGCCACACAGCCCCCTGAGGCAGCACTGTCAGGAAGAAAGGATTTGTAGAACAGAGTCACCCTGGAAAGGCTGCCACACAAAGCTGGAGGGTGAACACAGCCTACAGCCTACACCTTGGAGGCAAAGGAAGGGAGTGGGGAGCCAGGAAGTTCAATAACAGGTGATACCCAACACCAGGGTGTCATTCACAGAGTCAAGGAGTGGAATTTTTCTTCCAGATGAGACTGAGACTGAGGTAGCACTCCAGAGCAGCGATGACATGCTCTACTGTGAGGCCGAGGCTTCCCCCACTGTCGAGAAAGAGAAACCCACCTGGGAGGATTCAGAAACGGACCTGGAGATTGAAGGTGAGAGTGGGCCTCTGGGGCTGGAGTAGCCGGCTCATCAGTTCCCTCAGAGGAGAGAAATCTGGTTCCATTAGAAATCTGGTTCCATTCCACAGCTGTCCTGCAGGGGATAGGGCAGAGGCCAGTGCACGATTCTATAGCACATCCTCCTCCAGGTGGGCTGTGGACAGCAGCTGCACCTGCCAGCTGTGACCTGCCTCGTGGAGCGTCCCACATCAGCTTGCTGTAAGCTGATCCAGCGCACAGGGCTTTCCCCATTTGTCTTAAGCATTTCCGCATGTGGCATCCTGTGCGATTTCTCCACAGTCCCAGGAGGAAGAGATTACTACTAGCCTTTTTCACAATAGGAAACTGAGTCTTAAAGAGCTCATATGAGCTGCCCAAGGCCAGCAGAAGCTGGCCAAGTCATGCTGGCTGAGCCCAAGCTTCACCCACCCTGATCTGCCCTCCATGCCCAGTATTCTGGGTCCCTGGAGTGTCTCTGTGGCCCATCTTGAAATCTTGTGACTTTGTGATCACCTTAGAGTCCGTTTGTCCCCTGCTCAAAAAGCCTATGACAAATCTAAGCCTACTGAACTGCACGAAACACCTCTATCTTCTCCCCCCAAAACACACCTAGTTTCCCAAAGCAAAAAGTACCAAAAGAACATTTGTGAAGCGAGGAGAGGATAATGTTGGTCCTTTCAGATGGGACAACCTCAGGCCGCCCCAGGCACACTTCCTGCCCGTGCCCTTGTGCTTAGGCAGAGGCAGTGAAAAGCCCCCCACCCCCACCCGGGGGGGGGGGCGCTCTTTGACCTTGGAATTAAACTGTGAAGCTTATGAACGTGGAGTTCGCTTATAAACCTCCCCACCATAGTAAACATACAACTACCCTTATACACACACCTCCTCCCTGCTATCCCCAGACATCCTGTTGGTCTCTTTCTGACTTTTCCTCCTCTTCAAAGTTGTCACTCGTGCTGCTTTCAACAGCCAAATTTACCTGATGGGAGGAGGTGGCAGCGGACAGCACCGGCTCCTGCTCTGTCTTGTGCCTCCTTGCCATCTCATCTCTAGCAAGTGACAACACAGTGAATACAGCTAGAAAGAGACAGCGTGAAGGGTCAGAGTAGAACTGGTCCCAAGGATGAAACAGGGGCTGCCTTACAACACCCACCACGCCCCCAGAATCTCTAACAGCTGCCAAAACACTATCTTGAGAAGAACTTGGAGCTCAGCTGCTCTGGCTCCTGGTACCCTGCTGCTGGCACAGAGATGCTGGGAAGGGGCAGGAAGGCTTCCGGAGGAGAGAAGCACACAGCAGGTAAGTCTGCAGAAGCTGATGGATGGATGGACTCGGGCTTTGCTCACACACCACAGGCTGTTTCTGTTTCAACAGTGTTTTGCCCAGAGGCAAATGTACACCCCAGGGGACATTTGGAAAACTATGGTATGAAGGACTGCTAATAGTACCTAGAGGGCACAGGCACCTCGAGGGTACAAGCCACGGAATATTACCAAAGAGCCCACAATGCATAGGACAGCCCCTTGCAGCAGAGAAGTTTCCAACTAGTAATGTCAGCAGTTTTGATGCTGAGAAATCTTGCCATGTGGCCATTCTAAAAAGAGATCAGAGTCCTGACCAAACCAGCTTCCCTGTAAAGTTGTCTTTTCCCCAGCAAAGCTCTCATCTGCATTCGAAATGTTGGGTATGCATTGGCTAAAGGCCCTGGGATCTGACGGGAAAACAGATGCACATGTAGATGCCAGCTGACCACAAGAAGCTTGGCTAGTGACTGGACTTGCCTAGTGGGGACCAGCTGTGGGGCCCAAGTTCACGGAGACCCAATGCCTGTTGGTCATGAGTCAGGCTGGTCTAAAGTCTAAGAAATAAGAGACCCAAAAGATGGAAATGAAGAGGTAGAGTCCCTTTTTCTGTAAACTGGCTTTATCTTTGATCACATGTGTCATTTGGGGCTAGATTTGTCATTGGGGAGGAAAGGATGACAGCAGGGAGACTCATTCAGGTGCAAAATTGTTTTTTTCTGTCTGACTCTGATTTGCCATCTTTGGATAGGCTTTTTCTTGGTACATATCTCCTTTGGCAATACTCTATTCAAAAAGTCTTAGCAAATTGAAACTGAAACAGAGATTTCCTCAACCATGAAAAGCCTCCAAGGTGGACACAGTAACACAGCTGTAATCTCAGCACTCTAAGAGGTGAAGACAGGAAGATTGCAAATTTGAGGCCAGCCTGGGTCCCTTAGTGAGACTCACTCAAAATGAAAAAAATAATACTAATAAAAAAGGATGGAGATGAGGCTCAGTGATAGACTATCCCAGAGTTCAATCCCTAGTATCAGTAAGAGGAAAAATTTTAAAGTCCCCAGCTCTGTGCCTACTGTCTTTACCTTTTGGGGTTGTCCCATTGTGGCAGAAGACAGGACCTCCAGATATCCCTGGTAATGAGCCAGCCTGGGAGGGTGAGATGTGGGTGTTCCACTCATCTCTGATAGGAAAGCCTGGGCTTAAGACCAGAGGCCTTACATTTTATCCAAAGCAAGACACCCATTTAGCATTATCTGGGATCAGTGTTTTCCTCTCCAGCCACTGGGTGACCGTAGGACTGGTGTTTGCATCTAGAGCATAGACCCATAAGGACAGATCCCTGGCAGAAGACATTCCAATCAGAAATATTGCCTGATGCTACAGGGAAGATAAGGCAAAGCTGACTTCACCCTGTCTTTCTCCATAGATACTGAGAAGTCCTTCACCACTGGACAAAAGGAGCTGTACCTGGAGGCCTGCAAAATAGTGGATGTGGTGCCTGTCTCTTACTTCCTCCGGAACATAGAAGAGCCGTACATGAATCTCAACCACCACGGTTTGGGCCCCCTCGGTACCAAGGCTATCGCTGTAGCCCTGGTGGTAAGCGTGCTTGGGGGAGGCAGCACATGGAACCTGCATGATTGACAAAGTGGCAGGCCCAAGATTCATTTGAAGCCTAAAAGGGCAATCTCTGTGGCCACCTACCCTAGGTTGTTCTTGGGGGCCATAGTGGGGCCATGATTTTCCCCAAGGGCATGCACTCCCGTTGAGCTCTGAGAAGTAGGCTGCTATAGTCCTGGACCTTGTTCCCATTTAGGAAGCAAACACCCAGCCAAGGGCCAAAGGCAAGAGCCTGTGCTTACCGTTCTGTATTACAATAGCTCCAACTGTCACATTTCCTTTTTTGCTGAGAGAGGAGACAGGCTCTAAGGCTCGTTACTACCTAATACAGATTGGCTTTGAAAATTCTTGAATCTGAAGATGTACCTGTTTTATGACACCATTTAGATTGAAAACAAGGGGGAGAAAGAAAAAACAAAAGCTCCGATTAGAGCTAACCCTGGTCTTTTATGCTGTGATGTGAATCACTCCCTCTCATCTCGCTCTCAAGAGGAATGCAGAGTAGCTTGATTTAGATATTTACTAAAGATGTAAGTCCAGCTCCCTCCAAACAGGCTTGAGACAGCCTCTTCTTAAGAGAGTATCAGAGGATCAGTGGTAGAGTGCTTGCCTAGCATGTGTGAGGCCTGGAGCCCATCTCTAGCTCTGCAAGGCAGTTGGGGGCGGGGCGGTGTCAGGTAAACTAAGTTAAGCTAAAAGAAAAGCTCTTAGACAGGATTTGAATGCAAATGCTTTAGAGAACCTCTTTGCAAGAATCTTTATGCTTGTGTTCCCTTGGTAAATGTATCCAGGCTCCCTCCATCTTGCGGTAGGTAACAATCCATTTTCCTCCACGGTTAGAATCTACTTACTGTTCCTGTGGCTCTTGCTTTTCAGGTATTTAATTGATGAATGCCCCTCTTCTAGATTCTGCCAGAAAAGCACAGTGTTTTAGCAGAACTCCGTGGGATGGTTTACCCTCTGTGCCACTCTCCTAGTCCTCTGCACTCCGTCAGTGCTCTTAGCCTGAACCTTTAAGCCTTCTGTATTAGTCCATTTTCCATTACTATAACAATACACTTGAAGCTGGGTCACTTTAGACATAGGTTTATTTAACTCACTACATTCAAGGGCATGGCACTGACATCAGCTTGGCTGTGGTGAAGGCCACTTGGAGGCCAGCATCATAATGACAGAGGGCATGTGAGAGGAAGCGATGACGTGATGAGATTGGAACACTGGGAAGGGTCAGTATTGACCTTCCACTAGGCGCCACCTCTTAATGGTCCCATTGACTCTTCAAATGGCCACTTTGGGTACTACGCCTCCAACATATGAACATTTGGGCCACAGCCACACCTGAACCATAGCACCTTCCCATAACTGGGTTGTTCAAGTGAGAGGATGAGTTCTGAACCATAGTGGGCGAGGAGCTGACCACTTCTCCTTTCCGCTGTGGCATCCTTAGTCCAACACAGCTATCATCGGACTGGAGCTGGAAGACAACCGCATCATGAAGGAGGGCGTTCTGAGCCTGGTGGAGATGCTGCATGAGAACTACTATCTGCAGGAGCTGGTGCTGTGCCTGCCCCACTGCCTCCCCCTGCCACCCACTCAAGCCAAGCCACAATCCCCTGTCAGGCCCAGGTCAGCCTCAGAGTGTCTGCTCCAGTCTGCAGGCTCCTCCCCTCTAGATGCGACCGCTCAAGGAGGGCCATGCACCAGAGGTTGGTCGGGGGCCTGTGTTCTCTGTAGCTGCAGAAAATCCTACTGACTCTGTCTGCACCACATTAGCCCCTAAATGGATACATTCACCTCTGCACGATTGTCTTAAAGTAAACTTCCCTAAAGGAAATAAAAGCATGAAGTAATTTGATAAAATACAACATGCCTGGAGATAGATGTTGGTGATGGTTGTGCAACCATTGGTTAATACCAATAACCTGTACACCTAAAAATGGCCAAAATGGTGAATGTTGTGTTATATGATTTTATCACCATAAAAATTTTAAGAAAGGGAGGAAACCAGATAAGATGACACTGGCTGGTTTATATAAAGTCTGCTCCACTAGCCTGATAGGACTGTGACACACTGTGTCAGACTTTATCCCTTCTGGCAAAGGGATTACCCTTTGTGAATCGGTGAATGGAACTTACACAGTGTTCACTGCAAGCTCACTTTTTCATTGTTTCATGCCAAAGTCAAACTCTCCCAATGAAGCTGCTTTGTGTTGCAAAACAAAACAATGTGCTCATTAAAGCATCAGGGCTGACCTGGTTGGAAGCGGGGTGTCACTGAACCAACATCAGCAACACAGAGGCCTCGTGACAGGCACCAGAGAAGCCAGACAGGGACCAGGTTTTCCTGCCTCCCTCCCGTCAGCCCTTCCTGTGACCCTTACCCATCTAATCCTTTAACTCAGCCTTCTCCCCCAGCCCCAACCCTGCTCCTTCGGTGAGCCCCACTCTGCCCTCATTTGTTAACGAGTGCCCTTCACCGGGACTTGTACCTAGCCAAGTGTGTTCTTGCCTTTTAGAATATTTCCACCAATGACCTGGGTTTGGAGGGGGCCAAGATCATCTCAGATTTCCTCCAGAAAAATATTTCTTCACTCTGGAAACTTAAACTTTCAGGTGAGATCACAGAATGGAGGCAGAGAATCCTCCGGGAGAGTGGGAGAAGCAAAACGGAGAGAACCCAGAATCTAGTTGAACCTGACCATCTCTCTCTGGTCTCAGAGACCAGAATACTGTATCTTCCTCCTGCTGCACATTCATCCTTCCATCCCCACAGCCTCACCGGCTTCCTGCTTTCCTCAACAAGCCACTCTGACCTGCTTTGGGACACTCTTTCCTCTTCTTGAGCATCTCCACCCACAGATGTGTGATTATGGCTCACATGACCTCTGCTCTTTCTTCTCTTCTCATGGCTCTGCTCAGATGTCACCTCCATGATGGAATATTCTTTTTTTTTTTTTTTATCGGTACTGGGGATTGAACTCACGACCACCTGCTTGCAAGTCAGGTACTTATGCCGCTGAGCTAAATCCCCAGCCCCATGATGGAATATTCTGACCACTCTATGAAAACACACTGTACCTCACTATCATTCTATCCTGTTTAATGGTGGTTATTTCCACTGGATTCTCTGATATATACCTATTTTAAAACTGTTCACTACGGATGTGCCCTGGAGGGAAAAGCCACATGAGAATTCTGGTACCTAAAGACTTGCATTCACTCAGGGTTGCAGATTCATGCTATCTGCAGGGTCCTGGAATCCCTAACTAAGAAATGAACATAAAAAATGGTCTTGTGCTAATGAGAATAGGACCCTTTGGAGGTCTCAGGCTCTTGAGAGTCCCATAAATAAAGCCCCATTAATGGCTTCATAGTTCAAAGCTGCAAAAGCAAACAAGAAAACACAAGAGCTGTCAAACTCAACAAGCAATATAGGATGGAACTTTGAGAACTCCAGGACATACAACGGGCAGATACAGATAATGAATGTAACTCATCACCCAGACTGAATAGAGGCAACGCTCTTTAACTGAAACTATAGGCAAGACAAGGTATCTTATACCCAACCATCAAATATGTTTTCTGGGATTAAGGACACAAAAAACCATGCAAGGTAAAACACAAGAGAGCAAATCACTGTTTTTTTTAAAGGCTTCTCCCCTCAACATTATCAAGAAATAAAAGGCTGGGGGTTTAGCTCAACAGCGTAAGTGCCTGGCAAGCACAAGGTCTTGAGTTCAATCCCCAGTACCAAAAAATCAAACAAACAAGTAAAAAACACATAGTTTCTGAAATTATAAATTCAACAATATATTAGATACAAGTGACTAGAATTAGAAGAAACTATTTTATCTACCTCTTAGTATAAACAGATACAATTTAGAGAACATAAAGATTAAATAATATAAAAAATGAATAGATTTGATATAGCTAATAGGAGTTTCAAAAGAACAGAATGAATACAGTGATATTTGAATAAATAATAGCCAACACATTTCTTAAATTGAAGAATTCTCAGATACAGAAATCCTAGCAAGTCCTGAGAAGGATAAATTTTTAAAAATCCACAGTCAGATATATCACTGAAAAAACCCTTAAGATATAGAGAAGGAAGCTGGGCATGATGGTACATGACTGTAAGCCCAGTACTTGGGAGGCTGAGGCAGGAGGATCATCATGTGTTTGAGGCCAGCCTGGGCTACATAGTGAATTCAAGGACAGGGTGCACTACATATGGAGACTGTCTCACACACACACACACACACACACACACACACTATATATATATATATATATATATATATATATATACACACACACACACACAACATACAACCTATCACTTAGGACACAGTCTGGGAAACCTAGCAACTCAATGAAACCCTATTTCAAATTTTTTCAAAAAATTTGGGTGTAGTTTAATGGGAAGGCCCCTAAGTTAAGCCCCAGTACACAAGGAAGAAAAAGAGGAAAAAATGAAGGAAGACGATACAGAGAAGATATTAGAAATAACCAGAAGAAAACATACAGAATGTTTTTTAATATAAATATTATGTGTCACCAGAAAGGTGGCACATTTCTAAAAAAGAAATTTTCTCTAAAAAGAAAGAAACTAGTCCAAGTTTCTTAGATTTCTTTCTTTCTTGTTGTTGTTGTTCTTTTGTTTATTGTTTGTTGTTTGTTGTTTGTTGAGACAGGGTCTTGCTATGTGGTTTAGGCTGGTTTTGAACTCACTGTGGAACCCAGGCTGGCCTCAAACTCATGGGGACTCTCCTGCCCCAGCCTCCCAAGTGTTGAAATTATAGGCATGTACCACCACCCCAGGTCTAGATTAATTACTATGAAGAACAAATAGATTTACTCATTTTCTGAGTAGTATTCAATGTTTTGGATATAACATTGGTTATTTAACATCACTATACATGGGGAGAATTTAGGTCATTTCCAACTTTCAATCTTTCAATTACTGTTTCAAAAATGACTTTCTTGAACATGCATCTTTTAAAGGACAGATGTTCTAGTATTTCTAGATAAACACCAAAAGTATAATTACTGAATACAAAGATTATCCACTTCTGTGGATTTATAAAAATTGATTTCTGAATTTCCCCTTAAGAAATCTGTAACAGGTTACAACGCTGCCAAAAGACCACCTTCCTATACTGTTTCCACAGGGTTATTAGCAAGATGTCTGTCAATCAGATGGTTCAGGACAGGGTTGTTGAGGTCAGAGTGCTGGGCTCCAAATCCTAGCTTTGACACTAGACAAGGTTAACCTTTCTGTGCCTCGTTTTTCTAAGAGCAATCTTATCATTCATGTCAAACAGTGATTGTGAGGATTTTAAAGCTAAAATGCCTTTTTAAAAATCTAGCAAAAAATATTCAATAATATTAATTATTATCATTATATTTCCGTATTACTATTAAGTTGTTGAACTATTGGATGAACATCTATTGAATAGACGCTCAATACTTAGTACTAAGTAGAACATTTCTTCAGATATTTGTTTCCTCTTATTTTTTCTTCTAAGAAATGTCAGTTGTAATATATACTTGTTTGTACAACCAAATATTAAGCATTCTTTCTGAGCTACAGGTATTTATACTTGAAGGTCAGATGAAGTTAGGAGCATTAAAGGAAATGGCAAACAGTCCCTCCTACTTGCTTATGTCTACATATTTGCTTTAATTTCTTGCCACCTTTCCAGTGACTGGTTGTTCTGAGGGTAAGAAAACTGATCAGGTGATGACGTGAGCAGCAGTGCATTGCTAACACAGCTCCCTCGTTACAGGAAATAACTTCAAGGAGGAATCTGCAGCCCTCTTATGCCAAGCCCTGTCGGTAAGGGGTCAGGGATGCAGCTGAGTCGCAGGGGAGTGCTCCTCAGGGCTTGGGGTGAGCTGAGGACTGTTCTGGTCAGAGTGATACAAGGCTACCCACATGGCTTAAGAAGCTGATGAATGTTTGGCCTCTATTAATTCCAGCAAAAGAAGCAGCAAATGGTAGACTTTCAGGATGGCACCAAATTTTCCCAGCAGCCATCACCTATTACACAAAAAGTTAACAAATTGTTCACCTTAGGGCAGGGGATATAGCTCAGTGGTAGAGAATTTGCCCACTATGTGTGAGATCCTGAGTTCAATCCCTAGCACTGCAACAATAAAAAGACAAGGCAGGAGAGAAAGATTGTTTTAGATTGTTTGTCAGCCTATGAACTCTGGCTCATCTAGTTTTTGGTACCTGAAAGCCCCCCAGCATACTTCTCTGGCATAAGTGAGTAAGAGATTTACAGTCAGAAAAGAAAAATAATCTCCCTTTCCCCTGTTTGTTCCTCTAGTCCAATTACCGAATTAAGAAGCTGGATCTCAGCCACAATGAATTCTCTGACAAAGGAGGGGAACTCCTGGGTCAGATGTTAGGTATGTTCCTAAGAAGGGAGGGGGAGCTGGGGGAAGCTCACTTATCAGTGCTGAATCTCACTTTAGTTTTAAATTAATTTTGAATGTTTATATTATAAAAGTGTTGGACAGTGTCCCCAAAATGAGCTTTAACTGAAGCAAACACCTAAATGTGAGAAGTAAACCTTTCCAATGATTAGAACATACAGAGATACAACTTGCTGGCCTGAAGGAGACCAAGGATGAGCCTATGTGGCACAGTGACAATAAACTGCAACAAAAACAATTCATAGCTGAGTGTGGTGGTGCACAGCTGTAGTTCCAGCACTTGGGAGGCTGAAGCAGGAGAATCACTCCAAGTTCGGGGCCAGCATAGGCTATATAGTTAGTAAGTTGTTCTTGCATTGAAAGACTCAATCTTTAAAAAAAGATATCATATGTTTGGCAGCAATATATTAAAGCTTATATATAGGTTATATTTGTTTATACACTATGGACAGCCTTAAACCTAGCAACAGACAAGGAATGCTTATTTGTGGCATTTGCATAAATATGAAAGATCAGTGTTCAGATTGTTGATAAAAGATCCTTTTGATCACCAGCTGCAGTGATGCACTTATGGTCCCAGCTGCATTGGGAGGTTGAGGGAGGAGAATTGAGAGTTTGAGGGCAGCCTGGGCAACATACCATAGCAAGACCCTGTCTCTTGTCTTTTTTTTTTTTTTTTTTTTTTTTTTTGTCTTTTTATCGGTACCGGGGATCGAACTCACGACTGCCTGCTTACAAGGCAGGTGCTTATGCTGCTGAACTAAATCCCCAGCCCCTAAGACCCTATCTCTTAAACAAAAAAATATATATATAAGTATAACCAAGGAATATGGGCAACGAAAGAAGAAATCCAACTGCCCAACCTCACAACTAAAGAAATGCAAAATAAAACAACATGAAGATCTCCTTCATCCTCTGTCAAAGCCACAGGTTTAAAGTCTGTGACTGTCATCGCTGCAGTTGGGAGCTAGATAAAGGCTCTGTGGAGGACTGGGCAGTACCTAGTGGGATGGAAATGTGTCCAGTCTGCAGGGCACATTCTGCTTTACATGCCTTAGAGAAGCCGTCACAGAATAGCCAGTGGCATCCCAGAATACCACCCTTCCCAAATAAAATAAATACGACGGTAATGTGCTTAAATAGAGAAGTTTCCCAGTGCTGTGGAGCACCCAGCAAAATCATCTTCAAATAATAATAATAAAATGATCTCCATGTGAACTCACATCTCCAACAAGCCTGATGCCTCCCACCTTCAGCTGACGGCGTCCCTGAGGCTGCCTGGGAGCCAAGTTTCAGGGTCACTATTGCCACCAAGGCTCTTGATAAAAAGGACACTGTGTGGGGTGGTATACTATGTCTGTAAATATGCCCTAGAAGTTGGTTCCCATGCTATTTGCATTTATTTTAATGGTTGCGTAATAATCCACCAGATGAAAGTCTACCTTTATCAGTAAAATATGCGTGTACTCAGGCAGTCTCAGAGATGGAGTACACATTTTAATGGAAAAATATCTGTGATCACATAATCTTTGCCAAGTAGACTGCGCCAACTTACTTGCCACCTGTGATAATATGATCTTTCCTAACACTGGGAATTCTCTCACGGTTTTGTGTTTAAATGAATAACTGAAGACTGTTGCCCAAGTGTTCTACTTCGTGAGACACTGAGCAGTCCTGTGAACTCTGAGGCAGAGTTCTTTGGATGTGAGGGGTGCCGGGGTGACCCCCTTCTCCCTCCCAGGCATCAACGTAGGGCTCGAGTCACTGGATCTGAGCTGGAATCATTTCCACATTCAGGGAGCTGTGGCCTTGTGCAGCGGTCTGCGGGTAAGGTGCTCTCTGAGGGGTGGTGCTGAGCCCAGGTGGGGGTGACCAGGGCCTCCCATGCCACCATCTTGACTCTTCCTCGGGGTCACCATTGATGAGGGCACGCTGAGCTCTCCCCAGATGCTTTCTGAGTTGCTAGTGTCCCGCATTTCCTGCATCTGAACTTTGTATAGATCCCACCTGCTGAGACCTGGGTGGTATCTTTAGGAACACTCCAAGAGGACAGTTTAATTGAAGAGTAGGGAATGATCAGAACCCAAAAGGAAGGAGTCTCAAGTCCACTTGAGTCTCTGAGCCCAGCTGGGAAGGATCTGGACGGCTCAGGCAGATCTGTCACTCCCGGGACCACTGAGAGCTGTAGAAGTTGGGGCAGTAGGAAGGGTGGGCCACACGTGACCTTGATGCTAGTGCTGCTTCCCCTCCCTGGAGTCTAACGTGACCCTGAAGAAACTGAATCTGTCCATGAACGGCTTTGGCAATGAAGGGGCGCAGGCCCTCGGGGAGGTCTTCAGACTCAACAGCTGCCTGACCCACGTGGATGTCAGCAGTAACAACATCAGCAACGATGGGGCCTCCAAGCTCAGCCGGGGACTGGAGTCCAACGAGACCCTCCAAGTGCTGAAGGTAGTCTCGCCTTGAACTGGGAATGCCCCTCCGTGTGTGTGTGTGTGTGTGTGTGTGTGTGTGTGTGTGCCTCTGAGGTCATGTGAATACCCAGCCTCGGTGCCCAGTGACACCAAGGAGACTCCTGAGAACCTGAACTGAATAAGATTAAGAAACTGCCCCAAATTAGATGTGGTGGCACGTATCCGTAATCCGAGCTACTTAAGAGGCTGCGACAGGAGGATTGTAAATTCAAGGCCAACCTGGGCAACTCCATGAGACTGTATCTCAAAGTAAAATAAAAAGGCTGGGGATGTAGCTTAGTGGTAGATCACTTGCCTACCATGTTCAAGGACCTGCATTTAATTCTCAGCACTACAGAACTGCAGAGAGAGAGGAGGGAAGAAGTTTAAGTTGTGTGCTAAACCAGCCTCTCCTGCCTCTGTCTCAGCCTCTTCCTGTCTCACCTCTCCTCCCACAGCTCTTCCTGAACCCTATAAGTATGGATGGGGCTGTTTTGCTTATCCTGGCCATCAAGAGGAACCCCAAGTCTGTGATGGAAGAGCTTGACATTTCTGTAAGTGATCCACCCTGGCTGCATCACTTGATGGCCGGCCCCGGCTGGAGTGCCTGTGAGACGGGGTGGTCACAGGATGGGACAGCAGGACAGAGACCAGGGAGGGGCCAGTCCTGCTCCTTTGTGACTGAAGTCCCAGAGAACTACAGTTCCCTTCAGAGACGCATCACCCAGTGACCCCCAGTGACCCTACCACCTTGCATTAGCGTCCAGCCCTGAAAGATCTCACTATCCCTCATCTCTACCCCAGACACCAAGTTTCCAATAAATGACCCTTAAGAAATAAACCACAAAGGCTGGGGATTTAGCTCAGTGGCATAAGCGCCTGCCTTGCAAGCAGGCAGTCGTGAGTTCGATAACCGGTACCGATAAAAAGGAAAAAGACAAAAAGAAATAAACCACAGCATGGCCTTTTCCTGTCATTTCGCCAATTATGCTGCCATAAGTCTAAAGAGCCCTGCAATTCCTGCCTGCTCCTGCTCTAGAATGTCCATAGTCTTTGTCCTGCAAGCATGAGTTGAATATTTGAGAAGGCAAAATGTAATCAGAGGCTGGGTGTTTAGCTCATCGGCATAAGCACCTGCCTTGCAAGCAGGCGGTTGTGAGTTCGATCCCCAGTACCGATAAAAAATGAAAAAGACAAAAAAAAAAAATCTTAAAAAACAAAATGTAATCAGAACCCCGTGTAAGGGGCTGGCACAGGTTGAGCAAGCCGCTGGAAGCCAGGTTTGATCACGCACTGTTTTACAGGAGACATTTCCCCCTATGCCACCAGCTCTGAGGGCACTTCCAAAGGAGAGCTCCCATTTGCTGGGGCCACGGCAGGCTGGTTGGAAAGGAGGGGTGTTCTCCCCGGGGACCCACCCTGAAGAACTACACTCACATCCAAATGGACGTCTCAGGGTACGCGTTTGAGGACCGGCCTCCCAACTTGATAGTCCTATCTTGTCCATCTGAGATCAGAGCTGAGCTGGCAGCGTGTGATAAACCACCAGCACTCAACATACACACCTGGCCACAGTCATGTAGGAAACCCACAGACAATCCACAAGCTCTAACGCATCGGAACTATCCCAATCGAGGAGCCTCGGTGCGAGACAAACGGGAAAAGACAGAGCTTCTGATCTTAGCAAGGAGTGGTCTGGTTGGACAGGGAGATGACACATTGGCCGCATCCTCACCAGGGTCCATTTGTCCCTGCTACAGAATGTGCTGGTAACCGAACAGTTTACAAAAATCCTGGATGGGGTATACGCTGCCCACCCGCAGCTGGAAGTGCTGTACGACACAGTGAAGAGCCTCTCCGGAAAGAAACAAGCCATCTCCCTGCGGATAAGACCCATGAAACTGATCCAGGTGAGTGCGGCCTTCTGCTCCACCTCCAGCCTCAAATCAGCCTCCCCAGCGCTTCCCTCCCCAAAGCGTCTATGCAAACCTTTATAACAAGGGTTATTCCCTGAGGATATAGGATCCCCAGTAGTGCTTCTGACTTCCCAAGAGAGAATTGCTGAGCTCTGGCTGAAGTGGATGGGGCTTGGCCCAGAATGGAGTTTACCATGAAGGCCCTCAGTAAGCTCAAAGGCCACTCACTGAGGCGCTCTGGGCCTCAGCCTTTGTACCTGTAAAACGGGTATAACAACAGTAGCTGCCCAAGTAGAGCTGCTTTGGAAGTTTAGTTAATTAATTTGCCCCAAAGTTCTTAAAGTAATGTCTGGCAATGTCTCTCGGATGACTGGTAAGGGCATCCATAGGGATGGCTGTTAGGTGATTTCAGCTAAAGAAAGACATTTGAGTCCTTTATTTCTAACCTGCACCTGGCTCCAGTCTTACACTGTCTCTTGAAAGTCACAGGAAATAGATGTACCTATGAAAAAATCTGAGAACATTAGACCTGAAAAGGGAGCTGCGCCTCCTAGAGCCGTGAGCAGGGCCACTCAAGAGTTCATTGCCAAAAAAAAAAACATGATTCGGGGCTGGGGATTTAGCTCAGAAGCATAAGCGCCTGCCTTGCAAGCAGGCAGTCGTGAGTTCGATCCCTGGTACCAATAAAAAAAAAAAGAGTTCATTGTCCATGGTGGGAAAGGCGTCCACTCCTGGGTGCTATCTGGGAAGACGAACAGGGCTGAGGTTGTGCAGATGCAGGTTCTGCTGTGTGTGCCCCTGACCTGATTGGTCTGCTCCATTGGTCTGCCTCAGTTTCCAGAACGAAAGAAAAAGCTCCTGCATGAAAACTATTGTTGCATGAAGAGTTCTAGAAGGCCAAGGGGCATCTGGTGTGTTTGAGAGCCTGATGGCTTCAGGTGGAAGCAGGGGCAACCTGCTTTGCAAGGGAGTGGTGAACGTAGAGCCAAAGTCACAGATGCCACTGTGCACGCAGTTTGGGCACAAAGAAAGAAAGAAAGAAAGAAAGAAAGAAAGAAAGAAAGAAAGAAAGAAAGAGAGAGAGAGAGAGAGAGAGAAAGAAAGGCATAGAAAAAGAACCATGGGGTAAATACCAAAGCAGGCGTGCAGTGTAAACATATGCCTTGCCTTCGGGGCAACAGTCTGGTTGGAAAAGCAGGATCGGTTCAGTAATAACCAGCAAAAAATATCACCTAATAATAAAGAAGTGAGGAGGGCAGACATATGAGAATCCCACCTAGAGAGCTTGGTAGCTTTGGGCAGGCAGGAAAGAGTGGCTCCCTGCAGAAAGCAGATGGGAGGCCCTTTAGGAGCCGGAAGGATTCTGGGAGCCAGAGGGCATGGGGGTGTTCTAGGAAGGGTTGCTGCCAGCTAAGGGACTGGGGTCCAGCTGCATTGGCAAAGGGGAGTGACCAAAGCTACAGGAATACCGGGGAGGATCCATGTGGTTCCTTTTATTACAGAGAAACCTGGAATTCGAAACTGGAGAGAGAGGTTGGGCTGGATGTGGTGCCCTCCTCGGGTTTCCTGCTCTGAGTTGGAGTTTGATTCTGGTGGATTAGGGAGCCAGCGTGGGAGTGGGAAACCAAAGAGAACACAAATGCTAGACGTGGAATAATTTGCCTGAGAATGACAATGGAAGTGAAGGATAAATGCAAAAGATGTCATGAGGACTGAGTTTGGTGACACGCAAGTGTAATCCCATCACTCTAGGAGGCTGAGACAGGAGAATCACAAATTCAAGCCCAGCCTGGGCAAACAGTCAGATAATAAGACTCTGCCTTCAAGTTAAAAATAAAAACAGGCTAGGGGTGTAGCTCAGCACCAAAGCCATCGGTACAATTTCTAATACCAAAAAAAATAAAAATAAAAATTCACTTATCCTAAGGCAGGAGGCAGCAACTCACAAGTGACAAACAGTGGCCCTATTCCTGACCCTTGTCTCCTATCCAGGGTATCTGCCTTATCTTAGGGCAGGTAGCACTTACACCCAGGTGGGACAGCCTTAACTCTAGCATCTCACCATGAACCAACCCTAGCTTTGCACCCTTGACCCCAGCATCACACACCTACATCCAGTCACCTCCAACGTGATCACATAAGGCTTTGGGAGGACATCTAGGCACAAACCATAACAACCTTTGTACCTCTGTTGCTTGTCTTGCCCAGTTCTTTGTTCAGGACAAGAATCTGCAAAGCATCTGTAGAAGGAGCACCTCTAGAACCCTGGTAACAAGGATAAGTCAAATTAACATAGACAGGATTTTCTCAAATCATCAGGCTCAAAGGCTCCACTTAGAAACTAAAACTATAGCAAAACATCTGGTATTGTGTTAGTGTATAATGTTAATGATAATAATAACAATAATGGAATCAAACAAAGATAAAACCACATTCCATCCAAGGGGCTATAAAAGAAATACATTTTTTTTAAAAGAAGTGTTCAGAGAAATGCTATTTGCAAAACATTTTATTTAATGTTATCAAGTCAAAGGCTGACAGGAAGGGGAAAAAGAGGAAGGGAAGAAACGCAGCTCACTCATGAAGTCTAGCAGATTTGTTGCTGAATCTTTTACACCGTCCATGCTTTTATCCCAGTCATATTCTATCTTCCAAACCCAAACCTCTAAACTGAAAAGGATACAATCAGAGCAACTTAGGCCACTAACAAAACTAACACCATTGAGCCTGAAGTTATTCCTTTACTCTGGCATGAATGCAGTCGATGTTTCATTAATAAACAGCAAAATTTATTTAGGAAAATAAAAGATGATCGCTGCTTCCGCTTGAGCAGGAAGCTGCACCACTGAGATATACTCCCCACCCACCCACCCCTGCGGACACTACTGCAGCTGCCCGTGCTGCCCCTCTCCCAGCCAGACCCCTCACACCACCCTCGTACACACACATCTCATCCAGGTGTCGGTGCACCGATCCACGGAGACTCTGTGCTGGGAGAGTCCCAGCTCTCCAGCCTGTGCCTCCTGGACAGCATGCTGGGAAGGCCTGAGTGGGCCCAGGGTCACCATGAGCCCTGCCACTGCGGTCAGTAACAGCGTGCAGAGTGAGCCTGAGGGGAGTCCACGCTGGCTGAGTTGGATGAGACGCAGGGGCTGTTGAAGAGTGGAGCTGGCTACCTAGCGGAGCTGGTCACCCCGGTAGGGTGAGAGGCAGTGTCTCCCAAACAGAGCATGTGGGAAGGCTAGCAGAGGACCAAGATGCGCCCTGAGGACTCCCTGAGGCAGAGGATGCTGGAGAGTGGCCACCAGTGTGGCAGGGACTGGGCTGGGGGGCTTTGAGCATGGGAACGGAAAAGAAACAAAAACAAGGGCCCAAAAGAATATTCCTGATGTTGAAAAAGTGTATACAGGGGCTGGGGATTTAGCTCAGCGGCATAAGCACCTGCCTTGCAAGTGTGCAGTCGTGAGTTTGATCCCTGGTACCGATAAAAATGAAAAAGACAAAAAAGAAAAGAAAAGAAAAAGTGTATACATGGGCCAGAGATTTATCTCAGCAGCACAAGCACCTGCCTGGCAAACGCATGGTCGTGAGTTCGATCCCCGGTACCCTAAAAGAAAAAAGAAAGAGTGTACACAGTGAGTTCAATACCAGCCTGGGCTACACAGTGAGTTTAAGGCCAGCCTCAACCACATGCTAAGATTCTATCTCAAAAACAAAACAAAACAAAAACAAAAGTTCTCATATTGTATTAGTATAGTGCATTTGTAAAACAGTAGAGGCTGGGGCTGGGAATTTAGCTCAGCGGCATTAAGCACCTGCCTTGCAAGCAGGGGCTCGTGAGTTCGCCAGTACCAATACAAAGAAAAAAAAAAATAGAGGCTGCAGAAAGATGACAGATGAATAATAGATAGATAGATAGATAATATATGCCAAGATAGTAGGATTAGATTTATGGATTATTTTTTAATTTCTTTATTCTACTAATCTAAAATTGCCTTCCAATGTAATATTTTAAAAGGAAGAAAAAAATCTTTTGTAATAGTAGTACTAGGGATTGAATCCAGGACCTTTGTACTGAGCTACATCCCCAGTCCTTTCATTATGTTTTAGTTCCAGACAGGACCCCGTAAGTTGCCACACTGCCTGGGTTGGGCTCGAATCTGCAGTCCACCTGCCTCAACTTTCCAGAGCGTCGGGACTTTAAATATGCACCATACCTTCCACCTTGAAACTTTATTTTTAAAGTTGTTCTCCACATGTGCATTTGTGGGGATCTATGAGGATCCTAAGGGTCCCTCGTCTGGCCAGCCACACCAGACGTGGCTGTGCTTTGCTCCTATGACCTCTGAGCTACCAACAGCTCACCCACTCTTCCCAGGGCTTGTCTATAACTGGTCTTAATAGAGGTCACTTCAAACCGAGGAAAGTGTGTAGAGAAGGTCACTATGGCGACCCCGGTGGAGCTGTGGCACCCTAACAGCATGGACTTGTTAAACTGATGGGTGGATGACCGCATGGAGCCACTGCTCAGTGGGCTGGGGCAGGGGGAGCTCCGGTGGCCTGCAGTCTGGCCCAGATCTTCAGCAGCTGCTAATGCTAACACTGAGAGACTGTGGCTCTGAGTGCTGTCTCCTCTTCCCTCAGCCTCTCTGGCTGGGTGGTGGCTTAGGGGACCT
Organism: Cavia porcellus; assembly: GCF_034190915.1. Classification (NCBI taxonomy): domain Eukaryota; kingdom Metazoa; phylum Chordata; class Mammalia; order Rodentia; family Caviidae; genus Cavia; species Cavia porcellus. The sequence goes on along the minus strand of NW_026947514.1, from coordinate 25,522,985 downwards.
CAAGGAAGAGAGGGTTTGGAGGAGTGACAGCTACGATAAGGGATGTCCTGCCTCTTGCAGAGCTATGCAGACCAGCACAAAATCAAACTTGTGGACTTCTTCAGGAGCTTGAGCCCAGCTAGAAGGATGGAGATGCCTGTGGGCGAGTTCCGGAAAGCTCTGCTACAGGTGCGCTGGGTCCTGGCAGCAGCAGGCTCTGAGTGTGTGCGCATGCGTGTACGCATGCACACGCATGCGCGCGTGTGTGTGTGCATGTGTATGTTTGTGTCAATTAAGGTGTGTTATGTACATATACCAACTCCTTATGATGAATGTTATTAGGCATAGCAAGCATGTACTAATAAGAGAGTGCGAGAGAAGGAATGGAGGAGGAGCAGGAGAACAGGGAAGACCACAGAAATACACTTCTCTGAGCTTCCTGGGACTGGCTGTGGACACTCACCTCTTTTATCTTGACCCAGAGGGAACCCCAGGCCCTCCCTTAGCCCCTGCCCAAGTCCTTCCCTAGGTGTGCCCAGTGCCACTGATTACCCAAAATACCACATCCTTTAACCTGGAGTTCTCTTTCCCCGTGGCATATTGCTACCAGGAGGTTGAGAAGGAGAGTAGGAGGAGTGGCCCCATCCGTCCCACCCAAGGGGCCCAGGAGCCCCACCTTTGGCCGTGGTCCTATCCTGCCTGAAATCCCACATTCCCCTCACCTCCCCCACACAGTGAAGATGCTCAAGGCCCCCTGAAATGCACTCAGGAAGGTCCATCACCAGAGCATCCTAGGAGGGCTCTGGTCCCAGGAGAGGACATTCTGGTTTCTGGGTGGCCCAGGCAGGGGTGAATAAGACACTCAGTGCCCAGAGCCATGATCAAGAGGGCCTGGCCAGGACTCAGAGCTGGGAGCAAGATGAACTTTGCGTGATCCAAAGGAGAGCCCACCTGCTGCCCCTGGATCCTGAGCTCCAGCCTCACTGCTCCCCAGAAGAGGGGAGTCCGGGAAAGACCTGTGGATGGAAGCTTCCTGCATCCCCCCATGTGGTGGGTTGGGTCTGCTCTCACCTCTCAGTTGCTACTCATAGACCTGAGAGGAGAGAGATGTTACAGGCATCGCTGGAGACAGGTGAGCAGAGAACTCTGTAACATTCTCATCCATGCCCTCAGCAAAACAAGGTCCCTATGGACCGGAACCAAGTCAAGGATCTGATCAAGAAGCTAGAAGAGACCAAGGGCATGGTGAACTTCAGGTGAGCCCAAGCCCAGGTCCTACCCCTGTGCTCCAAGGAGATCCTGAGGTGCACATGAGTTCCTGGGGCCACCAGGCTGTGCTCTATGAGGGAGAGCCTGTCCAGTGCAGTGGCCTCATCGCTGTGCACCTTCCTTGCCATCTGCAGCTCCCTCCTGTAATGAAGCTTGAGCCGTGGTCCTGCCTTGGGGGCCAGGCAGGCGCTGCCACCCACAGGAGAGAGATGAGATGCACCTGCTCGGGCCCTGCCCAGGTGAGGAGAGGAACTGGGGTGTGTGCCAGTTCCCAGCCAGGGTATTGATGTTTCAGCTGGCTCTGGCAAAACCAATAGAGACAAATAAGAGGGCCAGCGGAGGGTCCTGGAGGTGCCCAGATTGCAGCAGGTGCCAAGTCCAGCAAGTGTGCAGACAGGGTCAGGTGGCCGAGAGGCAGAACTGGGGCTTGGGTTCCCAGGTTCCCAGGTAGGGGTCTCAGGGCCACCTCCAATCATCCCTTAGAATGCATGCACGAGGGGCTGGGGATTTAGCTCAGCGGCATAAGCACCTGCCTTGCAAGCAGGCAGTCGTGAGTTCGATCCCTGGTACCAATAAAAAAAAACGAAAAAGACCCCCCCCAAAAAAAAGAATGCATGCACGGCTTTGTGGAGTCTGCTGGAAGAGCAGAACTGTAGCTTTATAACTGCGTGAATCTTTTCCCTTTTTTGTTACAAAAATCTATCTCCTTATAAAAATCTAAATCCAAGCCGGGCGTGGTGGCTCACGCCTGTAATCCCAGCACTTGGGAGGCTGAGGTGGGAGGATCGTCGCGAGTTCGAGACCAGCCTGGGCTACAAAGTGAGCTCAAGGCCAGCCTGAACTGCATAGTGAAACCCTGTCTCAAAAAGACAAAAAAAAATCATCTAAACCCACAGATGAATAGCAAAAAGAAAATGAAGGTCCTCTTAAGTCTCCCCCACCCAGTTCATTCTGCTTCCACAAATGGCTCTTGAGACAAATTCAGGGGAGCGTCTCATGCCTTTTCATGTACTCATAACTGTGTGTGTGTGCACATGCATGTGCATGCAGGAACATAAGTGTAGGTGTAAGAAAGAGAATAGTTTAAAGCACAGGCTCGGGATGGGAATATAGCTCAGCAGCACAACACCTGCCTGGCAAGCGTGAGGTCATAAGTTTGATTTCCGGTACCCAAAAAAAAAAAAGCATGGGCTCCAGGGCCGCACTGCCCGAGTTCTAATCCCGGCTCCCAGCTCCCCAAGTCAGTCTCTGTGCCTCGATTCCTCTTCTGTGTGATGGGGCCAATAATTGTAACCGCAGCTCAGGAGTTTCTGAGGATCAAAGGAGATGCTGCCTGTGGGGCATCTGGAGCACTGCTTGGCACACGGTAGGTACACTCATAGCACACACACATGTGCTCTTAATACAGATTATTTCAGACACAGGACAGGCGTGTGAACATAAACAGAATCAGACCTCTGGACTTGCTTTGCCTTTGACAGCACATCTTGGTGACCTTTCTATTTAGATCCATCTCAGACTTTTTAACTGTCACATGGTACAGCCACCCCGCAATTTGATCTCATTTTCATGGGCATTGGAGCTAATATTTTTCTGCTATGAATAGCAGTCACGCACAGCCACCTGTATAGTGTCTGCACATCTGCATTCCCCTAATACAGGTTTGTGGGGTGTACCCTGTATGGCTGGTCAGAGAGTATGCACACTCTAAAATTTAAATCTCTGATCCCAGGCCAGTCGTGTAAATCACTCTGCAGCCGCAGGCCGACACTGAATTTAAACTACATTCAACCTTCTGCCAAGATGACAGTTTTCCAAATGTCTTCTTTGAACCTGAGCCACCTAACAGTCTCCCCCATCAGCCAAGAACCTTCATGGACCTGCTCCTGATTCCCTGGCCTTTCAAGCCGGTTCCTTCAGAGTGCGAAAGTCCCTGTGAGGGTGGAGTCCCCTGGCAAGGGGGACAGTGGCAGCAAGGAGAGAAGAATCGACAAGTGCCATGGCCAGGGCTGCACACAAGTGAATAAAATCCTGCTTGATTCTGGGCACCTCGGGGCTGCTGGTGGTGTACCCTGTGCAGGGGCAGCGAGCCTCCAACTTTTAGGACCACTGGTGGGCAGGTTCTGGGAGACCTTGTAAAGAGCCTCACAGACAAACTGGGAATGTAGTGGGCTCTCTGGGCAGAATGAGCCACCAGGAAGAAGCCAGAGCACAAACGCAGGTGTTCCAGGGTGGAGGTTAGGGGCAGAGGACACCGAGACTGAGGAGGGGGGAGATTAGAAGCAAATCCCAAGGGTTCACAATCAGGGAGCCCAGGGCAGGAGATCAAGAGACCTGGCACCAAGCTGTGGCCAGCACCACCTGAAGTTTGTACCTCAGTGGTTCCACCTGAGAAATGGGAACAATGAAATGACTTCCTGATCCATCCCAGAATTCTTCCCTCTCATCTCCCCTCCATTCTTCTTTCTTTCTTTCTTTCTTTCTTTCTTTCTTTCTTTTTCTTTCTTCCCACAGCTTTAAGGATGAAACCCAGAGTCTGACACATGCTAGGCAAGCACTGAATCACATTCCTAGCCCATGTTTAATCACATTCCTAGCCCATGTATATCTTCATCCAATTGTAAACTTTATTTTGAAACTAGATCTTGCTGTGTATCCCAGGCTGGTCTCGAATTTGCCGTCCTCCTGCCTCAGCCTCCCAGTAGCTGGGAATAATGGCCGGATACCAACAAGGGCAGGCACGGGATCAGATAGTCAGAGGGGTTCCCCTAACACACAAGCACTGCGTAAGGCTCACTCCTGCGTGTATTCCTCCAGGTGCATTTCCATCAACCAGGTGGTGAAATGGGGGCTCGGAATCAAAATTAGGATGGGGAAAATAAAAAAAGCAACAAGAAACTCATAGGCACGTTAAGTGCTCTGTGCACACCTGGCCTGTCTACCTTTCAAAACTTTCATAATCCACGAAATTCTCTCTGTTCTCTGCCTCTAACCAGGCATCCAAAAACTGCTGGCGTCTGGGTGGGACCCTAAGAATTAAGGGGGCCAGAAGAAGCAGCCATGCAGCATCCAAATGTGTACTGAACAAATTGCAGGCCTGTGATGGTTACAGATCAATAAAACTGATATTTTTCCAAAATACTTAACACCTTTTACATAACATTGAAAAGACAACAATTATTCTTCCCTGCTTTTGTTTTGAGTGGATTTTGGAAATGATGCGGATCACGAGGGGCTAAAATCTACCCCCACCCCAACCCGGGCCCTGCAGGCCACCCCTCGACACGGGGTGCTCCCCAAGTAAGCGAGGGCTGAGTGACCAAGCCCTAAAGCTGCCCAAACCCGAAGTCATTCCGTCTGTGGCCGCTAGGTGGCAGGTCAGCCCCAAAAGTCCCAACGAGGACGTTTTGAAAAGTTCCCTGAATTCTAAGTCTGCGGTGCACTTCTTCAGACCTCCACCCCCACGACAGTTTCTGCTCCAAGACCCCAGCCTGACATCCGAGCCCCAAAGATCCAGCAGCTGATACCTGGACAGATCGTGCCACACTTGTGTTCAAATTGTTCCCATCACGATTCAGGGTTACTGATGGCTCCATTGCATCCTTGCAAAGAGAAAGAAAATTAGGTGCCCAGGCAGAGCTCCATAGACTGGCAGTGCCCTCCAGACAGCCCGTCCTCCATCCCCAGCTCCGTGCATCTTGAAGCACCAGGAGGGGGGCCCCCGGGAGACTCCGTGCAGTGACGACTGTTTACAGTTGCCAAAGTGGAGGCCTGGAGAAACCAAGCTCCTGCCCAGGGTCCCCCAGCAAGTGAGGGGCAATGTCGAGAAGCAGCCCCTGGCGGTGCGGCTTTGACTCCCCGAGGTCTTAACCACTATGCTTCCCGGCCCCTCTGCGGCGACTTGGGGCAGCATTAAATGCACTCTTTCCACTGGCTCCCTTTCTGAGCCCAGAGAGGAATAAATAATGATAGCAGACAAGCTCTGGCCAGGCCGGACTGACCAACAGGAGTAACATATGGGAATGAAACTCCCAGCCTACTAGATGTTCCGAACGAGTTCGTGTTCGCTAAAACCAAAGAATGGATTTTAGGAACAATGGAGGTTAAGAGCAGAATATACCTATTGAGAGAAAAAAAGCTGCTTGTCTGAGAGAGAGACAGAAGGAGTCCCAAGTGGGTTACTGTCGGGGTCGCTCCCGGCCGGCAGGAAAGACACACGACAAAGTCTGGCGGTGTGCAACCTTGCCTTTATTTGTCTCCGCGTGGGCCCCGCGAGGCCTCCTCTCTGCCACCAGCCCTTTCTCGCCAGTGGACTTTCTCTATCTCTCTCTGTGCTTTCTCTGTGCTTCTCCCTTGTGGCGGGAGAGGCATTTACTTTTATAGGGTAACAGTGGCCAATCAGTTCAAAGCGCGCGATGCGGGCTGATTGGCTAACATCAGTTGTTGCTAGGCAGACTATCTTACAGAGCGGGTTGTTTAAGTCGCCAGCGCAATCAGGGGGCAGGAAGCAGGCGCCAACTTGACTCACTCGATGGGAGGGGCAATCTAGCTCAGGCTCCGCTCCCACCCACAGGCCCTACGTCCGCCAAGTAAGGCGACCGGTGTCGGCCGTGGCTCCCAACATCTCCCCCTAATTTATTTACTTTGAATGAATGTATGCATCGCAGCCCGCCCTGGATCGAGTGCAGAGGCTTATGCCCTGTGTTGAGGCCCACCGTAGGCCCTTGGCTTGGACCCTGGTCGGCCGCCCCCGGGTCTGCCAAGGCCTTGAGACCCTCGTCCTTTTTCCAGGGCCAGGAGTGAACTGGACGGAACCTGGATGCACATAGGCATGCACTCATGCCCCTCCGTGTGATCCCCTCGGAGAGGCATCTAGATCTGGTCAGATTCTAGTAATCCAGCGGCTTTCGTGCGCCATGGGGTAGGGCCTGGCTTAGGTCGAGTCGTGCTGGGGAGGCACGCTCTTACCCGTCATTGACTCACCTACCCTGCTGTGTGGTGTCATTAGGGAAGGAATGCGGAAGACCCGCCACACCTAGACCCGGTCGTAGGCCAGAGCGAGCCATGCGTAGGCCTGGGGGTCATTGTGCCCATCACGGGCTGCTGCCAGGGCTGCATGGGCAACCAGGCGTACTTGACGCCGGGCCGCCGCAAGGCACCCATTAATAAATGATGTGACCCATCGGAGCAAGAATGGTCCTACAAGTAAGAACAGAAGCAAGGAGCACAGGGGACCTAACAATGGTAAAACATAGGGGAGCAAGCCATTCCAGGCTCCCCAAAAAGGGATTGTCCTGCAGTTTTTTTAGGGCTCATCTTGTTGTTGGGTCTGCGGTTGGCCTCTGGTGGAACAGGCCTGATCTTTAGTCGAGGGACTTGTCGCGTCAACCTCTCTGGGACCCACAGTGGTTTTCGTCCCGGTTCCTGCGGAAAAACACAAACCGCGCCTCGGTTCCAGCTAACCACTGGATCCGGGCCCATCCATTGTCATGCCATAGATAACCGCGCCTTTGGAGGCAGGCCTTGGCTTACTCCCCCTTTTTGTTTTTTATTTTTTATTTTTTATTTTTTTTTATTTTTGGTCTTTTTCGTTTTTTTTTTTTTTTTTTTTTTTTTTATCGTTGCCAGGGATCGAACTCGCGATTGCCTGCTTACAAGGCAGGCGCTTATGCCGCTAAGCTAAATCCCCAGCCCCCGTTTCCTCAACCGGCGTTTTTCTCAGCCTGCTCGGCAGAGTAGCCGCCCATGAAAATACCGTCCGCCCCGCGGCGCAACGTCATAGGACGGCGGTCGAGACAGAGTGGAACGGGGCGTCACTTCCTGTGCCGGCTGAGAGAAGGGAGGGTTCCCTGTAGCGGCCTCTCGGCGGGGAGCCGCTTCTGGAAAAGAGCTCCAGGGCGGAGCGGATGGCTCTCTATCTCCTCCCCGCCAGAGAGCGCTCGGGGGCCCTTTCTCCTCTCTCTGCTTTTTTCGAGCGGCGCACGCACACAATTCGCGGCGCAACTCGGCATAGGAGTCAAGGCATGCATGTATCATTTTCCACAGGGGGCGAATAGCCGGCGAAATATCGCCTCCCAATTCCGCCGAGGCGAGGTCCCCGCCTAACTTCTCCCATGACGGCAGGTTTAAATGCCCTGTGGGTAAAAACCAGGGAGCCACCCTATCTACCTCTGCTATGAATAGTTTCAGTGTTTTTTGACCTACCCTGAGGTCTCTAGCTTTTAAAAGCTTCCTAAGGGCCTTCACCAAGGGCCGCGCCTCCGCGCTCGGTAAATTACCCATCCTCAACCTCTAAGGGCTGTTACTCACCGCGTGTGACTTAGAGAACCCGTCACCTACGCGTGAGCCTGAGGGGAGTCTAAAAGCCCTGTAGGTGCGCGCCACCCAGAGCCCAGGCTTATCCCCAACTCACCTGTCCGGCAGCACCACGCTGGAGCGTTGCACACCACCACCGTGTCTCGGGGTTGATCAGTCCCCGAGCGGGTCACCAAATGTCGGGGTCGCTCCCAGCCGGCAGGAAAGACACACGACAAAGTCTGGCGGTGTGCAACCTTGCCTTTATTTGTCTCCTCGTGGGCCCCGCGAGGCCTCCTCTCTGCCACCAGCCCTTTCTCGCCAGTGGACTTTCTCTATCTCTCTCTGTGCTTTCTCTGTGCTTCTCCCTTGTGGCGGGAGAGGCATTTACTTTTATAGGGTAACAGTGGCCAATCAGTTCAAAGCGCGCGATGCGGGCTGATTGGCTAACATCAGTTGTTGCTAGGCAGACTATCTTACAGAGCGGGTTGTTTAAGTCGCCAGCGCAATCAGGGGGCAGGAAGCAGGCGCCAACTTGACTCACTCGATGGGAGGGGCAATCTAGCTCAGGCTCCGCTCCCACCCACAGGCCCTACGTCCGCCAAGTAAGGCGACCGGTGTCTGCCGCGGCTCCCAACAGGTTACCAAAGACTCTTTTTTCGAGGGACTTTATTATAGAGTAAAACCGGTCCAAGTGGGGGGGGGACACCTCAAAACATGGGCATAAAGTGGAACAGAACTGTGGTCAACCCATAAGATTGCTTGCCCGGGTAAAACTGATTAAATCAGGAGCAAATGGGAAAGCAAGTCACATAGTAAGCAGGCATACTTATCAGCTGTGCCCCTTCCTGTAGGGGCTGGGATGCTGACTCCTGACCTCCTCAGGGTGACAGAGAGCTATGTGGACTGTCCATCCTCGGGATGTGGTTGTATTTCCTTTGCCTTTTGTCTTGAGATCTGGCCCGCAGCAGGAAGGACTGTCTCTTTCAAGGCTGCAAGGTATCTGAACTTCTGCTCTGGCTCCTTGGAGGGCCCAGCCTGTCTGACTGCCTATGATATTTCTAACTCAGCTAGCTGCTGTAACAGGAGGGACATGGAGGAAAGCTGCAATGCTTTGCTGTGGCCAAGTACAGACCAATGTGCCCTCCCGCCAGCCTGGCTGCTCAGACGCTGCACAGGAGGCCGCAGGGGTAGAGGAGGGGTGCGGACAGTGCCCATGTGAATCCCGGCATTTCACAGTTGCGGATTCGAGTTTTGTCTGGCTGTACAAATCGCCAGTTCTGTGACCTTGAACCACCATCACTGTGCCCTCCCTTCCCCCATCTGTAAGTGGAGGTGATGACAGGACCCCTCTTTATAGGTTGCTGTGAAGATTTAATGGAACCACTCATATGGACACCCAGCCCAGAGTCTGGCCTGCAGTCAGCATGGCTCCTGAGTCTCCTAGACTCAGCTGCTTCCAGCAGGGCACAGTAGGGACTGAACAGCCGCTTCTCTGGCACATGAATCACTGGGCCCTGAGAATGTCTTCATGGGAGGCATCCAGACCTCAGGCCTTGGCTTCACACTTGTGTGATAAGAAGGATTTGCCCAGGGTCTTAAGAAGAATCAGCGGAAGGCAGGGTAGTGGCCCGAGGCGATGCGGAGGTGGCTGGGCAGTGCAACCTCCTAGCAGGACACGCCACCCACCTCCTGGCTGCTGTCCTCAGCTAGGGAGCACCCCACCTTCCACACCTCAGGGGAGGCAGCTGGGACCCGGCCTGCTGTCCACCCCAGATTCAAGCGCAGGCATCCAAGGAGTTGAGGGCCACGCAGCGGTCCCTCTGACCCCCGCAGGCCAGAGGCATCATTGCAGCAGTGGCGCCTAGGGTGCCATCGGGCTCCGGCACCTGCAGGTCAGGGAGGCAGCTGCTGCTTCCTCTTGCGTCTGCTTTGGGAGCAGCTGCAGAGGCTGCAGTGCACCAGCCTACCTGGCTGAGTGGGGCTTGGGATTTGTTTTGTTCAAACAAAAGAAAGCAATGATTAGCAAGGCCTGCCTGTGTCCTGAATGCTGGCCTCTGGCCAGTGGCCTCCAACCAGAGAAAAAGAACAGTTCACTTTCAGGAAACAGACATCCTGGAGGGGAGGGGACCCACAGGCAGCTGGCTCAAAGCTGCTCTAACCCAGGGGTGTCTCACTTCTGGAAGGACAGCAGGGTGACAATCAGAGGCCCATTGTTGTATGGTCACTGCCTTGGGGAGTGCATGGGTGAACCAGGACCAGATAACCAGCTGGCTGCTGCGGCTTCCAAGATACCCGGCAGGCAGCCCTTGTGCTAGTGTGGCTGTGCAGAGGGTCAGAAAAGAAGAGAGCTGGCGTGGGGCTGGGAATGCGGCTCAGTGGCAGAGCACTTGCCTACTGTGCCTGAGACCCTGGCCTCAGTCCCTAGCACTGCCAAAAAATAAGCAAAACAACCTGGTCCTTTTTCCCAGATCCTGTCAAAAGGCTGCAAAATCCCTGGGAATTTCCTGAGTGACCATGTCTTTGTTATGCTAACGAGAAGGCTCAGGCACCAGCTAGATAGCTTCGGAGGAGGGCTGGTCACCGGGAAAGATTATCCCGTGACTAGAGGTGGGGGTTCAGTCCTTAGACTTCCAGGCAAGAGAAGGTGCAAGGGGGGGCACCCTCAATCACTGCCACCTGATCAGATGCCAGTAAAACCCTGGGCGCTGAGGCTAATGGGTCAGAGTGTGATGTGCCCCATCCCGCAGAGCCTCGCACCCCACCAGGTCTTGCATGGTGTGAGTCTGTACCGGGCTGTCCCTGGGCTCATGCTTCAGAAGGCAGCTGTGATGGGAGGAACAGTGCTGCCAATGGGCTTGTGCCCAGTGTTAGGAGAGTCCCAGCAGTCCTGCCCAGCATGCCAATCCAAGGACCCAGTGGAGTTCTCATCCTGAATTTAGCTAGAAGAAGTCAAGGCTTCAACTCGCAATCCTGTTCCCAAGAGAAACTGCTCCTGAGGGACATGGTCGTATCTTAGCTGATCTGTCTGAGGCTCAGCTGTTCTCGGAACCCAAGGTAACTGCAGGTTTAGGGCGGTAGCTGGAGACTTCCGGGCACCGCCCCCAGGGATGTAGCACAGGATGTCGTAAAAGCTGACAGCTGTTTATGAGAGTGGTAGCCCATGGGTTTGAGAAGAGTCTTGAGCAACTGAGTGAAAACCTGGCTCAAAAAATTTGAAATGAGGCTGGGGGTGTAGCTCAGTGTTACAGCACTTACCTAGCACGCATGAACCCTTGGATTCCATCCCCGGCACCAGAAAACAGAAAAGTTGACCACTGAATGTCCCTGCAAATCTTAAATATACCTTAACTCCTCTCAGCTTGGTGGACAAGAAACGTAAGGTAAATTTAGGGCTAATTAACCCGTATTACCGGTTTTTAATCAGATTCTCCTTAAGTGATCAGAATGTCCACATGCAGAGCTGAGCAGGAATCTAACTAAATGTTAATGAAATAAAGGAGACAGGCGGAAAATGAAGGCCCGAGATATTGAGCTTTATCCTGTTTGTGGTTACCCACTGGGCATCTGCAGACAGCAGTGGAGTCGGTGCTTTTTAGCAAAAGCCGCCTCTAAGTCCCTAGGTTTATTTTAGAAAATCATCTAAAATGAGAAGATAACAAGAACTCCCAAGGTTGTAGCTGGGTGGTCAGAAGCACAGGCATCTTGGGGATCCCACTTGCAGCTGGAGTCTGAAGCAGGGACTGACCTGCGGGGGTTTGGGCCCCCAGCAGTGGAGTGTCATGGTAACTGTGGGGTGCATAGCGTCAAAAATTGCAGTGCATCCAATAGGTGCTCCCCCATCTTGGGGGGCAATGGAACCCGGGTACACAACAGCATTCTCACATTTGAATTTTAGTGTGCGCTCCACTGCGTCCATTTCCCAAGGCGCGCGCGGGGGGGGGGGGCACTTCTCTGGTACGTAAACCCCAGACCTCCTGCTTTTTAGGAGCCTGACACTCCCGCAGGAACGCACCACTCCCGGCTGTGCTTCTGTTTTCCCAGCAGAGGGCGCGCCAGCCTCACAGGTCGTCCATCCTTACATGGCTTTCAGAGGCCTGGTGAAGAACTCTAGATAAGCAAACCAAGCATACTGGCTCAGGGAAATCAGATTCTCATCAAATGCCCCCCAAAAGGCAACCATGCAATTTACTTCAGCACCACAGGTCACAGTGGGGAGCCTGGGCCAGAACCCTCAACCTACCAGGAGAGCAGGCCCACCATCCAGGTTCTACGGGGACTGTGTGGGATTTAGAAACATTCATTCATTCATTTTTGATTTGTTTGTTTATTTTTGTGGTACCAGGGATCGAACTCACGACCGTGTGCTTGCCAGGCAGGCGCTTACGCAGCTGAGCTAAACCCCAGTCCCTATTTTTGATTTTTTGAGACAGGGTCTCGCTATGTATACAGGCTGGTCTTGTACTCTTTTTTTTTTTAATTTTTTTTATTTTTTGCATTTAGGTCTTGTACTCTTACCCAAGCAATTCTCCTGCTTTGGCCTCCTGAGGCCTGGGATTACAGGCATGCATTGCCATGACCAGCTGACACATTTTTTTAAGCTGCCAATGCCATACACACAACGGGGTCTTGGACAGGGCCTCACAGCTGCCAGGAGCCTTGAAGTCCAAATGTGGTGGCTTCTCAGGATGTGGCCTGCCTGGCCGTCCCCCAGTGTGCTGTGCCCCAGGAGGAGAGAAGGGGACTTTGGCTCCTGAGGTCCTGGGCTTGGAGCCTTGTCTGGGTCTCCCAGACTCTCTCCTCACCACCATTTTTGCAGGCAGGCCAAGAACACCTGTCTGTCACACCTGGGAGGCTTCATGGCCACACCTGCTGCTCTGAGGGGCAGCGGGAGGCGGTGCTGGGCCACATCCTTCCTCACTCACTCACTGTTCTTTCAAAATTATAAAATTAATGACCCTCAAAATGCCTTTCCCAGGACACTGCATTCAAGAAATCACCTCTTCTTGAAATTAGTAAGGGAAAATCAAAACCCTAGAATATAAATCCTGCTGGGTGTGGTGGTACACACCTGACATCCCAGCACTCGGGAGGCCGAAGCAGGAGAACCATCTCAAATTCAAGGGTAACCTGCACCACACAGTGAGTTCAAACCCAGCCTGAACTACACAGCGAGACTGTCTGTCCCTAAAACCAAAACCAAAGCTAACAAAATAGCATTAAATCTTCTGAGAAAGGGAAAGGATTTCAATTAAATTCAATACCTACTTAATAAGGCTTGCCCTGTGTCCAGTGCCATTGTGCATGTGTTTGGGACAAGTAGTCCACAAAAAAAGATAAACGTCTGTCCCTTACATTGAGGTGTTTGTGATCTATCAAGGAGAAACTGACACCAAATACTGCATTCGGTAAATGAACAAATCTTACCCTGTGTTGTACAAAAAAATAGCCAGGAAGGGAGGTTTAAGACCTGTGGGTGGGGTGGGGTGGGGAAGGATACAGTAAAACAGGTGAGAAGTGGTTTTGAGCAGACTGGGGAGGGGGGAAGGGTGAGAGTGGGGATGGACAGACGGCCCCTGGGTGAAAAGGGAAACTCAGAGGAGAAGAGGCTGAGCTGAGAGCACCCAGGGCATCTGAGGACAGCGAGGCGGCAGGCGGCAGGCAGGGAAGGAATTCTGGGGAAGCCGGCCAGCAGGGTGGGGCCTCGCAGGCCACTGTTAAATGGGTGTGGGTGACCCGCCTGGTCTCCTAGAGAAGCCAGCAAACTCCAGCCTTCTAAAGGATCAGCCCTTAGGGATTCAGGAAAACCCTTTGGGAGGTGATTGTGGTAATCCAGGCAGGAGGTGGAGCTGGCTCACATGGGGCGGAAGGAACTGAGAGCCAGCCAGGTTTCCTAAGACACGGTTTTGGCTTCCACCAGCAATGGTGGGAGAAAGCCAACGGCCCAGACAGCCGCAGGGCAAGCCAGAGCCCTGGGAGGAGAGTCTCCACCATACAGATGCTCCCGGGTGCTGGCGGGCAGAGACAGAGAAAGGCAGGCACTCATTCGGGGACCTCTATTAGCGAGGTCCAGCAAGGGCTTTGGCAGAGCGGCTGGCCTGGGGTGTGTACCCTGCAGCTGCCCAGGACCTCTGCATGACGGGCCAAGGGTGCAGCTGGACTAGAGGTCTCCCGGAAGGAAGGACCTGCCCAACACCTTGAGTAGGGGAGACAGGGCCTCTTTCTCCCTTGCCCCAAGCTCTTTCTATGATGCCCAGTCTGGTGCTGCCCCCTTTCCAGCCCAGGCTGGGTGATGGGCTCTATTTTGGGTTCTCCGCCCCCAACGTTCATTAACTTCTCAGAATTTGTCAAAGAAGGGGAGGAAGTGCCGCCCAGTGGTTGGCACATGGGCTTGGTGTTGGACTGGCCCACGTGGCCGCCTTCTTCCTTCCCTTATTATGTATGTAAGTCCTGTTCTGGGCCAGGTGTTGTGTGTGACACCAACCGGGGCTGCACCCTGGACATCACATCGAAGCCGTGACCTCCCATGTGGCAGCTCCACTCGGGGACGGGCAGCACGGAGCCCTGACAAGGAGGAGCACATTAAATAATGGTCACCCAAATGTCCCCATTGTGGAGACTTCATGAAGGATGGACACAGCCAGGGAGCCACATGGCAGCAGTGCCCAGTGGGCAGGAAACTCATTACTGTGACGCCAGCCCCTACCTCCTAGGACCCATGAGAGTACCTAGAGTAACGCATGGCCCTGCCTGGCCCTGACCCTGACCCAGCACCCTGGGGCTGGCCTGGGAGCCTGGGAGAAGGCTTCAGAAGCAGTCAGGGCTTGGCTGGCGTGGCCTGTGGGCTGTGCCCTTCAGGCAGGGCAGCTGCCTCCTCACTGCCATGGGCCTGGCCTGCTTTGCATTAGAGCAGCAATTTCCAGGTACTCTGACTTTGGCACAGCTGTCAGAATCGAGCAAATCTCCAGAATAGAAGGACACTGCTGGACCCTGATCCAGGCCTGCCCCCCCTCCTCTCAGAGGACCGCAGAGCCCTGAGCGCAGTCACCCTCTAGGTCATGGCTGAGCTGGCTGTGGGGCCACAGAGGAAGCTGACAAAGCAGCCCTGCTCTTCCTGGCCCCAGCCCACAGGGAAAACGGCACTGGCAGCCCTGGCCGACCTTCTCCTCCACGCGACACCTTCAAGGGCACCAGGCCTGTGCCCGTGTGCAGCTGACAGGTCTAGTCTCAGGGGAGCGGGAGTCTCACAGCCTCCCTCATGCCTCAGTCTCCCTGAAAGCCTGGGGCAGGGCACTGAGGACAGTAGTAAGTGAGGAGCTCTGTGGGGTACAGTCTGTGCTCTCGAAGGCATCCTGGAGTCCATGGGATGGGTTAGGGTGGGTGGGAGACTTTCCGGTACGGGATCAGTGTTACGGAAGCACGGTGTAGTCACATAAGTTCTTGGTTTCCTGCTCAATTGTCCCTTGGAATTGAACCAGGAATTAAACTGAGGGCCTTCACACAGAGCTACATCCACAAACTTCTTTTTAAAAATGTTTAATTTTTTCATCACTCTTGCTGAGTTCCACACATTGGGCTCCAACTTGTAATTCTCCTGCCTCAGCCTCCCAGAGTGCTGGCATCATAGATGGATACCACCATGCTTGCCTTAATTCTTAATACTTTTTAAATTATTAAATGGCTCCACCAATTCTATAGCCAGTTCTGTCTAGCTGAGGACATTCCTGTGTGGGGACCTGGGAGCTGGGCTTGGAGGGCGCCTTCTCACCCAACAGCACCCCGCTTGCAACTTTCCTAGCTTTCCTGGTAAAGGTGAAGACCTGCCCAGGCCTCCTCTTGACTTTGCCAGATGTGTGTTTCTGGAAGAGAGAAGAGATAAGGAACAGCCCTGACTTCAAAAGGTAGTAGGCAAAGAACCCAGAGGTCAGAAGAGGACCTGAGTGTATGTCCCCTTCCCCCTCCCATTATGGCCCTAGGTGGCCTCCCCCACCATGTGTGAATGGTAGTGAGCTTGTGCTCCTTGGGCTGAAGCTGCCACTTGAAGCCACTGTGGATATGAGACAGAAAGCAGGGGACCCAAAGGAGGAGGAGGAGGAGGAGGGAGGAAGAAGAAAAAGGGGGTGCCGAAGAGGCCTGGAGCCAGGCGGAAAGCTCTGCAAGGCCTGGCCAGCAAGCACAGCCTGGGCCACTCTGGCCTCTGGTCCCCAGCCAAGAGGTAATTCAGAAACTCTTCCGACGACTGCTGAGCCTGTGTGCCTCGCTCCTCCCCACCAGCCAGCAGGCTGAGCAGACGCCTGCTTTCCACATCCCTGATGCTGGCCAGCTGCTCCCACAGCCGTCACAGCCCGTCCAGGGTCAGGCGGTGCCGGGAAATGAGCTGGCTGGAAAGGAGCAGGTCTGGGTCCTTGGCCAGGCCTGGGTAGGATCCAGGCTCTGCAGCAGAGGGTGGGAAAGGGACCCACCCTGTGTGAGCTGAGGCCTAGGCAGTGTAGACTTAGCCTCGGGGCCTGTCCGAGGCCTGGCCTGGACCCTGACCCAGCTCAGAAGCCAGCCCTGCAAAAGCACATCCTCCCTGGCAGAGAAAGGCAGGGCGGGAGCCAGGGCAGGGCCAGCCTCCATACCCCACCTCCGTCTGAGGCTGAGAACTGGGGCACAGGAAACTCCCTCCCCCCTGCATCTCCTAGGATCCTGAATGCTACTCCCCTCTCCATTAAAATGCAATATTCTCAGAGGCCAGGAGAGGGCAGCGGTGTCCTTCAAGCTTGATTCCTCATAGTTGAGGTTTGTGGCCAGCCAACCTGAGTACAGCCTAGAGAACAGGGCACGGGAGGGTGTCCCGTGCTGCTTATGCCAGGGAGGATGGGAAAACACAAAAGGGGCGATGAGCTTACAAAGGTGGGCCCCAGGCGGGCTTCCCTACTACTCCCATTTCAGAACCACAGGTCCATCTCTAACCAGCTGCCAAAGGCCGCTTTTTTTCTGTTTTGTCCCAGTTTCTCACGCAGGGAAACCAAGGCCTTGAAATATTACCTAGGGGGCTGGGGATTTTAGCTCAGCGGCATAAACGCCTGCCTTGCAAGCAGGCGGTCGTGAGTTTGATCCCTGGTACCGATAAAAATGAAAAAGACAAAAAAAAAAAAAAAAAAGAAAGAAAGAAATATTACCCAGGACCAACAGCTCAGCAACAGGGTAGCAACCCACAGGTAGGGCTCCTGCTGCCCTCTTCCCAGAGTCCTCAGGAGAAAGCAGCAATGGCACAGGAGAGCGAGTGTGGCACACTCTGCAACCAGGCTCCAGCTCCAGAGCGTACCGGCAGCAGGACCTTGGGCAAAACCCTTGATGTCCATTTCTAACTGTCTCACCTGTTATATTAGTCAACTTTCCTGTTGCTGAGGCACAATGCTGACACCCACAATTTGAAGGAGGAGAGGTCTCATTGGGCTCGCAGTTCCAGAGGTAGCCAGCCCAAAGGGAAAAGCAGACACCAAAACACTGTGGTGGAGCAAGGACTTTCAGCTCATGGAGGAAGGAAAGCAGAGGACAACAAGGGACCAGATACTGACCCCAAGGTCGTTCCTGTGGGACGCCTCCAGGCACATCTAGAAGTGCATCTCAGTAACCCCCTGGGTGGTGCCCAAGCCCATCAAGTTGACACGATCAATCTTAACCACCACATTCCACCCCTTGTCCACTTGATACCCAAATATATCCCTTAAACCACGTCTAACCTCCAAATAAGCACAATGGCAGCTAATAATTTTGCCTAACATCTCACAGCCATCCTTTGCACAGTGTAGGAACCCATTAATCCCTTCCCCAAAGACTAAACAGTTCCAGCACTTTTCAAAATGTCCAAGTCCAAATCTCTTCTGAGACTCAAGGCACACTCTTAACTGTGAACCTCTGTAAAAAATCAAAAACACTTTACATAATCCCAAGGTGTAATAGCACAGGGTAAACACTCCTATTCCAAAAGGGACAAATAGGAGATAGAAAACAATAGGTTCAAAGCAAGACCAAAACCCAGGAGAACAAACATTAGATACTGTGGCTCCATACTTGGCATCCTGGGCACATGGAGGTACGGTGGGAGCTCCAAAAGGCTTGGGCAGCCCCACTGCTGTGGTCTTGCTGATTGCAGCTCCTATGGCCTCTCCTAGGCTGTCTGTGCTCATGGCCTATAGCTTCCCGCTGCAGACGTTCCATGTTTCAGGCATCTGACTTGTGGGGCTCCATTGCCCCTTTCATCTCATTCCCACAGCTTCACAAACTGCCCTCTCAGGGGCTGCTGGCCTGGTCTGCCAGGCCTTCCTTTGAAATCTGAGTTGAAGCCTCCCTGACTCCACACCTCTTCCATTCTACCTGCTGGTAAAGCCAACATCATATGGATGGTGCCAGGGGAGCAGTGATCAGATTCCCTTAGCCCATGGTGGCAGCACCTCTGAGTCTTGGATGACTGAGCACAGTGAAAAGAATCCTGGGTAACTCCTTCCCTAGGAAGCCCTTCTTAAGCAGGGTTCCAGAGAGGCTCTTCTCAAGTGAAGGGTTTATACTGTTTGCACTCTTGAACCTGTGATAGGTGGGATCTTGCTGATTCCTGAACTGCCCTCCAGGCATCTTTCTTCTAGGCCCTATACAAATATTTAATCTCTTCAGCAGCCACACCTCCTTTGACCCAAATGGCATACAAGATTCCCTTTAGGCCAAAATTTAAGTTTTGCACATATTTCTGTCCTGCTTTTTGCCTTCAATTCTTACACACAAATCTAGCTAAAAGCAGCAAAGAATACCCACAAAAACCATTTTTTGTTTGTTTGTTTGTTTGTTTTGCCAGAGTGTAACGCACATGGCCTCTGGTCCAACTGCCGATGACCTCTTTCCTAACTGAAGCTTCTGGCCTGTACAGTCCATATTCCTGTCAATATTTGGTTTTCTGAGCTGGGCCTGGAATCACCCACTAAGCTCTGCTAATATCATTCTAAGGCTTCTATAGCCTGCATCTCCAAGACTTAACCAAACTCCTACCGCAAACCAGTTCTAAAGGTTTCTGCATGACATAGGTTCAATAATCACAGTGACTACTTCTCTGATACTGATTTTCTGTATTAATCAGTTTTCCCTTTGGTGAACACAATACCAACACTTACAATGTAAAGGAGAGCTTTAATTTAGCTCATGGTGTCAGTGGGTTCAGTCCATGGTCCCTGGTTCCAAAGGCAAAACATCATGGAAGAATGCAAAGCCCATGGTGGCCAAGAAGCAGAGCAGGGTAGAGAGACCAGATTTCAAGGTCATTCCTCTGTGACCCACCCAGACACACACATAACTGTGCCTTATTAATCTCCCAAGCAGCTCTCAAGCCAATCACATTAAGACCATCCAGTTCAAGCAGCACAGCTATAAAGGGGAAAGAGCCTCTCCCAGAGTCACTCTGAGCACAAGCACCATCAGGGTTTATGAGGGGTGTGCCGTGCCTACTAACAGAAAACCCCATCAGCTCATCCTGCCTCCTACCAGCAGCTGTGACTCCACCCACCCCTAACCCAGCTGCATCCCTTACGTTCCCACCACCCAGTGACATCCTTGGCCCATTTCTCACACCCAAGCTAGCCGGGACCTGGGACCTGTCCTTTGACACTCTGGGATGGAAGAGAGTAGAGCCTGTCCTGGAGCCCTGGGCCTGCCTGTACCTTTCCCCAGGGAAGCAGGTCCCAGCTTCCCAGTGGCCAGGTGCCTTAACCCCTGGAGAGCTGCTTCTATTATTGAAAGAATTTAACAGGGCCTGAGTGGGTGGTGCATACCTGTAATCCCAGAACTCAAGAGCCTAAGGCAGGAGGATCACAATCAGGGCCAGCCTGGACTACATAACGAGACTTGTATAATAGTTATAATTATTATTATTATTATTTAACATCAACTAATAAATCTAAAAAAAACACCTTCATTCATTTCCAGGAAGCACTAGAGAGCTTGCCCTGCACAGGGTGCTGCAGGCCTCTGTGCTACAGGGCCTTTGGGCATCTTAAAGCAAAGCCCAGCCCTGTCTGCTTGCCCTGGAAGGCAACAGACCAGATCCCCACTGCCACCTCTAGGGGAGCCTCCAGTCACGGGGTCCTGGGTCCACTGACTTCCATTACCCTGCTCCTCAGAAACTCCAACTCTCTCTGCTGACTCAGTTTCCCCTAAGCAGTCTCCCTGCTGCTTTTGCTCTTCTCCCATTGGTTGGTTGGTTGGTTGGTTGGTTGCTTGCTTGCTTGCTTGGACAGACCACTGTTTTGTTTTGGTTTTGGTTCCTCAAGACATGGACTCATGATGTAGTCCAGGCTGGCTTGAACTTAATGATTCTTCTGCCTCAGCCTCCCAAATGCTGAGATGACAGACATGCGCCACCAAACCTGGCATTTCTGTCCTGTTTTGACCCAGCTCCTGCCTGAGGCCCCACCCTTAGCCCAGACCTGTAGCCACCAGCTCAATAGATCTGGCTCTACAGGGACCTACAGACCACTCCCACCCATCACCTGATCTACCAGATCCTCTAGTCCTACAGTGGTAGTGGACCTATGGCACACGTCCCTCATTGGGCACAAGGAGCCCTCTCTGTTGCCATGCAAGCCAAGTCACCCCAACATCACCCCAGCATCACAACAGCAGCCAAGTGCAAGATAATTGTGCACACAGGGGCCATGTGGGTGCTTGGAGAGGCGACAGTGTCATAAGCAGTTTGGGCACTCAGTCTCTAAAAGGTTCACCAATGCTGCTCTACCCACTAATGGCGCAAGCCTCTGCAAAGTGCTCTCCTGCCTTACCAAGAAGTTCTGGGAGGGCTGGGAATGTAGCTCAGCAGCGCAGTGTCTGCCTGGCAAGCGCAAGGTCCTGAGTTCAATTCCTGGTACCAAACAAAAAAAGTTTCAGGGCATTTCACATGTATTTACAGACCAGGCCAGTTTATCACCAAGCAATGCCTGTGGGTAAACTTTTTGCCTACTGTGGGCACCATTGATACATGCTCGGCCCACTTGTGTGAGACCATAACCTTTCAAAAGAAACAGCTTTGGCTGGCATCATGTGTACGGGTATTGTTTATAAAGCCCTGGGTAGGAGGTGCTGCAGAGAATAAAAAGATGTCTAAAGGAGGAGGGCATAGAAGTGCACACCTATAATCCTAGCACTCAGGAGACTGAGGCAGGAGGATTGCTGTGAGTTTGAGACCAGCCTGGGCTATACAGTGAGAACCTGCCTCAAAAAAAAAAAATCTAAAATAAAGTCCCTGTTCTTAAAGAACTCTTAATACATTGTAAGTCAAGACTCTTTAGAGAACCTGATGTAAGTTGCAGATTTGACCCATAAAAATGCAATACCTCAAAAAAAAAAAAAAAAAAAGATCCTACAGGGCTGGGGATTTAGCTCAGCGGCATAAGCGCCTGCCTTGCAAGCAGGCAGTCGTGAGTTCGATCCCTGGTACCGGTAAAAACGAAAAACACACACACACACACACACACACACACACAAAAGCAATACCAACACCCACACATATGCAGGTCTGCATCTATTTGGTTCCCTGGGCCTCTACAGCCATCTCCTGTGGGTAGGTCCATCAGCCCAGGGTTAGAATCCTCCCTTAAAGAAGTCACCTCCTGGAACACCCAACGCAGTTTCAAAGGAATGTGCAAAGGAAGCCAGGCCCCTTTTAAAGAGCCAGCAAGGGCTTTGGAGGAAGTGACAATTCTCCAGGGAGGGCCAGAGAGCTCCTGGGGGAAGTGGTGACCAGCTGACCCTGCAGGACTAGGTGGTGGGAAGGAAAGGGCCAGTGCTAAAATGCAGACCTAGTGAGCATCCAGCTCCCAGCTGAGACAGAGGCAGGGTTTCTCTCTAATGGGGTGAGAGAACTCCAGACTGTAGCTGCACAGAAACACACTGGCTGCCCTCGAGGAGGAGGCTGGGAAGCTTGTTAGTCCTCCTGTCAGTGGCATTCGAAGTCCTCAAAGTTCCCTGTGCAAGGAGGGAGGACTTGCTAAAGGTCAGGGAGACACTCTGCCTTCCCTTCCTCCCCAGGGCCAGAGATCTGCCTTGCATAGAGCCACTAGTGACACCACTGATCCAAAAGCCACTTGTGCATGCCTTCTGAGTGGGGGACACCGCCAGATCCAGGGAGATTCATCTGGCAGCCACAAATCCCACAGCCACTGCCTGACGTGGCACAGAGGTAGCCACACAGCTCCCCATAGAAGAGCACCTCACTCAAGGTGATGTAGGACTTGGGGCTCCTAGGGGTGGGGAGGGTAGGACTGAGCTTGCCCTGCAGTAGGGTAGCAGCAGGGGTTCCTCTTCTGCCTGCACTCAGGCCCTCTACTCCCCCTCAGCCCCTCATCTGTGGCACAGCCCGCCATCTTGGGTCCCGCCCTCATCTCTGCCTACCTTGGAAACACCCAGTGCTGCCTTTGCTGGAGGCCTCCAGGCTGGAGAGTACAGGGAGAGGTTGGACCTGGGAGTGGAGGAGGAAGGCAGGTTGCATTGTGGCTTGGAGGCTGAACAGCCCTGAACAGCGAGCTCAGCCAGGCTGTGGCTGAGTCTGAGGTCTGTTGCCGTGCGTGGCCCAAAGCTGAAGAGGAAGAGATGAGGAGCAAAGAGGGGGTCAGGGCAGAGCTCCAGGCCTCAGGGACAAGGAGCCACTGGCCCTGGGCCAGGGGCCACCTCATTTGGCACCCTGAAAACACAGGAGGTAGCAGGTCTTGTCACTCTTTGAAATGGTGCTCAGAGGCAAAGAAACATGAAGATTCACACACATGCGCACGCACGAACACACACACACACACATACACCCATTCTGCAGACAGAGGCAGGGCTCCATGGGAGCTCTCAGAGCTCACTGGGCCCAGGACCGTCACACTATAGATAAGGAAACAGGCAGGACTACTTCTGTAGCAGGGTCACATAGTTAGTGGTGGGAAAACTGGAACCCAGAGCCCCTCACCCCCCACTGGGAGGTAAGCAGGGAGCAGAAGCTCCAGGCATGACATGTCCTCAGCCTCTGTGTGTCTGGTGTAGCCGGTGTAGCCATCACCCTCCTGACCTGACCCACAGGCACTGGATGATACTGCGTGAGCCTTGCCTGATCACCCCACATACAACTCCACGTGTGTGTGTGTGTGTGTGTGTCCTAAGTTTAACATCTCTCCTCATCGTTTTGCAGCTGGATGGCTGAGGGGCATCCTCAGTTTGATCACCTGCCTATCTTTGCCTCTGTCCCTACCCCAGGGAGAAGGACAGAGGGAGAAGTCATCAAACAAGCTAACACCAAGTGCTCAGAACCTGCAGGTGAGCTCAGGTCCAGAGCCAACTTGTGGATTGGGGGGGGGGGGGGCTTCTTCCTGTTCCAAGGAGACGTTGGCCTCTCTCAGCTCAGCCCCAGCCCCAAATAAATGACAGCCCCAACCTGGCTCCCTCTGTCTCCTAAGGCAGAGCTCTTTCCAAAGAAGCCCCTGAGCTCTGCTCTGACCTCTCCTCTCCACTCTCCTGCTCAGGTGAGGCATAGCTCCAAATGGGAGCTTTGGCAGATAGGCTATTTCCCTACCTCCGCCACCTGTCATCTCTGTCACCTTACTTAAAACTCCTGAACCACTGCAGGGCTCAGCGGTGCACACCTACAATCCTAGCCCTCAGGAAGCTGAGGCAGGAGGATCGCCACGAGTTCAAGACCAGCCCAGGCTACACCATGAGTCCAAGGCCAGGCTAAACTATTACGTGGCAAGACCCTACATGGCACCCAGTGGCTGAGTTGGCCAAGCCTCAGGGGTAGTGACTGGGACAACCGCCCAGCAGGCCTCTCAGTCGGAGCTATTGGGGTGCAGTCTGTTAACCTGCTTCCCTGGTGGAGGAGAGTGGGGAGACGGAGGCAAACATTACCTTACAGGCTACAAACATGTACCAATAAAAATACATAGATTAAATAGACGTGGAGATACAATACAGTGGAGCAGAAAGAGCACAAAATGAAATGAAATAAAATTTTAAAAATCACTCTTTCTATGTAGAATGGGAGCAACACTCACACCTCCTTCGCAGTCTTGGGCAAATTAGACAAGACACTGCATATAAAGGCTAAAGTGAGTCAATAGAGAGAACTTATTATTACGATGCTGCTCCTCCTCTTCCTCCTCCATCTCCTCCTTCCCTCTGTCCTCCCTCCTCCTCCTTGTGTTTCTCTCCCTCCTCCCCTTTTTCTTCTCTTCCTCAGCCCATTGGACAGAGGGGAGAAACTGAGGCTGGGATGGCCTCCCTTTCCCTCCCCTCCCCCAAACCTCCCTGCGGCGCTCAGCTCCTCCTCCGGATTTTGGACAAACACAGAAACTCCTCCAGGAATCACTGATGCACCAGGGCTCCAGCGTGGCCGCCGCTGCCCCAGGAGCCCCTCCTGGTATAAGTAAAGTCACCCCACAGGGAGGAGCTGGCCCAGCGCAAGCAGGGCCTGGACTCCTTCTCTGAGTGTTCCAGCATCTTGCTCCCAGGGTTCCCTCTAGCACAGGGCCACTCACTCGGTGCAGCGTCCGCCCTTCTGAGAAGAGCTTGCTGCAGGTCTGAAAGGAGATAAGGTCAGGAAGCAACAGGAGGCGGCTAGATGCTGCTCTCATAATTGGATAGGATGATTTTATAAATAATGTAGAATTATTGTTCTGATTTTATAATAATAAAAAACTGGGGCCAAGCATTGGCGGGTGTACGCTTATATTTCCAGCTACTTGGGAAGCTGAGACAGGAAGATTCCACATTCCAGTCCAGCTTGGGTTAAGGAAAATTTGTCCCAAAATAAATTTTTAAGAAAATGGGCTCGTGGGGCTGGGGATTTAGCTCAGCAGCATAAGTACCTGCCTTGCAAGCAGGCAGTCGTGAGTTCAATCCCCGGTACCGATAAAAAAGAAAAAAGACAAAAAAAAAAAAAAGAAAAAGAAAATGGGCTCAGTGGTATAGCAGTTGCCTAGAGTAGGTGAAGCCTTCAGTTTAATCCTGAGTACTGCAGAAAAAAATGAAAATCTGGGCTTGAATTTCCTGTCACTTTTTCCTTTCATTTTTCTAGCAATTCTTATGTATTCTCTTTTATGAAAGAACCAGCCTGTCGTTGGTTAGAAATTAGAAAGAAAACAACTGGCCCTGGCGGCAGAGCTGGAGAAGCCCCGCCCCAGATGTCTGCTCATCTCAACCTCCTCATCTCCCAAATGCGCCAAGGGGGAGCAGGGCTTGTGGGCACCTCTGACCTCACCAGTGCCCTGCCCCGGCCAGCTCTCCCGGCTTACAGGAGGGCTCAGAACTGTCCTCCTCCAGCCTTCCTTGTCACCAGGTCCCAGCTCTGTCTCCTCCAGGACTTGCTGACCTCGCCATTCATTTGGCAATTGGCCCAATTCAGGAGTAATAATTGAGCACAAGGCTTGGTGCAATGGAATTAAGCAGAGCCTCCTCCTCCCGCAGCTCACCTCCCTCCGCTCCTCTGGGGCTGTTTTTCAGTCCATTCTTTTTGTGTGCAGGATCTTTGCCTCCTGGCTTAGAGACTCCTGGGCACTGGGCCACTGTCCTTGCTTCTCAGCCCTGCCCCAGTGGGCTCCAGGCCCTGCAGGAGGTGGACAGAGGACAAACAGACACAGCCACGGAGCTGCCCACAGAGGGTGACAGGGACTCCTCTCCTTTTTTTTTTTCGTTCTGTTTCTAAAACATAAATGTTTTTGCTTTTTGTCTTTTTGTTTGTTTTGAGGCAGGGTTTCACCATGCAGTGCAGGCCGACCTTGAACTCACTTTGTCGACCAGGCTGGCCTCAATTTGCAGTGATCCTCCTGCCTCAGCCTCCTGAGTGCTGGGATTATAGGCTTTCACCACCATACCCAGCTGCTTTTTGCTTTAAAATTTTTTTAAATATTGTTTTTCAAAAATCATACATGCTCGGGGGCTGGAGATTTAGCTCAGCGGCATAAGCACCTGCCCTGCAAGCAGGCGGTCATGAGTTCGATCCCCGGTACCGGAAAAAAGAAAAAAAAAAATTCATACATGCTCAAGGTAAGAAAATTGCAAAGCCTGCAGAAAACACAAGACAACAACAACAGAAAAAGTAGACAAGAAGGAAGTGCACAGCTGCTCAGCCAGGCCCTCAGAGAGAGAAAGGCAGCCACTCCCATCCACTTAGGGCTCCTCCATGCCATGGTGCCCAGGAACCCATACCTGCTCCGCCCTGCACCTCTCTGGTTTTAACTGCAGATTTGCAGCTGCTCTCCATTCTCCTGTGTTCTGGCCCGAGTCTGTTTTCTGAGGAACCTGGAGCTAGAAGGCTCCTCAGAATCCTGCCCTTCTGGTGATGCCCAAGGAGCTTCTGGCAGGGCCCCTGTCGGGCCTGTCAGAGTCAGCCAACAAGATGTGGGGAGCGGCAGTGATTCAGGACTCCATCCCCACCCAGGGTTCCTGAGGGCACCCAGGAATCAGGGTTTCTTAAATTCGTCCCTGCTGAGGGCTCTCAGAGTCTCCCATCTGGCCACATTTTGGACTGGCACAATGGTAACCCCATTCTTAGTACCAAAGGGAAAACAAGCTCAGACAGCATGTGGTATTCACCTTTCTTTCATTATAACAAAACACCTGAGATTGTTAATTTATAAAGAGAAAAGGTTTAGATGTGGTGGTGCAAGCCTATAATGCCGGCCTTCAGGAGGCTGAGGCAATAGGAGCTCTGTGAGTTCAAGACCACCGTGGACTACATAATAAGTTTAAAACTAACCTGCACTACACAGCAAGCCCCTGTCTCAGGAAAATAAGAGAAGAAAAGAAAAGACAGACAGACAGAAAAAAAGGGTTTATCTTGGCTCAGAGTTTCGAGGTTCCAGCCCAAGATGAGGAGGCGCCACTGTCTTGGCCTCTGGTGGCCTCTTGGCATCTTGCACTCTTGCTAGGCTCACCTGGTACCAGGTCTTATTTTATGGAGCATGGCTCACCCCTTACCCATGGAAAAGGCCCGCAAAGGGTCCTGCAAACACTGCCGCCACTCACACGCCGCTACCTCACCCAGCCCTGGTTGCTGCCAGCGCCTCTTCAGGCCCCACCCAGGGCCACCAAATTCCTGCTCGGACTCTGCCACTGCTGAGAGCAGTCCCTGACTCTCTCCGCCTTTAAGCCAAGAACTAAGAGGGCCGGGGATTTAGCTCAGCGGCATAAACAACCTGCCTGGTGAGTGTGAGGTTGAGAGTTTGGTCCCTGGTACCAAAAAAAAAGAAAGAACCAAGAGCCAGGCTAAGAGGTTCTGCATCCATCCACCTGACCCCATTTCTGCTTTCCTGCACCTCCCAAAGTCTCCAGCTGTGCCAGGAGAGGTCAGAACCCACTCTGGAGACAGTCCGCCCTGTATTCAAGGGAGCTGTCAAGCTGCCTATGGCGGCACTGGCCTAGAACCCCAACACTCTGGGAGGCTGAGGCAGGAGGATAGCGAGTTTAAGCCCAGACTGGGGAATTTAGTCACTAGGGAGATCCTGCCTCAAAACGATAAAAAGGGATGTAGCTCAGTGTGAAAGCCTCCAGTCAACTCTCCTAGGACTGAAAAAAGTAATAATAATAAAATAAGTATGCCTGTAATCTCAGCACTCTGGGAGGCTGAGGCAGGAGGATCACAAGTTTGAGTCCAGACTAGGTAACAGCACTCACAAGACCTTGTCTCAAAAAATGAAAAAATAGGGGGCTGGAGGTTTAGCTCAGTGGCATAAGCGCCTGCCTTGCAAGCAGGCAGTCGTGAGTTCGATCCCTGGTACCCGTAAAAAAAAAAAAAAAAAAGAAGGCAGAAACAGAGCCCCGGCTGCCCATCTCCCACCACCTCCACAACCCAGCAGTGCCTGTTCCAGGAGGGTCGTGCTGTCCCCAGTCTGTCCGGCCCGCAAAGAAGGAAAGTAAGAATGGGATGAGGCCCGACAGTGGCCACCACAGATGTCTGCACCCCAAACCCCAGCGCCTGTGGCGATGTCACCTTACATGGCAAAGGTCCTCTGCTAGTGGGGTTGGGTTAAGGGTTTTGCAATGAGAAGAGTGTCCTAGGTGATCCAGGCGAATTCAACGGAGTCACACGGGTCCTTGCCTTAAAAGAGGGAGATGAGGTCAAAGGTGGAAGGAAGAGGTGGGTGACAGCAGAGGTTACAGTGACATGTAACATGGCTTCGGGACCACAAGCCAAGGCATGGTGATGACCTCCAGATGCTGGAAAAGGCCAGGACCTGGCATCCCTCCTGGCCAACTGGGTTCTCTCTCTTGATTTTAGCTCCGAAAGACTCATTTTTTAATTTCTGGGCTGTGGGACTGTAAGACAATAAAATGTGTGTTATTTTAGCCACGACGCATGTGGCATTTTGTTACAATAATCACAAGAAACTAAGGCAGGGGCTGACAAGAAAGAAGAAAAGGGGGTGAAGTCCTTCCAGTGGTGGGGCACTCGTAGTCACCCGCTCATCTGCCTCCTTCGGTCCTCTGTCCTCCAAGGCCCAGCTCCAGGGCCGCTTTCCCTGCGCGGGGCTCCCTGAGCTAACCTGGCCGGGACAGGCTGGCTGTGTCCCTCACCCAGCACCTGCAGGGCCCTCTGCCTACAGCCCTGGATTCTGGAGAGCCTTACCAGGCACTGTGTTTTCCTTCCTGTGTGTTGGAGACCCACATCAGAGGGGAAGCTGCTCAGGGCAAAGAGCTATAGAAATTGCTTCTGAGAATGTGTTCGATGGAATGGAGTTGAGCCAAGCCCTCTACATCCGGGACTGTTTCATTTCAACTCAACCCGGCCGTTTGCAGTTCACTTCCCAAAGCAGCAACTCTCCCTCTGCATCTCTGACAAGGGCTCATTCAGCATCCCTCTCAGCCACCAGTGTGACTGTCACCATGGAAACGATATTAATTGCAGGCCTTCCCAGGAATGTTGACTCAGGACCAAGGGTGCTGGGTGAGGCCAGCCTCTGTGAGGGATATACACCCTGCTGCTGCTGTGTCCACTGGAAGTTCTCAACTCAGGCCCTGCACATCCTAGAAGGCGGGGCTGCAAGTGGGGAGGATGTGACAGGAAACAGAGGGCTGAGAGGGGAGAGAGGTCAGCCTGTCCTTAAGTGCCCTGTCCCTGGATTCAGTCTAGCCTGAGGCCCAGCAGTAGCTCTGCCCTGAAATTTTCTGGATACCTCTGGGGTCTTTCCTAAAGATTTCCTGTTTTGCTTAGGCCCAACCAGAGTTGATTTCCATTGCACCCAAAGAAGTCCTAAGAAATTTGGAATGAGCAAGCTCGAGCCAAGAACAGGGTGCTGGCACCTCAGATACGAAGCATATGGTGTTTCCCCAAGCCAAATATGGTAAAGCCTCACAGGCGTGGAAGTCCCCAGTATGACTCCTGGTTCGGTACAGCCTTGCAGAGACCCCAGAAGGAGGGAAGAGAGCCTGTTGTCCTCTGTGTCTGGCTGCAGGACAGGGGCCAAGAGTCTCGGGGACAGGATCAAAATCAAAGGTAAATCACAGAGCAGAGTGCAGTGTGGGGTATGGCCAGGAATAGGCAGCAAAGAGCAAAACCCTTAGGCACCAGAATCCAGTGGCCAAACCGAAAAGACACAGAGCCCAGCAGTGGGCCAGGGTCAGCCTGCTGAAAGGCAGCCACGCTTTGGGTACCAGAGATCCCTGAGCAATGTCCCAGGGAAAGGTCTCTGGGTATGTGGATGCTGTGCTTTAAAGGCCCTGTTATTAGCAGCTCCCTGGCCTTGTCAGGGCCACAGAGTCAGAAGTTCAGTGCCTGAGTTAGGCACCTAAGTTAGGCTCACAAAGTTCATGCATGTAACTCAGGACTCCTAGGAGCAGAGCTCGGTGGTGGAGAACTTGCCTGCCATGCACAAGTCCTGAGTTAAATCCTCAATGCCACCAAAAAATAAATAAATAAAAGAGACTTTGAGGTTAGCCAGAAATACATAAAGAGACCCTGTCTCCAAAAAATCTAATTAACTAATTAAATAAATTGGGGTACAGTGAGGTTCAGTGAGTTAGTCAAGGTCACCCAGCCAGCCAGTCTGTCACCAGCCTTCTCTGTCCCGTGAGGCTCTGTCGCTGGCGGTCTCACTGATGGATGTGCCCCAGTGAGGTGCTGACTACCCACTTAAAAAGGTCCTGAATTAAAAAAACTGGAGGAAAACATGGACCCACAGGCTCCCGCGCTTCATTGGGGAGGTCACAGCATAGGGAGCTTTCCTTCTCCTTAGCATATTTTGTTTTAGTTTTTGATTTTTTTTTTTTTTTAACTCGCTGCAGAGCCTAGGTTGGCCTCAACTCTCAGAAATCTTTCTGCCTCAGCCTTCCGGAGTGCCGGTATTACAGGCATATGCCATCACACCTGCTTCCTTTGCATCCGTTGATAATGTTCAGCACAGAGTAGACCCTCACTAAATATTTGTGGAATTAAATTAGATTTAGATTGGGGCTGGGGATTTAGCCCAGCGGCATAAGCGCCTGCCCTGCAAGCAGGCAGTCATGAGTTCGATCCCTGGTACCAGTAAAAAGGAAAAAGACAAAAAAAAAAAAAGAATTAGATTTAGATTTTGATAATCTAACCAGAATTAGATAGTAAAGGCCTCTACTCTGATACTGTGCAGGTTTCAGACTTGGAGGGTGTCAGCCTATTTTGTGCTGATATAACAGAACACTCAAGACGGGGTAGTTTATAAAGAACAGAGATTTACTTTAGCTCAGAGATTTATCTACAGTTTTAGAGGCTGAAAAGTCCAAGATTCTGGGGCTGAATGTGGGGAGGGCTTTCCACTGTATTGGAATGGTAGGAGATGTTGCACAGTGAGAGAATCAGAGGGGCTGAACTCACACTTACAAGCTGGCTGTCAGGCTGATGGCCCAGTCCAGCTGTAAGGGCAGAGCCTTGGGGGCTCAGTCCCCTCCCTAGGCCTCGCTCCCTGGCCCTCTGCACTGCGGATTGTGCTGCCAACACATGAACATTGCGGTCACACTCAAACCATAGCACATGTGAGAGGTGCCTGAGCCTTTGCTGGTGAGATCTTCTCAGAGCTGCAAGGCTCATCTAGAGTCCTGCTTCTTTCCTGTGACCGTCCATGCCTCTCCCCTGCACTGTGTCCTCCTGTGGCTATTACATGGTCAACGGGAAGTAAGAATCTCTGTACCATCCAAAGTCCCGCACCTGAGCCAGTCAGATATACAGAGGCTGGAGACCTCAGTCTCATCTTTCTCTCTCTCTCTCTTTCTCTCTCTCTCTCTCTGTCTCTCTCTTTCTCCTTCTTTCTTTTCTTATCTCTTTCTTCCCGTCTTTGTTTTTTTTTTCAGCACTGGGCCAGGACGTTTGCACTGAGCTGCATCTCCAGCCTTTTTATTTCTTCTGAGACAAGATCTTGCTAAATCACTAAATTTCCCAGGTGGGGCCTCAAACTTTTGATCCTCTTGCCTCAGCCTCTCACGCGCTGCGGGTACAGATCACAGGTATGTACCACCACACCTGGACTCAGTCTCATTTCTTGTGTGCAGTGTAGACCCTGCTCCCTTCCGCCTACCAGGGGAGGAAAAATTGACTTCGGAGTCGTAACTGGAAAAGAAATATGCAGCCTGGCATCAGTGATCTCTCAAACCCTATCCTACTGCCTTTGTCTTCTAGAACATCCAGACCACAAGCAGAGTTGGATGGACTGCTGTCTGGCACTAGCGCAGCGTGTGAGAACATGTGAGTAGTTTCCGGTTTGCTCGAAAGTGAGTGTGGGAGGTATGCAAAGATCCCAAGTATGTCCACATACGCACACTTAGGTCCTACCTGTGCATCTTCTTTTTTTTTAACCAGTACCGGGGATCAAACTCATGACTGCCTGCTTGCAAAGCAGGTGCTTATGCCGCTGAGCTAAATCCCCAGCCCCTACCCATGCATCTTCTACTTGGGGCCATGCAGGGTCTGCTTTCCGGTTGTTGGAAGCAATCGGCTGAGCAGCCTCTTTTGCAGTCATGGCTCTGTCCCTGGCCTCTTCTGCACTGAAGCAAGCACTCTGATGAGTCATCCTGGTGGCTGAACAGAAAGAGGACTGCTGAGCAGCCCAGCTCTTCCAGCTGGCCTGTGCAGATGCAGCCAGACCCTTGCACAGGGTCAGCTCCAGAAAGATGGGTGTGGCAGTATGTGAGGCTCCAGGCCCGCGGCTGCTGTCCTGGAGGGTCACTTCTTTGGATGTCCAGGTGGGGGCACATAAATTGGCTGTGCCCAGGGACCTGATCAGATCTTCATGCTCACCCTTAAAGAGGTAGGCAAGGAGCTGCCCCTGATAGCCCAGAAACCGGCTTCATGGAAATTCCCCCTGACAGATCCAACCTGGAATCCAAACCAGCCACAGAACAAGCCAGCTGGTCACCCTAGTCTGGTTACCACTAGTCACTGGTCCCTAGCTCTCACCCCTGTCCTGCTGCTGGGGACTGGAAGAGACACAATCGCTGAAGATGACAGATGGAAAGACCCTGGGGCCGTCTTTCAGGGTGGCCGAGATGAAACGGGTGCTCCTGAACAAGTGGAGAAAGATGTAGATGAAAAGCCACTGAAAAGTGACATTGAGAAAACACTTCAGGGGACGGGGCCCAGGCACTGTGCCAAGTGCTGCATCATGCATCAGCTCAGGGATCTTTAAAGCAGTGCCCAAGGGCACTGGGCTCAGCAGATGAGCAAACCAAGCCTCAGAAAGCGGAAGTGACCTTGTTATCACACAGCTATCTAGTGGCACAGCCGGGATTCAAACAAGGTCAGGAGAGAGGTACAAAGTGTCCAGCAATCAATAGACTGGCTAGATAAACAATGGTTTATTTATGGAATACTGAGCAGCCACTGACATCTCTTGGTAGAAAAATATTGAATGGCCTAGAAAGATGTTCAAGATATGTAGTTAGGTGAGGGGTGGGGGAGAAAGGAGGTTACAAAACAGAATGTGAGGAGAGGTTGTTAAAAATGTCTATTAAAATGTA
The DNA here is from genome assembly GCF_034190915.1 of Cavia porcellus. NCBI lineage: Eukaryota > Metazoa > Chordata > Mammalia > Rodentia > Caviidae > Cavia > Cavia porcellus. The sequence continues at coordinate 25,490,468 of NW_026947514.1, read as the reverse complement.
AAGGTGGGGCTGGGGATTTAGCTCAGCGGCATAAGCACCTGCCTTGTAAGCAGGTGGACGTGAGTTCGATCCCTGGTACCGGTAAAAATGAAAAAGACAAAAAAAAAATAAAATAAAATAAAATAAAATAAAATGTAAAGGTATGATTTCCCAAAAGAAAATCAACTCATAGGGGGCATGCCCTATGCTAGAGGAGTGGATATGGTTGTGATTTCTGCTCTGTATTTTGTCCTTTCTTTTTGTTTTGTTTTTGCTTTGTTGTCTTTTGAGACAGGGTCTCGCTATGTGGTTCAGGCTGGCCTTGAGCTCACTTTGTAGCTCAGGCTGGTCTCAAATTTGCAACAATCCTCCTGCCTCAGCTTTCTGCATGCTGGGATTACAGGAATGTGCCACCATGCCTAGCAGAAATTTTTAAGTATTCTCTCTCTGTCTCTCTGTCTCTGTCTCTGTCTCTGTCTCTGTCTCTGTCTCTCTCTCTCTGTCTCTCTCTCTCTTTCTTTCTCTCTCTCTCACTCTGTACCAGGGACCGAACTCATGACTTTGTGCTTGCTAGGCAGTGCTTCCCCTGCTGAGCTAAATCCCCAGTCCTCTTTTTTCTTGATAATGGTCAGTTTTTGTTTTGTTTTGTTTTGTTTTGTTTTGTTTTGTTTTGTTTTGTTTTGTTTTGTTTTTTGAGACAGGGTCTGACTATGTGTTCCTGGCAGGCTTTGAACTCATTGGGTAGCCCAGGCTGGCTTTGAACTCACCAAAATCCTCTTGCCTCAGCCTCCCAGTGCTTGGATTACAGGAGTGAGCCACCATGCCCAGCTAACTAAACAACATTCATTTGGCAACACCTGACAAGGAAAAGCCCAGGCTGTGCTTCTGTGGTCCCGGAGAGTGTCAGCAGGGCTGGTGCTGGTGAGGAAGGTCGCAGAAGGGTATGGTGGGAAGAGAAGTCATCCCAGATCAATTCCAGTTTTGGATGGAGCCCATACAGATCAGACTTCACTGGACTTTCAAAGCCTGCGTCATGTCCAAGGAGGTTAACTTCAGACCAGATCCTCAGATGAATCTCATGGGCCACACATGGAGACCTGCCTCCATTTGGTAATCTCCAGCATTGTGGGTTTGGTGTTTGTTTTCCTAGTACTGGAAACTGAACCCAAGGCTTTTACACTGAGCTCTATCCCCAGATTTTTTTTTTTTTTTTTTTTTTTGGTCTTCTTTTTTATTGGTAACGGGGATCAAACTCACGACCACACACTTGCAAGGCAGGCACTTATGCCACTGAGCTAAATCCCCAGCCCCCAGAATTTTTTTTTAAAGACAGGGTCTTGTTAAGTCACTAAACTGCCTAGCCTAGGCTCTAACTGGTGATCTTCCTGCCTCAGCCTCCCACAGGCCTGGGATTATATCCTATATTCTATCATGGTTGGCTCTCCTGATATTCTTAGTCAGTCTCCCACCCCAGGAGCCAGTCTCAGGTCCTCACAGCCTTTTGTGATCTCCTTGGCCTCAGCAGCCAGGAATGAGGGGGCTCCTGGCCTGGAACCCTGAGGATGGCGAAGAATGACAGAGACAAATGTTAGGCTGATGGGTACCCTGGTCACCTCCTGGCTCCCCGCTGAGATGCACTGGGGAAGAGAGGATTCTCAGACAACCTGCTGGCCACCGCACTGGGCTCTTGCCTGGAATAATCAGTTGCAGCCAGGGGTGATGTCATGCTCCACAGGAGAGAGCAGAGTGACTTTGAGCATGGCCTTGGCCTCAGCCCTCTTTGTCAAGTGAGTCAAGGTGGATTTGACAAGCTTTAGCATTCCTGGGCCAACCTTCTGACTTAACGACAGAAGCCCTGCTGGGCAAGTCCCTCTGAGAATATGACAGCCCGCTTTTGCATCCTTGGCTCCTTCCCCTTCTCTTCTTCTACTTTCCCCAGGAACTGACTTTCCTCTCCAGGAGCTACTGGTGCAGCCAGCATTGGAGGTGCCCCACCCCCTTCCCAGAACAGAGGATGGGCAAGAAGCCTCCTATGCCCAGTCTCAGGATTTTTCCTATGTTAATTGGTTAAGTAGTAAACATAGTTCCAAGCAGAGCCAGTTGAAAGACTTCCATGTCATGTTAGTCAGCTTTCTGATATTGTAACAAATCCCTGAGGTAATTAATTAACCAAGAGGAAAAGTTTATTTTGGTTCATGGTTTTGGGGGTTTCATTTTCAGGTTATTTGGCCTTGTTGTTTTTGGGCTTTTGGTAAAGTACCAGATCATGGTGACATCAAATGACAAAACTGTTCACTGCATGGCCAGGACAAGGAAGGAAATGTGCTTGGGGAGGAATGGAACCTGTAATGTACAGCCCGAAGCAAGCCCTCTCCAGAGTGGAGAGACTGGATGAAGGGCAAAGGGTTCAGGGATATTCCACATATTCCATGTGTCCTGCACTCAGTATTTGCCTGTCAGGAGATCTGTGTCCCCTGGAACTAGGATTGCAAGGACCTGGGGTTTAGAATTAGCTCATCAGGTCCTGCTCGTGTCCAGCCTGTGGAATTTCTTCTACTGCCTCAAGCTGCTAACTGGGCCACAAGGTCAAGAAAGACCCTGGAGCTGAGCACCATGGTGCAGACCTGTAATTCCAGCTACTTAGGAAGCTGAAGCAGGAGGATCACAAGTTTGAGGCCAACCGGGCAAATCACTGAGACTTTGGCTCAAGAAATAAAAAGGGCTATGGGTGTAGCTCATTATGAAGCCTAGAGTTCAATCTCTAGTCCCTCCCACCAAAAAAAAAGGATTTAGGTCTTCATGTCACTGATTGGTATGACTGGGTGTTCCTGTGCCCTTCTTTACTGCAATGTAATGGTGTTACCCCAAGATTCATCTGTTGAAGCAAGAACCAAAGCGTAGTTGTATATAGAAGCAGAGCTTTTGGGAGGCCATTTAGGTTGGATGAGTTCATAAGGATGGGGCCCTAATGTAAAAGAATTGGTGACCTTTTAAGAATAGAAAGAGGAAATAAAAAAAGAATAGAAAGAGCGGGGCTGGGGATTTAGCTCAATGGCTTAAGTGCTTCCCTGGGGCTGGGGATTTAGCTCAGTGGCATAAGTGCCTGCCTGGCAAGCACGAGGTTATGAGTTCGATCCTCGGTACTGCCAAAAAAAAAAAAAAAGAAGAAGTGCGCTTCCCTGGTAAGCGCAAGGTCATGAGTTTGATACCCGGTACCAAAAAAAGAAAAGAAAAGGAAAAAAAAAAAAAAAAAAACTAGAAAGAGGAAGGCCCAGGATGCAGCTCAGTGATATAAGTACTGGCCTGGCAAATGACCCTGTCTTGGGTTCTCTAGCTCATGAGTTTGATCCCTGGAACCAAAAAAAAAAAAAAAAAAAAAAAGAAAGAGCCAGGGATATAGCTCAATGGCACAGTGCCTACCTGGCAAGCACGAGGTCATGAGTTCAATTCCCGGTACCCCCCCCCCCAAAAAAAGAATAGCCGGGTATGGAGGCACATGCCTGTAATGCTAGCACTTGGGAGGCTGAAGCAGGAGAACTGTTGAGAGATAAAGAGTTCAGGACAAAGTGAGCTCAAGGCCAGACTGAACTGCATAGCAAGATCCTGTATCAAAAAGATGGAAAAAAAAAAAATAGAAAGAGGTTATACTTGGTCTCCTTCCCACCCGGAGGAAGGTGGCCACCTACAAGCCAGGAAAGGGAGCCCTCACCTGAGCCCAGCCATGCTGCCATCCTGACCCTGCACTTCCTGTCACCAGGACTGTGAGGAAGTAAATGCCTGTTGTCAAGCTACCTAGACTACATTTTTCTATGGCAGACCAAGGTAAGACACCCCCCATCCTCCCTTCTGTGGGGGAGGGAAATAATTCACAGTCGGCAGTGACCTTTGTTCTAAGCACTTTCCCTGTCTAAGCTCCCTGAATCCTCACAGCGCCCTCGTGACATAAGCAGCATGGTAGCCTTTATCCAGACAGGAAACTGAAGCATGGACAGGCTAAACAACCAAGGTCACATGGTGAAGCTGCAGAACTGGACACGCTGGCAGCCTGAATGAGCAACTCCACACTCTGACACCAAGAAAAGGTGGCCTGAAGACCCAGAGGGGATGCACATGGGCATTTGGCATCTGGCAGTGCGCTGCTGTGGGAAGACCTTGGGCTCTCTAGCTCAGCACGGTCCACAGGAAGTGACCTGTCATCTGCTCGCCAGGGAGATGCTTCTTATCTTTGGCAGCCAGGTGGCCTTGCCCCAGATCATATCATGGAGACTAGTGGACAGTTGATAAGGCTGCTCAGGCCCTTCCTCTGGGCTCTGTGGCTCTGACGACAGTTGGGCACATGCCTCGGTGCTGTTGTAAGGAGGGCACTGTGCCAAATCTGTGACCCAGAGTGGCCCCTGGCTTGGTGCTGTAGGGTGGGAAGATGAAGTGTTAATCCAGGCTCAGGGCCCCACATGGATTCCACTTTGGCCCTGAGAAGGACAGCAGATCTGTTTTGTGCTGAAACAGAGGATAATGCCCAAGCCCAACCAACACTAGTGGCCAAACACCAGTGACCCCATGACCTAACAGGTCCTCAAAAGTCCTTGTCTGATGGAGTCATTTCAAGCCTCATTTCCTTGCTCTTGTGTGGGTTTCTAGCTCCTCAGAGGAAAAAGGTGGGTCTTAGCCTCCTGGGGAAATGGACTGATCTAGCTTGCCAGGGACCTCGGGGAGGCTCAGATGCTAGAACCAAGGGCTTAGCCCATGAGGGCTTCTAAGGTCTTCTTGCAGTGGTGATTACTATCCACCAGGTGGCGCTGTGTGGCCAGCGGGACGAAAGCTGACGGCAGGATTTTCTCCAGCGCCAACCCCCAAGACAGCTCCAAAACAGGAGCTGCAGATCAGTGGCCCTGGCGCGACAGCTTCAGGCCAGAAGAAGGTGCATGTCGTCGTCCACAAGGCTGCTAACAGCAGAAGTGTTCATCAAAGACCTGAAATGAGATGAGGGTGGCCCAACATGGTAGAATAATGTCCCACCTGTCTTCGGAACCCGCACCTTCCCATCCCAGCAAGTCACCCTTTCCCAGCTTCCTGGCCCCTGTATGGGGATTACACCAAACTCTCACCACACAGAAGGTGTCACTGCCACCCAAGGGACTTCTGCATCCCATCATCTCTGGGCAGCAAAGTCCCAGTGCTCACCCTCTGCCAAAGCTGATTCAACTCTAGCCAGGCCTGGCAGGCTCAGACAGGCCATTCTGGCCCTACCTGAAGGTGCATCACCCCTCCACATACTGGCTTCCTGCTCTCCATGCTCAGCCCAGACTAGGTAAACATAAGAAAAGGCCACTTGTAACATTTGTTACAGTGAGGACAACAAAGGGAGGAGCTAGCTATGTAGCAGGTTCTGGGACTGGTCCAGACAGTGGTGTCTAATGGTATCCTACAGAGTCTCATCTAACCAAAAAAAAAAAGCTACATGAGCATCAATCACATACTCTCCTATCCATCAATGCATGAAAACAAAATGCTTATCTAATAGAGGCTGCACTGTGTAGTGTCTCTGGGGGAGACACTGTAATATAACAGTGCCTTCAAAGGGGTTCCAGCCTAGGTCTAGGTAGGGAGATAAGACTCATGAATGAGAAAATACACACACTTGTACCGCAGACAACATGGGCTGAGAAATGCCTTTGATGACTCTACTGGTTTGTGAGACCCTGTGGAATAGTTCCTACCATGAAAAAAGAAACAAAACACAAGACTCTGCCCAGTTTCCACGGCACATCTGTGTGATTCTGTTCAAGGCCTTGCACAGTGCACTGTGCATGCGCATGACCAAGTACACCCACAGCATCTGTAGCCTATGTTAGGAGTTTTGGGGACAAGCTGTTTCTTACAGTGACTGCATCGGAGCAGCGAAAGAACTGAGGACTCCAGGGCCCTGGCTGTGCAGAAGGGGAGAAGTTAAGGACCAGGGGTAGGACCTTAAGCCTCTGTTCACTCTGAGAAAGAAAATTTTCCACGAGGTTTGTCTTGGCTTAGAGCTGAGGTTTCTAGAGGTCAGAGGCAAAAACACTAGTAGAAATGGAGTATCAATGTGTTTTTTTTCTCTGGTGCCAACCCTGAGCGTGACAATCAGTAGGAGGAAATAAGAAAAAGGGGTCACAGGCTGGGCTCTGCAGACAAGCTACCCTGGCTGGAATCCTGGCCCTATTACTAGCTGCTTCCTAATGTCTCTGCCCCTCCATTTTCCCATTTGGGCAATGTTATTTCCTCCCCCAATTATCTGTTGTAATCATGAGACAGATAAATGCAACAATTTTATCAAATCTCAATAAAAATACATCATTTGCCAGGTGTGGTGGCTCACAACTGTAATCCCAGCACTCGGGTGGCTGAGGCAGGAGGATCGTTGCGAGTTCGAGACCAGCCTAGGCTACAAAGTGAGCTCAAGGCCTACCCAAACTGCATAGAGACCCTGTCTCAAAAAAAAGCATCATTTTGGCAGGAATGCAGTACACTCCTGCAATCCCAGCACCTGGGAGGTTGAGGCAGGAGGATTGCCATGAGTTCAAGACCAGCCTGGGCTACATAGTGACACTGTCTGCAAAAGAGGAAAAATAGAAAGCAGTCTTTCATCAGTAGTACATGCCTGTAATCCTAGCACTCTGTGAGGCTGAGGCAGAAGGGTCACAAGTTGAAGCCCATCCTGGGCAGCTCATTGACTCAGCAAGATCAAAATGAAAGATAAGAGAGCTGGGAATATAGCCAAGTAGGCTCAATCTCGAGAAGGGGAGAAGGAGGCATCTTTTTGGTCACCCCCTGCGTGCATCCTCACCAGGGAACTCCAGCAACCTTGACTGGAGCTCTCACCACCTCCTGGTGGAAGTGAGGACTGCAGCAGGTTGCTTGGTGCCTGGCTTTGTCCTGTGGGCTAGAACAAGAGGTGGGTGGGCCTGGAGCTTTGAACAACAGGCTGTGTCCCAAGAAGGACCCAATAGTGTATATTCCCTGCCTTGAGACTATCCACTACCTGCTCGATTCTGTGGCACTATTGAAAAATATGCATCCAGTAGAGATTTCTAGTCATGAGGCCACTACGTGTGGCTGCTGACATGAGTACAAAGACCTCTTTGTGATACTTGTTATTTTTGTCACTTGCTTTGCTCTTAGTTTCTGGGTCCCTTGCCTATATCATTGCATGTAAGAACAGCAGGAATGGTGGGACCAGCCTTGTTTTCATTTAGGACTCAGGCTCTGAGTACAGACAGGTATTTTTCTTACGTCTGATGTGAGCCTTGCTGAGCCTGCTGACTCCGGGCTGGCCACCAATCAGCCCTTGAGGCCAGGTACTACAGGGCCTTCCCTAGCAACAGCCTCGGGATCACAGTGGAGATCCAGCCCCTGGGGTGGGTCCATTTAAAGAAGTCATACTTGAGCCTGAGCCTAGCAGAGCTGGCAAAAGAGGAGCGTGGGCACTGTGCTGGCTCGGAGCCTGGCTGTCCCTCCACCCCTTCAAGAACCCGTGACAAACAACCTTGCCTAGTGCCCAAACGCCTGCCAAACCCAGTCACATTAAAACCCTGGAAGACTCAGCAAGGAGTCCAATTTCAGCGGGTAGGGAAATCAAGGCAACAAGAACCCAATGTGACCAAGGACACAGTGCTGGCAAGCAGGCCTAGAGGCTGGGCGGCCAGGGCTGTAAGCTTGAGGCCTGGGCTCGCCTCCAGCCAAAGCCCGGGGCCCAGCTCAGAAGAGGAACAAACACTCCCCCACAGTGATGCCAGCAGCAGGGCCAAAGAAAAGCCCAGCACCTTCCATTCCTCAGTCTTCATGGCGATCCCCTCTCTCCAGGAGAAACAGAGGCACTGAGGCCTTGGACAGGCTAGATCCAAGCCAAGCAAGTGGCTTCAGGCAGCTCAGTTCCCGGCCCAAGGTCTGAAACACCAGACCAGACATCAAAAACCTGGCAGGCACTGGGAGAAGGAAGATTAGATCATTGCAGCAGAATGAAGGAAACCAAGGAACCAGGGAGCGGAGGAGGGACAGAGCCAAGAATGTTTCAAGGCAACTTGAAAACTCCTTCCGATTAAACCAAGCCCATGCACCAGCAGCCGCCCGCCCGCCCCGCTGCCAGGAAGGCCCCCAGGCCTCAGCCCCTGGGCAGGGGGGTGGGGTAAGGAGGCTCCATCCACACACAGAACGCACACACACCCAGTGTCACCATGCCAGTCAGCGTGTCCTGGCACTCTGTGCACACACATGAATTCGGGCACTCCCACATGTGTGTGCAGGTGTCCAGGCCTGGCGTGCAAGCCCATGGGAGTGCATGTGTGTGTTTGCGTGCAGTCTACAAACATGTTTTCACAAAGCTCCGGGAGAAGCAATCAGTCATCTCAGAGGAATCTTAGCAACAGCCATCCCCAGAAAAGGCTTCTGCCAGCTGGAGCAGGGATGAGTCAGCAGAGGGGCAGTGGGGGAGGTGGCTGGGCCGCTGGAGAGGCCACTCCTCTCCTCTCCTCTCCTCTGCTCTCCTGCCCCCCCCCTCCCCTCCCCTCCTCTCCTCAGACGGTCTCCAGGCCCGCCTGGCTGCCTTGCCTGGGTCACTGCCTTGGCACAGGTGTCCGAGAACACATTCCTGGAACTGGCCAGCTCAGGCAGCCGGAGGGTTTTCCCTCCTCCTTCCTCTCCCTCTCCCGTCTTGTCCCGCCCCACCCCACACCCGTCCTTTTATTTTTTCCTTCTTGCTGCAAAACCAAAACACCATATTCACAAGTTCAGCAGCTTCGGCCAAATGGCAGGAGCCGGTGGCTGAAGAGCTGGACACTGGAGCTGCCCGGGGCCAGGCAGGCCAGGGAATGAGGACAACTCCAGCCAGCCGCAGAGAGCCCTGCTAGGGGAGCAGGCTTGAGTCCCACAGGGCAAAGCGTCATTGCCCTGGACTCCCGGGGACTGCGCTGTCCCTCTCCTCTCCACTCCACTCCGCTCCACCCCCTCGGAGAGCAGAACGTAGGTTGCTGACACATGGTTGGGGGAGGGTGTGACCAAAGGAGCAGAGGGGCACAAAGATTTGTGAGGACTTCTTTGCCTAAAAAGGAAACATAGGTCACCTGCCAAGCACAGCCCAAGCAGGGGGAGAACTGTTTTACCGTGGTAGACAGGTGAAGGGATTGAGCCCAAGGTCAATCCCTTGGGCTGTTAGCTAGAGAGCAGGATGGAATTAAACCAGGTTAGAGCTGAGTCCCCCGGGTGGCATGGGAGGCTTTCACTGAGGGGTCATGCTTGGCTTCTGGCCGGGCAGCACTACACTGTGTACCTGCGCACCAGGATCCCAGCACCTACAAGAAAAACCAAATAAAAGCAACAATGACCATGGGCTGGTGCCGTCCTGGACCCCTCTCCTTGTGCACCTGGGGAGCAAACAAATCTGGGGGAAGAGCCATCTGTGATCTCAGCAGCCTTGGTGACAGACCACAGTGACAGGCGACAGGCCATGGGCAGGGGCAGTAATAGCCCGGTCCTGTATGATTCCCTGGCTCTTTACTGGAGGCAGGAAATGAATAAAAGCTAAATGAGTTTGGAAATGCCAGGAGGCAGTGTTTATCCCCTTCCCCCTCCCCTCCCCCTGGCAAAGACCTTGTATAGTTACAGTTTAATCTTGGAAATGCCAGACAGCTGTTCCCCGGTTGCTAAGAGACTGGCCCACATTATGCAGATGTCAGGGACCTCAAATGTCTGCCGGAAATTACAGATCATGTTGGAGGAGCAGAGGGGCCTTCTCTCGGCTAGGGAAGCGCAGCAGGAGACCCCCTGGGGGGATGACAGAAATGAGGGGCCCACCCTCCCGTGTCTCTTCCTCCAGCATCTCAGGATCCTGGGCTTCTCGGCTTTCTCTGCCAGGCCCTGCCTGCCGGCTCCCTCCTCCCTTCTGCTCCTATCCTTCCTTGGCCTCAGGGACAGAGCCTTCCACCCCCACCTCCAGTTTTCCTTCTGGGACAGCGTTCCTCAGTCCCATGTCCCTCTGTCTGTTTTCCAGTCTTCCCTGCCGCTGGGTGCCACGGTCAGGATGGTGCTGGAGGCGGAGCAGGGGCTCCCACACCCAGAGTCCTCCTCACCTGAGCTGGAAATGGACACACACACACACACACACACACACACACATCTTCCCCGCCCCCCAGGAATCCAAAGGAGGGCCGTCACCATGGCAACTGCCGGCTACCAGAGCTGCTGCATCACTGGTCCTTGGGGAAGGGGAGCTGCCATGGGGTTGGGAGCCGGGAGGACCAGAGAGAAGCCCTTTCCCAAACTGGAACTCTAAGCTGAGCCCTAACTGAGGGCCCTGGGGTGAGAGGGGAGCAGGCTGAAAGAGGTACAGAAGGGCCGCAGGGCATCTTCAAGGAGAGCCACGGTGTCTCGGCACGGTGGGTATCAGGGAGGGGGAGGCTGAGGCCACGGTGCATCCACTGTTTTCCCAAGCGCCCACAAGTTGTCTTGAGGTCAGAGACATTACCTTCCTGCCCTTGCATCCAGGTTGGGGTATCCGCTCTCCCCATGGCCAGCTCTGTGACCTTGGCCTTTCCCTAGCCCATAAAATAAAGCCAGACAGACTTTATGTGTTATGGAAGAGCTTTGAACACAAAAATGGGAAGCTGGTTATTATCGTGGGTCACACTTGTAATGTCCGAATTCTGGGAGGCCGAGGCTAGAGGCTTGAAAGTTAGAGCCCTGCATGGGCAGCTCAGTGTGAATGCATCTTAAAATGAAAAATAAAAAAAAGAAAGAAGCGGGGGCAGGAAAGAAGGGGGAAGGAGGGAAGAGCAGAGGAAGGGGGGAGAGGAAAGGATGGAAAAGGGAAGGGAGGGGAGGGAGGGGAGGGAGGGAAGGATGAGGATAGAGCAGAGGTCCTGGGTTCAATCTGCAATACTACCAACAGGCTGAGGCATGGTGTGACCCACACAGGAAAGTCTCTGGAGAGAGGGTGTCAGAAGCAGGCCTTGTTACACCTCCATCTGGCCTTTCAGAAGACCCTGCTGGTGCAGCTGGGAGGGACACCATTGAGCCCTTTCTTCTCAGGACCCAGGATCCTCCTCTATAGATGGACACTATACTGACCTTGTACCCTGGCCTTCGTGGTTTGGCTCCTTTGCAGCCACTGTCGCTAGACAGGGAAATGAAGGCACAGGGAGTGCTAAAACCTGCCCCAGCCACCACAGAGCACTGGCCAATGCAGTACTCTCAAGCTCCAGTCCCAGCCTGGGTTCAGATCTTCTCTCCACCAGCACCCTGGGCCTGGAAGTAGAGGTTGGACTCGGCTCCTCCTCTTAGCATTGTGAATTTGGGCAAATAACAGGACTCCTTAGCTCTCAGCAGATGAAATACGTCAGGCATCTTAGGGTTGCTGGGAGGATTAAATGAGATAAAACATAACGTGCCTCGCTTCTGCTAAGCTCTCAAATCTTTTGAACCATTTTGTGAAGGTTCAGCAGGTCCCCAAAGGTGCCAGGCTGCGGCAGTGGGAGGACAGGCAGTCCTCAGGCTACACGAGGACCCAGTCCCTCTGCTCCTCAGCATAAGGATTGGCCTCTGTCTCTCTAGAAGTTTCTAGAAGGGCGGTCCAGGGCAGTGTCCCTGGGAGAACTCCGAGGGCAGGGAGAGACCAAGGAAGCTGGGATGAGGGGGTCATGGGGCTGCAGGTCAGATCTCCACTAGTTAAGGGGTGGTGGATGGTGCCCCCAGTCGCTGAACAAACTGCCAAGCAGAAAAAACTTGGTGGGGCAGACTCCTGGCTTTGCTGGCCCCTTACGCCGTCCTTCAGCCTCCACCGGCAGCAGGGAGGAAGGAAGCCCAGGAGCTGGGTCTCTGCCTTTGTTCCTCTCTTCCCCTCAGCCTCTCCCCATCTTTCATCTCCCTGCCCCCAGCCAAGGGCTCTCTCCAGCTCCCCCCTTCTCTCACCCTCCTCCTCTCTCTCAGCTCCCCTTCAAACTAGTGGCCCCCCTTCTCTGGAAGCTGATTTCTTGCTTTCTCATCCTTTCTTCTCATAGCTCACAATCACACTTGGCCGGCTTCCCTCCCTGTCCCTCCCCTGCTCCGTGTCCTCCCCCATCAGGCTCTCTCTCCCACCCCTTCTCCATTTCCTCCCTCCTCCTCCTTCCCTCCTGTTTCTCCTTTTTCTCTCCAGCCTCTCCTCCATCTCCTGATTCTCCTTCAGTCTCTCTTCTCTTCTCCTAAACGAGACATTTCGAATCCCTGAGCGCACAAAACCAGGTGGAAAGCATCCATCAAGCCCTCACCAGCCCTGGGCTGGGAGGTTGGGGTCTGGAGACCAAGGTCAACACTAAGCAGAAAACCAGAGCCCAGCCAGCACCTGCTACACAGTCCAGTCCCCCAGGAATCTCAGCACCAGGTCACCTGCTTCCTGCTCCCAGTAAACCAGGGCAAATCTGAGTCTTGGACCTTCCCTGCTTAGAGCTGCTCACCTCCCTCCTCTCTGCCGTGGTGCTGGGAAGCAGAGGGAGAAGAAAGAAAGTAGCAAGCAATCAGAATCAGCAAGAACCTGCTTTAAATGGGAAGGGAAACGGCTGGAAAGGGGCTGTTCCCTATATGAGATGCACATTGTGGCAGGAAAGAAAAATCAAAAACATGGCTTTGCAACCAGACAGGCTGAGTTTGAAAAATTGAGCCCTCAATGTATCAGGCAATGACCTTGAGCAAGATGCTCTCTGGCCCTCAGTGACCAGCTCTGTACAATGGACTGCTGTGAACATAGGTAAGAAAATGCATGGGTCATACAGCTCAGCAGCACAGTGCCTGCCTGGCAAGCTTGAGGTCCTGAGTTCAGTTCCTGGTATAGAAAGAAAAGAAAGTGCAGAAGAAGCTCCTGACTCTGACTCCGCCTTGGGAGAAAGGGAGGCTTCCTGGAGAAGATGGGCTTGTTCTGAGCCTTGACAGAAGGATAATAATAGTAATCATACTTCTATTTTTGTTGACACCAGGCGCTATGCTCAGCAGTTTGAATGCATTCTCACTGAGTCCCTCAGCAGCGCGAAGAAGCAGTTTTTCCTTATTCCTGTTTAATGGAAAAGCAGCTGAGGCCCAGAAAGGCTAAGCCCTAAATCACACAACAAAGCGGAGACGCAAAATCCTTAACTGTTCTACAGTCACTTGGGATGGGAGTGGGGCACGCCCGAGAGCAAGAACTGTTGGGTCCCAGTTGTAGAACTACAGAGGAAGGGAAGATGGTGGGGGCTGGGGGCTCCTCCTTCCCACACCCCACCTCCCAGTCCGGATAATCCCGGAGGATTCCTGCAGCCCCTTGTTCTGCCTCTGGTTTTTGCCACTCTGTGTTATGTAATGGACAGTGGCTCCTTTGGTGGCTAGAACAGGGCCTGTGAGGTTACTGTCTCGGTTCCAGAGCAGCGAGAATGCGGGACTTGGCAAGCAGGTTTCTGGTGGCACAGGGAGGTGCTGAGGCCCCCACGTAGTTTCTGATCAAAAGAGGTGAGCCAGGACGACTTCTACCAAACAGGTGGAGGAACCCCACCCTGAACCCCAGCCCAGCACCCCCCCACACACACACAGCCAGCTCAGTTTACACCAAGCACTGCTTCCCAATGGAACTCTGCAGTTTCCATGGCAACATGCCCACGTGGTTGCTGCCTTAGAGACTGGGGGTGGGGTGCAGAGAGGGCAGCCAGGGAAAGGCTGAGGTGTTCTTGGGGGTGAGGGCAGAGTGAAGCCCACCCAGCCTTTCCTGTCATGCCCTGCTACCCTTCTCTCTAGCCTCCAGGGCTCCCACAGAGGGCCCCACGAATCCCCAAGGGAAAACGGAGATGGCTGGCACTCCAGGACAAACAGGCAGCTAGATCTCCACCCCTAGATGTGCCCTTGACCTATGCCAATCTGTGCCACTGTCTCGAGGCCCTGCACAGGGTCTCCCCAGGCCTCTACTGTTCCAGGGAGATCCCAAGGAGGAGACATGCATTAAACTGTGACCCCTCTTCCTTCCTTGGAAAGAGAGTGGGGGCAGGGAGTTGAGAGTCTCCTTGGCTGCTTTCCAGCTCTGTGACCTCCTGCAAGGCTCCTGACCTTCATCATCACAGGTTTGCAGCAGGGTCAGGCACATCTCACGTCATGGCTGTGGGGAGAAGCAAATGCGGTAACACGAGGGAACATGCTTTGTAGAAGAAAGAAACAGGTGCAGGAGATGGGAGCAGAGATGCCTGGGTGCCCACGGAGGACGCCCAGCTCCCCCTCTTCCTCCCATCTGGCTCAGGCCCTGGCGTACCGTGCTGCCCAGAACCCTACAACTCACATACCCATGTGTCAAAAAGATAAATAATAAAGGAATGTTTGAATTCTTACTTTCTAGTCCTAACTGGTCTTGATGGATCTTCCCCAACTTGACCCTGCCCTAGAGCCTCTCCTGGCCCCATCTCTAAAGCTGGTGCCTCAGAGATGCCCCCTGCTGTCCCTGCTCTGCTGAGGTTTTAGTCATGCTTTACCTTGGTTATTGACCACACACTGCCCTGCAAAGCCCTTGTCCCTTCACCTCTCTGGAGTGAGCCACTGGCCCCTCCCCAGCTCTGTCCCCACCAGCAAGAGGGGTAACCTCCGCCCCCCCAACACTGACTCGGCAATTCTTTGCAGTGACAGAAGCTCCTGGCCCCGCAGCCTCCTCCCAGCCCAGCCCCTTCCTCTTTTGTCACCTTGCTCGGCAGTGCCCCTGAATCCCAGAGAGGGTGGCTTTCATTATTTTTTCTTTATTTTTATCAAAGCATTTTTTTTTTGTCAAAAATTGTGCTTCCCCTGAGACACTGCAGCCTTTGAGCAGTGCCCCCCCAGTTTCCATGGTGACAGCAGCTGGCTCTCAAGTGTGGTTGCTATGGAAACAAAACTGGTTCTCCCCTCCTCCTCCTCTGCTCCTCTCCTCTCACTTTCTCTTCCTTCCTCAGTCACCTCACCGCCCCCTTCTTCCTCACAACACTTAGTCTGGAAGAAAAGACTACCAGAGGCCCCAGGTACCCTGGGAGCAAAGCAGGTCCTGGCTCCTTGCTGGGCAATTTTTGCCACATGGTTAGATGTTTCTGTCAGTCCAGAGGATGCATCTGTGGGGTCTCTTCCTTCCAGGTACTAGGTTGAAGCCTTAGTAACTTAATGATAAGGAGTGTGGGCACAACAAGCTTGAGTTTCGAGGATATCCTGCCTGTGCTAGGTCCTGAGCCTGGCCCCAGCATGAAGCTGAGGACTCCGAGGGTCCCGGTTCCTTTCCCATCCCATCATACACTGTGCCTTTCCTGCCCAAGCCAAGAGGTACAAAAGTGAAGGCTGGATTCTTGGGAGGAAGAAGTCAATGACAACAGAGATGGAGATGCAGGGGTGAAGGTGTGCATGCACCCCGGCAGCTCTAGCTTGCTTGTCTAGAGACCGAGGCACTGACGTGAGAACACGAAAAACGTAGGAGCCCTGCCTGCTTGTCACAGATGGATCCTTAGAGTCTTCCACAGGAGTCAATAGGAGCAGAGAAAAAAATAAAAGACACTGAAACAAAATGTGAATAGTGACTGGTTTTAGGTGGTGATTCTCATTATAGTCTTTTGGCTTCTCTTCAGTGAACGTGTACTACACACATGGGAAGAATAAGCAGTGCAGCCATTTGTTTGATCTTAGAGGAGGGCTGGGGATTTAGCTCAGTGGCATAAGCACCTGCCTTGCAAGCAGGCAGTCGTGAGTTCGATCCCTGGTACAGATTAAAAAAAAACAAAAAAACATGAATGATCTTAGAGGAAAAAGGGAAGCAAACTTAGCAGAGGCCAGAGGCCAGCAAACCATTGTCTCTTTTCATTAAATGGTGGAACAGAACCACGGGCAGGACTGACAGAGAAGTGAAATGACTCTCCAACTATCACACAGCAATCAGAGTGAAAGCGAGCCAGGGACCTTAAGTCAGAAGGTAAGAACCGTGGCTGACCCAGGTTAGGGCAGGCTAAGAGTGCCGCCTGACTATGAGGGTTGGGGGCTGAGGACTTAGACCAGAAGCCCAGGCAGGCCTCCGTCCTCACACCTCCACGCAATCCCCCAGAGGTGTGCCCTGGCTGGCATCCTTTCCCTATTGCCCATCTCACCCTAATTCCCAGACCTCAGGTGAGTTAGACTGAATTGTGAGAAAATGCAGCCATCCCTGGAGACCAGCTAAAGCTGCGCTCAGGCCTGCAGTGCCCGAGGGGAAAGTTCCAGCTCAGCTCCTTGGAGACAAGGCAGGCAGGCTTTCTCAAGGTCAAAGAAAACGTCATGCAGATCCTTGTCCTCGGCCAAGGGCACGCATCTCATCTCGGTTTCCTTCCCCACCTGCAACCAATACCCAGGTACCTGGGGAATCAGAGCCTCGGGCAGCTGCAAGGATTCAGTGTCCTGGGTTTGGGAGCAAAGGGCCTGGGTGGTGCCCTGATGCTCCCCCACCCCTCCATCTGATAGACAGATAGACAGACAGACAGCAGGGGAGGCAAGGGCTGACCCTGGCTCACCCCCAGCCGGTGAATCTTGCCAACTGTAAGGCAGAGAGAGAAACACAGAGAACAAAGAGGGGAGGCCCAGGAGGCAGCAGAGGGGGAAAAAGGAGAGTTTCACTCCACTCTGGGCCACCAGCAAGAGGGACCTGCCTTGCTCCTCAGCCCAGAGGCCACCTGAATAGACAAGGATGAGCCCAGGGTCGGGGTTGAGGGAAGCCGAAGATGGGAAGGGAAACCTCAGAGATTTGTCGGTGGGGTGTTACATTCAATGCTTGGCAACAAAAATAAACCAAAAACATCCAAGGTCTTGCGCATGTTAGGCAAGCCACCTGTGTCTGAGCCACATCCCCAGCCCAGGTTTGTGTGTTTAAGGTCACAGAACACACAGTAAGGAAACCACCACATCAAGGTTCTGATTTCGCCAGTATTATGGTCCGAGCTGAGGAAGGCCTTGCAGCTAGGCAGTCTTTCTATCATCACCTCACTAAAGCAAGAGAAACTACCTCTAGGAGCTGGGCACGGTGGCACACATTTATAATCCCAGCACTCACTTGGGAGCTCAAGGCCAGCCGGGACTGCATAGCAAGTTTAACGCCAGTTTTGACCACAAAGATCTTATCTCAGTAAATAAGTAAATAAATAAATAAATAAAAAGTAAAACCTTTAGGCAACCACCCAGTTTCTCTCTTGCATTGTAGAGCACAAGTGCGGCTCAGACAGCCTGGCAATGAGTAATGGTTGTGTCCACTATACAGTTATGAGACCTTCATCTACAATGACTCTGATGAAAGGAGACCCCTCCAGCCTCTGTCTGAATGTCTCTGATGACAGAACTCACCACTTTCCAGGTGTCTTTCCACTCCAGTGCTTGGGTCTCAAATCCTTCCTGTTAATGTTTATGCTGCTTTGTGTGTGTGTGCATGTGTATGTACAGTTTTTTATTGAATTAAAAACATGTGCTGCCTTATCTCTAAAAGAAGATCAATGACAAGTAGCATCTGTGTCTACCTGACATCCACCAGCACTTAAATGAGCCCTAACCCCCAAGCAGCTCTTCCTGATTCCAGCAAAACTTTTAAAACTCACTACCTTCCCGTCCCCCACCTTCAAATAAATGGTTTGCTCTTGGCCCTCCTGTAAGCCTCGGCTTGGTGTGACACGCAGCAGGCACCTCTATTCCTGCTGTCTGGGTTGCTCCTTTTTTCTGACCCTTGCTTCTGCGCCCTTCCTTCAGTTTCAAACAGGCTCTGCCACATGAGCTCAGCTGCCATCTCTCAGCCTCCCCTTGGGGGCTCCTCCCTTCTCCTTCTGTCAGGAGCTCCCATGATCACACCTTCAGAGCTGCATTCCCAGGGGGCTGCCATATGGGCCTGACCCCTTCTTTCCGGCCCATCCGTGGGGCTGTGCCTGCCTCTCCCCTCCTGTTCTGAGTGTTCCCTGGCTAAGTTAGAACTGCGACCGCCTCTTCTCTGGCTCTGGTTCTCTGAAGTGGAGAG
This sequence comes from Cavia porcellus, assembly GCF_034190915.1. Classification (NCBI taxonomy): domain Eukaryota; kingdom Metazoa; phylum Chordata; class Mammalia; order Rodentia; family Caviidae; genus Cavia; species Cavia porcellus. Next base: position 25,472,506 of record NW_026947514.1, on the reverse strand, counting down.
AGCGCATTTCTTTCCTAGGACTGCCCTAACTAATCATGATACTGTCACAATCCCGGTGGCTCAGAACACACAGGGCCTCTGATGGTCCTGGAGGCCACAAGTCTGAGATGAAGGTGTTGGCAGGGCCTGGGGGGGTCCCTCCTCGCCTCCTCCCAGCACGGGTATCTGTCTGTTTGCCAGCAGCCCTTGGCGTTGTCTGGCGTGCAGCAGCTCCAGCCTCTGCCTCCACCTTCCCACGGCCTCCCTTCTCCTGTGTCTGTCTGCGCCTGTGGCCAAGTTTCCCTCTTATAAGGACACCGGGCTTTGGATTTGGGGCCCACCCTCAGCCAGAATGACCTCAACTTAATTTCATCTGCAAGACCCTGTTTCCAAATAAGGTCACATCCGAAGGCTCCAAGAAGATACGCATTTGAGTGGGGTGCATGGTTTCACCCAGGAAACTCCCCTCCCCTCATCTTTGATTTCTCCTTCTCCTTTACTCTCTCCACCTAAAACATCAAGTTAGCCCTTGATCCTGCCATCTGGCATCGTCCCCAAGGCCTTTCCATCCAGCACAGGCTGAGTCCTGGCTTCGCTGCTTAGACAGAAGAGAATGTCATTTCCCTTTCTGGGCCTCAGTTTTCTGACCTGCAAAGTGGAGATAACTGTGTCTACTTTAGAGTTGTGGTGGTGAAAACAGGAAGTACTCTGTAAAGCAGTCAAAAAATAATGCCTAAGCCAGGCACGGTGGCACACACCTGTGATCACAGCACTCTGGGAGGCTGAGGCAAGATAATCAATAGTTCAAACCCCCCCCCAAAAAAAATAGTTCAAACCCAGCCAATGCAACTTAAGGTTTTAGTGAGACTTTGCTTCAAAAAAAATAAGTAAATAAATAATTTTAAAGAGCTGGTGATATAGCCTAGTGTGAAGGCTCTGGGTTCAATCCTCAGTTCAAAAAAACAAAAAACAAATCCTGGAGCCGGGGATTTAGCTCAGTGGCATAAGCGCCCGACAGGCAAGCACAAGGTCATAAGGTTGATCCCTGGTCCAAAAAAAAAAATCCTGACCTACTAATATGGACATTATCAGCATCACTGCAGGCTTTCATCATCTGGCATGAATGCCTGCAGTGTCCCTAAACCCCACTCTATCTTACAAGCACACACCCACCCGGTCTGCAAACGTCCCACTGCAAAGGCCATGACCTTCAGCAAGGCTGCCCCTACCTGCCTGCCTCTGGCCTGGTCTCGCCATGTGCTGCTGTACGCACTTTCACCATGCCCACACCCGCTGAACCAAAAGCAGCCCTCAGGAGGCTCTCCACTGCCCGAGGCCTTTGCACAACTGCTCTCCTCTCAGGGACTCTCCATCCCGACTCTACCTGGATGTCTGCTGCTTCTCTCTCCAATCAATTCGGCGGGGTCTCACCTTCTTCAGGTAACGACCACAGCCCCAACTCCCTTCTACCAGTCAGGGCTCACACATTGGGGTCCCAGCTCCTCCCAGCAGAGCTACTTTGGCAGAACTGAGTCCCTTCTCAGTATCTCAGGAAATCCCCGGATCACCACAACCAGGGGAAGGAACCAAGCGTGCCTCAGTGAGACTTATCTTCTAGACGCTACAGGCACTCCTTTGGTCCCATCTTCTATTTCTTGTTGGAGCTGACATCTCTCTCTCACCTGGTCACTGAGATCCTCTCTCTCACTGACACCCCCACTCTTCTGAGCCTTTTCCTGCCCTCCTGGTCTCTGGAACTGCCTCTCCCAATCTGGCCCCAGGCTCTGCTTGATTTGCTTCTTCCCCAGCTTTGGCAGCTCACGGGCTGTCTTTCTTCCAGACTGCTGTTTGCTTCTGTGATCAGCTTATGTGCACACACATGCTGTTTTGGGGGTGCATCTATGTGAAATCTTCTCAGTGTACAGCGGAGCGGAGTCGGATACTACAGGAACATCCCCCAGCCTGGAGGCAGCAAAAAGCAGTAAGCTTTTTGACACACACCCTTAAGAGCTTACACTCAACCTGGGTAACACCCCTGGCTGCTGGGGGTCCCACACCTCAGGACACCTTACTGGCAAAAGAAGAGGGAGTGGAGGAAGGGATCTCTCCGGGAATGTTGCCATGGAACAGTCTCCTGTCCAACCCGGAAGCACACTATGGGTGTAGGGAGGAAAGGCCTCAGGGTGCCCTGGGTTTAGGTCCAAGGAACAAAGGCTAAGAGTCTCCTCCTGGCAGAGAGGCCACAGCGTGGGACAGGATTGCCCATAGCCAAGGCCCCAGCTGAAAGAGCCTTCTAGAATTCACATCCCTCACATGGCCCCTGCTTCCCTGTGGGCTGAGGAAGGCAGGTCCCCAGGTCCCCCCATCCCAGCACACAGAGCCCACTCATACCAGAAACCTGAGGGGCTGCTTCAAAGCCCCCTTTCTTTTTTTATTTTTATTTATTTATTTTTTGTCTTTTTCCTTTTTTATCGGTAGCGGGGATCGAACTCACGACTGCCTGCTTGCAAGGCAGGCGCTTATGCCGCTGAGCTAAATCCCCAGCCCCAATGCCCCCTTTCTTGCTACCCTTGAAATCTCATCACTCCTACCTTCTGAAGGTCTCCTGCACCTTCTGCCCCTGACAGCCTCTTTTTTTTTTTTTTTATCGGTACCGGGAATCGAACTCACGACCGCCTGCTTGCAAGGCAGGCACTTATGCAGCTGAGCTAAATCCCCAGTCCCCCCTGACAGCCTCTTAATTGCCCTGAACCCCCTCTCTTCAAATGGCCATGGGACTGCCAAGCCTGGAAGCAGAGGCCAAGTGTGCTGGTCACCCCCAAAATACGATCCACGCTTTGCTCACACTCAGGTCAGTTCCTGCCCCTGTGAAATCCCTCCATGGATTCCTATGGAACTTGGGGACACATGTAGGCAGGTAACTTTGAGCCTTCTTGTCACCCTCTTCCCTCCTGGGGCAAAACAGCTCTGCCTGTGATGCAGAGGAGTGCTTTTTCAACCAGGTCTAACCAAAGCACTCCTTGAAGGACTTACATGCTTTCTTCCAACTCCCCAGTGGTCCGCTACCCCTAGATCCCCCCAATTCCCAGCTCCCTGGATGCTGACTGCCCCCCCCACACACACACACATCAAATCTCTGGTTTCCCTGAGGAAGTCATCCCTCATCTCTCTCGCCCCTGTCATGCCAGCACTTCTGAGTGTCCTGGGAGGGCACTGCTGTTACTGCCTTGGCTCATGGGTGGCCCCGTGGAGGGCAAGGCCCCTAATGCTGACCCACTGCAGCACCACTCAGAGCGGGGCCCAGACTGGGCCTGGCAGAGACAGCGAGTCCCTCGGCCCAGCACCTCAAGGGCAGCTCAGAGCATTCTCCGCGGCTGCAGCCCCAGCCTGCCTCCATTTCGTATTCAAGACTCGTTCCCTGCTCGGGTAAAACAGTAACCATTTTCTAGCTGTCTGTGCTGCTCCCTGCATTACGCGTGGGCTTCTCTCCCTGCTGCCGACAGGAACGGGCCCATCTTATGCCCACTCAGACAGCGATGAGTAGAGGCCCTGGTGAAACAGTGCCCCCCACCAGCCCTCCTTCTCTGCCCTTTTATTAAATCAGGAGGTTACAAAGCAGGTCTGGGACAGCCCCAATGCCTCTTGGGATTGCTGGGACATTTTCATCCTTGGCTGCCTCTTGTCCAAGGGCCTGGCACTGGTCAGGGGTTTTGGAAGGTAAGAGGTGATCTTGGAAGAGTCCAGAGCAGAGTCAGGATTCAACCTTTCTCTTCCAGCAAGGCAGGTCTCACGAGACCACCAGTCCTGGGCATACAGAAAAGGATGTCCTCCAGGTCACATCCCCAGTTCCCTGGCCTGCGTCAGTTGGTGACAGACAACCTTGTATCTTCCTCTGACGCCTTTGGCTTCTCCTTTGGCCATGGCCGGGACATGGCTGGTGGCTGGATGCCAAGTGCACTCCATTTGCTCCTCAGGTGTTATCTTGCCAACTCATTCCAGGTGTGATCCCCACACCCCACAGGGAGGTCCAGCCTTCCCCTACCCCACCCTGAGTGAGGAAGTAAGGTCCACCAGCATGCCGCCTCAGCTTCCCTGTCAGATCCATGGAAGGTTCTAGAAAGGCTCCACCTGTGCTTGGTGGGACAGGGCGGTTATGACCACTGAGCCACTGTGCAGTCATCTAATCATACTCTGAACAGTTCTTTGAGTTGGGGGTGATTTATTGTCCTCTTCATGAAAAGAGAGACACTCAAGAGAAGGTCACTGAGGTCACATGGCCAGCAGAGAAACTTGAGGCTCAGATTATCCAGCTGCAAAGCACCCTCTGGATACAACTCCTGGCAAATAGGATGGGGGATGCCTGCTTCACAAGCACATCTGGGCCCCAGCTCCACTGCCACCTTCCCAAGGGCCAGCTCAGGTTGGCGCTGGGAGCATAGGGATGCCACACCCAGCTGGCTGGGATGCACAGCTCTGCTGTCCCTGAAGGAACCAACTGCTAATCACCGGCTGGTATCCAGGCAACCAGCCTTCCCGGCTTCAGATAAGGAGAAACAGCTGGGGCTGCTGAGGCTGGGAAGCCACAGAGAGAGGATGAAGGAGACAGCCAGTGGCAGTGTGCTATTTTGAGCCTGTTGTTCTCAACAGCCCTAGCCGGTCCTCCACCTTATCCTGACCACTGCCTGGAGAAGGGGTTTCAGGCTCTGCCCAGCTGTGAACCTCGCACTTAGGGGAAGCCAGGAGATAACCCCGAACCCCTTCCTATACAAGGGAGGCAGGAAAGGCTGTCACCGACTACAAGTTCTAGGCCCCTGGGGTCACTTGATAAACAGCAATGGTAGAAGCTGGCCTTGCTAAGGCTCCAGGCCTCTATGAACAGGTCAGGCTGGCCGCCAGGTCAGGCTCCCCTCTTCCCTACACCCTAGGCTGGCAGGGGTCACTGAGCAGGTGGTGGAGCTTCAGCCAACTGTCAAAGTGCACGCTCAGACTGGCTGGGTTCAGTTCTACCCCAGTGCTGCTCTTACAGGCTTGGCTGTGCTTCTGAGCCTGTTTCCTAATCTGTAAAATGGACACAATGTCCACTCTGCAAACTGGAGGTGGGAAAAAGGGAAAAAGAGTCCAGCATGGTGCCTGGCACTGCTGGTGCTGATGCGACTCCCTCTCTTCCTCATGTCTGGACCTGCCTAGCCCAGCCTGGGCATCTCTGCCACACAGGACCATGTCCTGTGTAGGGCTATTTCTGTCTTCTGTTCTAAAGGTCAGGTCCTTCCCCAGATATGCCAGCTACCACCTAAGTGCCATTGGTCCATGCCCAGGGGTGTGGTATCCCAGGTGGTTTCTCCATCCACATTTTTACCCAGGACATGCCCACCCAAGCACAGGGTCACCTCTGGACTCAAAACATAACTGTCTTTCAACTGGCACATTGACACAGGCCAGAGTAGCCTGCCGCCCCATCAGCACCTGGGTGCGCAAGGCTCACTAGGCTGATGGTCCCAGACCTTTCCTTGGTTCTAAGCCAAGTGATGCCAGGCTCTCAGGAGGGCACGCAGGCTTCTCCTGTAAGCAGGCTAAAGGAAAGGACAGGAAGGGACAGTGAGGCTGCTGGCAGGAAGTCATCACAGAGATCCAGAATTGTACTTGCCCCCTCCAGCTCTCTGGGTTCATCCCCTGCGCTGGTCTGGCAGCCCTTGGACAGATGGGGTGATGTTGCAAACTGGTGAGCTGATCACCTTACACCAAAGGGTACCTGGTCCCCCTTCGCCCCCACAGCTGGGGAGGGCGGGGTAAAAAGAAGCCAGTGAGTAACCTTCACCTGTAACCAGATCCCAGAATGCAGCCTTGGCATAGCAGTGACTAGGGCAGGCCTTGGAGGAGTGTGGTGTCCTCCAAATACCCCTAAAAAGAAAACAGAAGATTCATGTCCAAAAGCAGAGGACCGTCTCAGAAGTGATCAACCCTCATGACTGCCCTGGCCTCGAATTCAGAACTCAGAACAACCTTCCTGCCTCGCCCTCTGGAGAGCTGGGCGTATAGGTGTGCACCACTGCGTGGCCTGCCCTGGCTGGTTCTCTTCACCATGGCCTGGCAGCACCCCCAGTAGCTCCCTCAGAAAGGAGGAACTGGCTTGGCCCCATTTTTCAGAGGAAGCAACCGAGGCAGAGAGATGTGCAATCAACCTCCAGAGTAGACACTGGTCCTCTGTCCCCAGGGCAGCTGCTCCTGTTGTTCATTTGCACACAATTGCTCCTTTATGGGACCCATAGTGTGTGCAATCCAGGGGCAAGCTTTGGAGTGCTGATCTGTTCAGCCCAGCCTGCGCTTGGAAGCACAGCCTGGTTGAAATGGGTACCCAAGGCGAAGGGCTGTGGTCTGTGGTGGTGGACAGAGAAATAACCTAGGAAGAGCCAGACGGCCTCCACTGCCCCACATGACATGCAGACAGCGGGAGAAGGCAGCCGCTGGACAGCGTGGCGAGGGAAAGTTCTCCCTGGCACCCTCCAAGCCTCTTCCTGCTCTATGCAGAATCGCCAGAGAGGAACAGGACTATCAAAAACAAGATAAACACAAGTGCAGGGGACTTGGAGGAGCATTCCAGAGCTAAAAATACCAGAGCTTGCTAGCCGGGAGTCTGCAGCCTCCGGCCTTTCCGCATCCCTCCCCCTGGGCACCCCACAGCTCCCTGGCCTCCCGTAGCTCTCAGCTACAGCCCCCCCCATTTCTAAGTCTGGGATGCCAGTCTATTGGCGTCATGCCAGCAGCCTCTCCCAACCCAGCCCACAGCCAGGAAAGGTGGGCAACCACCCGGCTGGCCCTCTGCTCGATGGCACCTGCGAGAAAGTCTGAGCAGCTCCAGGAGGTCCACAGCTCAGCGGCACATCCTCTCCTCTGCCTTCTCCTCTGCTGTTTTTTCAAATGGTCCTATCAGCAAAAGCAAGAGCCTTGAGATCAAGGAGGATGTTGGTCTCCCTACAAATACCCTCGGCACTCACGCACACGCACACACCATTGGGAAGCAATTCTGCTCCCGTAGAATGGCAGGTGAGAACGTGGAGGGGAAAGTCCCAGGAGAACAGTCACTAGCAAGCACCCACTCTGTGCTAAGCTGTGCGAGGCTGGTCCTGTCCGTCTTTCACTTCATCTCACAAAAGGTTGTTTTATCCCCTTTTTCCAGATGTTGAAACTGAGGCTCAGAGATGCAAAGAAGCAGAGACACCAGAGGCAGTCCAGGCAGGAGCAGAGCCCCACAGTTTGGGGCTGAGAGAAGTAGCGGTGTGCCTCACGCTGGCAGCTATGACCAGGAGACTGTGACCTGGCCTCAGGGGACTGTCCCAGGCAGGGCTCTCTCCACCTCCAGCCAGCTGCTGCTGGGAGGGGGCATGGGGTACTAGTCATGCCCATGGCACACTGGGATGTCCCTTTTGGAGTCCAACCAGTGAGCAGAGGAGTTTCAAGGGACCATGACAGCTTCAGTAGCCCAAGAGACAGGAGGACATTGTTTCTAGAAAAGCTGGAGGTCTTGAAACCCTGGGGTGGTTATACCCAGAGCAAGCAGGTCAGAATTGAAACTTGGTGGCTTTCTCAGGCTGAGGGGTTTTTGTCCAAGGGAGGAGCAGATTTGTCCCCCCGAGCTGCAGAAAAACAAGAAGAAAGGGTGTTCAGAAGGACAGGGGCTTGTCTCTGGTCCTCTGGTTCCCTCGTTCAGGATGCCCTAGTACCACACTGACTCCAGCGTGAAGACCCAAGGTGATGCAGCTCATCTCCTGAGCAGCTCTATTATTAAGAGCAATCCTTCCCTTGTGGTGTGGAGCTGGGCCCTCCATCCCCTTGCCTTCCACTGTCTGGCTCTGCCCCCTGGACCACAGAGCTGCCCTTTTTTCTGCAGAAAAGCCTTTCAAAAGTAGGGCACTTTCTCAGGCGAGTGGGTCAGGGCAGGCTCTCAAGCACTAGAATTATGGACAGTCATGGAAAGAACAAGGCGATTCAAACTGGCTGGGTAATCACTGCCACCTAAACTCTGTTTCCCAGCAGTGGGAAATTTTTCTGACTGACCCTCATAGACTCTGGGGGAAGGTGGTCACAGGTCCAATAAACACAGGTCTTTCTTTGACCGGGTAGACACTGCATTGTTTTTGAGGTTTCCTGGATTCCTCAAGCCAAACACCTGGGAGACCCAAGACTTCCTGTTCTCACCATACCCCAGCCTATGACATTGTTGCAGGCAGCTGAGATAGTCAGAAATATTATAGGCAGTGAGGTAGGGCTAGGTCCTCAATGGAGCCAGGGCAGACACCTGGCAGCTACAGGAGAAGCTGATGTCTCCTGCTGCAGGCCAGGCCTCAAGACAAAAGACCACACAATTGCACCTGTATCCTGGGATTGCTACCCTAAATAGTTCCCATCCTCCTAGGAAAGAGTCACAGCTCTGTAAGAATGCCTGCTTTCCGTGTGACTCACTTCCCTTTGTTCCTAACATAATCAATTTACCTGAACTATTGATCTCATTGGCTAACCATAGTTAAGTCCCACCATAAACCCATGGTTTTACTCTATAAAAGTCCCCAGAAAAGAGAAGTCCTTGGCAACCCGCTCCAGACCCCTTCTGTCTCTCTCAGAAGCTTCCTTTCTCTCAATAAATATATTCTGCTCTTACCTCTGTTGTTTCTAAAATTCATTCTTTGATTTTAGAGAACACGAACTTGCAGACATAGTAAGTTGGGAGTTTCATTCTCCTATATACATGGCCTCAATCCCACCCTAATAGGTCTCATTTCTGTTCACTTTTCTCCATCCACCCTAACCTGTCTAAATCCCCCTACCTGTCATCTCCTAATGTATGCTGCTGCCCTCCTAACCCCCAATTCTTCCCCACCTAGAAGCCAGAGTCACATTATATCACTCACCTCTGCAAAACTCCCAACATTTGTCCAATGCACTTTAAATAAAAATGAAACTCCACATTATGAACTCTAAGGTCCTTTAACACCTGGTCCTGCCCACCTTCCTGACCACTGGCCTTCCAAGATCATGCCTGGCTCTTTCCTGCCTCAGGGCCTTTGCACTTGCTGTACCATTTCTATTGAGCATCATTCCATTAGCTCTGCAGTCATCTAGCATTTTTTTTTCTTTTTGAGACAGGGTCTTGCTATGCAGTTCAGGCTGGCCTTGGGCTCACTTTGTAGGTCAGGCTGGTCTCAAACTTGCAATGATCCTCTTATCTCAGCCTACTGAGTACTGGGATTGCAACAGTACACCACCATGCCGGGTTCTAGCTCATTTTTAACTTTTAGGTCTCAGCTAGAGTGTCAACTTCCCTAACTACTGTATTTCAATTTCCTTATATCTCTGTCATAGGACTTTTTATTTCATCAGTATGCTTTCCAATGTATTTATGCTCTCACTCATTCATGTTACTGTCAGTCCACCTCATTAACATGTGAGCCACATGTGATCAGGGACTCTGTTGTCTTCCTTACTGCTGGGGGTGCTGTCTCTCACACACGGCCTGACACCTGTAGGTATGCAGGAAGGGTTGACTGGGTGACAGACACCCTCACCCTTGTCCAGGCTCCAAGGGTATTTAGAATCCAGCCCTTCTTGTAAACAGAAATAAAAATGCCTGGCTGGAGATTTAGCTCAGTGGCTTAAGCACCTGCCTGGCAAGCTTGAAGTCGTGAGTTTGATCCCCTAGTACCCTACATAAATAAATAAATATGTCTGAACCTCATCAGAATAGAAATCCATTAAAAAAGAAAAATTGTTCAGTTCTCCTGATTAATCCACTCACTCATGTTTTATTAATTTCTTCAGCAAAAACTTCCTGATAATCAAAAACTTCAGTGGCAAGCATTGTTCACAAAGTTCCTGTTTTGTAATCTTATACTCAAGTAATCAACATTTACAATTACAAGCCAGGTATGCTGCTATGTACCTATAATCCCAGCACTCTGGGAGGCTGAGGCAGGAGGATTGCAAATTTGAGCCTGGCCTGGACAATTCAGCATCTTAGGGCCACTCTATCTCAAAATTTAAAAAACAAAACAACAACAAATAATCCAGGGCTAGGGATATAACTCAGTGGCTTTCTGCCTAGCATAAAAGACATCCTGGGTTCAATCTTCAGTACTAAAAACAAAAGTCTTGAGAAGCATAACTACCAAATGAAATGTGTATACCTGAAGGGGCATTAACAATCAAAAGAAATCCTTGAGAGGGAAGGCAGGAAGAAGAAGTAAAAAGCATTAAGATGTATTATATACAGGTGCCAATTCCCCAGGACAAACGTGGTCATTAGGTAAGACAGACATGTACTAAAAATTTTGAAAGGAATGGCTGGGGATGTAGCTCAGTGCGAAGGCCCTGGGCTCAATTCCCCAGGACGGCCAAAAAAAAACCAAGAATAAACAAACCCAGAAAATATTACAGATGGCATCTGGATGCCACAAAAGTACAAACAAGCTTTGGAGGTAGAGTTGGAGTGTAAGGGCACTAGAGAAGGGAACCTGGGGGGCCTGGACTCACACAGACCCCACCCACCTATCCCACCTAGCATGGCCTGGGGCAGGTGTGGGGGACAGAAGCAGGTGGGAGGAACCTTATAAAGCCACCTTCACCAGCCAGTATCTTAGTCAGAATGACACGGAGCCACGTCAGCTTACAGCTAAGTTCTCTGTGAGCTCCGGGGCTGCCACACACAGGGAGGTGCTCCACTAACGGGCTCACTGTGTTAAGTAAGCACCTGCCGTGAACGTAGCACGGGCCCTGCAAACCCACACACTCACAGGCAGGCAGGCAGGCCCACTTTGAGGCCCAGGAGGAAAAAGGGCTGCACCCTGACCTGGCTCAGCAAAGGAGCTCGGCATGGAGATAGAACAAAACAGAGCTGCAATCAGTTGGTGAAAAACCAACTTGAATGCTAAGATGCCTGCTGAAAGCAAAAATCACAAGGTAGGTGACAAAATGCAGTGCCAGTGTGGGCACATAGAGGCTGGCAGTCTTTGTCTCAGCGGCAATGGCCTGGAGGGTAGAATCTGTATGCGCTGCACCGTATCTGGGTCAAGCACATCTCTATCCTCTGCTGGTTTTCCATCCTCCTTAGCTCTCCTGATTTCCCTGGTTCAGTCAACAACCTTGATACCCCACCAAGATCCAAGTCTCTGTCAGAGGTGGGGGAGAACTGGGAGAAGAACTACACAAGAACGGAAGGTAGGAGCTGTCACCCCCTCTTCCAATGCAGCACCAAGACCCACCAAATCGGGTGGCTTGTACCTTCTAGCAGTTTTGCCCTGCCCCACCCTCTCATTTTCCGTGGCATCCCGTCCCTCCCTCTGAACATACAAGGTGCTGATCCAGAGGCCCTGTTAGTACTCCCTGAGCCTTCTCCCAGGAGGACACAGTGGCACTGCCTGGTGACACCCTGGGCCAAGACAACCCGTGGGATTCTTCTTCCCTTCAGAGCTAGGTAACCATGTGGTGGCGGCCGAGGACCTGAGACAGAGCCAGCCAGGGCCAGAACCCGGGCAGCCGCTGGGGTCGCCATGGAAACGCTCACAGCCCTCACCGGGCCTGGCCTTTTCACTCTGCCTTTTTGGCAGGCTTCCTCAGCCACCCCGAAACCCATTCAGCGGGCACGCCAGGCCCTCGCCCTGCCCCCTCCCTGCCCTCGGGCTCCCTCGGGCCACCTCTTCCTCACCTCTGCCTCCCCCTCTGCTGCAGCCTTTGCCGAAGCGCAGGGAGGGGAGTGTTGAGCCGAGGAAAGACTAGATTTTCCATTCTAAGCCGATTTCCCCTCGGCGGGCAACAAGCCCTTTCAAGCATTTTCCCCTATTATAAATGCAGGAACTTGCATTAGGATGAATGAGCAGAAACTCCTGTCTTTGTCAGTGCCTTGGCAGAGCGCCAGGCATAGAATGACCTAAAACACTCAGAATTAAATAGAGCTGGAGAAGGGGTGGAGATCCCCCGTCGGGTGAGAAACAGGAAGGGGGGTGGGGTGGCCCTTGGCCTCTAATTATAATAATAGAGATTCGCAGTGTGCCCAGGCCCAGTGCTAAGCCCTTTGCACAGATGCTCATTAAATCCTCGCAAAACTCCTGCAGCCTACTTAACCTGCCCCCCTACACACACACACCTTTTAACCTATCATAACACAGAGAATCAAGAGATGTCAAGGAACCGGCCCCAGATCAGCCAGCAACTAGGTGACGGAGTGGAATTTGAATCTTTCAAAGTCTGGATCCTCAACTACAACTTCAAGGTCACTTCCTGAGGGCTGATTCACAGCTCCCCAGCCAGTCCCCATCACTCGGCCCCCCACCTCCTTCTCTTCCCCTCCCCCTCGAGCTGCTTCCTTTCAATGGCCCCCTCATTCCGATGTCAGTGTAACTTTGTAAATTGGATTTGCGGCCACAAAGTGGATAGAGACGGGAGAGCCCCAGACACAGGAAGAGAGGCCTCCTCCACACCCAGCCTAAAGCGCAGGGGCCTTGCCTGACAAAGCTTCAGGTCACGTGACTGTCTGCAGCCCACACACCCAGGCCCGGGACAGTGCTCACAATGTTTATCAAGTGCTGAACTGCCCAAGCACATCCTCATCCTGATCACTGTCCACCTCTCCTACCCTTTCTGTCCCCCAGCAGCCTGACCGCTAAGGTCTCAGAGGCCTCTGGTCTTCGGCTTTCAGTGGGATCCAGTAAGGAGAGGGTGAGGCAATCAGAGACACAGGAGGTGAATGCAGTCTGGAAACTGGCTCCCCCTCACCTCCCAGCTGGGGCACGGGTGGGCAGCGGCTGCTTCCTTCCTTTGCCAAAGGCTCCTGCCCCTGGCCTGCTGGGCCATGCAGGTCCAGAGTTGCCAGCCTGCAACTCAAGGCGTCCCTTAAGTTCTCCATTCCTGCTGGTTCTCTTAACTGTCTTCAGCTTTAGATACGACACTTTTGCTGGTCGCCGGGCGTGATGGCTCATGCCTGTAATCCCAGCCTTCTGGAGGCTGAGGCAGGAGGATCATTGTGAGTTCGAGACCAGCCTGGGCTACAAAGTGAGCTCAAGGTCAGCCTGAACTGCACAGCGAGACCCTGTCTAAAAAAGACAAAAAAAAAAAAAAAAAAAGAAATGACACTTTCATTGAAGCCCCCCCATATCACCCTGTTAGAATGTGCAATCTTTATTTCCATCTAAGACACAGACACAAGCTTCTTTTGTCCTTTTTTTTTTTTTTTTTGTAGGGTGCAGGGATATGGCAGTGAAGAAAGCAAGTAAAATCTCTTGCCTTCTGGGAGCTAGAATAAGGCAGACAGTAAACAAACAAAAATATACTATGTCAGGAAGTGATAAGTGCTTCGTTTGAATGAACCAGAAAAACAGATCAATGAATGCAATCGTTTAGAGGTCATGATTAGACTTCAGAGATCAACACCCCTCACTTTACAAATGAAGGCAAGGAGGCCCAGAGAGGATACTTTAAGGTCATATGGTGAATTATTGGTAAAAGCTGGGCTGGATTCCAGTTCTCCTTGGCTGTGCCATGGCCATGGCCAGAGGGATGAACTTATAACTCAGCCTGGGAGGGAGGGGCAGGCAAAAGCCTTTGAAGTCCTTTTGTGTTCTCTTTTTTTTTTTTTTTTTTTGTCTTTTTCATTTTTATCGGTACCGGGGATCGAACTCATAACTGCTTGCTTGCAAGGCAGGCACTTATGCCGCTGAGCTAAATCCCCAGCCCCTGTGTTCTCCTTTTCTGCTTTGCATACAGTCTTCAGAAGCAACAGAGGAGCAGCAGTGGGGTTTACCAGAAGGCTCAGGCAGCTGGGCGGAAAATAAGGAGCCACCCCTGAGAATTATCTACCTCCTAAGGCCCCTTGGCTGCTCACTGGCATAGAGAGCTTTAGAGCTGCCCAGGAGACCTGAAGGGGACATGGGTGGCAGGCCTGGACCCAGAGCCCTGAGGCTGCAGAGGGTAGGAGAGAGGGAGGGAAGGCTGGCACTGCTGCCCTGGGTCTGCCAAGGGTATTGTTCTTTTGTTGCTGACGAAGGCCCAGCCCACATGCAAGGCTTGGCTGGGAACCTGCCACTGCCCTGGGTGACCAGGTCATGTGTTTCCCAAGCCCTATCATCTCTTCTGTCCCTCCCAGCTCTCTGTCTTGGCTGGCCCCCTCCACGCCCTGTCAGGTAGAAGGAAACTGAAAAATCATACAGAGTTTGCAATATGCCAAACACAGTTCCTGCCTCATCACAGAGCATGAAAATCTTTGCAACTGTTCCATGAGGTGAGCTGCTTGCCCCACTGCACAGACACACAAACAAGCTCCCAGGAGCCGTGTGGCTTACCCAGACCTAGAGCAGGAATGATTCAAACCCAAGCTTGGCTAACGGGAAAGCCTGGTTCTTTCCTCACATTGCCTGAAGACTACTGCCAGGGGGCTTCCTGGAAACTGCCAGACCACCCTCTTGATTGATTGGCCCAGATGTGGGCCACACCCACCCCTCGCCCTTTCCCAAGGCTCCTCCTGCTGGTTGCTTAGTGACTCGTGCTGCCCTGTGGCCCACAGCATCTCGGGGCCCATGCCCAGTGGCTCAGCCATGTGGCTCTGCACCAGGCTCTTGGCCCAGTGGCCAGGCAGAGGTTGCTATGGCAATGCCCTACCCTTGGACTGCCTCATGAGGCCCACAAGCCACTGGAATGTCTCAGAAGTACCAGTCTGCAGGCCAGCATCCAAACCGCCTCTCCCAGACAGCCACTCTCACTGCGAGCAATAGGAAAACCCTTTCGGATCATGTCCTGATTTTCAGTTTGGAAAACAGATGGTCACCACTGCAAGGCTCACCATACTGCCTCTTTATCCCTTGTCCTTTCTCTCTCTCTCTCTCTCTCTCTCTCTCTCTCTCTCTCTCTCTCTCTGTCTCCCTCTCTCTCTCTCTCTCTCTCTCTCCCATATCATGCTGTGGTTACAAAGCACAGACAACTTAAGCTCAAATTTCACTTGTCCTCAGCCTTCTGAACTTAGACTCAGCACTTGGGCCCCAGCTTCCTCATCCTTAATAAGAATGATAATAATCTTACCTGCATCCTTGGCTTTTTGTGCTGATGAATGATTTTTCATGAATCAGAATCAAAGCCACCTTCTCAGTGAGCTGTCCCCCGTCTTTCTACTTACACTGAGAGCCATCCCTGCTCCAGGAGCCTCCAACTCCTTCCCCTCCTTATTTTTCTCTGTAGCACCTATCACTAGCTGACACACCAAATATTTCTCTTATTTTAGTTATTTATTTAGAAGCTTTTGTTTTTAGTCTTTTTTTTGTATCAGGATTTGAACTCAGGGCCTCCCACTTGCTAGGCAGGCACTGTTACAGCTGTGCTACATCCTCAGCCCTTATTTTGACTACTGACTGTCTTCCCTCCACTAAACTGTAAATTCTACTGACATGGGAATCTGTTTCCATGGCTGCATTCCTGATGTTTCCAGCAGGGCTGGCTGTACCCAAGGGCTTAGGAAATATTTGTTGACTGAAAGTGAATGGGGCCGGCCATTGTCAAAGGCTTGTGATTCCATCTTCCCAGGAGGCTTCGGCCTGGCCCCAGGACAGTGCTAGAGACTGACACCTTGTCTTGCTCCTTTTGCTTTCCTCTGCCCATACCCACATTGTGGGCTTCCAGTGCTGCCACTGGGAAGCCCTGCAGGAGCCGCAGAGGGCCAGGCGGTTTGGGGGGGAGGGTGCTCTGGCTTCTGACCCACCCCATGGGACCACTGCTGGCTGCCAGGCACTCCTCCCCAGTTCTCATTCACACTCTCTCACAGGGAAGCTGAGTCAGAAGAGAAGTCTGGGAACAGTGGCCTCAGGCCACCCTTTCACTGTCCAGTCAGCCTGTTCTACCCAGGGCTGTGGCAGGAAGGGGCCCCTGGCAAAGGGCAGGCCAAGGCTGGCAGCAGCTCACAGTTGTGACTGTAGGTAAGGAGGGTTCCTTGCAGGCAGCAGCAGGCTGCGCGCCCCAGGACTGCCTCCTCCTTGGGGCCTCTTCCTGTCTGTTTTCTCCACTGGAACAGGACCAGCCAGGCCAGGGGCTGCAGCCCATGTGCCCACCTTGCTGTCCACGTGAGCAAATCTCAGCAGAGATGGCAATGAAGATAACCCTTTTATTTCTCCAGCCAAGGACATTCCACAACACCCTCACGATTATTATCTTACAGGCGGGAGAGAGAAAGGACAGGAATTAAGAAACAAAAACAAAGAAAAAAAAAAAAAAAAAAGGTTCCGGGCTCTGAGTCCAGTAAAGCCCGAAAACTGACACAATTACTTTGCTGCTTTGCCAGATTCCGTCAGTGTTCCCAGAGACCGACCTTGGAGAAGCAGAGCCCAAGAAAGAAACTGAGGCACAGGACCTGAAGCGGAAACACAGTGGACATCTCCATCATGGTACCTCCAGCGATCCAAGATGCTTGCTCCTGAGGAAAGATACCCTCTCCCCCGGACTCCCTGGCAGGGCCAAGCATGTCTTAGGGGGAGGCCTGGAGAGGAAGCCTCTGACAGAAGCATTCTTTCTCCAGATAGTAAACACCTTGCTGTATGTGTGGGTTAGCCAAGTGTGTTTTTAGCTGCAGCCCACAGGACCTGCACGCAAGTACCCTCTACACACACAGCCTGGCCCTCTCCTTACACGTGTGGCCCCGAGGCTGTGTTCTCTCACCTCATTCATGCACATGTATTAATGTGGCTTGGCACCCATTACGTCCCAGATGCAATTGTAGGCTCTGGCTACACTGCAGGCCAAACAAAATAACAAAAGGCTTTGCTGTCAAGAGCTTTTATTGAGGGACAGGAGTGGAAAGACAAGAAAGAAGCAAACAAAAAAATTCCGAGAGGGGGCAACTGCTATGGAAGTAAACAGAACATGGCCTGGAGGTGGCACCTTCCCTCTGGGAAGGTCTCTCTGAGGAGGTGACGCTGATGCTGGGGTTTGAGCCAGGCACACAAACACGGTGGGCACCTGCGACAGCACGTATTTTGGTGGGAACAAGCTAGCAGCAGGGCTTGTTGCTGGGACAGTCCCTGTTGGTAAATGTTGTTCCAGTGTCACATTTACAGCCTTTTCTTTCCAAGTCAGCAGTGGCCAAGGGTAGGTGACCACTTTGGGGGGCTGAATTTGTCCTAAGGACAACTTGAAGCCATAGGAGGAGAAGGCATGGCTGTGATTGATGCTTGCTGCTCCATGGGGAATAAACTAGTGGGCAGGAGGCAGATGCACAGGCCAGGCAGGCTCTCAGGTGCCCGCCTAACCAGATGCCAGGGTGGCAGCCTCCAGTTAGGGCCACAAGGATACCCAGCCCCACTCAGACTCAGTGTCTGCGTGAGGAGCAGGCCTTCAGCACCCAGGCCCCCTCCTCACAGTCTCACTGCCCTTCCGCTGGAACCTGCCACCCCAGGAGGGCCACCTGCCGCTCACCCCCCCACACACACCCGACCTACCTAGGCCCCTCCTAGGCCTGGCCAGCTGCAGCCCAGCCCGGAGCCATCCAGCACCCACCCCGCCTCCCTGCAGGAAGCCGGCTGGCCGTGCCTGCCGCGTGACCTTGGGCTGCAAAGTCCGACGTTTGCAAAGTCAAAGCAAGTCACTTCCTCCCGCGGGCCTCCCCGGGGCGGGGGCGGGGGCGGGGCGGCCGCTGGCCGGGAGTTGGCGCTGTCGCGCAGGCGCTCTGCATGCAAAGGGTCGCGCTGGTGCCCGGCGCCGCCCAAGGCTCATTTGTCACCCGCTGCTGACTCAGCACTTCTGGGGAAGGTTTTTCCCTCAGCTTTAGAGGCGGAGGCCCGGAAATGAGGCAGCCGCTCTTCCTTCCCTTTCGTGCAAGGGGTGCGTGTGTGTATGTATGGTGGGGAGTGTCTGTGTGTCTCTGGGGCTGCCTATATGTGGGATAAGTGTCAATCACGGGCGAGTGTTTTCCTATGTGTCCTTTGTGTACAGCTGAGGCTGTATGTCTTTTATTGTGTATTCACCTATGTGCCTGTCCCTTGGGTCTTTGTGTTTGTGGATGCCTGCTGGCCTATGCTTGTGTGGTCTGTGTGTGGCACTGTGTGTGTGTGTGTGTGTGTGTGTGCGCTGCTCCTCCCACACTCCAGACTTCCTCCTCTCTCTCACTCCCAACATGCTCTGCACTGTGACCTGAGATTCCCTGAGGCCACTAGGTACAGCCCTCCCCTGGCCTCCCAGCTCCCACTGTGGGCTCTGCTGCCAGACCTCTGGAACACATGGCCTCTGGCTAAAGGCACAGGTTCTCCATTTCGGCTCTGGCTCTGCACTTGCAGACAGTGCCCTTGAATGAGGTGCTTACCTTCCCTGAGCCTCAGTTTCCTCTCTCAGAAAAGAGGTGATTGGATCTCTAGAAGAGGTTTTCTCAGGAGGGGTCTGGCAGAGCGCACAGGGCCTGTTACTTCCTCTCAAAGCACTGGTCCAGCACCAGGCACACAGCCAGGCCTAATGAACAGTACTTGCTGGAGAACAAAGGCACCGAGCAGCCGAGATGCCTTGGCTGCTGGGGCCCAGAGTGGGTGGGAGATGGTGGCCTGGGTTGGGAGCTGGGCTGGAGCTGTTTGCGTTGACAGTTCCTGCAAGCAGCCAAGAGTGTTGACCTGATTTAGTGCTGCCTTAGGCAGCCAGGGAAGTGAGGAAGTCGCAGGCAGGGAGCTGGGAACTAGCCCTCTCCTACCCCCAGACCCAGTGCTACCTGTACCCTCAGCGCCCTTAGCCCCGGGGAGCAGCACAGCCCACCCCCTCCCATCCACCTCCAAGCTGTGGGCTGTGTCCCTGAAGGGCCGTCAGGTTGATTGGCTCATTCTTCTCCTCCTTGTTTTTCTTTTCCAGTATTGGGAAGCATCCAGAGCTACATCCCAAGCCCTTTTCTTCCAATTCTTTTTTTTTTTTTAATTAGTACCAGGGATCGAATTCATGACTGCGCACTTGCAAGAAGGCGCTTATGACGCTGAGCTAAATCCCCAGCCCCTCCAAGTCCATTTTATATATTAATTTGAGACAAGGTCTTGCTGTGAACCTCCTGCCTCCAGAGTGGTTGGCCCTTTTTTTTTTTTTTTTTTTTTTTTTGGTCTTTTTCTTTTTTATCGGTACCTGGGATCGAACTCGCGACTGCCTGCTTGCAAGGCAGGCTCTTATGCCGCTGAGCTAAGTCCCCAGCCCCCCTAGTTGGCTCTTTTTAACAAACCTGTGACTGAAATTCTTAGCCTTTCCCTTTGGCAGTTTGGGAAACAGGCTTTAGTAAGTACATCCCAAGTTCACATGGGGTGATAACGTGGCCGCGGGAACCTGGACAGTTCGGTCCTCAGTGAGGGGAATGATCTGCATGTCCACACCACTCACTGTCTTCCTAGGTGCGCACAGAGACACATCTCAATCTGATGCACCCTCCTGGTACCCCCACGCAGGCTAATACCCTTCCTGAGGGCAGCAAGCTCTTTCCTGGATCAGGCAGGCCCTGCTCTCCCTGGTATAGGTGATATCTTAAGCAGGATTAGTGTGTCTGCTTCAGGGTCTGCAGAGTGGATTCTCACACCCATCCTTGTGCAGGAAGGATATTAACCAGCTTGGGCTAGGGACACATGCAGCTCTCACTGGCAGGTTGCCCTGGAGCTCCAGTCCCACACTTCAGAGTTACTCCCTGAGCTTAGTAACACGGTGCCACTCTCATCAGGGTCACTGATGGGGACTTCTAGAACCCATGAGGGCATAACCCGGGATCCAGCAAGGAGAAACATGGACAGAGTGCAGGTTTGAAGCCCACGAAACCACAGTTCATACTTTTGATGCTACAAGCTCTGTGGCCTCG
The DNA here is from genome assembly GCF_034190915.1 of Cavia porcellus. Classification (NCBI taxonomy): domain Eukaryota; kingdom Metazoa; phylum Chordata; class Mammalia; order Rodentia; family Caviidae; genus Cavia; species Cavia porcellus. Next base: position 25,452,705 of record NW_026947514.1, on the reverse strand, counting down.
GGCAAGTCACTAACCCTCTCTGGGCCTGGATTTCCACATCTGCAAAATGAGGGTAGTTGTCCTGGGGCTCCTTTCAATTCACACACTCTCCCCTATGCTAGTAGGCCTAGATCATGGCTAGCTGTGGCCTGTGGCCACAGATGTGACCATAGACCTAAACCCTAGGACTGACTTGCCACCATCACTACATGGCTGGAAGGAACCAGCATGAGACCTGGTCTTTCGGAGATGGATTTTAGAAGGATCCTAAGTGAACGGTAGAACCAAAGAGCTTCATCTCCACCTTTGTCCCTTTCTGCTCCCAGGAATCCCATGTGCAGCCCAGCAAGACACAGTTTCCACAGTGCAGTGCTGGCCTGGATTCATGGTTGAGGCCTGAGGTCATTTTCAGTTTCAGGGCCTGTGACTGGTAGAGAGAAAGGGGTGTGGCACCTCTGGCCTCCCTGACTCAGGGTTGTCCCAGCATGGGTGGGGCTGCTGCAGGGCAGACATGCCCATTTCTGTCCAGACTCACTTAGGGCAGCAGTGGGTGGCTACAGCCTTACCTTTACATGGGACAAAGGGACCAGCCACTCAGTGACTCACCCGCATACCCAGATGGGTGAATCCCTGGCCCACCCGCCCTCTCCTGCTACCCACAAAGCCCCTTGGCATAGCACTCTGATCACATGGACACTAAGGCATGAAAAGACTTTCACAGACGTTGAGAGTGGGGATGGGTGGTCACTTCACTCACCGACTCCGCAGCCTCCTACGTCTGGCCTTCCAGTTTTTGGTTCCATTTACCCTTCATTGTTCTGGTTTAGTTCTGCCATCTTGGGACAGAACCAGGGCCTTGTGATGCTAGGCAAGTGCTCTACCACTGAGTTGCATCCCTTGCTCCCGTCTTATTAAGTTTCTTGTGTTTTCTTCTTGTAGCCCAAGTACCCATGAGACATGAACGGATTTGAGTATGGTGGCTTCTAGGGGCCATCACCTAAGCTTAGCCTGCCAAAAACAGACTCCAGAAACTCCCAGGAGGTCCTAAAGGGTCCAAGAAAAATAGATGAGGTCTGCTGGGAACAAGTGAGGTGGCTTGAAGCAGGCAGTGGTGACTTTGAGGACACAGCTGTGTTGTCATGAGTCCTAGGGAGGAGAGCACAGAGGGAGGGGCCCACCAGGAATATTGTGGCCCCCAGATCCAGCTGTGTGCAGTCCAGGTCTCTGGAGCAGTGTTGTATTCAACTGTGGATTAAGATCCATGTGTGGGTCAGGAAATCACCTTAGGGGATTGCACCCCAATTTTAAATAGGGGCCGAGGGACTGATACAGGTGCATGCCCTTGGTTCTCTCCCCTGCACGAAGAAAGTGAACTGGAACAGAGTGAAAAAGTATAAGTGTTAGTTACATGGGGTAAAAAGGAACTATGGTTTTGCAGTTTGCTTTCATATGCGAAAACACAGGTGCTGGGCTGAGCAATGGGCTGAGATGTGAAACGCTTTTTGTGGTGTGAGTCATGCTTTTAAAAGCTCGAAAGCCACTGACTGGAAAAATAGAGGACTGAAGACCAAACTGTGCCCTTGGTGTGTATGGGGGTGAGGAGGGGTGCTCTTTGTTTTAACACTGGATTCCAGGGCCCCCAGGAATGTCAGGTTTGTAGGGGAGCGGCTGACCTGTGACATCCACTTTTCCCACTCTTTCACACCTTAAAGTACACTGTCCCCTTTTGCCTCTTTCATTAGCAGTGAGGGATGTTAGCTTTCCCCAGATTCTCCATCTCTGGAACGTTTTCCAGAACCTGCATGGAGTGAATTGCTTAAAATTGTCAGGCTGAAACTTCCGGGTGGCAAATGCCACTCTGTCACCATCCCTGGCCATTGTGAGACCCGTGGAGAGATGGAGGACATGAACAGATGCCAGAAAAGCCAGCTAGGCTTTCCCCTCCCAGGTCCTGTTACATGGAGGAACCTTGAATTAGTGGGACCAGACAGAAAAAACTAGAAAGCTCGACTTCTGCCACCAAGGCCGGAAGCCCCGCTGTGCCAGCCCGTGGTTAGCCCCTGTAGTTGATTTGCAAATCTGTTCAACCCACCTCCGGTGAAAACTCCCAGCCTCACCCCAGGGGGCAATGACTAATTGCAAAACACATTTTCGTTCTTTTCTGCCAGGCTCGATTCCCCGCCCACGACGCTGCCGCCTATCCCAGCAGCCACCCGCAGCGCTCAGGAGCCTGCTAGACGGGGTTGAATGAACTCTTGGCCCAGCCCTCCTCCTCCTCCGCAGACCTCACTCCGGGGTTCTTTCCTCCCCGTCTCAGACTTACTTTCACTTTCTAGTCACTCTCGATGCTCTACCGACTCTCGCCCAGACCCTGGAGCTCAGAGCTGTGGCTTCTGCTCAAGGTAGGGCCGTTGGCGAAGCCCTGGGCTGCACCTCATCATCAGGTCTAGATTCAATGATAGTCACCAAACGGCACTAAGCACCTTCTGTTCTAGGCTCTAGCTACGCCATAGTAGCAAGATAGGCTGGCTTCCTGCACATGCAGGAAGCTAGTAGCAGAGCTAAAATCCTGGGCCACAGAGATTCCACGAGCAATTCAACAGGGTGACGTCATCTTTGTAGTTTAAAGCCCAGTGCTAGAGAAGCACATGCCAGGGCTGCCTGGTGCATGGTGCCTGGCCACCTTGACCAGCCTTGGGGCACCAGGTAGAGTTCCCCAGAGGGAGAGAAGGCTGGAGGGAGGCCTGAAAGATGACTTGGAAACAGCCCTTAGCTGAACAAAGAAAGTGCTATCTAGACCAAGGGAACAGCCTGTGAGTGGTGCCATTTTGGTGAGGCCCACAGTGGGAGTGGGTGGCACAAGGGGTCCCTAAAGGTAAGGTAGGAAGAAACCAAGCCAAAAAGAGCTGGAGCTTTCCACTACAGGCCGGCTCAGTGCTGTCAAAATGGGCAAGTTCATAAGGTCAGGGAAAGTGGTGCTGGTCCTGACTGGATGCTAATCCAGATGCATGTTGCAAACTCTGAAAATCGTGAAGAGCAGCGATGAGGGCACCTCAGACCACACCTGCAGCTTGCAAAGTGACATCACCATGATCAAGAAGAAAATAGTTTATAACTACAGTCACCTCATACCCACAAGGTGCTCACTCTGTGGACATCTCCTTGAACAGAACTGTGGTCTTAAAAAACCCTCTTTCAAGTGTAAGCCACCTGGGAGGCTAAGGTCCTGCCTCTGGTGGTCTGGGCCCGACAGTGGCCCAGAGCAGAGTTCTAGCCCTGTGGCCATCCTCATCCAGGGCAGGGGGACCCAAGGCCAAGTGCAGTGAGCCATGAAGATGACAGAACATAAGCCAGGGGGGCTGGGGATTTAGCTCAGTGGCATAAGTACCTGCCTTGATAGCAGGCGGTCGTGAGTTCGATCCCCGGTACCGATAAAAATGAAAAAGACAAAAAAAAGAACATAAGCCAGGGAGACTTAGACCAGAAGGCAAAGGTATGGATGGATAAGGCGGGGCCAGGGTGGGCCCTGGGGCTTTGGGAAGAGGGGAGAAGGGTGGTGGCAGGCAGGTGAGGACAGGAAAGTTTCCTGAAGATGAGCAAAAGGAAGGCAGAGGCCAGAGCAGTTCCAGTGGCCGTGGAGGAGAGAGAAGCAGTTTGGTGTTGAGGCTGGGAGGGGCTGGCAGGGGCACAGCCTAGGGCTGGGCCAGCTCTCAGGGGCTCTGCACCCCGACACCTGCTGCCTTCCCCAAGGGTACTGCTGAAGTGTATTTAATATTTCTAGGGGACTCTGTCTTGTTTTGTCCCCACCTGCTAACCTGTTCATTTCACTTCCTGTTCTCCCATTGCTCCTAGGGCCACACTGAACAGATCTGGTCCCCCACCCTGCCCTGTGGGAGAGCCGGTCCAGAGGCAACCAGCAGAGCTCCTCCCCTTCCTCCGACCGGCCCTGTCTTGAGACAGGTTTTGCTAAGTTGCCCAGTCTGGCTGGCCTCAAACTTGAGATCTTCCTGCCTCAGCCTCCCGAATAGCTGGGATTACAGTTATGTACGATAGCACCCAGCTCCTTTCTAGTCTGCTTTTTCCATTCTCGTGCCCTTTTCTGCCTCAGTTGTCCCCTGATCACAGTCTAGTTAGTTGGGCCTTAGATATCTGCCCAGGTCTGAACACCTCCCACCTCATGTATTGTGTCAGAGCGCAGGAGGGCTAACCCTCCCTGTTTCTACATGCCATTGGCTGCTAATGCTGCCTCTTCTGGGGCCACACTGCCCTCAGCTATAGAGTCAACTTGAAGATTGGGGAAAAATATGAAACCACTGAGATCTTCTAGTTCAATGTCCTCATTTTACAAAGAAGCAGAGTACAGCCAAGACCATAGAACTATCCACTGACGGATGAACAGTGAGAGCCACAGAACCTTCCAAGCTACAGAGGATTCTTTCTTTCCTTGAGATAACATGATATGAGAATAGAAGTCTAGAACAGTGGCAGCCCTTTTGTTCCATGAGGAAAGAGCTTAAGCTGAAGGAGAAAGCTGCAAACATCGTGTAGAATGCAAGGAAAAAGCACACACATCACAAGACAGAGAAGAGGCGAAGATCAGGTTTCTGGGGATGTTGAGTGGCTGGGTCAGGATAATTCAGATTGGCATTATAGCAAGACTTATGTGGTCACTGGGCCTTCAAATTCCATTTTAAGGTAGGTTTTAGCTGTTGTGTCAAGAAACTGCATGCACACACAAATCTGTGTGTTTAGGTGGTTCCAAAAGTCTAGACTAGTGCACACTCATCTCTGGAAGAGTGTGTGGGTCTTTTCTCCTGGTGGAGGTGGTTCAGGCTGGCCTTGAACTCCTGGAGATGCCTCAGCCTGCTGAGTGCTGGAATTATGGACGTGTGTTACCAAGCTCATCAGCAGGAATCAGTTCATTTCATCCTTAGCCTGGGAGCTGAGGAAGATCACTTCTAGTACCCCAGGTAGGAGTGGAGGGACAGAGGCACTCGGGGTCTCACAACCTGCTCAGCGTCACGCAGCTAGCAAGTGCTGGGCTGCTGTGCACACTGAGGCTGCCCAGTTTCAACCATGCCATTGTCCCCCCTCTCTGGCTCCCTGCCTGAGCTGGGGTGCATTTGGGTAAACCTTTTCAGGTCCCTACCAGAGGTCCCCTCCCCCAAGGCACACACCCTTTTATCTCTGTTTGCTCATTGACAGCCAGAAATTGCTCCTCGGTTTGTGTCCTCTGGGAAAACAGGAAGCTAGAGGATTAGAGACCCAGGAACACCCCACCCCCTAGAATTGCATTTTGTTTAAGCACTGTTTACACTTTCTTTAAACTCAGTTTACACTCCACAGGCATTAGCTATGGGAAAGCTTAAAGGGTCAGGGATACCTGCTGAGAAGGAGGTCCCGAGGTCCAAGGTACAGGGTCAAAGACAAGCATCTGGGGGCACACTGGGGTGAAACCCTTCCCACTGAAGAACCATCCGATTTTAGGAAAGTGACCTGCAGAAGCAGCAGGGCCAGTACAATGACTTAGGCTCACCTATGAATGGGATTCTGTCACTATCACAAGAAATGAGTAGCTCTGACTTACGCTCATGGTGGTGGGCAGACAGGCTTGTTCGGCTTATTTTATTTTTGCATCCGTGAGCATTCATTCCAGGGCCTCATGCAGCCTTAGCAAGTGCTCTTACCACTGAGCTATGCCTGTGTGCTAAGACTCTACTTTTTTTTTTTAGACAGGGTCTTGTATAGTTCAGTCTGGCCTTGAACTCAGTTATGTAGCTCAGGTTAGCTTCAAACTCACAGCGACCCTCCTGCCTAAGCCTCCAAAAGTGCTAGGCGTATGTGTCACCAATTCTGGCAAGCCAAGATTTTTTTTTTTTTTTTTTTTTTTTTTGTGCTGGGGATCAAACTGCACGGTTGCCAGGCAGGCGCTTGTGCCGCTGAGCTCAATCCCCAGCCCAAGCCAAGATTTTTAAAACAAAAGAACAATGTATACAACATATGTACACAGAAAACCAAAATGCTATGCTAATGAGAAGTAGAATTAAAGAAGAAATAGGAAGAGAGAATATTTCATTTTTCATCTCTAAACTTGAATATTGTCTACAATCTTACTACAAGATACATTTTAGGGGCGGGGCACGACAGTATAGCATAAACTTTGAATTGGGGGGGGGGAGTAAGTACCAGAATTTGAACTGAGGACCTTGTGTTCACCAAGCCCATACTTATGCCACTGAGGTATATCCCAAGCCCATCATATGCTTTGTATGTTCAGGCCTCTAGGGTTAATCCTACACACACACACACACACACACACACACACACACACACACAGGCAAACAAGAAAGAAAAAGAGAAAGGAGCATACCTTTTAAAGTAAATTTGAAGGCCAGGATGTAGCTCAGTAACGGTGCCAGCCTGGCAGGTACAATGTCCTGAGTTCAATTCCTGGTACCAAAAAAAAAAAAGACCAGTTGTGGTGATGCATTCCTGTAATCCCAATACGGAGGAGGCTGAGGCAGAAGGGTTACTGCAAATTCAAAACTGGGCTAAACTATACAGTGAGTTCAAAATCAGCATAAACCATATTGTGAGACTCTAAAAAGACAAAAATAGAAAAAAGAAAAACTAACGCAAAACAAAAAACATAAACTTTTAAGAAATTAGTAGTAAGCTAGGTGCAGTGTCACATACCTATAATCCCTTCACTCAGGAGGCTGAGGCAGGAGGATCATTAAGAGTTCGAGACCAGCCTCCGCTACAAAGTGAGCTCAAGGCCAGCCTGAACTGCGTGGTGAGACCCTGTCTCAAAAAGACCAAAAAAATTTAGTAATTACTAAATGAACTTCATAGGACCTGAGTATCGTGCTGCCCACTGTCTCTTGTACTCAGATGTCCCCCACTCTCCATTCTATCCACTCTTGCCTACGCTTTCCTTCCTTTGGTATGTTTGGGCCTCAGTCTCAGGAGTTGGCTGCAAAAGTCCAGAGCCCTCCAAACCACACGCTCTAGTCCCTCCCTAATCCTGCTCCCCGACTCACGGGCTGCTGTCTGTTCCTGGGAGGAGGCTGCGGGCGGAGGAGCCCTTCCTTGCGCCCATCCTAAAACAGAAGCAGCTGCGGCCACTCAGCCACTCGCAGCTCCAAGTGCAGGGCAGCCTCTAGAGCCAGCTGGCCTTCCTGCATGAGCTCAGTCACTGCACTGAGAGCTTTTTCGGAGTCCGGTGAGGCTGTAGGGCTGGTCTTGTGCAATGAGAGCCTGCATCCAGGTGTCACCTATCCCTTTCACAGCTTCTGTGTTTGAGTCCTGCTCTTGTTATCTGCTCCATAAAGCATTCCCTCAGGAAAGCTGCCATGTCTATCAGTGGTTCTCAAGCTGGAGGGCGCATTGGAATTAGCTGGAGACACGCCCCCCATACCAAACACTGCCAGCGGGTTGTGTCCTCGGGCTTTGGGTTTATGTTAAGCAGGGTTTATATGAACTGAGGGCTGGGGTTCTGTGTGCAGCCCTGGGGACACCCACTGGGTAGTCTGGGCTGTGTGCTGAGTGCTCACACAGGCAGAGCGGGGCTCCCCAGTACACAGAGGAATGGGCTGCTGGCATCGCCAGCAAAGCAGGACACCAAAAAAGAAGTTCATCCTGGGGAAACTCAGAATTACCACTGGGCTTGCTTTTGGATGTGGTCTTTCTTGTACTGCATACGGGAGGAAGGGGCCCCACAGCCCTTCTCAGGCTGAGCCCGACGGGTCCTGCACATCCACAAAGAGGGCTATTTGCCCAGCATCTTACTGCGGGGCTTCTGGTTGGACGTTCTGACAGCAGGTAGGAGAATCATTCCCTGGCTCCTCTAGGTGGAAACCCTCAGCGGTCAGGGCTCTGGCACACCTGGGGTTCAGAGGGTCTCTGTGTCCCCTCATCCTCTAGGAACCTCAGGTCACCTGCAGGTGTTCCCCAGCTGTGGGACTCTGGCCTGAGGCTGAGGTGTGCAGACGCAGGCTGTGTAGATGGAGGCTTGCTTGCAGCAGAATGAGTCAGCCAACTTCAAGGTCATTTCCAATCTAGGTTTGATGAGTCAGGCCGCAGTGGGAATCGAAAGGAAGCGCTGTGGAAGCCCTGGGAGGAACTGACGATTTGGTTCTGGTTTGGGCAATCAGGGAAGCCCCGGACCTATTTCCCTCACCTTTTCTTCCTGGGACTCAGCTTTCAGGTGGGTAAGGCTCTGGGAGAGGCCTGGAAAGGGACAGGGTGGGTCCCTGAGTGTCAGCCTAATGGCTGAGCAGCCCCATCCCATCTCCTCTAACGGGGCTTGGGGCTTCCAAGCCCCCAGTCTTCCTCAGAAGCACCCGGCCCACCTCTCCATACATCAGCTCTGGACACAGCACAAGCAAATGGCCGTAGGCCTTTCCCTGAGGCCCGCAGGGCCAAGCTGTCTACCTAGCATTGGCACAGGGAAGCCTGGAGAGCCTTAAACATAACCAGACTCCCTCCAGGAGGCGACCTGCTCCCTCCAGGTCAGCCCATCATGGCCCCTGTGTTGAGTGAATTCTCTCAGGGGTGTGGGCGCTGGTCAGGATGGGTGCTGCTGGCCAGGGCGAGGCAGAGGAGAAGGCTGGCATGAGGAAAGGATAGTAAATGACAGCCGAGGGGCAGGCTGGGGTGGGAAGAGACACTGTAGAGAGCGAATGTTCAATGGTAGCAGCCGAATTCTGCTCTGCCCTGCAGGTTCCCAGGCACTGATCTGGATAACTGTTCCCCACCAGCCGTGGCAGGAAGACACACGAGGTCCCCACAAAGAATGTCCTGTGTTCTATAGTTGAGGCCTCCGTGACAGCAAACACTTGTCACCTGTGTACACTGTTGTCTCCCCAGCACCTGGCACATAGTAGGTGCTCAGTAAATTCCTGTCGCATGAAAGGACTAGATGAGCTTTCAGAGCCAGCCCCTTTCTCACTCGCTGTGGTTATGATTTCTCAGCTTGTGGGGTTCTCATACTGAACAGGGTAAAAGAGGCTGGGTGGTTTGCACTCCCTTTGCCACCTACTCTGCCTCTTTGGGATTTTGGAATCTGAATATCGGAGGTTAGGGTTGCAGCTGGCTGCCCATGGCTGCCCTTCCAAATTCCAAGGCTGGCAGAGGTCAAGGAGCTCCAGGAGCAGGATGGGAAGAGGAGCCTGCGGGGAAGATCGGGGTGCAGGTGCGCTGGGAGCACGTGGAGGCCACCTGCAGGCTGATGGTGTGTGGTCTGTCCAGGAGAAAAGGCACCCACATAGTTGTGAAGCAGCCTCCTTTCTTTCTCCAGAGGCCAGAGTCTGTGATTTTTGCTAGCATCACAGCTGAAAAACTGTTTCCCTGCTTTCCCGGAGGATCCTAATGCAGAATCCTGGGGCAGGGAAGGGGCGGTCTGGGCTATAGTGGCTCAATTGTGTACAGGCATCTCTTGTCATGGACCACAGCTTTTGTAAATTCCTTAAAGAGGTCCCCACCCAAATGCCCCAAAAAACACAAGGAGTCTTGGGTTTCGAGCATCATTAGGAGAGGACAGATAGAACTGGGGGCCTGGGTTCAAATGTGACCTTACCCACTGGTGCCTCCACCATCCTGCAAGAGTCTGAGTCTGAGTAACCCCACTGGTATGGGGTTGAGCTTTCCCCCACAGCCCAGTGGAGCCCTCCTTGTCCCCTCCCAACTACCTCCTCCACCAGGTCCCCTCCTTCCCTGTCCCTTCCCTCCCACCCCCATTCCTTGGGATGCAGCCATACAGGGATGAGTTGTACCCACCCCCAGAATCACTTTCTGGAGGAAGCTTGCCAAGGCAACCTCACAACCAGTGTCACAGCTTTGAGCTTTGTCCTGGGTGGTCCAGCTGCCTGGGCAAGGGAGAGGCCAGTTACAGGCCAAGCGTGGCAGGCTCTGGCTTGGGAATTCAGACCCCACTTGTTAGTCCTTAAGAGCCAGCCTCTGCCCTGATACCTATCACCTCTGCAGGTCACGTGTCTCACAGGAGACTTCAGGGACGCTTCAGGGATGATGTGGGGGCAGAAGTAAAGAGGGGTTTCCCTGGGAGTAGCGCAAGCCAATTTTTCTGTTGGGGTCTGCGCCCCAGTGGGAGATTCTGGGTGATAATGACCTGTCTCGGTCCATTTGGACTGCTCCGGCCAAGCTTCATGAGTGGCATGGCTTATAAGTGACAGAAATTGATCACGGTTTTGGAGCCTGGGAAGCCTAAAATCAGAATCCTGCACATGCAGTAAGGACTCTCCAGTTCAGAGATGGTGCTGATTTGCTGCATCCCCAGACAGTGGGAATGGATAAAGCTCTGTATTTATTTCCTCATTTACTTAATTTTTGTGGCACTGAGGATTGGACCCAAGACTATTGCAGTTTGGAGACAGGGTCTCACTAAATTGCTGAGTGACCCAAGCTGAATCTGTGATCCTCCATCCTCAGTCTCCCAGAGTGCTAGAATTATAAGCTTGTGTCACCATGCCCAGCTGTTTATTTTTTGAGACAGAGCCTCATTGTGTGGTTTAAACCAGCCTTGGACTCCCTGTGTAGCCCAGGCTGGCCCTGAATTTTCCATCTTGCCTGAGCCTACAGAGTGCTGGGATTCTTAGGTTTCCTTTATAAGGGCACAAATCCCATTCACTGAGGCTGCATCTCCATGACCATCACCTGCCAAAGGCCCCAGCTCCTCATAGCATCCCCTTGGAGGTAGAATTTCAACACGTGAATGTGAGGGAACATAAATATTTGGACCACAGTGTGTGCTTCCTATCAGCTGCTTGGTGATGGACTCTGTGTGCTTATGTGTGCGTGGCTGTGTACATGCATGTGCGTGTACACACGAGGGTACAGGTGTAGTTAGGACCATGGGTTGGGGACCCCACTGGGAAAGGGGCAGAGCAGAAGGCAGTAGTCACCTGCAGATACATCGGGGTACAGGAGAGTGTGGGGTATGATTTGTGATGTTCTGGTCTCAGCCTCACAGAGTGCTGGGATTACAGGCGTGGCTTTTTGGAGTAGGATGGGTAATCAGGAATCAAACTCAGGATGTTGCAAACTGCTGAGTTACAGCCCCAGCCCCAGGCATGGCTTTTAAAACAGTCTTTGACAAGCACTCCCACTCCTGGATAATTGAGCCCTCTCCCCAATATAACTGAAGCAAGGCCCTTGGCCCCAAGGGAGAGCAGGTAGCGCACTGCCCCAGCCATTCCATCTCCCCTGGGGCACCAGGTGTGTCTAAGTTCCGGAGGGTTTCTGGAGGTTCCTGCAGGCCCACTCACCTGCAAGGATCGCTGTCCCGGAGCAGTGAGGATCCTCCCAGAGCCAGGTTCTGTGCCCCCACCTTCTCTCCAGTGAGCTGCCACACCTCCTCCCAGGAGCGGATGTAGGCCTGTGGACAGCTGAAGGGCTGTAATGAAAACACCCCTCTGTGCCTAGTCTCAGCCTTTCCCAACCCTTGCTTATCACAGGGCCAGCCTCCAACCACAGCTCTCAGAGAACGGACTCCAGGTACACCCCAGAGATAAGTAAGGCCCAGACTGAGCACCATTTCCAAGTGGGTATGGTCACTGCCTCCTGGCAGTGTGGCCTGCACCACCCCACTTAGCCTGATCTGTCCACAGGAGGGTTCCAGCCCCAGACCCCATGTTCCTAGCACAGAACCACACAGCAGGGCGATGTGAGAAGAGAAAGATTTTTTTTTACCCCTTTTTGTTAGATTTTCTGGCTAGAGAAAAAGAAGGATGAAAGGAGAGAGAAAGGGAGGGACTGAGGGAAGCAAGGAAGGAAAGAAGGAAGGAAGGAAGGAAGGAAGGAAGGAAGGAAGGAAGGAAGGAAGGAAGGAAGGAAGGAAGGAAACGAACATGGGTCATCCTAAAGCAAGAATTTGAAGCAGTATAGAGCAGTGGTTAGGAACTTGCTCTGGGGCAGGAGATTTAGCTCAGCGGCATAAGCACCTGCCTTGCAAGCAGGCAGTCGTGAGTTCTATCCCTGGTACCAATAAAAATGAAAGAGACAAAAAAAAAAAAGGAACTTGTTCTCAAGTTCCCATCCCAGAGCTTGACCCTGTGTCTCTGTGTTGTCATCTATAAAATGCAAAAACAAAAACACTCACCTCCCAGGCTGCTGTGGCCCTTACTTGTGCATGGAATGCAAATGGGAAGAGTACAGGGATTAAACTTGCAACTGCCTGCTTGCAAGGCAGGCGCTTATGCCGCTGAGCTAAATCCTCGGCCCCTGGGAGCAGATGATCTTAGCTCCTCTCACGTCACCACTAAAGGAGCTTTCTTCATCTCACCAAAGGCCAATAATCTCCTGCCGGGCTCAGAGTGGACCTGCACAGACCAGGTGAACAGCCTGTCTGCCGGCACTGGGTGACAGGACCGGGCCGTTGGAATGGGCAGCACTTAGAAGTGCCCTGGGAAGCCCCAAGGCTGAGGGAAGGCAGCCACGAGGCACCCAAAGAGGGCAGAGAAATCCGCACCGCCAGTGCTTCCGGTCCTCCTTTTGGCCGGATGAGAAAAGGGTGTTGTCTTCCGGTGAGCATTTAAGCCCTCTCAGACTCAGTTTCCCTATCTACCAAGCAGAAGTGGGGGACATTAGAGCAGGCAGGAAGGATTGGAGGCAGAAGCCCTAGAAGAAGTGTGACCTTGCTATAGAAGGAACCATTCCAGGGCCCAGGGCCTGGCAGGCAGAGCTAGGGAGGCCAAGCCTGGGGCCAGCAGGACTCAGGCCAGGCCTCTTGCCCTAACCCCTGCCTGGCTTCTGCCTCATCCTGGGACATGGGGCAGGGCAGTGCAGGCTGTGCCCCTCACCCCAGGGTAGCAAAGAATGAGCTGAGCGACTGCCACACCTGAAGGCTGGTTTTGCAGCATTGGCTGTGTTCCGCGCCCTCAAGAAACACCTCTCACAGATGTTGGAATCCAGCACATCTGAATTCAGAGCTACAGTCCATCTCTTACTGATGGAGCCATGTTGAAACTCCACATGGCTTATGGAGCCTCAGTTTCCCTACCTGTAAAGCAAGGACAGTCATCTCTGCTTGTGGGCTGGTTGTGAAGACTGAGTCAATTATTCAGTCATTTATTACACTGTTTTTTTCTTAGTACCGGGAATTGAACTCAGGACCTTCCGCTTGCCAGGCAGGCACCGTGCCACTGAGCTACATCCCTGGCCCCTACTGTACTACCTTTATGAAGCACTTCCTGTGCCAGGCATGGAGGACACAGCTAGTATTTAAGATGGGGAGACAGGGCAGTGTGTTCTCAGGTGTTCAGGCAGACAGGAACCAACAGTAACCCCAAGTGTTTAAAAAAATAAAAAATAAAAAACTAATTGTGTTTACTATAACAAAGGAAGAGTCCTCATGAGGTAGTGGTGTGAACTCAGTCTGTTTGTTTTATTTATTTAATCATTTGTGTAGTGCTGAGTATTGAACCCAATACACATACTAGTCACGGGCTATACCACTGAGCCCCAGCCAGCCCCAGCCCCAAGGAGCTCTGTTTTGTTTTCTTCTTCTTCTTCTTCTTCTTCTTCCTCTTCTTCTTCTTCTTCTTCTTCTTCTTCTTCTTCTTCTTCTTCTTCTTCTTCTTCTTCTTCTTCTTCTTCTCCTCCTCCTCCTTCTCCTTCTCCTCCTCCTCCCCTCCTCCTCCTCCATTCCTCCTCCATTCTTCCTCCTCCTCCTCCATTCGTCCTCCATTCCTCCTCCTCCTCCTCCTCCTCCTCCTCCTCCTCCTCCCTTCCTCCTCCTCCTCCTCCTCCCCTCCTCCTCCTCCTCCTCCTCTTCTTCCATTCCTCCTCCTCCTCCTCCTCCTCCTCCTTCTTCTTTTTCTTTTCTTTTTTTTTTTGGTATTGAGGATTGAACCCATACCTCACAATTGCCAAGCAGGCACTTGTGCCACTGAGTTAAACCTTGGCCCACGAGTTCAGTTTTCAAGGACAACTAGGTGTAATCTGTTTCATGGAATCTAAAATGTTAGGTTGTCCGCACTATTATTTTATATAACACTGAGAAAGAAAAACTCAGTCCATTAACGGTGTTAACTGTGAGATGCAGCTTCTTACTTGTTGAAATGTTATTCTGTGCTTACCAAAAGAGCTCTTTTATACTTTCTTTAGCCCCAGAGGAGTTTCCTTCTTAAAACAAAGAAAGACCTGTAATTATAGAGATGAGAATAGAGTAAAATCCAAGAGAAAAGGCTGGGGATATAGCTTAGGAGTTGGGTGCTTGTCTAGCCTCTCCATAGACAACAACAACAACAACACACACACACACACACACACACACACACACACACACACACACATACACAATTGATGAGAAAAAAATACCACCATTCCTTAGTGCGGAATACTAAAGAAAAAATGCAGAAGTGATCATGGAATTTTATTTATTTGTTTATTTATTTTTGGTACCAGGGATTGAACTCACAACCTTGTGTTTACCAGTGCAAGCACTTGAGCCACTGAGCTAAATCCCCAGGAATTTTAAAAACCATTTGACAGGTGCTGGGGATTTAGCTCAGTGGCATAAGCGCCTGCCTTGCAAGTGGGCGGTCATGAGTTCTACCCCTAATACTGATAAAAAAGAAAAAGACCAAAAAAAAAAAAAAAAAAAAAAAAACCCCAAAACATTTGACAACCACCATAATATGAATTGTCTCACAAAAATTCATAAATAAATGCTGTATCTACCAACTAAGCATCCACAATCTGAAAATCAAAATCTGAAACACTCTATCCAAGACCTGGTCAGTTTCCAGTGTCATGTCAGTGTTCAAAACGTTTCAGAGTGGGGCTGGGGATTTAGCTCAGCGGCATAAGTGCCTTCCTTGCAAGTGTGCGGTTGTGAGTTTGATAAAAACGAAAAAGACAAAAAAAAAAAAAAAAAAGTTTCGGAGTTTAGCCTGGTGTGGTGGGGTACATCTATCATCCCAGAGCTCTGGGAGACTGAAGTAGGGGGGCTGCAAGTCCAAGCCTAGTCTGGGCAGTTTAGTGAGACCTAGTCTCAAAATATAACTTATTTTATTTTATTTTATTTTATTATTATTGTCTTTTTCCTTTTTATCGGTACCAGGGATCGAACTCACGACTGCCTGCTTGCAAGGCAGGCACTTACGCTGCTGAGCTAAATCCCTAGCCCTTCAAAATAAAACTTTAAAAAAATAATAAGAGGGCTGTGGTTATAGCTCCATGAGCAGGGTCTGAGTTCAACATAATACACCATGCTTAAAAAAAAGGGGGAAGTTTTAGATTTTGGAGCACTTCAGATATTTTATTTTCAGTTTAGGGTTACTCAATTGATAAAGTCTACACAAACATTCCAAAATCCTAAGAACCATAAAATAGAAAACACTTCTGGTCCCAAGCATTTAAATAAGGGCTATCAACCTACAGTTGGTCTCAGGAAACACAAGATATTTTCATAGTCTCAAAGTACATACACACAGGTTGCTAGTTACAAAGTACGGAAAACCAAATCTAGCTAGCAGATTTGAAGAATTATTCCAAAACCAATTAGGTGACAAACCAACATGGAGCACCTCCTGATCGGACACGATAGCAGCACCGTGGAGCCAAGCCTCCTCCTGAAATAGCACAACCTGAACCTGCTCGTGAGGGAGCACTGGACAGAGGTCATTACACAGAATCGGTGGTCTGCCTCTGCAAAAATGTCAAGGTCTTGGGAGACAAAGAAAGACTGAGCAGTGCTAGATGAAAGGAGACCAAGGCGACATGGCAACTAACACAATGGGTAATATTGGTTGAATCCTAGATCAGAAAACTCTGATTTCTCCATAAAAGACACTATGGGGGAATTGGAGACATTTTAATAAGGTCTATACATCAGACAGTAGAACTTGAAGCCATTCTAATTCTGATTTTGATGAATATACGGTAGTTACTATATAACAGAATGTCATTTTTTGTTGTTTTTTGTGGCCCTGCGGATGAAACCCAGGGCTTCATGCATGCTAGGCACGTGCATTACTATATCCCAAGCTAAAGAATAGCATTGTTTTTGAGAAATCTACAGAGATTACTTAGGGGTAAAGGGGTATATTTGTCACCTACTCTCAAATAGTTGAAGAAAAAAAAACTTAAAGTATATACTCACCTTGACACATATAGAGATGTTGATTTAAAAGATTGTGGGCCAGGCATATAGCTCAGTGGCACATTGCCTGCCTGTTAAGCACGAGGTCCTGAATTCAATTCCCGGTACCAAAAAATAAAAAATAAACAAAAGATAGATAAAATTGTGGTATGCCATTTTAGCTTTAGCCACCAACTCTCCAGGGAAAATGTCCTGATACCAATGTCTGTGGTGTAAATACTCTCATCCGCAGCTAATTTCAAGTGAACACCATGTATTTTCTGAAGAGGTGGTTAGGAAGAAATGCAGGCAGATAGCTCTAGGATCCAGCACACCAGTACAAATGCAGGCATGGTCAAAAGTTAACATTTAGGAAAACTTGAGTGAAGGGAATGTGGAGATTCTCTGCAGTTTTTTGGGAGAAGGTTGGAACTTTTTATGTAGTTTGGAATTATTTCAAATTCAAAGTTTTGCATAACAGGCATGCACTGTGTTGCATACCAACATCCTGTTCCTCCTCTGAAACATTAACCCAGGCTCAAATTTCAATTTTTTTTTTTTTTTTTTTTTTTTTGTACCAAGAATCGAACTCACATCAGGCAGGCACTTACAGCAGTGAACTAAATCCCCGGCCCCCAAGTTTCAATGTAAGTGTACATCTTACAACCAATGCGCTATAGCAACAGCTATCCAAGAGAGGATGAATATTTCAGGTAGAGGCACCTGTCTTGTGTGTACTTTGGGATGGAAGAAGAGCAGGTCATTTGAGAAACAACAAGAAAGTGTATGGCAGGGACACACAAGTGCAAAGTGAGCTGAAAGGTGGCAGAGAACACGGGAGGCTGAAGCCACCAAAGCTTCTGAAGCCATGATGGGGGCATGAGGCCTTCTTTGTGGCCTTCAGCAAAAAGGAGCCATTAATCCTGCCTTGTCCGGTTGGCTCTTCGGTCACTTTACCCAAGGCCCTTTTGCTTGGTTGGATTGCCAGTGACTGGAGATGACAGAGGCAGCCCCCTGTCAGCTGCCAGGTGACTCCAGATAACCCAGGCCCGGTGCCACCTTCACCCTCTTCCCTACTTGGACCCATTTGCATTTGCCCACTCCTTCCTCCTGCTGTCTTGGGTTCTGGTCACACTTCTCACTTTGGGAGTCCAGAACCTGACGGGGCTAGAGAGGATGGGGCTCTCCAGGAGTACAGCCTGAGTGGCTGTAGGCTTCCTTTCTACCAGATGAATCATAGCTCTGTGTCTGTGGCTGGCGGGTCCTCCTTTGACGTGCCCGGGGTTCTGAAGAACAGGAGTAGACTGGATCTGTATACACAACGCGTCACCCAGGTCCTCCTCTGCGACATCATGAGCCCAATCCCAAGTGACTGTGCTAGCTGTGTGCCGCATGTTTTCTAGCTGTCATCAGGCATTCCCTAGCTCATCTTAGCAGCACTACGTGTGGGCACACGATTATGTCTATTTGCAGGAGAGCAAACTGAGGCTTAAAAGATTTCCTGGAGTAGCCAACTTTGCACAGCTGACCCAAGGATTCATCCAAGACCTTTGTTTGTTTATCTCGGTGTGTTTGTTTGTTTTGAGACAGGGTCTCACTGTGTATCCCAGTTCAGACTCATGGCGATTGTCCTAACCTCAGCCTCCTGGGATTATAGGTGTGGACCACCAAGCCCAGCTTCAACCCTGACCTTTGACCTCCACAGCCTGAGCTGCTTCTCACCATGCGACTCTGCTTCTCTCAGATGACCTCTCGGCCACTGTCTCTTGGATCTCTGGGTGCTCAGAGGGTTGAGGCTCAGGCCACGGTGTGGACAGACATTCTGAGGGCCCTGCTGTGCAGGAAGGGGTTAATTGAGATGCCCTCAGCCAAGCTCTGGTTTGGCAGGAGGCCGGTTGCTGTAGCAACAGCAAGGTTTGGGGACAGGGAAGCCAGCGCAGCAGGATCTTCTGAATCAGTGGATAGATGCACAGCCCATATGTTTATTCTGTGGTGAAAGCCTCCTAGCTTCTGGGGCTGCACACGGCCTTCAGGAGTAGCTATGCTGCTCAGGGGTGTGGGCAGCGTTTCCTGAATGGGCCGAGGCCAGGAGGCCTTCGCTCTGCCTCTTACCCAAGGGCCCCCACAAGCTCCGTTCAGGAACCTTTTCTACCAGGAAGGCCCAGGGCTCTTGTTTTCAGCCGGCAGTAACCCAGACTGGGCAAAAACCAGGAGAGTGGAGATCTGAGGCCAAAACCAATCAATCCATCATCATTGCCTCACCAGAGAGGCATTGCTTACTGACAGCACAGTCACTGGGCCAGATGCTGCGATCTCGGTTACAGCTGGGAGCCAGACAGGCTCTGCACTCATGGTGCTTTACTGCTAGGGAGCTCGGAAGTCCCTACGGTGTTCCTGCCTTGGGCAAATCCCTTTGCCTTTCAGAGTGTTTCTGTAAGATGGGGTCAAAAATGTCCATACCTCCCAAGGATGCTGTACGGATGAGATGACATGTTTGAAGCATTTACCTGACACCCAGTAGGACTAACTATGTAGCTGTGACATCAATGCTGATAGCCCCCAGGACCAGTGGCACTCCTGTTCCACACCTGGGCTACTCCAAGATCAGAAGAGCCCAGGGCCACCAGAAGACAAGACTTAGTGTTAGTCAGTCACTCCAGCCAACTTGTGTTTTACTTACAACATGGTATTTATTTCACTCAAGTCTTATGTTGCAAACTGAATTACACTTGCTAAGGCCCTTTCCCAAAAGCCAGGGAAGGCTATGTCCTTCAAACTCCCTTTCATCTGATCTCTGATCAAGCGGTTCCCTGTAGTAGGAAACAAGCCCACCACACTTGGTGAGAAAGAACTTGACTCTGACCCTGTTTTCATGGAAAGGTCCTGTTGGTCCTCAGGGTTAGCCTTGGGACACCCTTCGAGAGCCCCAACACAGGGCAGGAAGCCAGGTTGGCGGTGAAAGCTGGGTACAGAGAAAAGCTGGGTGCAGACCAAACTCATACAAAGATCATCAGCAAAGAAGGAGAAAATCATCTCAGAATTTTATATTGGATATTTGAGAAAATAAAATACTTCAAAGTGATCACTCATGGAATAATTCAAAGCACTGAAGGACTTCTTCACCCTCCTGGCTTAGTATTGATTTTCTTTTGCATCACTGGTGGGGCTGGAGATACCCAATCTATTTAGAGCTTAATGCCTCTAAAAGTCTTAATCAAGGCCTGGGAGATGGAAGAGGGGTGCACAGTCGGCGGGCGCCCCTCAAGTCTGTTCTACATGACAGCTTTGCTCCTAGAGTGTGTGTGGGGAGGGAGGGAGATGTTTTTCCTTGGCTTCTGTCTAACTCCAAAGGAGGCCAGATTAAGCCTGGTCGGAGGTAGTGTTAATGAGTTATCCAGGATTTTCTTTTCTCTCCAATCTTGAATTTCTTTTTCCTCTGTTGGGTATCAGGGTACATATTTATACCAAGACAGGGTTGCAGAACAGATTGTAGCTGTTGTTTGCTTGTGAGATTCTTTCCAGAAGACCAGGGGCTGGCAGGAAGCTGAGCTGGGTGGAGGGGTTACAAGTTTGGAAAAGGAACCACAGAGACCCTGAAGCTTCCAGCCAGGCTGGCCCCTAAACTGGAAAATCTTTAACAAAGTATCCAGCAAACCAAGAAGAAAAGACAGGCAGGCAGACAGGCCAGTGAACACATGCCCCTGCTGGGAAACCAGACCCCCTGGGCTGCACAGGGGAAGAAGGAGGGTGGGGAAAGAGGGCCAGAGAACCTAGGCAGAATACCCAAAGCCCCCTCCCTCCCCTCCCCTGCCCTCCCCTCCCCACCCCTCTCTCCCCTTCCCTTCTCCTTTTTACTTTTTTTCTAAGTGAATTTCAAGCAGTTTAGGTTCACAGCAAAATGGCACAGAAGGTACAGAGATTTCCCACACCACACCACACCTCCATCCCCACACAACCTCCCATCCCAAAGTGGCACCTGTACTACAATCAGTAGACTTACACGGATACATTGTAAGCACTCAAAGTTCACAGTGTAAGTGAGGATTGAGGATTAGCTCTTAGTATTGTCTGTTCTGCATTTGGACAAATGCATAATGACAAATATCCACCACTATAGTATCCTCAGAATTGTTTCATTTCCCTAAAAATCCTCGGTGTGTCCAGCAACCAGGGATTATGTTATGGTTTTCATAGTTTTACCTTTTTCAGAATATTATATAGTCGAAATTATACATATGGAACCTTTTCATTTGACTTCTTCCACTTCCTACTATGCATTTAAGTTTCCTGCATGTCTTTCCATAACTTGATAGCTCATTTCTTTTTGGCACTGGGTAATATTCCATTGCTGCTGTATATAGCACAGCTTATTTGTCCATTCACTTACTGAGAACGTTTTGATTGCTCCCCAGTTATGTCAATTATGAATAAAGCTGCTATAAACATCTATGTACAAGTTTTTGCAGGGACTTAAGTTTTCAGTTTGGGCAAATACTAAGGAGAGCATTTTAGTTGTGGAAGACCACCAAACTGTCTCTGAGAGAGGCTGTACCATCTGCATTCCCACCAGCAATGAATGAGCATTTCTGTTGCTCCACATCCTCATCAACATTTGGTGTTGTCAGGGCTCTGCTCTCAGCCATTCTCATAGATGTGTGGTTGGATTTCAATACTGTTGTTGTTTGGCAGGATTGGGTTTAATTGTTTAGTGTTAGGGTCTCACACAGGCCGAACAAGTGCTCCAGCTTCCATTGCCATTGTTACTATTTTATGGCATTGAGAACAGGATCCAGAACTTTGCTCGTAGTAGGCAAATTCCCTAGCACTGACCTAGGACTTCCCAGTCCTTCAATGATATTTTGTTTTTGTTGTTGTTGTTGGTATCAAGAATCAAACCCAGAATGCCAAACAGGTGTGCTTGCCAAACAGGTGCTGTGCTCAGTGCTGTTTAATTTGCAATCCCATGGTGACATGATGTTGAACATCTTTTCAGATACTTGCTATCTACAAGAATATATCTCCTTTGGTGGTTTGTCTGTTTGGGTCTTTTGCTCATTATTTAATCTGGTTGGTCATTTTTTTTCCTTTTTTGTTTTATTGTTGTTGTTGTTTGTTTGCTTGCTTGTTTGAGACATGGTCTCACTATATAGTTCAGGCTGGCCTTGAACTCACTCTGTGGCCCACGCTGGCCTCGAACTTGCAGTGATCCTCCTGCCTAAGCTGCCTGAGTGCTGAGATTACAGGGGTATGCCACTATGCCCAGCTTTCATTTTCTTGCTGAATTTTAAGAGTTCTTTGCATATTTGGAATAATGATTTGTTTTTTGTTTTAATCAGATGTGTCTTTTTACAAATCTTTTCGCTCAGTGTGTGGCTTGTCTGTTCAGTCTCTTGAACTCAGCCTTTGAGATGATAATTGTAATCTTTAACCAAGCCAGGATGTGGCAGAGTCCAGCCACTTCCATTTGACTCAAGACTTTAGTATGTTTTTTCAGGACTTTTTTTCATGGTCAGTCTTTACTTGTGATACCCTACAGACTGGCAAAGACCTTGTGTGATGTTTACCATGGTCTACTGGTTCACCCACTCAACCAGGACTCCTTGATATTCTTTTCCCTGCCAAACCCCATTCAAACCTAACTGTTTGGCATCTGCTTCTGACCAGCTGATCCAGCGCTTGGGGAGCCGGGTTGCAGGAACGGCTTGGAGTTGGGCTGAGGAGACCCCACTGAGAAAGTCATCACACTTGGAGTCAAAACAACACATGGCAGCAAAGAGGATCAAGAGAAAGGATGTGGCTTGAAGGCTGTTGGCTATCTGGCTGAGACAGGGTGTGTCCAAGAAGGGAGACAGTGAGGCCACAAAGTCTGAAAGATTGGAGTGGGGCCACATGCTGTAGGTCATAGTCACAAGCTATTACTCTGAATGCAATGGGAAGCTACAGAGGATTTCTAGCCTAGGAGTGACATGATGTGATTTGCATTTCTAAAAGCTCACATTGGTTACTGGAGGGAGAATGGATTAAAAAGAAGCAAGAGGAGAGGCACTAGGACCTATTCAATGCTTTACTGCTTCAATGACTATAAAAGTTTTTTTTGGCATTGGGAATTGAACTCCGGACCTCACATTTGCCAGGCAGGCACTGTGCCACTGAGCTATATCCCCAGCCTAATGCATATAAATATTCACAAAGCTGGAGCTGCAGAGTTGGATGCACATCGGCATTACACATTACACACACACTCACACTCACACCCGTGCTTCTCATACCCTCTGCACACTTAAACACCTCCACACCTTCCTGCACATCTGTGATCCTCAGGCAGCCACAAAGGTCTCAAGCACATTTGCTCCTGCACACTGCACAGCGGAGCTGTTTCCATGCACACGTAAGGACCCACACTCCCTTTCACAGACTCCTCACATGCACGTGAGATGATTTCATGCACGCACACAGAGCTACACACAAACACACAGAGCCATGCTTCTCCAGAGACATTATTTGCCTGTTCCCAAGCAGATCTGAGCAAGAGATCAGCTGGGACAAATAGGGCAGGAGGTAGTTGCAAGCCTACTTAGTCACGGGAGAAAGAAAATTCCACAAAGTCTGTTTTACCATCAATTGCACCTGAAGCTTGGACAGCCCGCTCCCAGGGAGGCTGCACTGAAGCCTTCATTCGGCTGGTTGGTTAGGGCTGGGGCTCTGCAGTCTTCCTCCTTCAGCCTCTGCTGCCTACCTACCACTAGCACCTGCAACTCAGTCCTCCTAGGACGCCAGGCCAGGGGGTGGGGTGCAGAGGGTGTAGGGCAACTGCCTGGAGCCCACGCAGCTCAAGGAGGGCCCCATGGGAAAGGTTCCTTCAGGACCTCACTTGCTGCAGCAGGCAGAGAATGGGCTGGGAATAGGCTCAAAAAACTTCAAGCCCTCAAAAAGGCCTTTGCAAGGCCCTGTAGGATCTCAACTGCTCTGCCCCAATCAGCTCCCCTTGTGACCCCACCCTCCAGCTCTGAGCTCTAATCACAGTGACCCGCAGGGCACTAGCAGCTATCTAAACATTGCTTCAGATCTGTGCATATGCCAATCTCGCCACCTACTTGAGGAAGTCTTCCAAGATGGTCCCACTGTGCCACCCTAATGCAAAGGCTCCCCTGTAGTCACTTCATTGCACTGCTCAGGCTCGCTGGGCTCTGTGTGTCTGCCACCCTTTGGTGCAGCAGGCAGGGCACACCCTGCAGCTGGGCACATAGCAAATGCTCAATAGAAGTGAATGCTGCTGTTCTGGGCAAGTGAATATAGAAAGATAACTTTCGGGCAGGATCCCTTGTTCTCTCTCATTTTCGTTGTCATCCCAGGAACCAGCTGGAGATCACCAAGCTTGCATCACCCTTCACAGTATGCCTGTGACATGATTTTTTTTTCTACCTCTTGTACTTCAACCAGCTGAAGAATGTCAGAACCCCTAGCCGGGATGGTAGGAATGGTGGAGATGGAGGTTGGGGTAACGTGGAATGGAGAAGTTCAGGTTAGTGTGTATACTTCCCTAGCACTGACTCTGGTGAGAGGGCAATGAAGCAGAGTGTGAGTGTGTGTGTGTGTGTGTGTGTGTGTGTGTGTGTGTTGTACATGTGTTGCATGTGTCCATGTTGCATGTGGGAAGCATGAGGCTGGCTTTTTAGGGGTTGAAAGAGCCAGAGAAAGCCCTGGAAGAGCAAGGAGACCTTAAATATCCTTGCCAGGGCTGCAGTAGCTTGCAGATTAAAGGCAAGGGCTGGCCGGACATTTGCATTGCTGAGAGGACTGGGTTGACCCAATGACTCAGGACCCAGACAGTGCTGGTGGCAATGGATGCTAGATAAACAGAAGCCTGGCCCTTGTGACTCCTGCAGAATCTGACTTCCCTTCTCCTGAGGCAAAGAATATGCAAACCGATGGCTATGGTTTCCTAGGCCACATCAGGACAGGTGTCACCACCATGTCAGAAGTGCACCCTCCTCCTCCAGACCAGGAGAGGTGTCAGAATTGTGCTCTAAACCGTGCTCCAAGAGCTGCTCCTGACAAATGGCCCAGGCTGTCACTGGTCTTCATGTGCCAAGTGCTTAATTAATAGATCGATCTCCCCTCACACCAGATCTGGGAGATAACTATTCATCTTTATTTCTCAGCGTTAAGCTTTGGCTAAGGAACCTGACCAGATTCCCACAGCTGAACGTGAGACCCGTGAAAGCTTGGCTCCAAGTCTTTCTCTTGCTATTTTCCCCTGCTGCCTGCTCCCGATGGGCACCTGTCCTGCCATGCTGTGGCATTTCCTGGGGATCTATTGCCTCCCAATTTTCAATCCTCCTCTATCATCTGGGTTCCAGCAGAAAGTGGGTATCCCTACTACGGGCACAATGGAGGAGCCTTTAAGAAGGCACTAGAGGCTGGGGATTTAGCTCAGCGGCATAAGCGCCTGCCTTGCAAGCAGGCAGTTGTGAGTTTGATCCCCGGTACCAATAAAAACGAAAAAGACAAAAAAAAAAATTTTTTTTTTAGGAAGGCACTAGAAGAGAGTCTGCAAAGGGTGGTAGAAGCTTGATGGGACAGGGAGGAGGTGACAGGAAGCTAGAGAGCCACAGCAAGGGGAAAAGTTTCCATTCTCCTCCGGTAAATGGTAAATAAACCAGCAGCCAGAAGGCACTAAGTTTACGTAGTGGACCTCAGAGAAGGGACAGGATAGAAGGCTGGGAGGCTGAGGAACTGATGAAGACCATCCAGAATGCTCTACTGCTGTTGTGCAGGGAGTGTGGGGGCTCCCTGTCCTGGGAGGTGTTTATGGAAATTAATCCTGCTTTTCATTACAGAAATCAATCAAAGCTGAGCACCTGGTGTGGTGGTTGTGGTGCACGTCTATAATCCCAGCTACTCAGGAGGGTGATGTAGAGGATCCCAAGTTCAAGACCAGCCTGGGAAATTTAGGAAGACTGTCTCAAAATGAGAAAGTACAGCAGGGCATGGTGGTGTGCTCTGGGAGGCTATGCCAGGAGGGTCACCAGCTGTAGCTCAGCCTTGGCATCTTAATGACAAGAAAGAAAGAAAAGAAAAGAGAGAAAAAGGAGTGAGAGAAGAGAGGGCGAGAAAGAAACAACAAAAATAAGAAGGGCTGGGAAATCCACCTCCTCCTACCTGCTGGCCACCAAGATGGCTCCTCAATCCAGCCAGACAGAAATTCCCACTGGGCCTCAGAGTGGTAGGGAGTGACACTCAGGGTCAGTTTGGGAATTACTCCTGGCAGAGATCTGGGTTGTGGCAGAGACTCTTGTTGGGGGGACCCATGGGTGGCAGCAGTGGGGCCAGCAGAGCTGTCTTAATCTGACTGCCCTGGCAGTGCTGCCCACTGTTTTCCAAGCCGGGTCTCCAGCTGCCCTGTCAACACCCTGAGCACCCTCAAGTCTTCCAGGGTATCTTCTGGAGCATCAGGTTGCATTTCTCCTGATTCCAGTAGGAACCCTGGCTGGTGTAACCACCCAGGAGCAAGAGAGGAAGCACGTGGTGGTGAGTGGCTCCCTGGCAGGGAAGCAGCAGGCAGGGTCCCAGAGATCTACAGCCCCGGTGGGCAGGCTGGGGACTGGCAGGACCCAGGCAGCCCTGCCCTCCCTCCACACACAGCACAGAGGGCATGGGCTCTGCTGAAATGAGCGCAGGGTGACTGACTCTGGCAGAGGGTGACAGTCACCTGGGTTGCAATGAATGCAAAGCCTGTGTGTGCCCTGCCCTCAGGAGCCCAGGGCTCTGAGGGACGGAGGTGGAAAGTGCCTAGGCAGGGAAATGTGGGAGTCACAGGTGCACCACCGGCTGCAGACACTGGGCAACTCTCAGAGACGCCTCACAGCACCCACAGATTCCAAGGAGAAACCCAGGTCTGAGCTCCCAAATGTTACTCCTCCCCTTCAGCCCCCCTTCTGTCCTCACAGACCTGAGGACAGCTCCTGGGAGGTGACCTGGGGAGACCCTGATTCCACTCCCCATCCCAGGAGAAAGACACATGCACTTTCCTGGGGTGCAGGATGCCCTGATCCCATAGTCTAGTGTTGCGCTGCTTTGCTGGTCCTGGGGATTGAACTCAGGGTCTTTACACTGAGCTATGTCCTGCAGCACCCCCCACCCTTTTTTTTTAAACAAGGGCTTGCTATGTAGTCAGGATGATGGCCTTGAACCCACTATGTAACCCAGGCTGGCCCTAAACTCACAGCAATCCTCTTGCCTCAGCCTCCCAAGTACTGAGATTACAGGTATGTGCCACCACAACCCATTTATTTTGTTTTTATGAAACAGGGTCTCCATATGTAGTTCAGACTTCCTGTGAACTCACTATGTAGCCCAGGCTGGTGTTGAGCTTTTAGTGAGCTGTCTGGCTCAGCCTTTGTTATGTAAACTACCCAGAGTGGGCTCCAGCTCATGATGTTCCCACCTCAGCCTCCCATAGGGCTGAGATCACAGGTGTGCACTGCCACTTCCGGCAGACATAGTTTTGCATGGAGGTGAACATGACGGTCTTTGCTAGGGAGGCACAGGCCAATGTCTCAGGCCATAGGAAGAACAGCAATAGGGCTGTCATTGTCTTGTGCTCCAGGAACCTCATCAGCCTGAGTCTGCCTCTCTCTGGGCCATCTGTGGCGTCACCAGGCACAGCTGGGCCTGGCCCTCAACTAAGACACCTTCTGCCCACCCCACTTCTTCTGCCCTGGACTCCCCTACACAGACCCCACCTGCCCCACTGCACGGCTCAGGTTGCCCAAGACAGGTGGGGTGGGGTCTGGGTATCACTGAGCTCCCCCTGGGTGCCTGGGTGCCGGGGTCAGGAGGGAGACCTGGTTGGGCAGCTGGGGCTGGAGTCCACCCTGGGGGAGGCAGCTTTCATCTGGGCTTTGCAGAACAAAGCTCCCCCACCCCACCCTGCCTGAGTGAGCGCTGGCATCAGCGTGCACATCCATCTCCAGGACGCCGCAGCTGTGACTGGATTATTTATAGCTCCAGTCTTACATTTCTAACACGAAAATATCACACAAAGGGAAAGGTAATGAAATCTCACCGCTCCAGCGCGGCCCTCACTCCACACAAGGAAGCCCTCGTGGCTGAGGTGGGGACAAAAGAGAGAGACCGGTGCCCCTTGGCCCCTCGCTGCAGCCCCCTTCCTAGCCGTCACTCACACGCTCGTCCCCTGGGCCACACGCGCGTCCTCGCGGACACCGTCGCGTGCTCGCTCGCTCACGTGCGGCGCCTCTGATGCAGACTGTTCTGAGCCTCCGCCGTGCGCAGTCCCAGCCCACCCCGCCTGGCCCACGGACAGTCGCACCCCTGCCGGCTCTCTCCCCCGCTCCTGCCTGACTCACTCACTCCCTGCCCTGAGCCTGCTTTTCTGCTTTGTCAATGCAGCCCCTGGCACATTAATTACCAGGCCTGTCCTCAGATGCTGAGGAGCCGGAGGAGGACCATGGCTGCCTGTCAGGGGTGGGGAAGTGTCAGCTTTCATTCATCCCCCTCTGCCTTCAAGCATCCCTGGGCATCGCCTCCCTGGGGACCCATTGTGTGGCACGTGGCAGGGAAGACCCGTATCCCGGGGCTGATATCCCCAGACACAGGAGACACAGGAGACACAGAAGACACAGGCCACGGGGTCCGCCTCTCACCCGCAGGCAGGGGTATCTGAGGGTATGCAGAGCTGAGGTCCCCTGTCCTCTACCTAACTGTCTCACAGTGTCACAGGCTGCGGGGCCTCCAAGCCCCTCTGAGCCCACAAGGAAAGCCAAGACCTCCTAGCCTGGCCCTGGAGCCCAAGCTGTCATCAGAAAGGGGCACCTCCTCCCAGACACAGTGGTGCGTGCTGAGACCTCAGCCCTCGTGGAGCCGGGCGTCGGTGAGTAAGTGAAGAAAGAGTAATACAAGGAAAGAAAAAAATAATAAAAGGGCTGGGCGTGTAGCTCAGTGTGAGGCCGTGGTTTCAATCTGTAGTACTAAAAATATAAAAACAAACTAAAAATAAAAATAAATAAGCATAAAAAGGGCTGGATTGAGCCCTAAGTATTACAACAGGTGGCACTGCCAGGAGTGACATAGATCACAACCTCCTCCTGTCTGGACGGTCAGTGTGTGTGTGTGTGTGTGTGTGTGTGTGTGTGTGTGTGTGTACTTATGCTGGAATGAAGGGAACTCACAGACCAGGACAGCTTCTCTTGACCGTGGTGACATATACCTGTATTCCCAGCATTTCGGAGGCTGAGGCAGGAGGATTGCCACGTGTTGGAGCCCAAGCTGGTTTACACAGAGAATTCAAGGAAAGTCTGGACTCTGTCTCAAAAAACCAAATAAAAGGGTGGGGGTTTAATTAAAATATTAGAAAAATAAATAAAAATAAATAAACAAATTATAAGATAAATAAAGATTTCACCTTGGGGACCAGGATCTGGGGTCAGAATATAAGGAGAAGAATAAGAAAACAGGGATATTTGGGGTTTGCATCTTGGCTCTGCCATTTGCTAGCTGTGTGACCCTGGATGAATCACTTAACCTCTCTGTGCTTCACAATGCTGACCTATAAAATGAGGATGATAATAGCACTTGCTACACCACAGGTGTTTCTGAGGATTCCACACAGGAATACGTGCTTAGAACAGTGCCTGATCCAGCACAGAAATTGGCAATTGTTTTTCTTCAAAAGATTAAAAAAAAAAAAACCACCAAGGTTGACATAAAAAACTTCATTTAGAGTTCCATCCTTCCTTGCTCCCAGAAGGCTCTGTGCACCCATCTCAGGTCTCACTTCCAGCTCCAGGCCTCTCATCAGTCCTGTCTGTGCTACAGTCGACATACATTCGCCTCTGTCTCAGACTGCACTCCTGCTTGATGCTGTTTTGGAGGGGGAGACGAGACACGCTCAGCATGCAGACGGAGTTCAGGACTGAAGACCCACAGAGGTGTAAATACCATTGCTTCCTAAGAGCAGCTCCAGGCTGTGGCTGCGGGAAGCATCCCAGGCGGGTGATGGGGGAGGCAAGTGCCCTGCAGTGCGATGAGAACAAGTGCCCTGGTCTGCGTAGGTGGCTGAAAGAGATAGGACACCCATTTTCCCAGCAGGGCTTGGGGGGCTCAGAAGCAAGGTAGCCAGACCAGCCAGTCTGTCCCCCTGGTGTTCATCAGAAACTCCGGACCAGGCCTGCCTGAGGCCTTTGGCCTGGCAGGCACTGCTCTTCGGTCACCTATGTATCAGGCCTCTCTTCTGATACCATCTCACTGCAGGCCCGTCTGGGACCCCCCATATAAAGTAACAGCATCTCCTCCCACCGGTCGCTCCCCCGGCCCTGGGCCAGCCTCTGATACTGTCAGGAATGTCTGTGTTGTGTGTCTGCCTGCCAGATGGAAGCTCCCAGAAGGCAGGCCCTGTGTTTCACCTCCTGCTCAATCCCCACCCTGGAGTATTACCCAGAAGTCGTAGGTGCTGCATGGAGATCAATAGTAAGACCAATAGACAAGTCGCTCATAGGTGCCTTCAGTGTCCCTTTAGTGAAGCAATGGGCCAAGCTGTTCTCTCATCATGTGGGGAAGCTGGAGGAAAAGGGACATTGTGTCATACTTGGACATGCAATTAGCACTACCAGAGGTTCATGCAAAGCAATTTAGCTGAGACCAAATCCACCCAGGACTCTGCATTCCCTGGTGCTCAGGTGACCAAGCGCACCCCTCCTAGGCCTGCCTTGCAATGGGTCCACTCAGTCCTGGACAGCTTTGGGCACACAGCTGGTTCGTCCCTGGCCTGAGAATGCCCAAGACTGTGCAGTCACTTAGGCTGTTTGCATGATGTCAGGACCGTGGCCATGATAGAGTAGCCTCAGGGAGTTCAGGTACTGACCTCAGAGCCAGGTCACAGGTCCAGAAAAGGGCCAATCAAGGCTGGCACCAGGAGGGAGGTGAGGGTGCCCGGTACTGCGGTCAGGGCAGTGTGAGGCTGCAGTCTTGGAGGGCTGGCAATGCCAGGCATGGAGGAGGCAGCCTGTGAAGGGTCGGGGTCCAGTCGGTGTGCTGGCCCCAGTCCTCCCTCCACCATGGTGCTCCCAGCAGCTCTTGGTGCTGGGCGGCAATGTGGCTTGGCCAGGCACTCTTCCAGCCGAGCCTCAGGAAGAGCTGGAGGCTTGACTAGGGGAGCAGGAGCCAAAATTACTGTCAGGGAGATTTGCCATCAGGCTCAGAATGGTCTCATTCCTGAGTCATGCTCTCCTGTCACCTTATAGCACCTCTTCCTACTCATGAATTCTGTGCAGGGACACTTTCTTATCTTCAGCCAGTGGTAAGTGAAGCCTGAAATGTTCCTGTTCCTTCTCAGGGGACTCCTATTCACTTGTCAAAACCCAAATCATCCAAGCCCAAACAAATACCCTTCCATTATTACCAAGTTGTATGTTTCCGGACCTCCACCCCACAACAGACCTGGACTTTGGCTTATTTATGGCCTCATTCCCAACACTGGTTAAGTGATGAGATGGCTGATCAAATAACCCAACAGATCCAAAGACAGTGGATGCTTGCTGACTCTGAGAGCCAGATCCTATCTCCTCACCCCTCCCCATCACTCAGGTGTCTGCTGGCTGGGGGAGGGGTGGCAGGGACCTGTCATTCCAGGCTCTGATAACCTGCCAGGACCGAATTGGTATCTCCTCCAAGTCACTGTCAGTGCACCTCTGCTGAGGGTGAAGGGTTCGGATCTACACTGGGAAGAGGGGCTGGGGATATGACTTGCATGCACAAGGCCCTGGGTTCGATCTCCAGCACCGCAAAAAATAAGTAACAGAAGAGACTAACAGCCTAACGGCAGCCCCTCCTCCTGTGGCAAGGACACCTGGCTCCATTTTGGTGCAGGTTCTTTAGATCTTCCTCAGCCAAGCTCCCCAAGGGAGGGCTCCAATGCTTTGGAACCCCCAGTCTGCATTCCAGAAAGGTCAAGGATCCCCTTCTCTTTTGGGGACCCTAGGAAGAGAATGTCACTGCTCCTATTCAGCCACTGCCTTGTGGCTCTGAGGTCTTGAGGGCTAAGTGGTGCAGTGTGTGGCTCCTTGGCCTTGGGACCCTCACTCCCCAAACTCAGGGAACAGAGCTTGATAAACCACCCATTGACCCATCTGCAGGGCTCCTGCTGTGGCTCAGGGCTTGGAACAACATTCACATTGCCTGCAGCTTCCCTGACTCCCATCACTTAATCCTCCTGTGGCCTTTTTCCCATAAAAGATGACAGCCTCCCAGAGCATCACAGCTACCAGCAGTGGCTGCTTCCACGGTTCCCAGTACACTGCAGTCACACCCCTTTTCGGTGACTGGAGGGAACGTTTAGGCTCAGAGGGACTTGCTCAAGGTCATTAGAACACCCCAAAGCCAGAATTGACTCTCCAAACACCTCATCCGGTGCTGAACATCCCTGTCTTTCCTGGGAGCTCTTGCTTAACTAACTCAGAGCAATGGGGACAAAGCTAAGCAAGATAGGGGCGGCACGAACCTTAAACTCTGCTCTTCCCCTCCTTCTCTCCCTGCCTCCCTCCTTCCCTCTGAAGCCTTTCTTTACCTTGAACAGCTGTCAATCAGCAACTACTTGCTGAGCTTCACACCCCCACACGGCTCCCCAAGAACCTGCGGTTCCCATCCAGAGGTCCTGCCCATCTAAAAGGACCCAGGCCAGCTGGCCTAGCCCCACTGCCCAAGACTGCAAGGGGACAGCGACAGAGAAGACTGGGCAGGGGAGGTATCAAGATAGGACCCTGAGGTTCAGACTGTTTGGAGATTAAGAGGATGGGCCCTCCGCAGAAAGTACTGGGCTCAAGTTCCAGCTCCAGGGCTGGGGGTGTAACCCAGTGCATGGAGAGGTGGCTGGGGAGAAAAACAGGAGGAAAGAAGAGACTCCAGAGCCGCTTCCTCTTGTCTGGGAGCCAAAGTCCTTTAACTGACCCGTGCCTCAGTTCCTTCCCTGCAAAGGGCGAATACTAGGTTGCTGTGCAGGTGAAATGACATCAGCCCATGCCCAGGCCAAGCTCACTGCAGGCCTGCCAGATACTGAGCACTCCTGAGAGCAGGACTGGGCTGGAAGAGAGAGGTCCCCCAACCCAGCCCTGCTGCAAGGAGGCCATGCCAGCCTCCGAGGGCCCTTGGGCTCCAGGCTGGCATGAGGGACCGCAGAGCTCGAGGAGCTCCCAGCCTGGGGCTCTGCTCAGGCTTGGAGTCCTGCTGAAGACCAGCCAGCACAGGGAGAGCGCTCTGTGCCCGCCAGTTCCCTCCTCTTCTCTGAGATGTGATGCTTCCTTCTGAAAACATCCAAATTGTGGGCTTTGGTTTATTTTTCACTTGTGTGCAGGAGAGGGAGTTCTGAGGACTGAACTCAGGGCCTTCACACCAAGCTTCCTCCTAATCCTTTTTCAATCTTTTGTTTGAGACAGGTTCTCATTAAGTCACTAAGTTGCCCAGGCTGGGCATGAACTTATGATCCTCCTGCCTCAGCCTTCCAGAGTGCTAGAATAAGTGGGCGCCATTAGACTTGACTCAGGCTTTTGTTTATGATCAAGAGGTACAGATGCCCCAGATTTGATAGTGCACTCCTGTAACCCAAATTCCAGGTCAGTCACTTAAGGAAAACTTTGTTTCAAGATGAAATAAAAAGGGTTGAGGGATGAGCTCAGCACTAGAATGCTTGTCTAGTGTGTGTGAGGCCCTGGCCCTTAACCCCAGTGAAGTAGAAAAAAGGGAAACGGATACTTATTATGCATCGTGATAGACCCTCCACAGATCTCCACTCCCTTGGAGGGGTGCAAGAAGACCAGCTGGACAGGGCTGGGATGGACCATAAGCAATGGGGACAGTGGGTATGGGGCATCCTGACCAGATGGGAATAGGGAGCACTCCAGGGAAGTCAGGGATCCTGGAAGAAAAGGCAAGAGCCAGGCCCAGGGAGCTCCATCCGTGCTGGGGAAGTTGCCCTCCTCTCCCTGCGCTCCCCCAACCTGTCTCCTCCTTTAGGCACTCTGTGATCATGCCACGAAGCCCGTACTTCCTGCTTGTTTCTAGTCTCCTGCCCCCTTCCACATCCCCTACCTTGCCCTCTCCTCCAGAGACGTGGTTTTATTTTTAACCAGAGTTTATAAGCAGGATCTGGAAAAGCTAGTTTGCAGAGGAGGCTCCTTCCTGCCTGGCTCCTTCCCCATGGTAGAGGGTGAGTAGACTGGCCAGTCTGTGGCCAGGCAAGGGGACCTGCAAGACAGCTGTGGGTAAAGGGCAGCTGGCCTGGGGACCTACACACCCAGCTGTCATTGGCCAGCTGGAGGACTGGAAGGGGTCCCAGGCTGGCCCTGGCAGATCCAGTGGAGAAGAGAGCTCAGCTATGGTACGGTTGGCACAGTAGAACCTTCTGGGCTTTTCTGCTGTCCCCTCCCCTCAGAGGCTGATTGGTCCAGGGCTTTCCTCTCCCCTGGGAAGTCTCAGGGCAGAGTGGCCCAATGCCCTGATAGTGCAGGCCAGGCTTCTGTGCTCTCTGGCAGGGGCAGGCGAGGCCGGGTTACCCAACAGGCAGATTATGCACGGCCTTAGGGCATTGGCAGGAAAAGGGCACTAACCAAGTGTTTTGGTTTTACTTTTTTAAGGGCTAATACTTGGTTCTTCAAAAACAGCAAGGAAGTAGTCACTCTGAGAAAAATTGGAACTTTATTGGACTTCCTCACATTTATTTTAAGGTTCAGGAGTTTTCTGATATGAGTTTGTGTGTGGGGGAGGGAGAGTGCTGAAGGGTTTAATCCAGCTCGGGGTAAGACAAGGATCAGGAAGTGGGTGGGGACAAGGGTGTTGAGGAGGGAGCTCACAAGGTGGCTTCAGTGCACAGCTCTGTGCCCAGAGGACTGGGACTTTTGGAGAGAGGGGGTGCAACAGCGGGGAGCTGGCCTCGCCCTGCTGCAGGGTGGGTGTGCTGTATGAAGAGGAGGTCCCCCAACCCAGCCCTGCTGCAAGGAGGCCATGCCAGCCCCCGAGGGCCCTTGGGCTGCAGGCTGGCATGAGGGATGGCAGAGCTGTGGAGTTACTGTGGAGAGTTACTGTGGGGAGAACAAGGTCCAGCAGCCTGAAATCCCCACCGCTGAGTTTGGTCACTGTGGAAATGGCACAGTGGACAAAGACAGTGGTCACTTTGTAGAGAGAAGTGGCAGCTCATTTCCTGGAACTTGGTTCCAACAATGGTGATGGACCCCCTGCGTCCCCTGAAGGGCAGGGCAGGGCAGGGCAAGGCAGGGCAGGGCAGGGACTCCAAGTCTTCTCCCACAGTCTTGACACTGGCATGTGTTTCTCACTACCCCTCTGCCTTCAGCAGCAAGCATGCTCCGCGGCCACCCTGCTCTGGTGCTCTCATGCAGTACCTCCCCGCCAGGCATGGGCTGTGCTGGAGGCAGACAACTGCTGACAGGACAGGCCAGCCAGCAGCAGCCCCAGGATGCACAGCTGTCTGACTGCCGTGTTCTCAGATCCATTGTCATCCAGCTCTAGGCCCCCGGCAGGGACAAAGCCACCAGCCTTCCCCCTTCTTGGTCCTCTGGCCTGGCTGTGCACCACTCTCCCTCTACCTGGACAGGTGTAAGTATGGAGCCCCTGACATTTTCATCATGGGTGGGGAGAGAGACAAGCACCCTGGGCCTTAGAACTAGCAACACAATTTGGGGGATCCAAGGCAGAATGAAAAGTGCAGGACCTTTTGTTTTAAATTGTTATGAATTGCAAGATGGTGGCAGTAGAGCATCAAACCTTCCCTTTTGAATGTGAACCGCAGTGTGACCACAGAGGTACACACCCATGAAGCCAGACCTGCCTGGAACCTACAGTACCCCCAAAACAAACACTTACGTTGCCTGGGAAATCACACAGCCCAGACACAAGTTAAGTTCCTTCAGTGAAATGTAAAATAAACTATGATTAAAATATATGGATGAGCTGGACGTGGTGGTGCAGGCTTATAATCCCAGCACTCAGGAGGCTGAGGCAGGAAGATCATTGCGAGTTCGAGACCAGTCTGGGCTACGAAGTGAGCTCAAGGGAAGTGTGAACTACATAATGAGACCCTGTCTCAAAAATACAATATATATATATATGTAGATAGATATAGATATAGATAGATGAAAGTTTAAATTTTTAAAATATATTACAGGGGCCAGGCATATAGTTCAGTGGCGTAAGTGCCTGCCTGACAGGCAAAAAGTCCTGAGTTCAATCCCCGGTATTTGGCATATTCAAATACTACAGAGGAAAAAGACACGTTGCCATTAATCTCCATCAAAATACTTGCCTTGACTTCAAACACACATATTGCATCATTGCTGCCACTTTCTGAAGCAGTTCTGGAGTCTTCTTTCATGAGCCTCTTTATGAGGTGTGATCAAAGATACTGTGAATGCTGCTGCCAGGTCCCCTCGAATGGAAAGGCAGACCCTATAAACATTCCAGCGTGTCCTCACCCACCTTAATCACCAGATCTGGCACCAGGCAATGCCTGGCTCTTCCCCAAAGGCAAAGTAGCCATGGAGAGATAAGCGTTTTGAGTGGATTCCAGACCCTGAGGAGCCGTGACAGTGTTACAGGCCCTCCAGGAAAAAGGCTTCCAGCACTGCTTTAGGAACTGGCAAGAACAACAAGAATTTGGAGCTGGGGTTGTAGCTCAGTGTTAGAGTGCTTGCCTAGCATGCACAAGGCCCTGAGTTCAATCCCCAATACCACCAAAAAAAAAAAAAAGAGAATGATGGGACATCCTTCAAGAGGAAGGGTAGTACTACCAGAGTAGTTAGTAGTAGCAATGTGTCTTTTGTTTTAATAAACTTAAAAAGTTTGAGCATCCACTACATTTTTCAATCATACCATGTATGTTGATACCTACTTACAGAGCTGTGTCTGTGTATGTAAAGTACTTAGAACAGTGCTCGGCACGCAGTGGACACTGTAAATGATGGCTATTGATGTTATATGACTATTAATAACATCTATGACTTTCCAGTGTCCTCTACCACCTCTCCTGGATGTCCCCTCCGTTCCTGAGGCTGTCATGCCATGACTCACACTTCTCCTTCCTGACCTGCCCTTTCCCTGGAACCCGCCATGTCTCTCTCTACTCACATCATGGGAGAAGCTCTTTCCTGCACCCCTGCTGTCTGGCCCAGCGAGCCAGGACACTAGGACAAGCTGGGTGTTCCTCTGCCCTGCACCTCACCCTGCGTCCCCTCATGCCCAGCCTCCTGGCTTTGGCTTCCTCCACTCTGCAGGTGTGTCTCTAGCTATGGGCTCCAGGGATGCCTTCCTGGCCTTCTCTTTGTCCATCTCAGTCTTGCACCTGGATCAGGACCCCAGTCTGCAGGTCTCCGTGGGCAGCACTGGGACACTTCCTAGGACGCTTCCTCTGGGGACTATGCACCCCTCCCTCCCACTCCCCCTCGCAGAAGGCCAGGACAGTGCTGCCAGCACCCTACCTTGCCTTCTCAACCTGCCCCCTCTTGTTGGAACAATACGATGCATCTTTCATCTCTGCCCCAGCCCAGACCCCACATGGCTGCAAGGTATCTTCTTAAATGGCAAATCAGGATGTGGCCCTGCCAGCTCACGGCGTCCTTCTTCATAACTAACTCCAAGCTCCTCACACAGCTCGGAAGGTCTCTGTTGTAGCCCTCACTAGGTCTGATGCCCACGGCCCAGCTAAACGGAGCCAGCTTTCCGCCCTTTCTGCAGAAACTCACTCTGGCCTCTTCTCTCTCCTTCCTCGGCAGCCCCAGCTGTGTGCCCAGCTCAGTGCTCGTCTGTGGTCAAAGCATCTCTCTCCAGGGCTATCACTGTCTTTCTGATTGACCGTGGTGTCGGGGATGGCTCAGCCAAGCAAGAGGGAGGTAAGAGACAACATTATCACTTGCTGGGTTGTGCCTATAATAAACATGTGTTGTCTATCTGATTCTCCCAACAGCCCTGTAAAGGGGATTTCTGTTTTCCAGGGGAAACATTGAGGTCCAGACAAATCAAGTAGCTTGTCCCAAATTAATAACAGGATCCAGGTGTGGTGACATATGTCTGTCTATAATCCTACTACTCAGGAGGCTGAGTCAGGAGGATCATTGTGAGTTCTAGGCCAGCCTAGGCTACACAGTGAGTTCAAGGTCAGCCTGAATGACATAGTGAAATCCTGTGTCAAAGCAAAATAAAACACAAAACCAAAGTTAACAACAGAACCAGGATTTGAACCCAAACACTGATCAATAGACATTGATTGGATTGGATGAATACAAGTTTTCAAGCAGGCGTCAGCCCTTCCTGACACTGGAAGAGGAACAGGTGAAGGGAAGGGAAGAGGAGGAGCACTGAGGCAGACACAGCTGGCGCTGGTGGGGACAGTGGCCTGCCCACCCACTGCTCTGGACACAGCAACCTGTCATCCTGAAGGAAGGGGAGCCCTGCTCCAAGCTCTCACCTCAGGGTGAAGCCCTCGAAGAGCCCCCAGCAGCAGATGGGGCCGGAGTTGGAGGGATTAGAAAGCTACAGGCTCTGGCTCAGCAGCTCCCAGGCAGGAGGGCTTGGCCTGGACCTTGCAGAGCTAAGACAAAGGCAAGGCAGTGGTGGTCAGAGAAGCCCTCCCTGCCCCCAGGGCGCTGGCGGGAGGTCAATGGCCGGCAGACACCTGCTGACCTCCGTGGGGAGGGCAAGGCCAAGGTCAGATAGGAGTTACAGGCCAGAGGCTGAGGAGGACCGCAGGTGCTGGCTTCCTGATCTCCCTGGATTCCTGCCTCTCTCTAGGCCTCAGGCCCAGACTCACCCAGGTGACCTTGAGGCCCCCTGCAGGGGCAGGACCAGCTAGGAACCTGACAGGCTGCTTCCTGGCAAATAGCCTAGCCAGGTAGTTTAATCCCTGGTGAGGCAGAGGTTCATGGCAGCTCCCCCTTTGTGGTCCCTAGCACCCTCCTTTCTATCCCACCTTGAGAAGCTCTCGGCTGTATTCCTCTCCCATCCCACATTTCCCCTGCTTCCAGAAAGCCCCTCCAGACCGGCATGTCAGCAACTCCGCAGGTTAGAGGGATCAGTTGCTACTAGCTCTGATCCAAGACCAACAGAGCCTGCGGGGCTGGTCAGGCTCCAGACAGGCAGGGGCTAAGGAAGGATAGGGGAGGTGGTCACATGACCGCCTGGGCTGAGACCCAGGGACACAGAGTTGATTCCTCAGTGTCCACGTGCTCCTGCATTCCAGAGGCGGCTCTCCCAGGGCGCTGGCCATAGGCCTGGTCAGCCACCCAAACCTGTTCTCTGATGTATGGACCTCCTGGGGCTGTAGCCATTCCAGAGCCTGGGCCTGTGACCTCAGGCTGCAGTGGGGGCCATGACTCCTCCTCCCAACTAAATACCAAGCCCAGGAAGAGTTGGTGCTGGTGGGGCAGCTGAGTGGAGCCAGGGGAGGGTATAAGGGCCCTTTGGTCTGTGATCGTAAGAGGGATAGGCCAGGCAGGGATATCGTTTACCACGCTGAGTCTCCACTGCCTCAGCTGTAAAGTGGGACTAATACAGGA
Organism: Cavia porcellus; assembly: GCF_034190915.1. Lineage (NCBI taxonomy): Eukaryota > Metazoa > Chordata > Mammalia > Rodentia > Caviidae > Cavia > Cavia porcellus. The sequence continues at coordinate 25,414,053 of NW_026947514.1, read as the reverse complement.
ACTTCGATGAGCATTTTCCTGTCAAAGGGGAAATAACAGTCACAATCAGCCTCAATGATTTGTGGGAATAATGGAGAAACCTTATATGACAATGCTTAGCCCATTGCTGGGTGTGAGGGTTACAGCCATCCACTTCTGGTGTCTCCATAGGCTGTTCCCTTCTGCTGTGAGTCTGCCTTGTTCCACAGAGCACTTATGGAGGGTGGGAGAGGGAAACGTGGCTGTTGGTGGTCCCACAGGGATACCTGACCTCCATGGCCACTGTGCCCGGAGGTCTCCCCATTCGTCCCAGAGAACTCGGAGCCACACAGTGGGTAGCGCAGGGAGCTGACTCACACAAGAGTGTAGGCGAGCTGGAGATGAGCCAAGAACACACACGCAAAGCAGCCTTTGCCTAACGGTGTGTGAAGAACAGAGCTAACCCTTGGGCACTGAGGTAGGGGACATCTGGCCAACCTTCAAGTCAGCACACCGGACCCAGAGTCCAAGAACGGGGCTCTCCCTGACCAAGACCAGGTCCTGGCTTGTCCTGGGATCTAACTGCAGGGCATCTGTGCTGTACTTCTAAGCTAGTTCTTCTCTTCCTCTTGCTCCTCTTCTTTTTCTGGTGTGTGTGTAGGAGCGGTACTGAGGGTTGAACCCAGAACTTTCACACTGAGCCACGCCCCCTGCCCGTTTGTTTTTGTTGTTAATTTTGAGACAAAGTCTCCCTACGTTGCTACGTTGCCCAGGCTGATTTAGAACTTAGCCTTAGCCTCCAAGAGTATAGATGTAAGCTTCTTTCTGCATCTAATGCTGCTGAAAGTATTTGCTTGGGATATAGCTCAGCAGCATAGTGCCTGCCTGGCAAGCACAAGGTTGTGAGTTCAATCCCCAGTACCAAAAAACCCAAAGTATTTGCAAAATAACTGCACTTTGCTTCCATTGAAGAAGGAGCGATGCAGATTTGGAACTGGAAGGAAACCAACTTACTTTCCACTGAGTATCTTTGATTTTTTTTTCTTTTACCATGTATATGTAATACCTTTTAAAAATTTAAAATTCTTCTGGGATGGAGAGATGGTAGAAGGGTTTGCTCCCCATGCCAAGGAATCTGAACTGTATTGTACCGGCAACAAAGAGCCAAGGAAGGGAGGTTTCTAAGCAACGGTGTGACATCCTCAGGTGCGAAAGGAATGACTGTTGCCATGGCCGGAAGTAGGTAGAGATCAGGGCCAACAGGAGGCTGGAGGGGAGGTTGGGACACTTCTCTATAACCTAGCCCAGTGATGGCGAACCTTCCAGAGCTTTCACTGATAATCAACAGCCCGCTGCAGAATGTGTGCCATAGGTTTGCCACCACTGGCCTAGCCTAAACTAGGTTCCCATGGTTACAGCTGTTGTGGACAGTTAAACTTTCCTAGATTCAGTCAAACAATGAACACACCGATCGTCCTACCCTGCACACCTACAAAGACCAAAGTGGCAGGACAACCAAGCAAAGCACAAGAGTTAATCACCCAGTTTTTGCCTAGAACAAGCAAGACAGTAGGGCTGGCTGGTGGGACTGATGTTTCCCATAGAACAACACACATCAGAAATCAGAACCATTATCTGCATCCTGCTCACTTTTCCGTTTTCATAAAGCTAACAGCAAGTGGGATCATTCTTCAAGTCTGGCAGGAGGCAGAACCTTCAGAAGAGTCCTCCACCAGAATTCCTCACTGGATGATATCATGGTACCACTGGGTACCCCCAGAAAACTGAGCCTAGAAAATGGCTCCCAGAATTCCTGATGGGCCACCTGTAGTAGCCTCACTCATATGCATAATGAGGCTCACACTGAGACCCAAGTAGACCCAGAGAGTGCTCACTCACAGAGGGACTCACGCTGGGAGCCTCAGGTTCCTGGGGGCGGGGGGGCCTTAGCAGTCAGAGGCCTGCATGGAACAGCCTTGGAGTCTGGGATGAGTCCAGGCTTCAGGCTGACCTGCGCTTGTCTTGCAATGCAATAAATGGTCTGGGTATTTACTTATCTCTCTCTCTCTCTTTGAGACATGGTCTTATTGTGTGGCACAGGCTGGCCTCAAACCAGTGACAATCCTCTTGCTTCAGCCTCCTGAGTACTGGGATTACAGCATGGGATTACCACATTCGGTTTAAGGATTTCATCTCTCTGAGCTCACGTGGCATAGAGGTGAATTCTACTATCACAGAGGGCACTGAATGAAATGAGTTTACCGTTGTGCCAAGTGTTGCACGCTGTGCCAGGTAGCTGTACACTACACTAGTCACACTTTAGGCTGGCCTGTGAGGAAGACAGGGCGACCCGTTTTCTATCACACCTGGTTGTTTTATTTCTCTGAGACAAGATTTCACTATGTAGTTCAGGCTGGATTCAAACTTGTAACAATCGTGCTGCCTCAGTTTCACAAGTGCTACAACTACAGGCATGTACCACCAGCCTGGCTAGTGTTGTGTTGTGGTGTTTTGGGGAGGGGAGGGTTTTTTGTTTGGTTAGTTGGTTTTTGTTCATGTTGTTTTGAGACAGGGTCTCACTAAGTAGTTCAGGCTGGCCTTAAATTTGCAATGGTCCTCCTGCCTCAGCCTCCCAAGTGCTGGAATTACAAGTATGTACCACCATCCCTAGGTTTTTTGTTTTTGTTTTTGAGACAGTTTTGCTATGTACCCCAAGCTGGCTTCAAACTCATGATTTTCCTTCAGCCTCTCTCATAACTTTTATAGTACTAAGGTTTTCTTTCTTTTTTTTTAATCGGTACCTACCAGGGATTGAACTCATAGCTGCCTGCTTGCAAGGCAGGCACTTATGCCACCGAGCTAAATCCTCAGCCCCTTAGTGCTAAGGTTTTCTAAGATGCCTCTAACCTCAGGTTTAGAAAACATTTCTGTAGGGGCTGGGGATTTAGCTCAGCGGCATAAGCGCCTGCCTTGCAAGCGGGCAGTTGTGAGTTCGATCCCTGGTACCGATAAAAAGGAAAAAGACAAAAAAAAAAAAGAAGAAGAAGAAGAAAAAAAAGAAAACATTTCTGTAGATCACAGTAAGGGTTAGTTCCAGTGCCTGGCACAGTGGTGCACGCATGTAATTCTAGAACTGCTGAGGCAAAAACATCACCAGTTTTTGCTCAGTTTGGGTAACAGTGAAACCCTGGCTCCCAAAAGAGAGCAAGGATATAGCTCAGTGTGCGAAGATCCAGGGTTCAATCCCCAGTACTGCAGGGGAAGTATTTCCAGGTCCAACTTTCTTTACTCACGGAAGTTTATAAGGAAACAAAAGTGGAGCGGGCGTGGTGGCGGATGCCTGTAATTCCAACACTTGGGAGGCTGAGACCAGAGGAGCACTGCAAGTTCAAGTCCAGTCAGGACAACACAGCAAGACTCTATCTCAAAAACAAAAACAAAATGCACCCCTCATAAAGAAAAAGAGAATAAAACCAAAGTGAATTTCTGTACTTGTCACATCGGTCAGCCCAGGGTGGATGCATGTGAAAATGCACCTTGCACGCTAACACTCAGGAGTGATGAAACGGCTGTCCTCACTGCTGGGCAATCCCAGTGCTGCCTTGTGAGGTCAAGGACAAGAAATGACCTCCATTATCCTGCTCTTTTAGAGCTGTTGAATTTAGGCTTCACTGCCTCTCACAATGTCCACTTAAAGAAACATCCACCATGAGCTAAGAACATAAGCGAAGCCTCTATAAATAGGTGAAGTATGATTTTAAAATGTTGGCCACTTTGACTCTGAGCAGAGAGGGGGTGAAACAGGCAGGAAATGAGGGCAGGGAGACCCCAGGTGACACAGAGACCAATGGAACCCAGACTCACCCAGAGACTGCTGGGTCTGCATCTCTGAAAGCCACAGAATCCTCACATTTCAGAGAGAAAATGCTTCTCAGATATCCAGCATGGTATGTTTCAGGGAAACGGGAATCCCGGTGAAGATCAAATCAAGACTGGTTAAGGCAACCAGGCCAGCAGCTGAATGAGTTCAGGAAGAAAAAATCACGTGTCTCCAAAAAAAAAAGGAAGAGCCACCATTTAACAAATGGCCCCTGGCCATAGTAAACTTTAATTAACTGCACATTTATAATTCACTTCCAGCCTAAGTGTTCCACCCTACCACTCTCAGCCTCCTGTCCCTTATTCCACCTCTCCAGGTCTCATCAAGTCAGGCTGCCTCCCTCAGTGAAACCCAACTGGCCTCCTTTGTTGGATGCCTGTTATTACAGCTACTGCTTCTCCTGCTAATAATAGCACCTGGCAACAAGAAAGGGGAGAAAACTATACCATTCTCAGCTTTTAATGACAGGCCCTTTCGCCTACCTATGTGCACTAGTAATCAAGGGTCTTGTAAGCCTACAAGTTCCTCAAAATAATACCAAAGCAATAAAGAGAGTTGTAGGCAGGCAGGAGCCCACAAGGAGGCAGATAACAGGGCAGGATGTGCACTGAAGCCACCAGACACTACTCAGAGGATCTACACCCAGACAGGTAATCCACCCTTCTAAGCTCATGCGCGCCTCTTCCTTCATCGGTGGTTAAATTACACCCAAGACACACTGCGTATGCTCAGGCTGTGAAGCCTACCCATTTCAGGTGTGTGCATGGAGAGTGGGGTTGGGAGCACCTTAAAGGATCTTCCAGGCAAACGTGCTCGGTTTTTATTAATGAGCATATGAGGAAAGCCAAGCCAGACCTTTAAGTGAAACGCATAACTGATAGTAGCCAGGCAAGGACGGGTTTTAGAATTAACTCTTCCTACGGTCTGCATTATCACCCCCCAGTTAATTACCCCTGAGGATGAAAATAGGCTTCATGACTCATAAGCACCAATACAACATTTGGCAGCAGATGAAAACGCAAGGACACATTTGCAGAAAGCTGACACGAATGTCTATTTATATGTGGGGAGATTCTTAAAGAGGTGAGACAGGCACCTTCCTGTGTATCAGGATTAAGAGGCCACAGAAGATTCATCAATACTGCCATGTGTCCATACCCCAAAACATGTGTGCATGTGCACACACACACACACACCTTGGTTTTGTACCACTTCAATAATGGTGGTGGCAAAAGCAGGAACAGAAACTAAAAGGGTGTTATTAACAGCAAGTCCCAACACCAACCCAACCTCTACACTGGTGTTGTGGGTTAACTGGTGATTGTTTTCAAACGTGCCTGCGCCCATACCCTTTCCCCTGCCTCGGAGAGGGGTGGGAGCGCCAACTTTTTCTATCTATTCCTCCAGCCTTGGCCCAGCAGTCCAAACCTGGCTGGCCCCGCCCAAGCATGGGGTGTGGCCAGGAATGAATTTCAGATCGGATCACTGAGTTTTGTTTTGCTTCCTCCCTTCTGTTTTCTGCTCTTCTTGTATTTGCCTCCAGTAAAGTACAAGGTTCAAACCAGGTTTGTTTGCCTCCCCCTAGCTCCGGGAGGGTTCAGGTCTGATCTCAAATCTCAGCTCTAGAAGGCATTACAATTCTCTTGTCCCCTTCCCCACCCTTAAGCACTTTACAAATGCAGCCAAAAAAAAAAAAAAAACCACCCGATTGAATAGTTGCATTTCCTAACCAGTAAGAATGATTTATTTGATGCTTTGTAACTCTGGCTTTAAAAGCTGGCTTTGGGTTCCCCCAATGCTTTTCCATCCCCCGCAAAGCTGATCAGCTATGTGTCCTGTCTTTAGAAATACTTAGAAGGGGAAGTAGGGAATGAAGTCAATGTGGTGACAACTGCTTTTCCAACACATCAGCTGGAAGCTAGTGAGATCCTCCTGGCTGAGTACAAACATTTACTTCCCAGTTGCCCACAACCCTTCTTTTCCCTCTGACAGCTCCCTGCTCTGTGGCATTCTTGTTCTAAATGTGCACTAACAGTTAATTCCGCCATATCTAGGAAGCAAAGCACCCTAGCTTTTTCCTAGGATCTCCCCCCTCCACTTGTCAAATCACAGCTGCACTAGCATCAGTATACACTCGTGGCCACAGGGCGAGACACCAAAAAGCATTCCAGACAGTGCCATTTGCAGCTGGGCCCCATATCCGGGGGAAAATAGAGATGCTGAAGAGTAAACAGAAATCGCTTAGTCAGCAACTGTCGCCTCCCAAGAGGTGAATGTAAATAGCCTGGTATGAGGGGGAGGGGCCGCCAGGCAGCCCGGGGCCTTCCTCACTTGCCAGCTCTGAGGGCTTACAAAGGGACAAGTGCTCCGGTCCTAGGTTGGAGTGGAGATGTCCCCTACATTGGATTCCTGTGCCCTTTGCCCTAGAAAGACAAACTTGCTGACTCCCAGCAGAATTAATATCAATTGAATTTATTACAAGTTACTAAGCTCCAAGGCACATTACAGTGTTCTGTTAACTACAGAAATGTATAAAGGACAAACAGAGCAGATTCTCCATGTCTAGCATTTCGCTCTACGGTTCAAAGGTTCAAAAGCATCCGTGCATCAATAAAGCCAAAAGGAAACAACACATGAAGATCCAACACATTCAGGTCAGTAGAAACAAACCAAACATCTTCCCCTCACAAACTTGCAACAAAAAACATCCCATCCCCCCCGAACACCCCCCTTGCCATTTTTGCAAACAAAACAAGAAAACAAAACAAAACAGAAAATAAAGTGAAGACTTCAACACTTGGGGCTGTTTAGAAAGACGCTTTCACCATTTTATAGCATCATCATCATTATTTTTTTTTTTTTTTAGGCAGCAACACTGGCCTTGGCAAAAAAAAGTCTTTTTCTTTTGTGTGTGTTTTTCCTTTCAGAGTGCATAACATTTACAAAAATACACACCAGCAGCAGTCGTTGCTAAGGGCTATTAATTTTGTACCTAGGCAAACATTCTGCCACCAAATAAATGCTAACGAATATGATGCGAATGACCCAACCAATATTATACTGCTTAACACAAACCAGCTTATCCTTCAAATGAAGAAGTTACATACCTTTGTTTCAAAATATAGAAACATACGACGAAAATAATGTCTATACGTAAGACTAACTTTTTGCAGTTATATTCACAATTCTACATCTTGGGGGTGAGGGAAGGGAAGGTGGGGGAGGGGCCCTCTGGATTGGAGAGGAGCTGGTCTAGGGCAAAGGAGGTGGCTGCCCTGTGGTTCAAGGGTCTCTCTCCTTTTTCACTTTAACATCCCCAGCTAAGATAGTCGCGATTTCGCCCTGCATGAAGGCCCAAGGTACATTCGACCCAACTAAGGGACATTTCTCTCCGCTGGGGCAATACACCTCACCCGTTGCCCCTTGGGCCTTGATACTCTCTCTAGAGCAAGGAAAGCAGAATTTATGGCTGGGGACGGATGGGCACTGAACAAAATGTGTGTCTTCCAAACGTTCGTGGCAAATGGTACAGCAGAGGGGTCCGCTGTTGGCCATGGGGGAATCCGGAATGTTTTGGGGGTGCACTTGGTCCATGCCCGGGTGGGCACTAGGCGGCGGGGGCGCCACCTGTAAATTCAGGTCCCCATTACGTGATGCCAAGCGGCGCTGCCCCGGCACGGAGGCGGGCGACACCGGGCTGCTGCTGTTACGCCGTGCGGACGCAGTGGTAGAGTGCACGGAACTGCCGTCCTTGGGCGAGTGCGCCGTGCCCAGTGTGTCTGCCACCGACATGAGGGCAGCCATAGGGGACGGACCGTTCTGGGGGGCGGACTCTGGAGGGGTGGTCCGGTTAGAATGGGGTCCCAGGGGTGGGGGCGGTGGAGGCGGACCCCCACCTGCATGCCCCGGCGCCGCAAAGCCCCCCGTGGACATGGTGAGCTTCAGTGCCTCGCTCTGGTTTGCCATCCACTGCTGCCTCTGCTGTTCCTCGCCCAGTTTCAGAGCACTCTCGGCTGAGTCTGGGGGTTCGGGTGATGCCTTCCTTTTGCGCAGGCTGGAGGCTGTACCCCGACCCGACGGCGCGGTGGGGGGCAGGGCCCCTGTCCCCGGAGGTGCGCTAGGGGCGCGGCTGAGACTCACCAGCGCTGTGGGCAGCATGGGGCAGCTGGCGTCCAGGTAGGGATGGGGCAGCATGTCTGCACCGGGCACGCCCTCCTTGAAGAAGCGCACAGCCTCGGGCAGCAGGTCCCCAAGCAGGCGCCAGTCCCCAGAGCCGTGCTTCTTCTCATACTCCAGGTACTTGAAGCCAGAGGACAGACCCCGGCCGAAGTCCTTCATGCAGTCCTGGTACATCTGCTTGGCCACACCGGACGCGCTAGAATACACGTTGCCTGAACCGGTGGGGTATTCAATGAACAACTTCAACTCGTAGTCCATCCCAGGCTTGGAGACGGCATCGAAGGCGAAGACACGGCCTAGGAGCGAATGGTCCTTCTTGAAGCGCACCTCGTAGGGTGTGCAGCCTGCCAGCGTGAGCAGAGTGTCTCGGACCATCTTGGGCTTGTTGGCCCACTCCTCCGCGCGGTTGCGCAGGCTCTCGCTCAGCTCGGCCAGGGCCTCCGCGTTGCGCTGCTTCTCCTTGAGTTCGCGCTCCTGGTCTGTGCTAGACACAGAGCCAGGCCTCTTGCCACTGGCACCCACGCCCACCTCTGCCACAGACGACGAGGTCGAAGACGCCGTTGAGGACGCCGTGGCCGATGAGCCCGGGGTGCCCCCGAGACAGGCAGGGCCCCCAGGTGCCCCTGGCGGCGCGGGCGTGGGGGGCCCACGAGTGCCCAGCCCGTGGGGTGGGGGTGGGGGCAGTACAGCAGCGCTGGCGGGGCCGTTAAGCAGCGTCTGCGGCAAAAGGTTGGGAGGCACGGCGAGCTGGGGTCCCCCGCCACCCCCCGGGTTGGGCAGCCCAGTCACCAGCCCCCCATGCGTCCCACGCCGAGATGCTACGGACGCTGCCGCCGCTGACGACGAGTTGGGGCTCTGACGGTTCAGCTCCGGGGGTCCCTCCTCCGGTGGAGGCTTGGGGAAGCCGTTGGGGCCCCCCAGGCCGTTGGGCAGCCGCGCAGCGTGGCCGGCACCTCCCAGGCTCACCGGCGGCGGTGGGTATTCGAAGCGGCCGCGCTGTTCCACCGTAACGGCGGCGGCGGCGGCGGCACCTGCTGCGCTCAGGCCGTAGCGTTCCAGGCCGGCGGGAGCCGCTAGCACTGCGGGTTTGCTGGAGCCGTCGACGTGGTTGAGCTGCTGCGGAGGCTGCGGTGGCTGCTGTTGCTGCTGCTGCTGCGCCGCGGCCGCTGCAGCCGCAGCCGCCGCAGCTGCCGCCTCCTTGGCCGACAGGGCCACCGTCTTGACCCCCACGGGCGGTGGCGGCCCCGGGGAACGGCCGTCTTGGAAGCAGCCGTGCGCCCGCTTGAGCTGCCGCGCCGTCTCGATCACGAACTCGATGCGATCGGCGCCCTCGTAGTTGACGCAGCCGCGGCATACAGGTTCCGAGAAGTCCCAGATCATGGCCCAGGGCATGCGGGGCAGGTCGCACAGGTAGCAAGATTGTCTCCGGGACGAGGACACCTGCGCTGCCGACATGATGCCAGCCCTGGGGAAGGTAGGCCCCCGCCCCGGCTGTCTCCTCGGCGCCTTCTCCTCCGGGAGGACGGGCTGGCTGGGGAGGGAGTCCGGCTGCGGGGGAGGGAAGAGAGGGGGCGAGAAAGTTCTGCCCCAGGGGCTAGAGGGAGCGCGAGTCTCCACCGCGGGCGCAGCGCCTCTCCACGGGCTCTGCGTGCTCCTCGCCCCCACCTCCTACTGCGGCTGTCGCGTCGGGAGTGGAGCTCAGGCGCGTTCTTCCTGGTGTCGCGGGTCGGGACTGGACGCGCCGGGTCCGGGGGGAGGGGGCGAGGGTGTCCGGTGCCGGCCGCCGCTGCCTCTGGGCCCCCTCCCCGGAGCGGCTGGTGCGTGGACGCGCGGAGTGGGCTGTCTCTTCCTCTCCCCCGGGGCCCCCTATAAGCTTCGTCCTCTCCCCGCCAGGCACCCTGCGGCCAGGGCTACAGGGCTGTGCCACCCGTTGCCCAGGTCCAATCTTGCTGAAGCCGCTGCTTCCCCGGCAGGCCTGGGGAGGGGGGTGGCAGTCGAGAGAGGAGCTTCTCCCCTCCGTAGGGTCAGCTGTTCCGCTGGTGGCGGCTGAGTTTGCACGCCGGGACCCGTCGCAGCCACCGCTTCCAGGACGCACGAGAGGAGTGCACGCACTCAGGCTCCTGGCGCCCCCTGGCCTGGCGGGCGCCCCGGCCGCGGAGGCTGGTGGCGCTCACGTTGGCTGCAAGGCGCTAGCGCGGCGCCTCGGCCCTGGTCGCATCCCTTCCCGCTCGCGCTCGCCCGGAATGTGGGGTTGTGATTGTTACTCTACGTTCCAGAGGCGCGTCTCGGCGCTCCTGCTTGGGCTGCGGCTCGCGCTGTCCCCAGCTTGGCCGCGCGGGATGCCGCCCGGGCGGAGCGCTGACGTCACCGCCATGCTCTGCACCAGTTCCCCGCCACCCCCCTTTACACTTCCTCTGTCTCTGGAGCCCACTTGTTGCTCGGGAAAGGCGCATGCGCGGCAGGACGCCCAGATTCCTCCCAGCCGGCCCCTCCTCCGCGCCTCCGCCCTCCCCTCCCCCCTTGTCGCCGTGTGTGTACAACAGCTGAGGCCCGGCGAGCTAATGCTGGAAGTCCGGGGCCGAGGGTGGAAATCAAACAGACGATGACCTTTCCTTTCCCAGCCCTGGTTTCCCAAGTAAAGACGCATTCAAAAAGCACAAGCGTCGTTTCCGATTCTGTTCCCCACCCAGTCCATCCCAGGCAGTGAATTTAAATGTCCTGTTCCAGGATTCTCGTTATGAGTTTCATATAAAGTATTATCCGTTTTGTCTGCGACCACCTCTCCCGCCCTATCCCTGTTATGGGTGTTACATTCCTTTGGCACCAGTGATACCCAAGCACCTACAAAACTGCTAATCTTACAGAAACTGCCTTTCGATTTGTTTTTGTCTCCTATTCTAGGAACCCGAGCTTCAACGATGGCGCTAAGGAGCTACAACGATGGCGCTAAATGAATTCCGGGTGAGGTACCCCTCCCCCTAGCCGAACTCTAAAAATTTTGGCTCAAAGTCTCAAAGAAGCTAAGATCACCTGAAGGCCTTTAGGGAAAACAGGCAACTGGCTTCAAACAGCTGCAATTTCGTATAGGAGGGGCTGGGCTGGAGAGGCCAAACAGGTGAGTGATTATTCTGCGTTTGATAAAAGAAGGTGGGGACAGCATTTAATAACACTGATGGCTTTTTATACAGCTGAGACTCAATTTTGAAAGTTCTGGGGGCTGGGGATTTAGCTCAGCGGCATAAGTGCCTGCCTTACAAGCAGGCAGTCGTGAGTTCTATCCCTGGTACCGGTAAAAAGGAAAAAGAAAAAAAAAAAAAAGAAAGTTCTGAAAGTTTTTTCTCATGTGCCGTGATTTTGTTCCACACTACCCCAGAACTCGCAGGAGGCTGTGGGGTTTTTTCCCCTTATAAAATCACTTTTTGCTGTTATTGCTCACTGCAGAACATTATCTGTTGTTCCGACTGGGGCATTTCAAATGATTTTTCTCTTTGTTTGGTCTGCAGTTTTTTAAAAAAATTCATCAAAATTGAGGTAATTCCCACTAGGGAAGGCTGGAGGAGTGGAGGCAATATAACGGGATTGAGTTCTGCCAACCTGTGACCAGCATTGTAATCTCTTCACTATTATATACTGGCTTTGCAATCTTAAAATGGTTATTTCCAGGATTGGGGTTTAGCTCAGTGGCATAAGCACCTGCCTTGAAAGCAGGCAGTCGTGAGTTCGATCTCTGGTACCCTTAAAAAGGAAAAAGACAAAAAAAAAAAAAAAAAAAAAGGTTATTTCCATAACCTCTGTTTTCCTTCTGTAAAATGGACTGACAGCTCTTAACTTGTTAAGGTTGTTTCAGATTTCAGGCTGATCCTTGTCAAAGTTAGAGGTAACTTACTATGACATGCTGAGACTTGTTATGGGCAAGATACTGCAAAGTGGTTTACTTGTATCACCCTTAATATCTATACTATTAAAAAAAAAATAAGGCAGGGGCTGGGGATTTAGCTCAGCGGCATAAGCATCTGCCTGGCAAGTGCGAGATAGTGAGTTTGATCCCAGGTACCAAAAAAAAAATTTAAAAAAAGGCAGCATCTACACTATTGAAGGTATATTATCTGTATTATTAAACTCTTATTATCTACATGGCACCTATGTTATTGAGGGTGCATTATCTATATTATTAAACTCCTGTTATTGAGCCTGGCATGGTGGTGCACACTTGTAATCTCAGCACTTGGGAGGCTGAGGCAGGAGGATTGTTGCAAGTTTGAGACCAGCCTGGGCTATAAAGTGAGCTCAAGGCTAGCCTGAACTGCACAGCAAGACCCTGTCTCAAAAAGACAACAATAACAACAACAACAAAAACCTTCCTATTATTAGTAGGTTCAGTTAACTCAATTTTACAGACTAGGAAAATATTGCCCAAAACATTTGGAGCTGGAGTTTGGGCCTGAATCCAGTAAATCTGATTTGAGAGGTGGCTTTTACAAGCTTAGTGATTTGGGATGTTCATACAATCTTATATGTAAAGTGCTAGGCAGATGCATCTTCAGAACCAATGCCCAGTCTTCCCCTCTAGATTGAATCACTGAAGTTTTCCTGTGCAGAAATTGTGAACTTGTATATTGAAGACGATAGCATAAATACATCAGACAGTATGTAGAGCACCATGTTATAAGAAACTGCCACTACGTGTTGTTATTATTAGTACTGATAATAGTATTGGTACTATTGCTGGCTAGAGTAAACGTACTTTGTAAAACTGTATAAAACAGGTATTATTATTCTTGTTATTATTACTGCTATTATAATAAAGTTCAGTTGAAGCAATAAGAAATATGTTTATTTTGAAATTTGATCTCAAGAGCCCATTTCCATATCCAGTACTACCCAGCACCCTAATCCTCCACTCATTCTGAGGCCCCAGGAGCAAACAAAACAAAAAAAAAAGGGAGAGAGGGATTTTCTGATAGGGAAAATGAGGGAAGGAAGAGCCCTTAAGAGAGCCTCTCTTTCATCTCAGAGCAGCTAGATTTCTGTTTTTGCAAAACAGTGAGCTCACTGTGCATTCCACAGCAATAATAAACATCTCCTAGCTAGCTGGCCCAGAGTAGCGATTCCTATGCGGAGAACTGCTGAGAGCGTTGGCTCACCCTCCCTTCCTCCAGCCCATCTCACACCACAGATAGCCTGGAGTGAGTCAAAAGGAGGGACAATGCTGGGAGACGGCTTCACATCCCCGCCAGCCAGGGGCTCCTTAGCTTTGGTTTGGCTGGTCAGCCCATTTCTTTACATTATTTATTTAGCCCTTCCTTTTATTAAAACAAAAATAGTGGAGAACTAGCAACTTAGCCACAACCCTCCAGCCAGGCAGCTAGAAAAAGCAAATTGGATTCTGTGTCATAGTGTTATGTTTGGTATGCACACACATATGTCTCTATCTCCTTGTCTGTCTCTGTCTTCACTGTTACTAAAAGATATATATATATATATATATATATATATATACACACACACACACACTGCACATACACATGCCGGGGTGTCTTCAGACATACTGAGTTAGGCATCAACGTGCATTTAAACAGACTTCCATTACAGTTTCAATCTTTTAAAAAACAGCTCTCTCCATAATCCCTCCCCCCAAGAATCACCGGGGTTTATGGTGATAAACTTCTTCTTGTTTGCCTGAGATGGCCCTGTTTGGAGACATGTTGAAGACTGAGAGAGACTCCAGTGTTTTGGAGATGAATTTTCCCCTTCCGTCTTCTCATGTCATAATACCATGACTTCTGTGGGCAGGACGTGAGCCTGGGAAGGGCAGGTGGGGAGGCTCCATGTAAGACACCAGGTGCACAGGTGCACAGAACTCTGGCGTGGGGGTCTCAAGAACTGTAGGAAGGAATCTTCAGTGCTGTCTCCTCAAAGTTTTTCTCCTCTGTAGCTGACTCCCTCCATTCTCAGAGAATCCCTCCTCAAACGAAGCAAAAGGTCAGCTTTCCATTTGGCCTTTACTGAGAGGCTCATAGGTTGACAGGTGTGAGCAGGTACTAACAGCCTGAACCCTTCAAAGCCTCCTGCAGTCTCCCTCTGCCTCACCGTGTGTTCCCACCGTTTGGGGGCAATGAGGATACAGGGATGTGGTTTCTCTTGGCCTGGTATCGTTGCAGTCAGCTGACTTCGGAGGCCAGGGCTGAACCTCTCTAGTCACCCCGCTGCAACGCGTGCAGCCAAGTGCTCTGGCGCGAAAAAAGGGCCTTTTTTGGTAACACTCGGCCCTACAGTAAGCAAGACCCGTTTCTTTGGCCTGTGTGCCGCCTCACAGTAGATGAAAACAAACGTCTGGGTTGGGCTCTCCTCTGGCCTTTCCAAGGCCCCCTTTCCCAGGCACCCGGGAAGCACAGCCTGAGTCCAGAGCCTTGTTGAAATGCACAAAGGGGCCATAAAGGGGAGGGGAATCTAGACTGTAGGGTGCTTTACCCACTTACTCTCAGACGACCGGATCCGTAGCCGGAAGTATTTGCCTTTCCCTAAAGGATTAAGCCTAGCATTAAAAAAAAAAGTATTAAAAAAAAGTTCTAATTTAGGCCAGGGCGTAGGGTTATGCAAGAGCCACTCGACCGTGAAATCCCAAGAACAACGCGATTTGCGCAGAAGCCCTGGGGAGCCGAGCCTGCGCCCCTCGCCAGAACCTGCCCCGCCTGGGGCGCGCGGGCCGCCGGGTGCTCTGTGCAAAATCCGGTGGAAGAAAAGGGGAAAAGGGAGGGCGGGTGTAACGGTTGGTGCAAGCACAGTGGCCTCAACGAGCTAGCGATCCAATCTCTGACTGCTTTCTTCCTGGAGGGGCAGGGATGGGGGGGGGGGCGCGGGGCGGTGGGGAGTCCAGTCTGGTTCCTGCCTTCTCCCGGCTTCCTCTCCTTGCTGGAATTCCAGGGCACGGGGTAGCCCTGCGCTGGCCTCAGCAAAAGCTGCTGTGTGTTGTTTTTTAGTTCCAAAAATAAAGGAGCCCTGGAATGAGTCGCTCAGGGACCAGGCCTAGAGAAAAAAAGGGGGGAAGCTCCAGACAAGGGTGCCATTCACGGACTGGGCTGGGTTATTTAACTCCAAAGAGCTGGGGCAAGGTAGGAGGCCTTGGACGGGCACTACTGTGGGACCTTGGCAGGTTGGCTGTCGAGGCCACAGGGAAGATACAGCAGGTGCATGGGTTCCCCACCCCACACCCAGCCCTAGCACTTCACTGGACCCCTCAAAAGCCTGCGCCTCTGCTTCGGGGAGGTTCCCGGTGAGTCCGACTGAACTGGGGATTTCCACCGCCAGGCCTGGAGACCCGTTGCCGCCGGCACTTTCCTGCTGTGGCCTCCAGAAGGAGGCTGCCCTCACGCTGCCCTCCCATTCCTGGGTCAAGTCTGGTAGTCGCAGGAGGCCATTGCTGCTTTGTGAAGTCGGGTGGATGGGCCGGATGGGCCGGGTCTTTCAAATTCTTGCCTCTTAGTGCCAGTTCAATTTGACAGTCGGGAGAAAGGGACAGGAAGGGGGCTGGTATCGGGTGCAACTCACATTATGTGGTTCAACTTGGACTTGGCTGACCCTAAATTGGTGTGACCTTGAGCAAACCATTTGCACTTCAGTTTCTTCCTCAGGACACCGGGAATAATTACTCTGCCTCCTTTGACTGCGCACCGGTCTATGCAGAGAACCTAATATAATGTGCTTAATAAAATGTAAGAGATTGTTAACAATATAATGACTGGCATTTGTCTAGGGCTGCAAAGTGCATTCCCAGACATTATCTCACCGATCCCCACACCAACGTGTGAGGTAGGTGTTACTTTCATCAACCTCCTGTACTGAAAGCAGGGCCGGAGGTGGTCCAGAGTTACGGAAACCAGCTTCTCTGGCTGTAAACCTGGCATTTGTTTTTTCACCTTGCCAGCTACCAAGACCCCCAGCCTTCTGGGAGTCTTAGATGCTTCTAAGAAAGTACGAGAAAGTAAAAACCCCTTTCTTCATAGGAGTACACAAGTTAATGTCACTGTTGTCCCAGTAGGTATGAGATTATGCATAAATCAGCACCAGGTATTTTGGAGTTAAAAAGTCAATCACCATCCAGCTTTGAGCAAAATTAGGAGCATGTTTCCCTGGCATCCTCTGAGACCTTCTCTCTCTCTCTCTCTCTCTCTCTCTCTCTCTCTCTCTCTCTCTCTCTCTCTCAGGTTTTTCTTTCTTTCTTTATTTATTTTTATTTATTTTTTTAAGCCAGTCAAATTTAGCAGTGGGGGGGGGTGGTATACCAACTTTAGTGACACTAATGTTACTAAGTTCTGATAACCCACTGCCATCGGACCAGCCTCTCTTAGGTTTTTCTATGTCTTGACCTTATGCAGAGGTGACAGGAGGAAAGGTGAAGCTCTAGGACTCAGCAAAGTAGTTTGGTGCCTTCCAAGTTACCTTCATCAAGATCTGCTGCTTTTAAATATACAAACCCAAAGAAGACCCCAGACCAAGCCACAGTAAGAAAGTAACACTGCTTTGTACTCACCTAAGTCAAGTCACACTGGACCAGCCTCTCTTAGGTTTTTCTATGTCTTGACCTTATGCAGAGGTGACAGGAGGAAAGGTGAAGCTCTAGGACTCAGCAAAGTAGTTTGGTGCCTTCCAAGTTACCTTCATCAAGATCTGCTGCTTTTAAATATACAAACCCAAAGAAGACCCCAGACCAAGCCACAGTAAGAAAGTAACACTGCTTTGTACTCACCTAAGTCAAGTCACACTGACTGTGACAGACATCCAATTCAGAATAGCTCGTGCTTGGGTCTGGGCCACCTCAGCATGGCAGGCTGAGGGCCTTAAAGCATGACTAGCCTGCAGAGGCGGACAGTCATGACCATCAAACCTGGCTTAGCCCCCCTTGGAGCTGGGAAGGCAGGGGAACAATCTTGAGGACCACCATGCTTTCCCTTTTCCAGGCCAGACCCAGGGGAATCTAAGCTCTCAAACTGCTCTCATTACTTATGTTTTGTTTCAAAGCTGAAACTTGGCTGCTGGGTGGCCTGGTGGGTTTCCATTTCACAGCTCCTTAACATGTGCCTTCCATTCAGTGCCTCAACATGGGCCTTTTCCATTCATTCAGTCATTCAATGACTCATCTAGACAGTGTTTTCTATCTCAATGCTAGGGATCTAAGGATGAACCAAGCCAAATTGGCTCCAGCCCAGAATCTAGAAGCTTCCATTTCCTCCTAGGCGTCCTACTTTCCTGGTGCAATAGCCCAAAAGTCATGAGAGGCTGTCCTTATTCAACACTCCTCCCAACCACGTGACCAACTTGAAACAATCTATTCTCTCTGGGCCTCTGTCTCCTCACCTGTCAAATGTCAAATGGATCTTGGAGTCGGTTCTCCTCCCTCCCTTGCTTCCTCCCTCCTTCAGGGGGCTTCCTATGAATTACTCTATCTGAATGCCTAGAGCTGTAGAAAGGCTAACAGTGTCACAGATCACTTTTACAGCATTGAGCCCTTCCAGGTAAAATCAGTGAAAAACCAGGCCAGATAGGAAGCCCTGCCCACTCTCTTTATCTTGCCCTTGGAAGGTTTCCTCCTGGGTGGCCAGTCTAGCATCTCTGTCCCTGTGGGCTGCAGACAAGATGTGGCTGCCTCTTGGCCTAACAGCTGGAGCAAGACAGTATCAGGTTAGGTTAAGTAAGGTTAGGTTAGGCCCTTCTTATCTTTCCTAGAGAGATAAGGATTTCCCCTCCCCAAGTGGCAGGGAAGCTCAGAGCTATTGGATTTATCTGGGGCTTTTATTTATTTATTTTTTGTTTTGGCCAATTTAGAAGGAAAGAGCCAATGACCTCTTCTTTAAAAAACAAAACTAGGCAGGAAGTGTGCTGGGCCTGAGTGGCAGGGACTAAGGGTGTAATTACAGGGTTTTTGTTCAGCATTTTCATGTAATTAAATCCAAAGGAAAGCGAGCCTGGCCAGCGCTGTGTTGTGTGTGTGCTGGGGCGAGGAGGAAGACAGGAGGGCGGATAGATTTGCTTTTCGGCTGAAAAGCAGGTTTCTCGCCTTTATTAATATTTTTACGTCCCTTTTCCAAAAGGTAGCCGATAATTCATCTTTTATTCGTTGCCACTGCGGTCTCCCTGGTGACATTTCCCAGCCGTTCGCAGCTTTGTAGCCACTAATTTCCCTTTCCCGCGACTCTCTCCCCCACTCCACTGTTACATATTGCCGCTTTCTGCCTGGATGCCCGCACAATAAACCCGCTGCAAAATCCACAGCCAGCTTCCTAGCCTCCGGAGTTTCTTGATTCCAGCGACCTCCGACGCCTCAAAGTAGTCTCTCCTTTTGTTTAGCACAGTTTCTGGCGCTTCCCGTTCCGCTCTACACTACCTCCTACCACCAATGCCCCCACCCGGCCGTCACCGAAGCTGCCTCGGTTTCCCCAGGCCACCAGCAAGTTCGGTGCACTGGCATCTGGGTTTGCACCGTCCTGAGCTTTCGACCTGGGTTCAGAGCCGCGGGGCGTGCAGGTTCCTTTCCTCCCTCTTGGAGTCTTCGGTGGCCCTCTGACATCCCCAGGACGTTGGGGAAGGCCAGCCAGAAACGTCTGCTCACGTTCATAACGGCAGGAAACCCGATCCACCCCCAAACTACGCACCCCGAAGGAGGGCCCTCGCTGTACCGAGAGGGCGGGGCCCTGCTGGCCTCGCTACACCCCTCCCCCTCTCTCCACCTACACCCATCCCAACCCTGCAGATTCACCCCTCAGCCCCCTTCACCTACTCTTCCCAAGAACAGATTGTTTATCAGGACGTGCAGCCAAGAAGCCTACTCCTGCTTGTGGCCTCTGCCAGAGATTAATCACACTTGGGAACAGCACAGAACTTGACTGTGCCGGGGCGGGGGAGGGCCGGGGGAGGGGGGTAGTGCCGGGAGGAGGTTAGGAGGAAAGACCGGTAAATTTGATATTTGATAAGCTGGCCAAATCCGGGCCACTGCTACGTCTCCGCTCCTTTATTTTAATAAGTCAGCACGAAGGACTGAATTACATTCATTGCTGCTCCCTGTTCCCCACCCCCTGTCGCCCCTCCTCCAAGTGCCCCTCCTCCAGGTCTTCACGTCTGATGCTTTAACAGTACTGACTAGCTTTTAATTCTGATTAACATTCTCAGCTGGGGTGTGTGTGTGTGTGTGTGTGTGTGTGTGTGTGTGTGTGTGTTGGGCCTGGCAAGACACACTCACCGGACTGCCTGACAAATCCCCTCTTTTCATCCTTCTCTTTGAAATGACATCAAGATGAACTGGGGGACTGGGGGATGAAAGGAGAAGGCATGGAAAAAAGAGAGGGAGGGAGAAGTAATTTATGTGCTTTTCTAAGGCCGCTAGTAAAATTCCTAAGGGAGAACGAATGCCAAAATTGACTGTCTTGGTGTATTTTAGACCCGATCGTCAGGGTGAATCATGTCAGGGCTTAGCACTGGACCTGAAGCCTGGAAGCTGGAGAAGACACACAAAACACTCCTTTGGCAGGGAGATGCCATTCGGAAGGAGGCAGGAGGCGAGTATTTGCCCTCACTAGATTTCTCTCCTGGATTTTTTTCTCTCTAATTCATTGCAAGATGGATTTTAAAACAACAACAGCAAAGTTGGCACTGATAAAGAAAAGGCAGGGAAAGAAAACTCTCTATAAAACAGAACCCCCAAAGGGAAGATGCAAAATCTATCTGATTCAAGATACAGCCATCTCCACTCTGGATCCCCCTTCCCACTTTGCTTTACAACTCTGCAGACATCAGGTTAGCAAAAGGTAATAAATAGTCCTTGCACAGCAGGGTCTGAACTAGTGAAAACAGTTTACTGAAATTAATGGGCCTCTCTTAAACCAAAACCTCTACTTTGGATTTAATGTCAGACATAGTTTTCCTAAACTCTATCCAATAGCCTAAGCAGCAGACAATTTTCGCTCTATTTGTGCTGGAAAATAAAGCCTGAGCCCTTGATCTCAGTGTAGATTTTCATTTAAAAAAAATCAGCACCGTGAACACTATGCCAATTTCCACTTTCTGCCAGTAGAAGCCCTGTGCTCTAGGCTGTGCACACCAGTCAAGTTATTTGGTAAACTTTCCATTGAAAATGGTCTCCGAACTCCACCCTCATCAGTGGCCCCAGTGCTTTCATCAGGACCTGTGAGAAATCCGAAGAAAACTCCAGAAACAGCTCCACTCTCAGTAACAATCCTCTCCCCCACGGCTCCTAGAAAAAAACGGTATGAACAGCCTCTTGCCTTTGCTCCCAGGACCTCCATTGCCCAGCTGAAATGCAGCTCCAAAACCTAGTGCAACCTACACGTACCCTCCATTCTGGGTCCCCACCACAGCACAGCACTCAGGGGATCTATGTTTCCGAAGAAGCTGCTTTCATTATTGTATTTCTAAGACTGAAAGGCGCGCACACACACACACACACACACACACACACACACACACACACACGTATGTTTCCACCCAGTGGTTATGGAGGTAGGCAGGTACGAGGACTGGGCTGTCAGTGTCTGATTCCACCCTGTTCCCTCCAACCCCCATTATTAAGAAAAACCCCATCGTGGGCAGTCAGTGTTCTGGTTTTCATTGTACAGTCTGCACTGGTGACACAGGACATGTGGAAAATTTTGAGAGCACTGCGGTGAATGGCGTGGAGGGGGAGCATGGGCAGGGGGAGGAAGGGGAGGGGAGGGAGCGAGTTACTTTTTAGCTTCCGCTAAGTACTTGGCAGCTCGCCAGGCCTGAAGGATTCTGGGAAGAGAAAACCTCCCCAGTATAAACTGCCAGCTTTAAGCAGCCCTGACAGTTCTGCTCCTTCCAAACTTGGCAGCCGTTCAAAGTGCTCTTTCATTTGAAATGCTGGAAGCCTGCCATGTGCAATGCAGATTTGCTGTGCCTGTGCGCAGAAGGAACTGATAAATGCCGTTGCAGTTGCCATGGGGACAGGAGGCTATCAGAATGGCCTTGTGATCCGCAGCCTCTCAGCGCGGCAGGCTCTCGCTCCCTCCTCCCTCTAGTCAGTGAGATGGTGAAATAAATGTTCTGGAAAAAGGTTAACCCTCCCAGCTCTGGTTCCAAAGCTGAGAGGAGGTTAACTCCTAAGCACCTCCCAGGCCCTAAGTGCCTGCCAGGAACACAGACCTGAACACATTGTCCTTGGGTGGGTCACCCCTCCCACACCCTCCCCCTTTCTTCCTGCTCCCTGGAGACTTTCACAAAGCTGTGTTTTTAATAGAGCTTTTCAGCAAGCCCAAGTGTAAGTCTTTGAGTCATCAAAACCCGGATGTAAACACAGCAGCCCTACATTCTGCACAGTTTGCGTGTATTTTATCTTTTTAATAATATTTAGCTGGCAACTTAAAACTGCAAGCATGCCAGATATTTTAGCCAACCACTTACATCACGCAGCATCCATCTTAGGGAGAGTGACTGTTGGTCCTTCCCTCTCCCTTCCCTGCCCACTCCCGAGCCTGCAGGACTTTGGGTCTTTCTGATGCTTTTTTATGGCAGGGTGGGAAACTGAGTCTCTTAATGAACAGGACACCACCTTAGGCACCAACACACAGAGTTTGTTCTGGTCAGAAACAAGACGCTGGGTGAGGCAAGGTGAAACAGATCTGTCATTCATGCTGTGACTTCAGGTGGCTGTAGGAGGCGGCAGCAGTGGGGGTCACTGGCCCTCCATTTTGCAGGAGCTGCCTTTTGAAACACAACATGATTCAGTGTACACAAACAAAATAGTGCCGTTCAGATCTGGTATATTTTCAGGTCTGTCATGCCAGTTCCCTGGGTGGCCTGTTTAATGGGGGGAAAAATGAAATACTCTACTGTAGCCAAAGCCTATGTATGGAAACCAAGGAGATTTAGGGATTTGTTTACATTTCGGGGAGAAAGGCGAGCAGTTTTGCTGCTTTACTCACCATTTCCTGAAGACTTCCTGAACCTAGACTTTCCTTAACATCCCAGGAAGGGAATGTATTTTTCCTGTGGCTTTCAATATTTTCTGCTAAATATATTTCAGAGCACTGTTTACCTAAGGTTTCAGCTTTCAGACCTTTGTGTACTTTTAACACCTTAAAGCAGTTCCACTGAAACCTGGTGTTATGTTAATTAAAGAGGATTTTGTGTGCTGGGGGTTGTGGCGCTGGGGATTTCTGTTTGGGGCTGTCTGTGTAACGAGGGTTTCAAGTTGGCCTGTTTGGTTTTTGAAGCCCTTTGGACAAAGAAGACCCTCTGAAACTCTTACAAATCCTTGAATAACACCAAGTGTCTAACCAGATGAGGTGTTTCTTCCTAAGGAAGCCTGAAGATTGAAAACATCCCCATTTCATGGAGCTGAGCTGCAAGGTTTTATGTTTTTTGTTCCTTTTTCTTTTCCACCTACCTTTCCCTGGGCGTCTGCTCATGATTGTTGGGGCAAACATGGTCAGGGCAGCATGCTCTGTCTCACTGGAATTTCCTGATTCCAAAGTAGCCCTTTCCAAATAAATAAATTAATCAACAAAAGCCATCTGCTTCACCTTGCTGGGAGGCATGGAGCTGAAGGGTTAGTGTTAAAAAGCAATTTTTAGGAGCAGTTGGCCCTTGAGACATTTTGAGATGGGTTTTCAGCTTGGAATTAAAGTGGAGTTGGAGGCAGAAATCAGGTGATTTAGAAAGCAACCTCCCCCCACCACCACCACCTTCCCCAGACAGCCGGGCAGCTGGGTTTTGGCTTTTGCAGCTGCTCAGCCTTGGCAAGCCAAAAGTATACTGGTAGTGGTGATTCTTTTCCCAGGTTGAAGGACATGTTTCTGTACTGAGCACAAGGCATGTTTCCTGACTGTGTGTGAATCAGAGGCTGTATTTTTAACCCAGGGCTTCTGGTGACAGTTTTAAGCTGGAAGAACAAAGCAGATCATGATGCAAACCTATCACCAGGTCTGGAGATAAAGAGCCTGTCCTAAGTGCTCGCCACCTATATCTCAGATGTTTTCTTTTTATGTTTTAATCCAGCCAGGAGCAGCCAACTGCCACAAAAGGTTTGCATTTCAGATGTGACCCTTTCTCTCTCTATGGCCTTGCAATGCTTGCTTATTGGACTTCGGTGAGAGGCTTTGCAAAGCCATCTTGGCTCCTTGAGTGCCTTCCCAGACGGGAAAGCCTGGGACTTGAAATAGCCATGATATGGTCTGTGTTCTCCTTGGCTACAGCTGGGATCATTACAGAAGGACATCCACACTGTGGCCCCTCTCTACCAGTCCCCTAGGAGCCAGCTTCCCACAATCCATGGGTTAGGAAGGTCTGCCCTAGGCCAGTTCAGGAGTGCCAACAGGAACAATTTCCTTTTGTTTTGTTGTCTAGCATGTGACCAGAATGCTGCCAGCTAATTTTAACCCTACCAAAGTGCAGCTGGGAAAAAAAAAGGCAACAACTATCTAACATCTGGAGGGAGAAACGCTGTGGGTTGGATAAAAGCTTTTTCAGCCCGTGTTCCTTCCTGTTTCAGTTTCCAGACTTGTATTATCGGTAACCTGAAAAATGATGAGTTTCGCCAAATTCCTGGATGTTGCGAAAGAGGAGGATGAGTCTATTTTGAGCACTGTGTGGCTGGCACAGACCCTGGAAGCCATTCTTTTTCAGGAGGGAGGACATTTAGGGGTTTCCTGGTACTTTCCTTCTGGGGTCTCAAAGCCCGCTAGGTAGTGTTGGGAGGGCCTCTCTGGCAGCCCAGCAGGCTGCGCTGTGACAGTCTGTGTGGCAACTATGGGTGGGGTGGGCTGGGATGTGGTCCAAAATGGCAGGAGGGAGTGTTTGACTTGGAATAGCAGGAGGGGGCAGAGGTGGAGAGATGGATGTTCTCACTGTCTCTGGCGACCCTCTGGGATATAGGCCACCACTTTTCCACAGCTGTGTTCTGCACCAGGAACTGATGGAGGACTTTGTTGAGTTCCTCACTCTGAATATTGAATTCTCACTGGCAGTCCACTGCAGCTGCCTGCTGTGAGGCCAATGATGCTAGAGAAAAGGCCCAGACTCTCCAGAGCCAGGATAGGCAGTGTGCAGCCAGGCAGCTGCTGCCGGCTGTCCTGATGCCAGGTAGTGAGTGAAGAGCACTGTAGCTCACCTGAGTGTCCAGCAGGTAGCCTCAGACATAATGCTATTGCTGCAGCCTTTCCAGTGACCTCAGCCAGGGGAGCTTGGTGGCTGTCATGCTGACAGTAGCTAAGGGCTTCTGCTGTCCAAAAGCCATTTACCCTGCCTTATCTGGCTAACGTAATTTTTCAAGGTTCCTTTGTTTTGCTTTGTTTGGTAGTTGGATTTAACCCAAGGCCTTCACACTAAGCTATATCCCCAGCCCTTTTAAAAAAATTTTTAATTTTGAGACAGCGGGCTGGGGATTTTGCTCAGCAGCATAAGTGCCTGCCTTGCAAGCGTGCAATCATGGGTTTGATCCCTGATACCAAAAAACAAACAAAAAACCCAGAATTTTGAGACAGCATCTTGCTAAGTCACTAAATTGCCCAGACTGGGCTCAATTTTGTGATCGTCTGCTTCAGTCTCCCAGAGTGCTGGGATTACAGGCGTAAGCCACCATGCCCAGCCCAATATGTATATATTTAAAAGGCCGGGTTGTTCCCCAGGCTTTCTCTGAGTTTGAATTCTCAGGTAGAGATGACATCCTAAGAAGGGCAAGGAATCTCTGTCACCCCTCTGCTGCCTCTAACCTGCTGGCTGCTGCCACCTGCCAGGTAGTCAAGGTTCTAAATTCAGGTTCTATTTGGCAAATTCCTAAATTAAGCTTCTATTTATCCTGTTGTTCCAAAGGCTTGTTTTGAGCAAGATGTTGTGCTTTAATTAAAAAGACAGAGCTTAAAAAAAAAAAAGGCAGAGTTCTCAAGTAAGTGAAAGTATTTTTGAATCTTCATAATTATGTTTGAATGTCCTTGTTTTTTGTTTTGGTGTGTGTGAGTGTGTGTGTGTGTGTGTGTGTGTGTGTGTGTGTGTGTATGTGTGTGTGTGTGTGTGTATGTGTTGAGATAAGATCTCACTATGTAGTCCAGGGTGGCCTGGAACTTTCATGATTCTCCTGCCTCAGCTTCCCAAGTGCTAAGATTATGGGCGTGTATTACCATGCCCAGATGAATTTCCTTTCATGCATTGCACAGTAGGGGAGTGTCAGTCTGGTCAGTGCTCTTATCTCTGAGACCCCTTAACAGCTGGCTCTTCTGCACAATAGATTGTAAGGGATACCCTAAGCCTCCTCCTGGGGCTTCTCACTTTACAGATTAAAGCCTGCTTCTCCTGTCATGGGGACCCAT
This sequence comes from Cavia porcellus, assembly GCF_034190915.1. Taxonomy (NCBI): domain Eukaryota; kingdom Metazoa; phylum Chordata; class Mammalia; order Rodentia; family Caviidae; genus Cavia; species Cavia porcellus. The sequence goes on along the minus strand of NW_026947514.1, from coordinate 25,388,703 downwards.
TCTTCATTTACCTTTCCAGTCAGAGGATTCCTGAATGTTTCATAATAGCTCCACAGCTGGAATGCAGCTGCCAGGGCAGAGTGGAACATAACTCTCTATAGGTCAGAAGGGCAAGGGAGGTAGGGTGCTTCTTCGGGAAGCTTGGGCAAGTCCCTCTTTCTAGAGCGGAGCTCAAGAATGTGCAGGGCTTTCTGGTGTGAAAAGTTTCCAGATGGAAGGAGAAAGGATAGGTTTTTGCCCTCTGGGTAGATTCCAAAAATTTGCTTTGGGGAGGCCAACTGTTTTGAAGTGGCCTTTCAAGAAAACGGCACAAATGTTTCAATTGACCTGGAAACCCCTTCCTTTTTTCCTTTCCCTACAATCCCCATCTATTCCCTTGAAAATTAATCACCAGGAACATTTGCCTAAGCTTCTTGCCTTCCTCACCTCTCTCTCTTATTATTATTACTATTGTTGTTATCTTTAGTTTAGGGAAACTTTTGGAAGCTTTCCCAGGCTGCAGCTATAGAATGTTTCCAGGAAAATGCATCAGGGCGTCTGTGTTTTGAGCTTTCTCTGGAGTGGGCTGGACGTGTTTTGCAGAGAGACTGAGCCAAGGGGCAGCCAGGTCTTGTGTGAGAGTCCAGCCAAGCAAAAGGGCAGACAGCGCTGGAAAGATCTGTGAGCCCCCGAAAGTGCTGAAGGAAAAGCATGGTGTAGCAAGCCTGGCTCTTCCCGAGCCCTTTTCAGCCTTTTATTATTGAACCTGCGGCAATGTCAGTGTGCGAATTAGAGCCCCCTGTGTCTCCAGGAGATAGATATGCTGAGAACAGCTGGGTGCAAGAGTTGAACTTCATTTTCCAGTGAGCCATACTTGTAATTTCAGTCTAAAGAGCACTGCCAGATACAGCTTTGGAAGTGCAGGGAGATCACACCCAGCCAACAGGCAGGCAGGGCCCCGTCCTGGTTAAAGAACCTGGAGGACAAGAAGGGTCTTTGGGGGTGAGGCTGCCAAGGTGATCCTGCCAAGGGGATGCCAGTCCCCAGGCCAGGCCCACAAAGATGCATTTGGGCCCAGTAATACACACAAAGTCGCGTGCATGCAGGTGTCAGAAATGTCTGTAACCTAGGGGCTGGGGATTTAGCTCAGCGGCCTAAGTACCTGCCTTGCAAGCAGGCAGTCATGAGTTCGATCCCTGGTACCGATAAAAAGCAAAAAGACAAAAAAAAAAAAAATGTCTGTACCCAGCCCAGATTGGTAGCATACACTTGTGATCCCAGCATGCTGGGAGGATAAAGCAAAGCAGGAGGATTGAAAGCCTGGACAATTTAGCCACTTAGTGAGACCCTGTCTTTTTTTTGTTGTTGTTTTTAACTTTTTATTGGTACCGGGGTCGAACTCACGACCACCTGCTTGTAAGGCAGGTGCTTATGCTGGTGAGCTAAATCCCCAGCCCCCCCCACCTTTTTTTTTGAGACAGGGTCTCGTTATGAAGTTCAGGCTGGCTTTGAACTCACTTTGTAGCTCAGGCTGGACTCGAACTTGCAAACAGTTCTTTCAAGTGCTGGGATTACAGTAGTGTGCTGGCTTCAAAATATTTTTTTAAGGGGGAGGATGGAATGTAGCTCAGTATGAAGGCCTTGGTTTCAATCTCCAGGATGAGAGAGACAGAAAAGAGAGACAAACAGATAGAGACAGAGACAGAGACAGAGAGAGAGAGAGAGAGAGAGCACTCCGTACCCTCCCAGAAAGCTCTGGGGAAAGGTGGATGCATGAGACTCAAGAGCAATAAAGACCCCTCCCTGACACATTTGGTATTTTTTAAATTATTTTTATTTATCTTTTAGCCCTGTGAATGGAACCTCTGCCACTGCACTATATCTCAGTCCTTTTTATTTTGGCGTGGGGTCTTGCCAAGTTACCCAGACTGGCCTCAAACATGCGATCCAGAGCCGTCTGCATATCTCTGATGACAGGTGTGTACCACTCCACGGGCTCAGGTGTGGCTCTTGAAGCAAAGGCAGCTCCTGTTCTCTGGAAACACACTCCATTCAGCCTGGCTGATGGGCAGAAGCGGAAATTGCTCCGAACGAGAGTCCCCAGCTGTGGGCAGAGCTGCCATCCACACTCCAATGGGAGAGGGCTTCCTCCTTCCCCCAGAGACCTCAGGAGGAAGAGGACAATCAGAGGCTCTGGGGGCTGGGACCTAGAGGACCCAGCGGTCCTCATCCCGTCTGTTAGAGACCGAATTAACCAGCACACAGTCCTGCTCCTGCAGTAAAACCTCTTTCCTTCCCACCCAGGGCACAGTGACTCCAGAAAGCATGCCTCGCTAGCAGCCTAGATTTTAGAATATTAATAGCAATACCACAAGCACCCCACGTTCCCTGTGCATTCTCAGGTGCAGACATCTTGCCAAGTGTTTTAATGCATTGTCACACCTCACAAACAGGGGGTGCAGTTACTGTCCCTATTTTATTATTATTATTTGGTACCAGGGATTGAACTCATGACCTCGTGCTTGCCAGGCAGGCGCTTACACCCCTGAGCCAAATCCCTAGCCCACTGTCCCAATTTTAGAGACAGAGAACTGGAAACTCAGAGGTTAAATGACTCATCTCAGGACCTGAGTAGCCGAAGTCTGCGCTCAGGGTTGCCTGCCTCTAGAATCCTTATCCAACAGCCCGGGGTTGCAGCCCTGATTTATGACCTTGCGACCCCCATTGAGTTTCTGCACCTCTAGTTCTCCAAACTCTTCAGACCTTCAGCATAGTGGACATTGATGGTCTCATACAATGTAGCCAAGAGCTTTTTTTAAACAAGATTGCTATACAAATTAAATTAAATGTATGTAGCTAGGTCTGGTGGCACACACTGTTACTCAGGATGCTGAGGCAGGAGGATTACAAGCTTGATGCCAGCCTGAGCAATTTTGTGAGACCCTATTTTACAGTTTTGTTTTTGTCTTTTTCCTTTTTATCGGTACCAGGGATCGAACTCACGACTGCCTGCTTGCAAGGCAGGTGCTTATGCCGCTGAGCTAAATCCCCAGCCCCCTATTTTACAGTTTTAAAAACATTTTTTTAAAGGGCCAGTGATGTTGCTCAGGGGTGGAGCTTTTGGTGTAGCATATGTGAGGTTCTAGGTTCAATCGCCAGTACTGCAAAAAAGACACAAATATATTTAAGGGTACTTAGCTGAGTGCCTAGTAAGCATTCTGTGGTGCTAATTTGTAATAACCTTAGAGTCAGGGTTTGCTCAGTGTGAAAGTATTAACCGAATTATTCATCTCTGTGAAGTTTCTTGAACGCCTACAAGGTCCCATACTTCCTGTATGGGACCTTCTCCAGGGTTTATGCTGGCGTCTTGAGCCTACACATTTATGTCTAAGCCAAACTTTTTCTGTGACCCACTTTGTGCACTTGTGTTCACGAGGGTGCTCCTATTTTTCAAAATCATCCAAAAACAGACACTTTACTGCTAAAAAATCCTCCAGGTTAGCTCGGCATGGAGGTGCACACCCGTGATCCCAGCACTAAGGAGGCTGAGACAGGAGGATCACTGTGAGTTTAAGACCAGCCTGCATTACATAGCAAGACTTTGTCTTAAAAAAAAGAACAACTCCAGGTGCCTAACAGGACTAAGACAAACTCACAGCTTGGGACTTCTCATGTTTTGTTTTTTTTTTTTCCTTCAGAAGTGCAGGTTGAACACAGGACCCTGTGCATGTTTCCTCTCCGGTCACCTACCCAATTGCTTTTTTTTTCTTCTTCTTCTTTGTGAGACAAGGGCTAGTTGTATGATTCAGGAATTCAGGCTGGGCTTGGGCTCCCTTTGTAGCCCAGCTGGTCTCCAACTCTCAACTCAACAATCCTCCTGCCTCAGCCTCTGAGTGCTGGGATTATAGGAGTACACCACCATACCTGGCTCCAAATTGTTTTTTGAACAAATTAAATTACTCTTTGTTCCCTGAACACAATTTAAAAGTTCAAATCCTATGTGGTTTTTTTGGCTGTGTGTGTGTGTGTGTGTGTGTGTGTGTGTGTCTAATTCATGACCTCATGCTTGCCAGGCAAGAATTGTGCCGCTGAGCTGCATTGCTGGCTCCTAAATCCCATGCTTTTGCAGGGCTCTTTCCCCCCCTCCCTTTTTCTTTGAGAAAACTGCTATGCATCCTTCAAAACCCAGATGTTTTAACCTTCCTTGTGAAACTGAGCTCCAGCATTTCCTGGCTGTATGCTTCTGTGGCAGTCTCCATAGGTCACAGAGAGTTGTATGAGACTGTATATATCACAGCCTCCTCACTAGAAACTCACTGAAGTTCAAGGATCAGGCTCACCATGCTATGGCTAAAGTCACCTATAAGGTCCCTCAGTGGTTTTTCCAACTGTAAATGGGGATAATATTCTTTACTTATATGACAGGTGCTGAGTTCCCTGAATGTTCTTCAGGATTTCATCCCACTGTATACCTTGTGGGGAAAACCTAATTAGTCTGAACTAATCTTGGTGCATCCCATTCTCTTTGCCATGTTTCTTCTGGGATGGATCTAGGACACAGTTTGAGCTAATAAAATAGATATAGGGGAGGAGGAATGGGGTACTCTAGGAAACATTTCCTGGATTTTAAAACATGAAGAAACAATTGTCCAACAATTGGATGGATGTGTTTGGAGTGAGGGCTGGAGCCATTACTATAAAGGAGGTAACTACTTAGCAACAGTGTCAACTAAGCTAATAAAGGCAATAGGGTAGGAGGGAACAAGGAAAGAGCCTGAGTCCTTGTGGCACAGTTCAGCAACTGGATTTCCCTGCCCTGGGTCTCCCCAGCTCTGGACTATTCCTTGAAATCATCAATTCTTTCATTGACCAATGGGGAATCCCAACATGATTTAATAATTTGCAGCCCAAAGTATCAGAGCAGATCACCTTCAGAGTGTTGTGATGACCGAATGAAGTATATTTTATAAAGTACTGAACAGTGCCTGGTACCTAAGGTGTTCTGTTTTTTATCTTTTTTGGTATCAGAGCTCAAACTTAGGACTTTATACCTGCCAGGCAGGTGCTTTGCCACTGAGTTAAATCCCTGGCCCTAAGGCATTCTTAAGAACTAAGTATCACTGCGATGTCTCAAGGTGATTGCATGGATGACTGTGTGGGACCAAAGCCCAGGGCAGGCAAACGGCAACAAAGGGCGTTTCTTTATTTATCTATTTATTTAATTAATTATTTTGGTATCGGGTATTGAACTTGGGACCTTGCGCTTGCCAGGTAGGCATTCCTGCCGCTGAGCCATATCCCCGGCCCAGCAATGGGAGTAGTGCAGCTCAGAGGTGGGTGTGTGCCCAATGGGGTGAAGACGAAGACGATGACACTGACATTCAAACGGTATGTTGGTGTGCGTTCTTATGGGTCTTCTTGGGGCTGGAACAGTGGTCCTGCTTTCTACCTCTGCTTTCTTTACCATGGCCAGGGCTACACATCGCACGCACAGGCTTTTCTGATTTCCGGTAGCCACACTTGTGAAGTCAGGGTGGTCTCAGAGTACCCTGCGGCATGGAAGGCCTGGTACAGTGTGGAGGCTACAGTGTAATTTGTAGCTCTGGGAGGAGCCAGGATTTGGAAGCAGAACTAACATCCTGTGCAACATGAAGCCAGGGCTGCGATTTGACAAATGCATATAAACCCATCCTCAGAGAGTGCACAGGAGAGGCCCTCTGCAGCTCGGGAGGCCTGTCTCGGGGACCCCTGGGCCAGGCAGCCGCCTGGCGCTTGGCTGGCTGACCAGGCCACAGATTTCCACTCCTTGCCGGTCCCATTGCCCTCTGCATCTGGTTCCAGGAGTGCTCAGCCTCGCCAGTGTGGGCCCAGCATAGTTCCCCCAGCCTTGTGGGCGGCCCTGGCAGCAGGGGCCAGAGCACAGTTTGCACAAAGACATTGAAGCCTCCACAGTGCGATGGGGGAGAGGCAGCTGCTCACTTGGCTGCAGCCCAGGAGAGAGTGTGGAGCAAGTGGGGTCAGAGGCAACCGTTTAAAATCCACCTTTCCAGGGCCTAGGGTTTAGCTCAGCGGCACAAGCACCTGCTTGGCAAGTGCAAGGTCCTGAGTTTGATCCCCAGTACAAAAAAAAAAAAAAAATCCAAAAAACAAAACAAACGCATAAAATCCACCTTTCCCCTAAATGCCATCTTCTAGGGCTCTTTTCCTGCATAGGTTATCCCTCCCTGCCCAGCACAGCCAAGGTCAGCAGTGCCCTGCTTTGAGCTACCAGCGCTCAATTCTGCCCACCAACTATTTATTGGCAACCCTTTGTGCTGGATGCCGTATTTCTCTTAGCTGCTGGGAGGACAAGAATGATATAAAGATCAGAGTGAGGGACCTAAAAACTAATTATAAAACTTCTCCTTGCCTCAGAATTGCCTTTCTGCTTCCCCCAAATCCAAGTATTTAAGAAGAAATTTTTAAAAAAGCATGTAACTGCTGCCATTAACTTGGGACACGGGCAGAGAACTGTCCAGTCTGCCTTGAAGCTGGGTTCATGGACAGAATTCGAAAAGCCCTGGCCCAGACCAGTGGAGAAACTGAGGCCCAGCACAGTGAAATGACCTTGAGTCACACTGCATATTAATGGCCAAGTTTAAGTTCGGATGTCTGAGTGCCTGGCCCAGGGCCCTCTTCACTGCCCTGCCCGCTGGTGGGCACTTGGTTCAGAGATCACACAGTGGGCGTGAGGCAAATGAATAGGAATAGGATGCCAGTACCCCTGGCTAATAAAGGAATCAGGAGGCTCTGACTGGGGGGCAGGGCTGCTGGCCCTGGAGCAGCCTGTATTTGCCATGGAGTATGGAGTGAGGGTGTGGGCAGCTAGGGGCCCAAAGAAAGACTGCCCGTCTAGAGAGCCAGGGTCCAGCCCTGGCTCTGCCATCGAAGCCCAGTGACCTTGTGCAAGTGGCTCGCCCTCTCCTGCCTGATTCTTTGTGTGCAAAATGGACAGGTGCACCAGCTGACCTCCTGTTTGTTACAGAGGCCTTTCTTCCTCCTTGGGAGCTGATGTCACCACTCGCCATCTTGGGCACTCCCCAGTGGTTGCCAGGTGGCTGGAACTGACGCATGAAGGAAGTGCCCCTGGGAGCTGCTGGGTGCAGCAAGGAGCTGGCAGGACTGCTCAGGCCGCCTGCCTGCTCACATTGTGGGGCGCTAAGAGACAGGCACCAGGGCAGAATCAGGCGGGAGCCGCTCTTCTTTTGAGAAAGGCTCTTTCCATCACAGCCCCCTCTGGAAGCCCAGGACTCAGCCAGGATGGCTGGCCAGGCCCAGCTCCTGGAAGAAGAAAGGCAGGCCTTAACATAGGGATGACAAGTCTCAAAACAGCTCCAGGCCAGAACACTCTCATTTGAAAGATGGGTAAAAATAGCACTACAGTAGTTTCACTCAGAAAGTCATTAATACCATAACCTCGCATGACTCAAGGAGATAATGAATGTCAAGTGCCTAGCACCGTGCCTGGTGTCAGCCAGCTCATCAGTAGATATTTGGTCGTACACACCCCAGAGGGTTGCCTGCTGGGAAAGACAATCTGAAGCCTCCTGACATTAAAAAGGCTGGTCCAAGTAAGGTACCTTCCATCTCACGTACCAATCAGGAAGAGTTATGTGGCAGGCCTGGGAAGGTGGCTGAGACGCACATAGAAAACAATGTGTGTGCGCCCCCTGCTGGCCAGGAGCAAAGGTCCAGCCTAGCTGCTCGGGGATTGGGTCAGGTGGCCATAGAGCACCAGTCGGCTGTCAGGCACCCTGCCCAGGTTTGGAAGGGATGCGACCAGTAGGTAAACTATGTTTTGGAGCCAGATAATTTTGGAGTCAACCAGGCATGAGTTCGAGCCCAGGGACCACTTATATCTGTCTGAACATTCATTTATCAGATTGCAGTGGTGAACAAATGGCCTGGTGAACAAATGGCATCCTGCACTTGTAGTGATCTTTTGCAGGGTTCTGGTTTATTCTGGGTAGCACAGAAGTCTTCTCTACCCCTTCCCTCCGCACTGGAGGGTAGAGACCCAGGGAGTGGTTCCCTGGCATCGTCACATGGGTAGCTATAAAAGCTACTGCCAACAGACATCTCTGCTAAAGGAAAACCTACCCCTTTTGGACCTTGGCTCATTCAGAGGAGACCCTGTCTGCTAGCCTCCCAGCGGACCCAGGCCCTGGGGCAATTTTTTTCTGGGCAGTGATGGAAGCCTCCCCTCAGGAGAGGCTGTGAGAGTGGGTGGGCAAGGTGTGCAGGCTGAAAGAGCCCTTCCTTGGATAGGGCTTGGCCTCATGTTCTGGGAGCCTTAGGCCTGCATCTCCTTGACTTCTGTGGCTGGTTACATTTGTCTTCCTGGATCCTTTCCTCCTCCCTGGATTGAATTCTTTCTCCTGGGAAGGGCTTATAGGACGCTCAGAGGACAGGATAAACGTTCTATCTATCTATCTATCTATCTATCTATGTATCTATCACTTCACACTAATCTTCATACTGTCTTTAGCCCTTTTTAATTTTTTTTTTTTATTTTTCAAGGCTGAGCTTGAAATACTATCCTTCTGTCTCAGAGAGCTGGGATTACAGATGTGCACTCTGATGTCCGGTTTACAAACTTTTATTGACACCTGCCACCATTGTCCCAATCAACACGCCAGCTTCAGTGGCCTTTACTGTACAGCTATGTGCTCACACCTGTGCACACTGACACCTGAAGTAGGGGGAGGGTTGGCAACCAGTCCTGCTAGAGGAAGACTTTTTTTTTTTTGGTCTTTTTCGTTTTTATCGGTACCGGGGATCGAACTCACGACTGCCTGCTTGCAAGGCAGGCGCTTATGCCGCTGAGCTAAATCCCCAGCCCCTAGAGGAAGACTTAAGCGCCCACCCAAATTGGGTCCAGCGGGGTGTGTGTTCACACATGCACCTGGTATGGGGATGGAACCCAGGTCCTCAGACATGCCAGGTGAGTGCTCCACCACCTTCCCACTTCTTTTTCTTTTTTGAGGCAGGGTCTTGCTATGCAGTTGAGGCTGGTCTTAGTCTCACTGTGTAGCCCAGGCTGGTCTGAACTCATGGAGATCCTCCTCCTTGGGTACCCCCACCCCACACCAACTGCTGGGATTATGGTTGTCTGCCACACCCAGCTTCACTTATTTTGTGAAGATATCCATATTGTTATCTGATGTTGTGTGTGTGTGTGTGTGTGTGTGTGTGTGTGTGTGTGTGTATGCATGCACTTTTGGGGCAAGAGCACTAAACAAGATAGACAGCATCAGACACAGACTCCTGCCTTACTGGACTTTATATTCAGTGTGGATGGGGGACACAAGGACAGAGAATACCTAAGCAAATGGCATAGCATAAGATTTGACATTATATGTGCCATGGAGAAAATCAAAGCAGAAAAGGGGGTCTAGGCGCCCCAGCATCAGAGCATAGACTTTAAATGGAGTAGTCAGGTCACTTATTAGGAAGTAAAGTAAAGGAGGCAGGAGAGTGACCCATGTAGCTATTTGCAGAAAAGGGCTCTAGGCCAAGGAAATGGCAAGTGCAAACGTCCTGTGGTAAAAGCATGGGTGGCAGTCAGAGAGGCTGTCCTGGAGAGAATAAGGAGTAAGAAAAGGGCTGTGGTCAGAGAGAGGAAGGAAGGGGCAGGAGGGTTGGACCTGCACCCAGCAGAGGCCCTTGGTGCTTGCCGCCTGTGACAGGAGCACTGTAGGCTGTGACAGATGAGTGAAGCTACTTGCCCTGCGTTTGAGCAGTGTCACTCTGGAGATGGTAAGGAGGGGAGAGTAGGTTCCCAGACTTCAGAGGGGTGCGGGCACAGGGGCGGTGGCTGACACCCGTGATACCTGTAAGGCTGGTGAGAGGGGGTTACTTTCTACATGTACTCTGCAGTGAGGTGAGTGCATGAGACAGAAATCCTGCATTGATTTCTGTGTTTCCCTGCATATTTTGCTGAAAGTCTCTAAGGTACATAAGGAGGAGTAGTGTGCACACACACATGTGCATGCACACTCAGACATGACAGAGCAACAAATATCCATGTCCACTACAAAGCCTCCAGCACCCTTCACACGAAGACCCTGTGCGCCAAGGCCCAGTGTGGGGCAGGGGTGCAAAGCGCTTGGCAGAACCTCTGGATCTGATAAAGTACGATCATGGGTTCCCCAAGTCCTCTTTCCAAAGAACACAATTTTGTTCATTCCAGCCCCTCTTTTTTGGTATTAGAGATTGAAACCAGAGCTTCACACTGAGAGGCATACCCAGCCCTTTTATTTTGAAGCAGAGCCTCAGTAAGTCTCTAAGATGCCTGGGCATCCTCCTGCCTCAGCCTTTCAGAGTGCTGTGATTACAGGCGCGCACCACCATACCAGGTTCAGCCCTTTTCTCAAAGTTCCAAAATTAGTATCTGTCTCGGCACAGGTGACCACAAAGCTTGGTTGAGAAAAGTGTGGGGCAGCGGCTGGTTAAGGACTCCTGGAGGAGGAGCGTTGCGACTTTTCTTTGCATGCTAAGACAACAAGGCTCAGAGTCAGTTAATAACTTGAGAGGCCACAGAGCTAGAAAGGGGCAGAGAAGGGCTGATCTCCAAGCCTGGCTGGCTCAGAGCCACTGCTCTTAGCCAGAGTCCTGCGGTGGTGATGGCCATTCCCATCACAGGAGAAGAATGGCTGTTCATTCAAGGACCTGGGACAGTGCGGTCTGAATGACCGTCACACTGTTGGCACGGCACAGATATGAGAACCCCTGCCCACAGCGCTAGACTCTAGACATGTACAAAGTAGCAGTGTCTCACTGAACCTCCACCTGTGGGTCAGGACTTTAGGCCTGATGAGATCACAGGTCTCACTGTGAGCATCAGAGCTGCGCCAAGGAAGAACCCAAATGTTTCAGGTATCCTGGATCCCTAACAAATGACTTTAAACAGGAGCTTCAGACAACAACTTTTTTTTTAAGAATTGAAGACTGGGGGGCTGGGGATTTAGCTCAGCAGCATAAGCACCTGCCTTGCAAGCAGGCGGTCGTGAGTTCGATCCCCGGTACCGATAAAAAAAGAAAAAGAAAAAAAAAATTGAAAAAAAGAATTGAAGACTGAACCCAGGGCCTTCATATGTCATCCTCAGCTCTTTTTTTTTTTTTTTTTTTTTTTTTAAATTTTCAGACATGGTACTATTAAATTGCCCAGGCTGGGCTTGAACTTATAATCTTTCTGCCTCAGCCTCTTAGAATGCTAGGATTATAGGTAGGCCCCACAATGCCCAGTTAGTTTATTATTATTATTATTATTTTAAATGGGGTAAAATTAAACACAACAAAACAGAACAAAATAGGACATAAGAAAGCAATGCAGGCGATATAAATTTCAAAGTTAGACGACCTGAGATCTTCACTGCCTATCATATTGTCTCTTGTTTTCTTCCAAATAGTTGCCCATGTCTTCGCATACAGAGATTTCATACAAAACAGCATAGTATAAAACTGATCTGACCAGAAGGAGGAAGGCGTTTTAGGTCTCTAAAAGTTAGTTTATTATTTCTCGTGATTTTGTGAGTCAGGAAATTGAGCAAGGCGCAGCTAATGAGTTCTTCTGCTCCTTGTGGTGTTAACTGGGGTCATTCACCAGGCTGTGCGCAGCTGGCCTTTGGACTGGCAGAGAAGCGCCAAGACGGCTTCACTTATAGACCTGGCACCTCCGCCCCCTTCTGCATGGCCTCCATGTGGCCAGCATGGTGGCTTCAGGGAAGACGGATCTCTTACATGGTGGCAGGCTTCCCGGGGAATGAAAGTAGAAGCTGCCAGGTTCCTTGGGGGCCCGCCCTGGAGCTGGAAAAGGTCACTTGTAACATGACAACCAAGCAACGCAGAGCAGGGGTTCAGCCAGGTCCAGAGGGCAGATGGGTTCTGCTTCTTGGTGGGCAGACTGGCGTGTGCAACCTGGGCTGGGCTGGGAGGCGGTGCTTGTGGCCATGGGAGGACTCACTGCACCCAAGGCTCCTTGCTGCAGCCTTTCTTATAGGCTCTCTGCCTGGTCCCAGGAAGCTCTTATTTCCAAGGCTCATGGATGGCTACATTTTTTCTTGCCTGGCCACTGCCCAGCTTTGTGCCCAGCTCCACAGAGCTTTCACAAATGTGTCTCATCTCATCTTCTTGAGGGCAGCCAGTTTTCTACTTTTGGGTCCCCTGCCCCTGAGTTAGCCTGAGCAGGTTTTATTCTATGGAACCTGGAAGAGCCTGGCAGAGGGCGTGCAGGCAGGCCCTGGGCCAGCTGGTTGAGTCTGGAGATGACATCCACACTGGGGCTTCTGCATCTGCCTCAGCACAGCTTCGCAGCCTGCACCTGCACTGCGCCTGCCCCCGAATGATGATTCTGCGCACAGGATTTTCTGGCTCCAGAGTCCTCCCATGCTGGGTTCCTGAACAATGGAGGAGTCTTCTGTAGGGGTGCAGGTCCTCACTCCGCCTCCTCAGCCAGAACTGTCTCTCTGTCTCTCTGTCCTCTCTCTCTCTCTCTCTCTCTCTCTCTCTCTCTCTCTCTCTCTCTCTCTCTCCTTTTCTCTGTCTCCCTCCCTCTCCCCTGCACTTGAACTCAGGGCCTCCTGCATGTTGGATGAGTGCTCTGCTACTGAGTTACATCTTCAGTCCTTTTTTATATATATATATATATATATATATATTTTTTTTTTTTTTTAGTCCTTTTTTATATTGAGACAAGATCTTGCCAAATTGCCCAAGCTGGCTTTACATTTGCATTTCTCCTGCCTTCAAAGTAGCTGAGGTTACAGGCATGTGCCACTTCACCTGGTGTTAGAAATTGCATTTTTAACAAATGTCCAAGGGATTCATGCGCACATCAAAGTCTGAGCCAGTTGAAGCTAAGGGCTCTCAAAATAAAGAAAACAAAAGCAGGTTGGGAAGACAGATGCCAGATGAGTCCACCGAAATGATAAAATGTGGGTACCAGGAAAGAAAATCCTGATTCAAGCTGAGCATGAAGCCTCATCCCTATCATTCTGGCATTCTGGGAGGCGGAGGCAGAGGGACTGCAAGTTCAAGTCTAGCCTGGACTATTTATTTATTATGTATTTATGCCAGAGATCGAACTTGCACTTGCCAGGCAGGTGCTTGTGCCACTGAGCTAAACCCTTGGCTCTAGCCCGGACAATTTAATAAGAACCTGTCTGAAAATAAAAAGAGCTGATGATGTAGCTCAAGGAGAAGACTCTGGGTTCAGTCCCCAGTACGACCAGAAATAAGGAAGAAGGAAGGAAGGAAAGAAAAAAGGAAGGAAGAAAAGAAAGAAGAGGTCCTGCATGTATCCTCAGTTAATTCCAAATCTATAGGGGCCTAACGCAGGCATTGTGATCTCCTAAAATCTCCTCAGGTGCAACTGGGGCTGAGAAGACACTTGCTTAGGGTATTCTCTCTTTATTTTTTAATTTTGGTGACAGTGCCTCACTGTACCAGGCTCGCCTTAAACCCTTGATCTTCCTGCCTCAGCCTCCTGCATGTTGGGATGAGAGATGTGCGTGTTGTGACTGGTAGGGTGATTTCTGGACCATCTGCATCCAAAGGCATATTTTTGTTTTTTTGGTACTGGGGATTGAACTCACAACCCCAAGTTTGCCAAGCAGGCACTTACGCCACTGAGCTAAACCCCCAGTCCTTAAGGCATGTATTTAATAAGCATTCAAAACCAGGTATGGTGGCACATGCCTGTAATTCCAGCACTTGGGAGGATGAGGCAGGAGGATTGTTGTAAGTCTAAGACCAGCTTAGGCTACCAAGTGAGCTCAAGGCCTGCCTGAACTGCATGAGATCCTGTCTCAAAAAGACAAAAGAAAAAAGAAAGAAAGAAAAAAAGCATTCAACCTGCAGATCCCTGGGCCCCACACCAGGTTTTTAAAGTCTAAGTCTCATTGGAAGGGGCCCGAGGAGCCACATCTCTGCAGGTGATTTGCACACTTACTGAGTTGGAGGCCATGCGTTTCCCATCATGAATAAGCAGTGGCAATTGCTTAACCATTAACAATAATAATATGCAAAAATTAGAAAATATGGATGACAAAAATGAAAGTTGTCCTGATTCCACTGCCCAGAGGCAACTGTAACGCACCCACTCAAGAAGGCGAAGAGCCTGCCTTCCTCCTGCAGAGGCAGGGGTCCACTGTGATTTGGACTGTCTTCTGCTGGCAGGGTGGAGCCTGTCATCCGGCCCGGACAGAATTATTGCCTCCAATTACATGGCTGATTATCAATTACTTGTGTCCATGGGCGAGCATGTGTGCTAGTGTGCATAAGTGTCTTTGCAAATCATTAAGGGTCGTAATTCTGGATTATGGTTGATTAACGAGAGGGAGGCCTGGTACCTCCAGCAGCCGAGATGGCAGCCCTGCAATTATGTCCCAGCTGATCAGTAATTGGAGCATCAGAGGATGATTTCTCTCTCAGCTGCCTCCTCCCAGCCTCTGCTGCCGCCCTACAATTAGCACCATTGCTCATCCCTTCCAGCCCAGGCTGGATGCAGAGGGCTGCTTTTCCAGCCCAGAGGAGCTGTGGGGCTGGACCTAAACTGGGTGATGACCATGTATGGTACCTGGCAGAGGTGGCATGGTAGGGGCCTGGGGCTGGCTGGAGCCCTGGTTTCCTGATCTGGTGCTTTCTGCACCATCTCATCATCATTTTTCCCAGCAAGCTCACACATCTTTGTCCCACCCCTACTGCAGGAAGGGATGCTTAACCCTGGAGAAAGTGGTAAATGAAACAACATGGAAATGTGTGTGCAAAGCTACAGACCTAGGGAAAACCAAGCTGTGGGACAACCCCCCGCCCCACCACCACCATGGCTCCTGTCCTGGAACAGGTCCTGGAACAGGTCCTGGAACAGGTCTCCACAGCATTGTATGATGCTGGCCTTGTGGGGATGTGAGCCTCAGTTTCTGCAAGCAACACAAACTTTTGCCCTGTGGAGACTGCAAATAGCTACTGACTCAGAGCTCCCTGGGTGCCTGGTTCAGTGTGTCAGCTTCCTGGCTGTTCTCATTTGCAGGCTGGGCCCCTAATATCCCCTCCCCTCTACCCAGAACCACACACTCCCAGTTGCTTCAGGATAGGTCCAGGTCCTTAGTCTGCCTTCTTGCTCCACATGGCCTCTCTGATGTGTCACAGCCCCCTCCCTTTGGGGTCCCTTGGGCTCCGCCTTGTGCCTGTCTGATTCCTCTGCCTAGAGCATCTCCATTCTCCTTTCCGCGTCTTCCCCTGTGGAGCCGGAAGCACCAGTTTCCAGTATGCACACCTGGTCCCCATCCCAGGACAGGGGTCAGATCTCCGGGGAAACAGAGGATTTCCAAGCGGAACTTTAAGGATAGCTTTAGAGGGACTCGAGAGGATAGGAAGGGTGGGGTCTTCCACAAAAAAGACTCTCCCCGGGCTATGGAGCCACCAGGTCATTTGTTTCTGAGCCTTGCAGCTGTCTTGGCTATTTTCATTTTTATCTACTTAGGGTGGTCAGCGGGTCACGGCAAGCGGGAGATGCAATGCTAATGACTCCCGCTCCACGTGGCCACCATTCAGGAAAAAGCTGCAATGTTCTCCCTGCCACATTAATCAGAGGAGCACATCAAGAGCCGTTGCGGGGAGACAGCTTCCCTCCAGGTACCTGCCCTGCATGCTAATCACCAGCCTCCTGGCGGTGAGTCAGCTCCAGCCAGGCCGCAGGGAGGGATGTTGAGTGCAGGCTCCACCCACATGGAGAGAAGCTAGGGGACCCCCAGTCCTGATATCCATCCGCTCCCTGTGTCCTCCCACCCAGCATCATCCAGGTCCTGCGAGGTGAGGCTGAAAATTCTGGGAAAGTCAGTTCAAACCCAAACCCTGGGCTACCTTCTTGTGTCCAGGTTCAACCAGAGGGCCCTCTGAGAAGCAGGCCCGTGGATGAAGTCTGATTAAAGCTAGAGAGACCTCACTGCCAGGCCCTTTGATAGCAGTGGCATCACTTTTATTTTTGTATTGCTGATGAGCAAGGTAAGGCACAGAGAGGTTGTATAATCAACCCAGGCTCACACAGCTGCAGACCACTGACTGGTTGGATCCAGGCAGTCTGGCTCTTGGAGCCGCACTCTGAAGTGCTGTCCTGTGCTGCTCTCCTCCTGCTTACACAGTCTCCTGAGCCAGTGCCGGTCCCAAGGAAGCCTCACAGTTCTCATGCTGTGTTCATTCATTTGTTCACTCACTCATTCCTACAGAAACTAACTGTTGGGTACCTACAGTAAAGGAGGCACTGTGCTAGCCACCAAGTGGACAAGGCAAGCAGAACAGACCCAGGCTTAAGACGGAGACTGCCATCAATTTCATATTTTCAAAAATTAGTAGTAAATGCAAAATGTGACAAATGCCATGAAGGAGAAGCACTAAGTTCCTGTAAAAACACGGTTGGGGGAATCTCATCTTTTTTTGGGGAGGTCGAAGAAGGTTTCCCTGGGGAGACAAACAAGGGGCTAGCTTACACTGGTAGTTCTCAGCACGTGGCCCTTGGGCCAGTACCATCAACCACCAGGGACCTTGGTAGAAATGCATATTCTCAGGCCCCGACTCAGACCTACTGAATGCAGAACTCTGGGTTTTACGGGAGAAATCTGAGTTTGAACAAGTGCTTCTGGGCATGCTGATGTGCACACACATTTGAGAATCACTGCCTTGTGCGTGGTGACGGAAGGGAGGCCATGTACGCGCAGGCAGTAACGTTAGAGAGGCCTATATGCCTGGGTGTGGAGAGTGCCTGAGAGGACCTGGACACGCGTTGTATGATGCTGGCCTTGTGGGGATGTGAGACTACTTCATCCTCTCCCACCATCTTGAAGCCTGGCCTGAGAGTCCTCTGTTTGGGAGACCTTCAAGGAGTAGCAAGCAAGTCACATGAAAACTCAGGCTGGCTGAGTGAGCAATGAGACTGGCTACCAAAAGCTCCTGGAGGCTCTGAGCCACCTGATCTCGGCCTTGTTTGGACTTGCAGGAAGCACTGGCCAGACAAGGGATTCTGCTGCTGGGGAAGAACCTTAATTGCCAATGCCCAGAAAGAAACCCTGGAGAGAGGCAAACTCCTGGTTCTCATGTGTGCTTGCAAAGGGTGAGAGGAACCAGTTTGTACTTACGTTGTTTAGCCAGGGAGATTGCTGAGCTGAGGATCACCAGCCTTGCTCCCGACACTACACAGAAAGGACCCCAGCCAGCAGAAGGCTGGTACAGCCTGCTGGGGACGGAGCCACCGTGTGAGCAGCTGAGGCCCAGAGCAGGAGAGGCTGGCGGCCAGTTCCCTGGCTAACCCAGACCACTGGGTGTGGTGGCTCCTGCTTACTGGCAGTGTTACAGGAAATAAATTGGCATTGGGGACAACTATTCAGGCTCCACACTGAGTTAAGTGGCATTTATGGGGCCACCTACTATGTGCTAGATACTCATGCGGCCACAGTCACGTGTGGCAGCTCTCTTGGAGCCGCCCTTGTTTTCAGACCTCGCTTTTCATCATTCTGTCCATAAATGTGGGTCCTTTGTGTCCAGGCTCAGTGCATCAGGGCACTGCAGTGACAGGGCAGGGTGGGCTCTTTCTCTCTTTGTGACAACCTGGTTGGGAAGACAAGAATAAAAATGTTCTAGAAAAGGGGCTATCAGTGTTTTTAGGGTCAGCCCTGAGAGATCTAAGTGTTATTTTTGATTGCGAAGGACTACCTTTCTTTAGGGTGCATTGCAGGGAGAAGGAAATCACGTAGCTCTGGATGAGCCCACAGTTACTATAAAGCATCCCTTGGCATCTGCCAGGGACCGAGGGCATCCATTCAGCACACTCTCCCACACGTATTCTTCCTTCCTCTTCCCCAGTTCTTGGCCGGACTTCTCATGGATGGTCACGGCCCCAAAAACCTGAAGGAAAAGGGGGAAATAGGTGCTGCAGGATGCAGACTGGGCATAGGTAAGGAGCAAAAAATTAAATAAATAAATAAAGTGTTTAAAAAGCCCTGTCCCTGTTCTTTTCCTCCCTTCCTGCTCCCTCCCCAAATGAACTTGTTCTTCCCATATCCAGCTCTGAGAAAAGCACCATATGGTGGTTTCATGAGGCCCACGGCCTGGTTTCCATCCAGCCCACTCTGATTTCCTTCCAGCCGGGGGCTGCAAAATAACCCATCCTCCACCAGGGGACTCAGAGGAAACAAATGTAACAATAACAGCAAAGTCACACAGAGTGTTAACAGGTGAGGAGCTAGTCTGTGATGAGGCTCACAGCAGCCACAGGAATATCCCCAGCGTCACCCCTCTTGTACAGATGGAGAAACTGAGGTATGGAGCTGTTTGGAGACACCCCAAGGTCACATGGTTAGGAATGGGTTAGGGATGACAGAGTCTGACCATCAGACCCAACTGCTGTCATGAGAAACTGGATCTTGGCTAAAAGATGCTGGCAGGAAGGGCTGAGAGTTTAGAAGATGAGGTCCTGATGATCTGGCCGAGAAAGCGTGATGCCAGAGACAAGGCTGAGAAACCCAAGACGAGGAGCCACAGCCTGGAGGAGGGCCTTGCTCCTTCCTCAAGCATCCTTACTGAAATCTGCAAAATGGAGACTGCTGCAAGGTCTGGTAGGAATGAGAGTCCTTTGGGAACCGAAGGACCTGGGTACAAACCTCAGCTCTGTGTTTTCTGGCTGTATGGCCAAGGCTCCCACCCCGTGTCTGTGAGCCTCATCCTAGGGCCGTGTGGGTGAGGGGTGTGAATGAGAGGGTGAGTCAAGACCCCCGTGGAACTCCTTGCATTGACAGATAGGTAGTTCGTGTGTCCTAGCTCAGCCCTTGTTCTTTCTTCTACAAAGAAGGAGGCAGGCACTGCACCACTGAGCTAAATACCCAACCCCTTACAAGGAAGGAGGAAGAAAAGCCTCCCAGGCAATCAAGACTGGGCCCGCAGGCCTCCAGGACAGAGGGCTCTTTCTGGCTCCTTTTAGCCCAGTCCCTGCAGCAGGCCAGGAAGGACACCGTGGATAGGACCAGGTCAGACAGAGCTGGAGGAGCTGCAGCCTGACACTGAGGACTGTCATGCCTAACTCCTTCAGGAGGAGCCTCAGAGGCCCGAGAAGCAGCAGCGAGTGTAGATGCAGGAGGTGAGCGTTCTTTTTTCATTTCTGCCATCCTGAGCAAATAAGAGGACAATGGCTGGGAGAAGGAGCTCTGTTTGGCCTCACCTGCCCCTCAGCCTGGTGGGGCTCCTTTCTGTACTCATCCCCTGCTGCAGGCCTCAGGGAGGACATGGATCGGAAGTCTAGCATGGCTATGGGGGTTCAACTCCAGGGCAGCAATGGCCTCTCAGCGTGGGTCCAGGTGACATCCAGCCCTCCTACCCAGGGTTTCTCCTTGCAGAGTAAAAGATAAGGGACATTGGAGGGAGCTGCTTTACCAAGAAGTATAGGAAAGAGAGTAGTTGAGAGGCCCTGGGAATGGAGGTAATTGTCAGACAGCAAGCACAGAAGAGGACATTTCCTTATCTTCTTTTTTTTTTTTTAACCAAAATTTTTTCCCTTCATGAGAAAAAAAAAAAAATGAACACAGACATGAAGGGAGAAAAAAATGAAAAGTTCCTTTTATTCTTCTTTCTAGCCAATATCACTGCTTTCCCCAGCAATAACCTATATGAGCAGCTTACTGGGTATCATGCCAGACATTCCCAGGGGACTTACACACACACACACACACACACACACACACACACACACACGCATGCATATGCATGAACAAGGTCACTGTCTCTGCTTTTAGTAACTAGGCTCCTGCTGACTATCTTTCTTGGTAGTTTCCCCTTCTAGTACATTCTGGATATTTTCTCATGTCAACATATATGGAAGTATCCATGTTTTTGTTTTTATATTTCTGCATAATAGTCCAGGTATGGTGTAAGGCAGTTGATTTGACCACCCCCCTTCCTTACCACCCCCACCCAGGTCCCACTGTCCTCCTCTAAGGAGCCTGCATCAAAAGGTTTTGTGGCAAATGGCGCCTCTGCACAATTCCAGGGCACGCCATCCGCATTCAGAATGTGACAGCCTTGCTTGATGGACAGATAAGGTGTCTCTCATTTTTACCACACGCAGTCCTGCAGCATGCATGCTGCCAGGCCTCTTTGTGCACTTAGAAGTCACTCTGCAGTCCCTGACTGGCTTCTCGGCGGGGCTGGCGGGCAGAAGTGCACGCATCCCACGTTTGATGGCCCTGCCCTGGCATGGGAGGGAGGCTTACGCTCCTATGCCCGCTCAGCTTCAGCCCACAGTGCCCCTACACACATCTATCACATGGCCCTGGCTGGGCTGCTGCTTCCAGGAAATCAATTGCAAAGATGACTGTCAGTGGCTCACGCATTGGAAGCCATCCAGGGAGTAGATTAAATTGTATGAGAAAATTGTACCAGGCTCAGGATGGCTCGAAATGGAGACCCCTTCGTGACCTTTCCGGAGAAGTTAAAAGAACATGGACAGGCACACTCAGTTACAACCCCAAGCCCTGCCAGAAGCGCAGTGCTCTAACCTTGGAGGAGTAGCTCTTCATTACCAGGCTGGGCTGCAAGGAGGAGGCCAGGGCCACCTATGCACAGCCAAGGAGGTCACTGCCAGCCCCTGCTTCCCTGAGGGGCACCCAGGTTGACCACCAGCCCCTAGCTGATAAAGTCGCTAGTTACTTCTCTCAGACCAATGGCTTCTCCCAGCTGAGTACAACCTTTTTTCCCCTCCTGCACAAATACAGGCATCAGCATGGCCACCTCAGGTCTGATTATCTAGCTGGGGCCCTCTGCCCTGCACCTCCCAGGAGGAGAGGACCCACTGGAGAGCAGTGTGGAGGAAGGAGGACAAATACAACATATCCCTTAACCAGGAGAGTGACACTGTGGCTTTACCTGGTCCCAAAGCAGCCAGGCCTATGAGCCTCCAAGCAGCTATTCCCAGCCCATTCCTTCCTCTGTAGATCCCGAGCCCCCATACCAACAACTGGTCTTGTGAGGAAGATCCAACCTTAGCTATACACTTAGGGAAACATTCATTTTTGTTTTTGTTTCTTGTTTTTTGGTACCGGGGATCAAACCATCGCACACCTGCAAGGCAGGCACTTATGTTGCTGAGCTAAATCCCCGGCCCTGAAACATTTTTCTACACATAGCTGTCTCCCAGCTTGCCAGGCCATCCTTCTGCCTTTCCCACCATGGAGGGGCTGTGCACTATCTACATTACCTTCATTTGCACAAGCTCTATCCGGAAGATGCTAGCATTATTTACTGGTGAGGAAATGGAGGCTGGAAAAGGTTAAGTGACTTGATGTTGGTTACACCGCTGGTAATTGCTGAAGCCAAGACTGAAAGCCAGGTCCATTCAGACTCCATGGCCTGTGTGCTTAGCCACTGTGCTGCATCAGCTCCCACTCCTAGGTTGAGCTATATCTTATTTACCTTTCTCATTGCTGAGACAAAATAGCCAACACAAGTTAAAGGAGGAAAGGTTGACTTCAGGTCACAGTTTGTGGAGGTTTCAGTCCATAATCAGCTGGATCCAAGGCAGGGTGGCATGGCAGAAGAGAAACATTCCATGGCAGCAAACTTGTCTCTCCCTTTTATCCCTTCTAGGCTACCTGCCTTTTGGGTGGTGCCACCCACACTCAGGGTGACTCTTCCCTTTTGTTATTGTTAATTTTGAAGCAAGATCTTGCTATGTAGTCTTGAATTCTCCGGTGATCCTCCTGCCTCAGCCTCCCAAATGCTAGTATTACAAGCATGCACCACCACGCTCAGTGGGCCTTCCCATTATTCATATCAAGAACTATGCCTAACCAATCAGTGGACTAATTTAGCAATCACAAATTCTTTATCTCAGCATCATGCACCCTGGATCCAGCCACCTGCACCCAGGCTTGGGCTGGATGTTCATCCTTGAACAGCAAAAGACTGAAGACCAGCAAGGCATAGGGATGTTCCCTCCTGAGCAGATACAGCTCTACTCCAGGCCAGCAAGAGTCACCTTGCCTTCCTAGGACCTTTGGGAACAATCACCCACTCTGGCTGCCAGGGCCTGGTCAGCTCAGCTTGAGGGTAGGAGACCCTCACTGGGCATCACCTCCTCATCTGACGCCATGTCTGAGCTAGGAAAAGGGAGGAAGCAGGCCACCTCCCAGAGGGGCTTGCTGCCCTCCTGTGGTGCCTGTGTCCCCCCATCCCTCCCTTCTGATGCTGGAGGCCTGTGGTCCAGCAGGGACAAAGGAGGAGGAGCAGAAAGCTGAGAGAAATCCGTGTTTCAGGAAGCCAGCTGGGCAAGGGAGGGAGGGGCAGAGCCTTCTGCAGGGAAACAGTGCCTGTCATTGTGATTACAAAAGCAGCAGCTATGAAACACTTCCTGTTGTTTTTAGGTTCTCTCATTGCACCCTTAAACTTGCATCAGCATCATTAGGACCTTTATTGGTTTTGCTGGTGATGCTGTGAGGCTCAGTCATTTGTTCAGAGTCCCAGCTGGTAGGAGCCAGAGCCAGGATCTTATGTGAACCTGAGCCCTTACCACTATTCCACTAGCTGGAGTCCATTTTCCCCCGTGGCCTGCCCCTACCCTCCAGGCTGTGAGCTGCTGCCCATTTGCACTGTCTCTTCAGGTCCCTTTGCCCTCTGTTCATCTGTCCTTGCTGGTACCATGCCCTGCTCTGAGGTGTATGTGGTTAAAGGCATCCCGAGGATCTCTTGAGACCTGTGTCTTTCTTCTGGAACGTCTTTATGCCTTGCTGGTCTTCAGTCTTTTTCTGCTGTTCAAGGATGAACATCCAGCCCAAGCCTGGGTTCTGGTGGCCAAGTCATTTTCGTTGATGATTAGAGAGAGAGCAGTGAACTGATGGAGTGAATTATTAACTACCAGCTAAGGATGCCACAGGGCCCATAACCTTGATGGAGGTAAAATCTATTTATCTGTTTTTTTAAAAAATCTATTTATCTGTTGGCCTGAAAAGACATCCCAATATGTTATTCCACAAATAAATAAATAAATAAATAAAAAACAGGTGACAAAGTTGTGTATAGTAAGTAAACATTTGATTAGTGAAATGGGTTTTCTGTTTCTAAGCATAGAAAAAGGGTATTTGCCAAAATGTTAACAGATGAGTTTTGTTGGCTTATCTGTGTTTTCTATTTTTTCAGTGAACACATAGATTATTCACATGATTTTTAAAAAACCATAAAAATAAACCAGTCCCAGACTGGTTTACTTTTTCCTATCCTTATCTCTACACCAATAGCTCTTCAGACCATACAATTAAGTAATAATCACACTATCATTATACTACTTGGGAACTTTCTCTTCTGTTCTCTCTGTCTCAACGGCTTAGGTGTGGCCCTAGAAGTCCCCTCCTGAGGAATAGAAGAGTGAAGGCTGTGGCCTCACTGCTACCCAGAGACCTCTGCCCTCTCCTTAAGCCTTTGGTACCCAGGAGGAGGAAATGTTTGAGCTTTCTACTGTGCTGTTTGCTTCTATAGGTGCTGCTGACTTCTAGACCTCACCCTGGCAGTCCCTGCTGGTGCGGATTTGAAGCCTGGGACACACAGTGGGGTGCTGTCTTTTCCGTGAACATGCCTGCCCAGAAGTGCTCTTGCTCCTCGCTACATCATCCCATGGTACAAGGAAGGCCACTGAGGCATAGAAGGCACAGGTTTTCTGATGGCAGCCTCCTGAATGTGCTCCCGTAGAGAGAATGCCAGCATTAGCCGCTAGGATCTTCTCTTCCTGTGTGTACACTGCCGGGTTCTCAGGAAGGCAGCTCACCAGAACCACAAGGGCCCTCTTCTCTGGAGCAGGGCCCAGGCCCAATCATTCTTGGAGTGGTCGGCTGTTCTGAGGGCCCCTAATTCCATCATTGCTCTCAAAACAGCAATCATCAGAAAGGTAGCTGAAAGCTGTCTTGCCACCAAGCTGAGTTAGAATTTGAAGGGAAGGAGCAGGGGACTTAGTGTCATCCAGCCCCCATCTTTAAATCAAAACCCTTGCCATGTCCATTCCTACTGCCTAGAAACAAGGTCTGTCCTCACCAAGGTTCTTCCATGCAAGACAGATGTGGAGGTTTTGCAGGTGATACTGTGAGGCTCAGTCATTTGTTCAGAGGTCCCAGCTGGTAGGAGACCATAGGAGACTAGGCGGTGGGGGATTTGGGTTCTCTTCCAACTCCGCCCAATGCCTGAGATCACCTTGGTCAAATCCTGCCTATCCACCCTATGCCTTCTTCCCACACAGTATGATGGTGTAAAGATGGGTTTCACCAGATCCCTAACAGCATGTTTGCCCTAAATGAGGATCTGATAATAAATTCCCCATTTTGAGCTTCCTGGCTTGGCTGAATAGTCAAAGTATGATTGATAGCGGCATCCCGTGGACACCAAGGGTAACTGCATCAATTTGGACGGAAGCCACAAGATGACATCCTGCTTCCCTCATTATGTGGAAAGGAGCTGATTGCAATTAATCACACTCATCGTCTTACACAGGGAGCTGTCTTCGAGCTGGAAAAGCCCCCAAATCAGAAGGCAAGCCTTCCAGCTATATTCCCCTGCCGTCAACCTCTAGCTATACAACCGTTTTGTTTAAATTTGTCCCTTTTCAAATACTGGCCTAATAAAAGAGACTAGTGCAGTGATGGCAAACCTTTTAGGGACCGAGTGCCCAAACTGCAACCCAAACCCAAGCCCCCAATTATTTATCACTAAGTGGCAACCATGCAGTTAAACCTGAATGCTGAGGGTTTAGTTTAAAAAAAAAAAGCAACTTTTATCTGACGCTTGTTTGCTGAGGCACCTTGGCCCACTGCAGCATGTATGCCACAGGTTTGCCACCACTGCTTAGTTTAACTGAAGGAGAGTAATGTTGATAATGCTCGTAACAGAAAAAGTTGAATGGGTTGTTAAGTCTTGCCAGGAGTGTCACATGTATTATTTCATTTCATTTTCCCCCAAACTGAAGAGGACTGGGACTCTTATCCCCAATTTTCAAATGAGGAATCTAAGACATTGTCCATAAAGGGAGCTGATTTCAAACCTGGACAATAGGCATCAGATCCCATTTTCCTCAATTACCCCTTTATGCCATCTCACTGCTTTCAGTGTCTACCTACTGCACCCCAAGCCATTGGTGAGCCCAACAAACTGAAGAAAACCCCACTTCCTAAGGCACTGGCTTGAATTCCACATGTCTGAGTCACTCTCTTTGGCAGTGAGTGGACTCATGGGAGGGGCCTTAGAGTGAGCCAGCACTAGCTCTCATGTGACCTGAGGCTCATTCCTGAACTTTACTTGCATGGGCTACCAAGAGTGAGTCATGAGCTCTTCTCTTGAGATGATGTTGCAAAGATCACTTAAATCACTTGCTGCTGGGTAGAAGCTCAAAAAATCATTTTTATGCTTATCTATGAGCTGTGTGATTTGACCTTGGAAAGGGCCAACTTGGTAGGCAGTGGATTCTGATCCAATCTCTTTAGAAAGCACCGCTTAGAAAGTCAAGGATTTGGACAGCAGTGAGGACCAGCCTTTTCACCTGAGGCTTGTGAGTTTCCAAGGAAACCACTGATGAATCCTGTTTCAAAGAATCTCCAAAATCAAGACGCCAAAGCAAAGACAAGATCTCAGTACTCTGAGTTTTTCAAAAACACTATTAACTAAAGAACAGTGTCCCTTCAGGTTTCAAGACCATATGGCCAACAGTCTGCAGAGACTCAAGACAGCACGAGCCCACTTCAGGAAGCACAAGTTCAAGACCAGAGCTGGTATGTCTGAATCCTAGTTCCAGCTCTGCCTCCCATTGTTCAGTATCTTTTTTTTTTTTTTTCTTATCAGTACCGGGAATCGAACTCATGACTGCCTGCTTGCAAGGCAGGTGCTTATGCTACGGAGCTAAACCTCCAGCCCCTGCCTCCCATTGTTCATGCACAACTGTGAAGTTGGTTCTCTTCTTGGAGGTCACACAGCTGTAAGCTTCTCTTTTCATTGCCTCAGTGTTTTTCTTTTCCCATCTCTGCAAAAACAAGTGCAGTCCTTCTTGTTAATATCTTTTTACTAGCAGAGACATAGCCATCAGCCACGAATAGACAACTAATGCATTTATATTCCCAACCCCTAGGAAGCATCTGACATGTGGAAGATATGGCCATTGGTGAATGAATAAGGTCAACATCTCACTACAATGGCTGGAAGCCCATTGCTGGAAACGTCCCCACAGAGAATAATACTGGGCCCCTAAGCATTCCAAATAGTGAGTAAGGGTTGTAAAGAACTCTTCCCATTGCAGGTCACATTAAGGCCTCAGTGTGATAGACACCAATGTCACTTGAGGTATAATTAATCTGGGAGTACAGCAGATTAATTATGTCTTAACAGCTTACCTCCAGGCTGGGTAGCTTAAGACAATAATCAACATTTATTGCCTTACAGTTGCTGTTGGTCAGGACCTGGAGGTGGCTCACCTGGGTGTTCTACCTCATATCTTTCATGCTGACCTCAAGCAGTTATGATGTCAGTTGGAGTTACAGTCACTGGAGAGTTTGGCTGGGACTGGAGGATCTGCTTCCAAAGTGACTGATGCATGTGCCTTGGGAGCTGGTACCGACTGGAGGTCCTAGTCCCTTCCCCTGGGGACCTCTCCATAGGTCTGCTTGAGTGGCCTCATGACATGGCAGCTGGCATCTTCCAGAATGAGTGAGTTGAAAGAGAGCAAGGAGGAAACCATAATGTCTCTTATGATGATATTGTATTCCTAAGGCTGCAGGACTAAGGATCACAAAAAAGGTGACCTAAAAAACAGTAGGAATTTACTCTTAGTTCTCAAGGCAGGTTTGAAATCAAGTTGTTTGCAAAGCTCTAGAGAAGAACCTTCCTCGCCTCTCTTAGCTTCTGGTGGCCTTGACGTTCCTTGACTTGTGGCTGCACAACTCCTTCCTCTGCCTCCCTTCGCATGTAAGCTATGCCTATCTGCTCTGTGTCTCTCTGTCCTTATAAGGACTCTTGTCATTTGCTGTGGGGCCCACTCTAGTGAAATATGACCCTGAGTTTATCTGCAAAGACTACTTCTAAATAAAGTCACATTCCCAGAGCTTTTTAGTATGTCTCTTTGAGGACACTATTCGTGATCCACCAGGATGATCTAGCCTGAGAAATTGCATGTCATTTCTGCAAGAAGTACCTACAGGGACACATGGCTGTGCATCCCAGCAGGGGGTAATTATTGGGGTCATTGTGCAAGCAGGCTAGCATAACACATGTCACAGTGAGTGTGAGACAGGCACCACACAGTACCCATAGAGGAAACAATGGAGGACTAGCAGCGTTAGGACCCTCAGCCTGTCCAGAGTACAAAAGGATTCCAAGGTGGAGAAAAGGGAAGGTTTGGAATCAGAAATCTATGCTGGAGCACCAACCCTAATAGTGCTGGGGTCCTACCACCTTCACCCAGTGATGGTGGCTTCCACGGAGATGTTGTGAGCTGTGGTGCCATGGGCTTGCACTTGGGCCTGCGCCTGGAGAAGGGGCTGCCCTGGGAATGGGGCAGGGGCCATGTGAATG
The DNA here is from genome assembly GCF_034190915.1 of Cavia porcellus. Lineage (NCBI taxonomy): Eukaryota > Metazoa > Chordata > Mammalia > Rodentia > Caviidae > Cavia > Cavia porcellus. The sequence goes on along the minus strand of NW_026947514.1, from coordinate 25,361,109 downwards.
TATCCCAGGAACCAGCTGTGATCAGAGGTGGAGCATGGGGAAGAGAGGTCCAGTGGGGGTCCTTTAATGTCCTATAGAGGCCTCCTAGACAGGCGAAGGAATCTCAGCAGGAAGAAGATGGAGGAGGATGCCTGGATTTGAGGGGTAGAAGATAGAGTGCCTGGAATGGAAGTATAAATCAACGAACTTCTGCCAGGAGCCACACAGACAGGAACCTCTGAAGAGCCCAGAGAAACTTCTAGGGAAGAGATTTCACCGTCTGCCTGGCTGGAGAGCTGGCAGTCATGTGTTCCAACAGGAATTATGCGATTTCCCAGTTCCCTTACTTTCTTTCCTCTCCTCTCATTCCTGCCACCACTCAGACCCTAAAACTAACCAGTAAGTGGGGAGGGGGTTGTTCAGGTGAGAACACAGACAAAGGCTGCCTGTCCTCCAGCCCCTGGAGACCAGCAGCCCCCAACTACAGCCCGTAACTAGGGCAGGGGAAGATTTATCTTTGAAGAAAGACGAAAGAGTCATCTAATATCTTTGACTGGATATTTTAAATCCCTAAATTGACAGTGGATTTTGTGACACCAAATGAGTGTACCTAAGCATAGCCATAAGCGGCACCGGAGACGGCAGAGCTGTTATCCTGGGGAAGAGGAAATACTCCCCTCCTTGAATACCTCAGATGGACAGCAAGAGACGAAACAGTGCAGCTGACTTTAGATCATATCTCACACTTGCTCGGTGGATTGGTTTCACTCAGCTCAGCCTTTGTCCAGGGGAGTTAGGTCTTATACTTCCTACCCAGCACCCCCAATGAAGGGCTTTGCCTCTGGAGGGTCCTAATTCTTTGTTAACTTTTGTCTAAAACCGAGGAATGTTTACTATTTTTTTCCTTCCTATCTTTCTGAAAATAACACAAAGAACAACAGCAAAAGGACTCCTTGTCCCAGCACAAACACCCACACCCTCTGAACTCCTCACCCGGTCGTGGCCTGACTTCACCCCTAGGGGGAAGCTGGGCATGAAGCCGGAGGATGGAGCTCTGCCTGGCAACAAGAACTAGTTTGGAAAAGCTTTGTACAAAGTCAACTATGGGGGGTGGGAGGACTGAAGACAGCATCAGGGAACAGCTCTAAACAAACAAACATTCCCCATGCTTGATGGAGTTGTGATCTGATCAATCCTTTCAATGTCTTTTCAGTAATTGAAAAAAATGGCTGTCTCTGAGTCTCCCTCTCTCACTGTCTTTGCACGAGGCATGCCTCTGGCCCTGTCAAGATGGCTTGTCAAGAAGGACATCCCTCTGGAGAAAAGGCACCAGAGCTAGAGGTGGGAGGGTCAGGTCTTCAGAGCACTGCAGATCAGACACCAGGCAGGATCCAGCTCCCAGCAAGGACTCTGCTGGGCAGAGGCAAGACTGGAATGTAAATGCAGAACAGTGCCTGCAAAGCCAGGATGACAGAGGACCAGCATCCCACAGGCGGAACTTCTGGCAAAGCCTTCCACAGCTCAGAGGCTCCAGGGAGCAGAAATTCTGATTCTCTGGATTATTTCAGCACAAAGCATTTATCATGCTCATGATGCCAGTGGCATCAGAGGTCCTAGACAGGCCTCATTCTTCACAGTCTGGAGGAGAAAGGGCTCAGAACACTGTTTAAACTGCTCTCCCTGAAGGTTTCAGGTGCTGAGGTGAGACTCCACGGTAGAGCATTTGCCTAGCATGTGTGAAGCTTTGGATTCAATCCCCAGCTTGGTGGTGGTGGTGGTGGGGGGAACGAGAACAAAATCTTGTCCCCAGACTGCTGGTGCTGGTGTATGCTTCCCCTTCTTCCCTTAACCTGGTATCCAGAAGCAGCGACAGTCCCCCATCAGGCAGCACTCTCCCCTCATTTTCCTCAAAGAGTTCAATAGTTGCTTAATTGTGAACAGATTGATGGAAAGTCTCCGGATGTGGCCTCAGTCTCTGGGAGCAGAGAGTTCTGGGAGGAACTGCAGAGCTGGGCTCCACGTGGGGTTAGCAGGGGACTATTGTCCTCCCAGAATTCATGTGGAAACCAAGACCTCACCACAATAGCACTAAGTGGGGACTTTAGGAGGTGGCTTGGTCATGAAGTCTCCAACTTCATGTGTGAAGCCCTGGTACAAGAGGCAGAAGGAGTTTGTAGGATATTTTAGATCTAAGTCATAACATACCAAACGGCTTTTCTTTCTCCAGTTACAGCAAAAGTCTCATTGTGTGTTTTTGGCTGATTTGATTATGGATCCATCACTAAGCAAAACACCACACTGAGGGAATGTGATTGGTCTAATTGGTGAGGCTATAGTCCCATGACCTCTGGACCTGGAAGTGAAATCAGATCTACCTATAGGACATCAAAGATAGGAAAGAGCTTCAAAGTGGAAAATCATGGTACATCTTTACATCAAAAAAGAGATCACTGTGTTTTTTTGCCCAGTGCTAGGGATTGATCTCAGTTATTAGCATTAGGCCACATCTTCACCCCTATTTCATTTATATTTTGAGACAGGGTTCTCACTAAGAGGCTAAGTTGCCAAGGCTAGGCTTGAAATTGTGATCCTCAGGGTTGGGAATTTAGCTCAGCAGCATAAGTACCTGCTTTGCAAGCAGGTAGTCGTGAGTTCGATCCCCGGTATTTTTTTTTAAATGCCAAAAAAAAAGAAAGAAATTGTGATCCTCCTGCCTCAGTTTCCCAAAGTGCTGGAATGAAGCTCACTCTTAAATTGATCAAAGAGCGAGCAGAGTGATCTCCTTCCAGTATAAGGAAGACTGCTGCATGGCACTACAGAGCCTGTGGCTGGGGTTGTCCAAAATTCTCTTAGGTGTCTGCAGGTTCATTCAACTCAGTCCCTAAAATGGAGATTACCAGAGTTTCCCCCAATATTTTCCTCCCTGCTGCATTCCACACAGCTCTTGAACTTCCCAGGGTGAGGACAAGAAGGGTGACGAGAAGATGAGATGAAGAAATAAAGACAAGATACAGAAAGCTAGGATCAGGTGTACCCTCTTTCCTGATGGGAGGAAAGGAACTGCTCAAAAGAGGAACTGTTTATTTATAGACTGGCACGTGACACCACTCCGATAGTAAACCTGCCTGCATAGTAGCCTGAGGGCCAGGTGTTTTCCGGACTGGAGCAGTTTGTTCACGTGGCACGCCTTGGGCACTCTTTGTTCTCCAGATTCAGCTCGCCCTTGTGACTGATCCAATTTCATCTCCTTCTCTTCCACAGTAACGTATTTATAGCTGGGTTCTCAGCAGCCCAGTTGGGGATAGCGTTTTCTAAGCCTCCTTGTAGTTAGATATCACTATTTGAGCTGAAGAGGTGTCTACGCCTGGGTTTGAGGTTGTGCGCATCCCTCATGCAGACTCCTCCCCCTTCTGACCCTTTGGCATTGGGAATCAAACTCAGGACCTTGTGCTTGCCCTGCAGGCAGTTATTATTATTTTTTTTTTCCTGCAGGCACTTATTACCGCTGATCTACATCCCCAGGTTGAGACCTGGCTTTGACTATGTCGGTGAGAACTATGCTCAGCAGGAGGGTGGGAGACAATGCCACGAAGCTCTTGCCAATGTAGAATGAGTTCTTCAAGTGACAAAAAAATTTGTCTTTTCTAGGCCACCAAATTGTTATATTTTACCCATTCTAAGACCCATTTTTTTCATGTTTTAGTATCTCATATTCATGGTACCATTTGCCAACCAACGGTCATAAGTCACCTGTAGAGTAAATCAGGTTCTAGAGAAAAAAATTCCTTGTGGGATCTCTATTAATATAAACAAATTAATTTTAAACCAGGTGTGGTGGTGCATGCCTGTAATTCCAGCACTAGAGAGGCTGAGGCAAGAGGATTATTGTGAGTTCAAGCCCAGCCTGGGATATATAATGAGTTCAAAGTCAACCTGAACTATATATAGCAAGACCCATTTCAAAAAAAAAAATTAAAATTAACACATTGTAAAATTCATAGACCATTGTAAGGCACAGTGATTTATCACTGAAGATTTAGAATAATGAGCAGAAAAGAGCTGCTCATCTATTTATTTGCCTGTTGTGCAGAGAATGCACATGAAGATTCTTCTGAATGGCCAAGAATCATTTCTTCCCCAGTTGCATTCCAGAAACCGTCTCTTGATCATTTCATATTTCCCACAGTGCAAAAACAATAGCAGCACATGCTGGCTAAATACTGTACACAGAATGTTATTCCTTTAAGAGTTCTGTGCCAAAGTTCTATTTCAGCCTTTATGTACTTTTGTTACACACTGTTGTTTGATGTTTATTGAGGCTTTGTCTGCATTCTAGAAATTGCATGTTGTGTGGAAGTGATGTTTGGTGTTCTTTTAATAGAGATCCTATGTGATTCCAGTCCCAGATGGCTTCTTTGGCCAAAGCTAATGTTGAAAGAGGGATTTTAAACAAGTAACAATAGTAACAAACACTTTGGTTTTGAATTTAAAGCTAGTGTTTCCAGTTTCTTTTACCATGTGAAAAAGGTGTAGAATGAGCTGTTGGCTTGATTTCCCATCTCTCCATTGCTCAGGCAGTTCCCATGGCTTGCTGAAGAGTCCTATTTTCTACTCACAGGAGAGCCAGCCCTCTACCTCATCTGCCAGGTCTTTGAGATGCTTTGAGATGTGGGGAGTCCTTGCTGTGACCTGAGTGCTGGCTGTGGCCTGGGTATCCCTAGATCCCAAATCAGCCAGAAGGTAGCTGCTGACTGCTGACAGAAGTTGGTGTGGGTGTCAGATGTCAAGAAGGAAGAGAATGAGAGGAGCTGGGGAGGGGAAGAGATGTTCTAAAAGAGCTCAAGAGCCTGAGGCCAACTTGAAATTAGAGGTCAGGACTTCCTCTCCTTGCTGGGCCAAGAGATTCTCCTTGGAGGCTGCCCTAAAACCACACACACACAAAAACAAAACAAAAACCACACAAACAAATGGGAACCAGCAAGGAGCTATGAATGGGTAAGCAGTATGCAGCTAGATGTGCAGGGACAAATAATCATTTATAACAAAAAAGACAAAATTTTGAATGGGAGATGGCAGATAACAAGACCAGATCCGGCATCACCTGAACCTCTTTATAAAAAAATCAATCTAACCTGGCATGGTGGCGCACACCAGTATTCCCAGCACTTGGGAGGCTGAGGCAGGAGGATCACTGTGAGTTCACCACCAGCCTGGGCTACAAAGTGAGTGCAAGGCCAGCCTAAACTGCATAAGGAGACTCTGTCTCAAACAAACAAACAAAACAAAACAATCTAAGGGCTGGGCATAATGGCATGCACCTGTAATCCCAGCACTCAAGAGGGTGAAGCAGGAGAATCATTGTGAATTCAAAACCAGCCTAAGCTACAAAGTGAGCTCAAAGTCAGCCTGAATTGCATAGCAAGACCCTGCCTCAAAAAGACAAAAACAGAACAAAACAAAACCAACCAACCAACCAACCAACCAAACAAACAAACAAACCAATCTAAGCCCAATACTTAGGGAGAAAAAAAGTGCCAATCCATTCACAAATATAACTCTAATCATCCAACATAGAGAGTTTCAAAGCTGTCCTAGACAGCTTTGGCCTGAGGTTTGGGACGCAGGTGAAGATGCCTAGACTTAGAACAGCTTGGCTGCTCAGATTGAACTGGGTCTTTGATGAGGACCAATTATGCCACAAAACAGTTTTTAATGTCAAAATGATGGTCATTTAGTGCATAGGCTTGAGTTTCCATAGTTATGATATTGAATGCTCGTACCAATGGTGAGTGTGCTTCGGCCTATTCTGGTGTTTACCATTCCTTAAGCACATAGGGTCCTTCTGGTAAGAGTAAGAAGGTGTCAGCATCATCATGTGAAGAAAAGAGTGTCTGCAATCTGAAAAAGAATCCTAGAGCTAACATGAACTGGTTTTGTTTTTTGCTTGTTTGTTTGTTGTTTGCAGTACTGGGAATTGAATCCCTACCTTCATATGGAACTAATCCTCAATCCCTTTTAACTTTAAAAAATTCTTCTGAGATAGTATCTCACTAAATTGCCTAGACTGGGTTTGAATTTGCAGTCCTCTTGCCTTAACCTTTCAGTGTGCTGGTTTTATAGGCAAGCATCACCAAACCCAGCTGAATATCCTTTTTAAAATATGCTACATCAGGGCTGGGGATTTAGCTCAGCGGCATAAGTGCCTGCCTTGCAAGTGTGGGGTCGTGAGTTCGATCCCTGGTACTGATAAAAATGCAAAAGACAAAAAAAAAATTAAAAAAAATGCTACATCATCAATACTCTTGATATGAGGGATGAAACTACTGGGGGAAACATAGCAATTACTCTGAGATGGAAAGTGACTTGGGAGAGTTGAGCCCAAAATGTAGAAGGGGATTTTGTGCTTGGCATCAGTGAAAGAACACACACATATTTATTGTACAGTTATACCCTCCGCCTCTGGACCTAGGCGTGGCCTCATCAGATTTATTATCACTCCATTTTAGAAATGAGAAATAGTAGTGTGGAAAAGTAAAGGGGCTTTCTCATAGTGCTATAGCTTAGATCCTGAATGTCCCCCAAGAGGGACTTGTGTTGAAGGCTTTATCTTTAGGGAGGTGCTAGGTACATTAGGAGCTAGAGTCTAGTGGGAGGAAGTTAGGTTACTGGCAGTGTAGCCGTGAGGAGGTTTGGGGAGCTAGCCCCTTCCTCTCTCTCTGCTTCCTGGTCATCATTAGGTGAATAGGACTCTGCTGCCAGGTGTTCCTGCCTTCATATACTGTACCACACAGGCTACAAGCAACAGGGCCAAGTGAACATGGACTGAGATCTTTGCAACCAAAGCCAAAACAAGCCTTTCTTCCTTGTAAGCTGTTTATTGCATGTATTTTGTCACTGCAACAAAACACTAACACATAGGAGATCCAGGTTTTAAGTGGAAGATTCTACTGTTATCTTTAATGACACCCCCTGAGTTCTGTCCACAGTGTGGTTTGTTATTGTTATTTTACTTTTCATCCATTATATTGCGACATTTACTTCTAGGGCAATCTCATTTCTGTTTTTTTCTTTTGCATTGTCTGGTCCTAAATAGTTTGTTTTATATTGGTTCCACACTCCCTCTGCTGGGGAGTGGTAGATATGGATATTTCTTAGAGATTATAGAGAAAATTCTTTCAGCACAAAAACAAATTTTAGACTACAATAATTGCTAGTTTCTCCTAAGATGGCACTCTTATAGATTTCCTGTGAGAAGAAGCTTTCATGTATTATGTGCATTTTGGAAACAGAAGATGATTTTAAGAATAGGATGGGCAGTCATTCTTTCTTTTTTTGGATGGGGAATTGAACTCAGGCAGGGACAGTGCTGCTGAGCTATATGTCTGGCCCAGTCTTTTTTTCCAGACAGTCTTGCTGTATGGCTCAGGCTGGCCTCAAACTCATGATGATTCTTCTACTTCAGCCTCCTGAGTGCTGGGGTTACAGGTGTGCACCACCACGCTCAGTGGGGTGAATGATCTTAACCTCATTTTCAAGTTAAAGAAACTCATAAGGTTTTCAGGTTTTATAAATTATGTAATGGAATTCATAGAACTCCACTAAACTTCCTACCTCATACACCCCCAGGTACTAGTATCTATTTATTGCTAATTGACAGATTTGCTATTTTTTATTGAACCAGAGGTGTTTGAATTTTGCTTTTGACAGAGTTGTTTTATTTGGGTGCAGGACTCCCCTGAGAAGAATGATGAATGAGAGGAATTAATTGGCTGTCATTTTGCATCCTGGCTTAAGCAACTGGCTTCCACCCCAATGAATAGTGATAGGGTGATAAAAAGAGAAGTTAATAAAACAAGCGAGAGATAAGTAATCATGTAAGATGTTGATAGGAGCAGTTCTGCTTTGAGATGCAGGCAGTAAGGTACAACCTGTGAGTGAGAGATTCATTGCCCCATCTTATCACCCACTTTGGCAACCTGCTGACTCAGTGGTCCCAGAAGAGAAAGGACAGACCATTGTTCACATTAGGGTGACAGAAGTGCCTAAGGACAATATTCTTACCCAGGTACCCCTTTAAAGGGGTTTTTAAAGATCAGACCTTCACTGGAGAGGCTGAAGAGGAAGAATGTGGTGGATTTGCTCAGGAACCTATGGAAGAAGTGTGAGGAGCCTCCCAGAAAAAAGTTCTGGGTTTAAGATTTGATTTCTAGCAACACGCATGCGTGTGCGCGCAGACGCACACACTCACAGAACCAAGTAAAATTATCTTTTGGTAGCACCCTCCAATTGACTCCCTTGCTTTCCCCACCGTTCTAGGGCAGGCCTTCCTAGGAAAGATTGCTCTGAAACTTTCTCTGGCAGTAACTGGAGAAGTCCAGCTGCAGCGTTGCAGGGTAGGAGGAAAATAGGGTTTTTTTTTTTTTTTTTTTTTTTTTTTTTTTTTTTTTCCTGTGATAAGGTAATGAACTAGACAAGACTTGCTAAAGGCTTCTGAGTGATAGGGTACTAGGAAAAGATATTTTCTACTTCAACTGAAGTTGGAATGAGAGAAATGCAGGGCAGAGTGTGGCATATAGGATTTAGATTACAGCAGTGAAGGATTTTCCAACATCAAAGGGCAGCAAGTTCTCTGCTCGAAGCCCATTTTTAAAGGTGTAGAGGGCTGCCCCTGTCCAACCTTTCTAGTTTAAAGGGTTCTCTACACATCTCTGAGATCCCAAGCTTTCCTTAAACTAATTGATCTTCTGTTTGTGTTCCCACATCTTCACGCAACATTTATAAAGCCCATCTGTGAATTTCTCAAGGGGCACAGTCTGGGTCTTATGCTTTAACATGTTCTCCTAACCTTTAGGGAAATGTATATATTACACAGTAAATGCTGGTTGATTTGATCATAAGTGGAAAGCAGCCCAGAGACAGAAGGATATGTTAGTGTTCCTTAGAACAACACTTGTTAACACCTTTTGAACTTCATCTGTAGAACAAGGTTTCGAGGCTCTCTGTGGTAGTTCTGAGGATAAAATGAGGAAGCATGGACAGTATCTGGTGTCCTACAATCCCTTCTGCTCTTTGTTCTCTTCTTGGGGCATTGGCTTGAGAGCAAATGTTACAGGCATTACGTGAAGACAAGAGATCTGAATGATTTCTCATGGGACCAAAAGGACTCACTCTGCTTGTGATGACACAGAGAATGATTGGGAAGCAGCCTGTACAAGAGCTGGGAGGTCAGGCAGAGAAACCAAAGCGCGCTGGAGAATGATGGTAGAGAATTCTGTTGCCGTGGTAGTTCTCCAAAAAAGCTTCGTTTTCTTTGTGGCGTTTTGACACGGCCCAGTCAAGGGGAGCATCTAATGAATGGGTACCAAGACATCAGGTAACAGGTACCTCACACTGTGCCCTAAGGATGAAGATGCCAGACTAACTCACCAGACGAGTCAATTCATGGGAAAGGTGCTCATCAAATGCCAGGCTGAATCTAGCAGCAGAAAGAAGTTATCTTAAGTGATCAAAGGATTCCCTAATGCAAGATTTGAAATATGACAAAGTCCTTTCTTAAGTGGTGAGAGGCAGTCACACTGCTATAAAGCAGACAAAGAAAGACAAAGGACTTCTTTTAAACTGGAAGGTGTAAAAAAAAAAAGAGGTGGGAGGCTGTGAGCATCGTGGTGGCAATTATGTAGAAAGACTGCAGGACTGACATGGGGCAGCACCATCCTCTGGCAGACATCCACATCGGTACACCCATGTTCCAACAAGAGCTGTGCAAGAGCTGCTAATTATTTAGATTCCAGTAGGAGCTGGGTCTTAAAAGTGATTTTGAACTGATTACAGCTTTTTGAACTGATTGCAGCTGTAAGCTATAAAAGGCAGGGTCTAAATAAAAGCAAAAAACCCCTTTGATCAAACATAAAGGAATTCTAAATAAAAATACCTTTATTTCACATGCACATATTAGTTGTTTCACACATGTAAACAAATGATTTCTACACATCTGTTAAAGACATAAGCATCTACAGTACATTTATGTTTGCTGAGACCAGGGATTGGACTGTTCATCCTTGTAATTTCTTACATGCCTAGCGTGGAATCCTAGTATTCTTGAATTGAATTTAATTAAAGCAAATTGTATTAATGATTTGATCAGAAAATTGGCATTTGTATAGCCATCGAATGCATACTAGGAAAAGGCAATTAAAAAGATCATTTTAGTAGCTTTAAATCCAGGAAAATGTAACTGTTTTCTCCAAAACACAAATATGCAAATTACAGTCATTCTTGAAAGGACAGGCAGCCACTCTGCATTCCACAGCAGAGACCATGTTGATTGCGCTGTGAGAGTTGCTAAGCAACCACTTGGTAATTCCCCATGCAATAGAGGTGAACCTGTCATTTGCTTTCTTGGCTATATGTGACAAGAAGAGACAACAGGTAAAGGACAGCCAAGAACACCTGCACCTGGATGACACAATCACTCCTGCTGAAGTGTGATGACACTGGAGAAAATCCCCCTGCCCTGTCACAAATTGCTGCAGGGAGAATTTCATTAAACTATTAGCCCTAGACATTGCAGTAAATTTTCTTGGATTTACCCTGTGGGTAAATCCTGTGGGTTATCCTGTTATGCCTGTCCACAAAGCAGGAGACCAAAAGCACTGCAGTTCTGCATGTGGGCGGCTGTCAATTCAATGAGGGCTCCAGAGCAGTGTGCCCCACGACTCCAGCTGGAATGAGACTTTACCTGATAAAAGCAGCCTTTTGAGTCTTACAAAGGACACTCAATGTCTCAAAATACCCAAATTCTGGATGAGCAAACCACACTTTTTATTATACCTGAAGACAATGCTCTTAATTTCTTTGTTTTGCACATGATTTCCAAGGCACTTTAGACAAATGAGCCACCTTGTAAAAAATCAACTTCGATGTAGGTCTTGACATCACTGTCTTTTATAAAGGTTAGAAACGTGATAAAGCACTGAGGGGATGAATAAGGAAAGCTTAAACCTTCTTTGACATTAAACAAGAAAAGAACTTAAAATGAAGCTCAAATTTGGAAAGCTAGAGGACTCATCCTTTTCATTCAAATTTTCAAAAGGACACCTCTTCCTGTATTAAAAAAGAGTGCCTACCAATCTCATTATTATATTTAAATCTTCTTTAGAAAGTGGCTACTTGTTTGTCAGGCACCAGTTCAAGATTTAATTTTCAGATCTTGGACTCTGGGATCAAGCAATCAGTTGGAGAAAAAGCAGCTTTTGAATTGGGATAAAACAACCAGGTATTTTTGACAAACAAATGCCAAGGTTTCAATGCAATATCCAGTGCCTGTCTTTCCAACCGGTTAGCACATAACACAGCCGAGCTGGCCAAGTCTGTGGAATAAAGCTCATCCAAAGGCCCACTCTACTGCCCAGGGCCTAGAAAAAAAGTGTTGGTATGTAAAGAGTTTGGACATATTTCTGTCTGCAAACAATATAACTGTTATCTCTGCTATCAGGTTTTATAAGATTTTCATGGAATTTGAAACAGAGTCAGTCATGAGCCAAATCAAATGTTAAGGAGGATTCAAGGGCATCGTTGAGCAAACCCTCAGAATGGAAAAGAACTGCCAAAGATCCAGAGAGGTAGGAGGAATAATAGGGCTCTGGAATTTCTTTGCTAGAATTACAAATGTAGAGCAAGCCCTGGCAGAATCAGCAACTACCTTTGCTTCCCCTTTCCAACATACTCCACAGCCATGTCTAGTTGTGTGCAAAAGGCTTGGAGGTGGAAGGGAACAGAGCATGTCAGCAAGACACCAGAGGTGGGACAGATCGGGGCATGCCACAAAAAACAGGAGAGCTCTGTCTACTCTTGTCCCTGGGGCTGTGGAAGCTACTCACTCCAGACATGTGAATGTCTTTTTCTTCTCCAGCATTTGCAAAGGATGTATGAACCCACTGTTAAATGTGCAGGAAGTTTGAGTCCCATAGATGTGAAATTGGTTGGATATCCACTACATAGAATTTGTTTGGTGGGAGAAAACAATGAAATATAAGCCCAGCCCTTAAGCTTAGAGTGTAGTGAGGAGATAGATATTACTGTACTCAAGAGATTATAGTGCAAGCCAGTCAAGATCACGCTACAAGAGGCTCAGCACACTCAAAATTGTGAAGAATTAATTTCTGGCTGGAGGCTTCTCACCATGGGCTTTGTAGACAGCTTCCCATTACTGAAGCATCAAATTCCACTAAAGAGGTCCAGCTCCATCTGGCTTTCTGCCATGGTGGCCCATGTTCCCTGCCTTTCCTCAGTGCCACACTGGCATTCAAAGGCTGTTTTCAGATGTGCGGGAAGCCTGTGAGACCAGAAATGAAGCCAAGTAGAATCTATAATTGGCAATCTATAAGTTTTCTGGATCACCTGGAGAAAGAGACAAGCTGTGAGTTTAAAGAAAAGATTTCATATTAAGTGGGGCAGATGATACTTGCAAAAATCTCTCCACTTAAAAAGATTTTAGGTAGAGGGACTACCACGGACAGGGTAGCTTTTGAGTCTTTGGGAAGACATGGGTGAAATCCGCATGTACTTCTCCCACAAAATGAGGATCTCTACCACGTGTGAGAAAGGAGGCCACTGGAGGCATTCTTGTGAGTTGGCTTGAGAGTGCCCAGCATGCACCCACAGCACACTTCCCACAGGGGCTTCTGCCCGCCCTCAGGCCGCCTCAGCACAGCAGGAAGGTGTGGTATTGCCATTTCCACTCCAACACATTGTCTGAAAAAAAATTTTTTTTATACTGGAGATCGAACACATGACCATGTACTTGCAAGGCAGGCACTTATGCCACTGAGCTAAATCCCAGGCTGTCTGGAATTTAAATCCTGGTTCTACCACTTATCACTGGTGACCTGGACAAGTGACATGGCCTTTGTACAGAAGTTTCTTCCTTGTCAATGGAGACTAATGATACTACTCCCATCTCATGGGACTGTGTCTGAATTAAGTGAGTAAATCTAGGCACATCACCGAGGACAGTGTTAGGTAAATAACACTGTGTTGTTATGAAGGAATTTGTCTTGGGTTCTGTAGTACTTGGGGGTCAAACACTGACAGCTAAAGGAATTCAGGGTACTGGCAAGGAGATAGCTTTTTGGGAAGAGTTTCCATGGCACCTAGAATCAAGTCTATCCCTGTGTATTAACAACCTGATTGTAACCTGAGTATTATCTTAGGTTTCTGCTCTTCCAGATACTCCCTCAAGAACAGGAGCAAAGAATCAACCTGGCTGGTGAGACCCTGTCACCTGACTGCTGAAGGAAACAAATCCGACAGCCTATTATCACTGACCTCTGTTTTACCATGGGACTGTAGATCCCTCAGCCCATGCCCAGGTTGGAAGCCCACAACTCTGGAACACACAGGCACCTATGACATCATCAGATCTGCTTTAAAAACTCTATGAAAGCCAGATGTGGTGGTTGTGCCTACAATCCCACATTCTGGAAGCCTGAAGCAGGACAACTGTACGTTCAAGCCCAGCCTAGCAACTTTGTGACTTAACAAGACCCTGTCTCAAAATAAAGAATAAAAAAGCCCAAGTGTGACAGTTCTGGGTTCAATTCTCTTTTTTTGGTACCAGGGATTAAACTCACAACCACGTGCTAGCCAGGCAGATGCTTACGGCGCTGAGTTAAAACCCCGGCCCCTTCTGGGTTTAATTCTTAGTACCTAAAAAAAAAAAAAAAATTCTATAAAGTGGTCAGCACCAATAATGCCAGGTACTAATCAGACTAGAGGATGACTGTTTTACAGATGGACCCCGTGAGGTTCGGAAAAATGAAATCAATGATTTCTAAGTGTTGGTCCAAGAGCCAGTGAGTGACAGTCCTTGTGGTGTTTTTACTGGTTTTCAACAAAACTGGGAAAATAAGAATCATGTGATGATTTTTTTTTTTTTTTTTGTCTTTTTCGCTTTTATCGGTACCAGGGATCGAACTCATGACTGCCTGCTTGATGATTTTTTTTTTTAAAAGCTGCTATTTAGGGGCCGGGGGTTTAGCTCAGCGGTGTAAGTACCTGCATGGCAAACTCGAAATCGTAAGTTTAATCCCTGGCACCAAAAAAAAAAAAAAAAAAAAAAAAAAAAAAAGCAGCAGCTGTTATTTTTCAATTTACAAATTATGTGATTATGTCCCATCTTCAAATATCTGTATCAAAATACTCCCTTTTCATAAAATGATACTGATAGGCACTGGGATTTGAAGCAGTATCTTTTGATTAATTTCCCTACCTTCTACTTTCTTTCTTTTTTTTTTTTTGTGAGCTGATGATCAAATTCACAACCTCTCACCTGGCAGGCAGGCACTTATGCCACTGAGTTAAATCCCCGGCCCATCCTCCTACTATACTGTTTATTTTTGCAGTACTGGAGATTGAGCAAGGGCTTTGTCACTGAGCTCCATCCCCAACCTTTTTTAAAGTATTTTTTTTATTTTGAGACAGCATTTCACTAAGTCACTAAATTGCCCAGGCTAGGTTCAAACTTTCAGTCCCTTATCCTTAGCCTCTGAAGGTGCTGTGATTATAGGCATAAGTCACTACCTCAGCCAATTATTTTTAAATAATTTAAAAATAACAAAGTATCAAAGTAAATTTTAAAAAACTGTTTTGAGACAGTCTTGCTATGCTGTTCAGATTGGCCTTGAACTTCTGGGCTCAAGTGATTCTCTTGGCTCATCGTCCCAAGTAGGCAGGATTACAGACAGGCACATTGTGCCTGGCCCAAAGAAAATTAAACAATTATTTATACTTCTTTAATTGGCACATGTGTGTAATACATGTTTATATTCCTTGTGAGGAGCTGGTACATGAACATAATACACATTCTTTTTTTTCATCCCCTTTCCCTTCCCTCTCCCCGCCCCCTTTGCATATGTTTGCACAAGTGTATACTGACTTTTTTTTTTGTCATTTTCATTTTTATCGGTACCGGGGATCGAACTCACGACCGCCTGCTTGCAAGGCAGGTGCTTATGCCGCTGAGCTAAACCCCCAGCCCCTATACTGACTTTTTAAAAATGTAGTGCTGGGGGTCGAACCCAGGGGCCTCACACAAGTGCTCCGCCACTGAGCCACAACCCCTACCCCAGTCAATCAATAACTTCAAATAAAGCTCAACACAAGTTAACTTTTCATAGTATATTATGCAGGATTTAAAACACAGATCCGTCGTATGGAGAAGGCAGCAACTATGAAAGCAGGCAGGATGGAGCTGCAGTTTCTGACCTAGCTCTATGAGAGGAGAAAGCAAAGGACACCTCGGGCTAGGTTGTTTGTAAGCTCAGCAGCATTTCAGGGAACATGTCTCCCCCTGCTGGCAATGATGTGATAGAGTCTAAAACCACACAAGAGAGGACTTCACTGGGTAAGACCCTTTAGCAAGAGAAATGGTACTTCAAAATCTACTCTTCCTCACAGGGACCTTGTCCTAACCAGGAATGTGAGAACAATGATTAAAAGAACTCCCAACACCAGGAAACCATCAGGAAAGATGCTGATTTAAAAATCCTAAGTCAACAAAGAAAAGAATTATGGCAATTTGGCTATTCAAAAATACTAAGTATTCATTTTCTTCAACAGTTTATTCTTACATATGGTTATATAAAAACCACACAATAAGATAATCATAAAAGTATGCCTATCATTAAACAGGAGCTGGGCATGAGGGCACATGCCTGTAATACCAGCACCCAGAAGGCTGAGGCAGGAGGATTGTGAGTTTGAGACTAGCCTGGGCTACAAAGTGAGTTCTAGCCAGCTCCAACTGCATAGAGACACCCTGTGCCAAAAAGGAGGAGGAAGAAAAGAGGAGGAGGAGAAGGATGGGGAGGAGGAGGAGGAGGAGGGAGGAGGAAGATGGGGGGAGGAGGATGGGGGGAGGAGGAGGAGGAGGAGGAGGAGGAAGAAGAAGAAGAAGAAGAAGAAGAAGAAGAAGAAGAAGAAGAAGAAGAAGAAGAAGAAGAAGAAGAAACATCAAACTTTTTAGCTTTATTGAGTGCATCAAACTTTTTAGCTTTATTGAGACAGATCTTGCTATGTTGTCCAGGCTGGCCTTAAACTTACTATGTACCTCAGGCTGGCACTCCTCTGCTTCAGCCTCCCCCCAAATTTGTTTTTGAAATTCAAATTGTTGATACACGACTGCTCATAGGCAGATAAAAATCACAGAAGTCTGATTCACTGCCTTTTTGGAGACCAGGATAAGATTTCCTTTTATGCCTTTGCTTATTCTTTTTTGTCTGTACACATTATGTCCCACTGACTTTTATTACTATAAATCTTTTATCTGTCCTTGACAGCTTTGCCTGCTGGTCTCTTCCTCCCCTAACAACAAACACAAATCAAGCTGCATGGGTTTTTTCCTCCCTTGATATTTTGTTCAGAATCTTCTGACACTTATCATATCCTCCCTCATATTGCTTATTACAGCATGTGCTATTTCCCATGTCAGATTTTAAGCTGTTCAAAGGCAAAGGCGGGTTTAGTCACGTCTTTGCAGGTAAGAGCACTGGCTTAGTAGCTGTCATCCTGGGCAGACGCTCAGTTCTCTTACAGATTGGGAATTACAGCACCTGTACCACAAATCTGTTGAGGCCTCATCAGAGAATGTATGTAAAGCTGCCTGTCTTTTACCGTTTGATAATGGTTAACTATCATTTTCATTCTGTCTCCAAAGCAACAGCCTTACATGCTGTAGGCAGTCAACTATTATTTGTTGGTAGAGTTTATACTAATAAGTACATTGCTCATATCCAGAAATACATTAGTATTAATGTGTCTGAAGGACCAACATGATTAGGTATGATCTAGTGGCACTTTCACATTGGATTAGTAACACAGGACAATTCCTCATCATCTAGATCAGCCCTGCAGTTTAACTGTCTGCAATGCGGAGACATAATGTGCCATAATCCTTACTGTCCAACACAACAGCCATTAACCATATGTAGTTACTGAGCTCTTAAACTTCTTCCACAGCAATTAAAGGGAATTTTTTCTTTTTTGGTATTGGGACTCTAACTCTGACCTCTGGTTGCCAAGCAGGTGCTGCACACTGAGCTCAATCTCCGGCTCTCATTAATAGGTCCTCGGCGACTATTGTATTGGACAGCACAGCTCCAGACCCTGTCACTGTCAGCCCTTTACTGAGGGTTAAACCAAAGGCCTTCAGATTTGAGCTACAACTCCAGCTCTTTTTAAATTTTTGCAACGAAGTCTCCCTGAATCGCTTAGGCTGGTCTTGAACTTGTGATCCTACTGCTTCAGTCTTCCAAAGTGCTGGGATTACAAGCCAGTGCCACTGGGCCAGGCTGTGAGCAATCTTTTAAATTCACTGACGTGTTCTCTCTTCGCAAAGTAACCCTCACTGATCAAACGCATCCTTTGATTTCGACCCCCTTTTTTCATTAGCTGCCACACTCTTGTTCATGGGAAACTTCGCGGCTCGGCGCCTGGCATGAGCTGCAGTAGCCACATCAACCCAACACCTAAGGAGCGTGGGGCCAGACAAAACGAGCCAAACAGCCAGTGACGCGAAACCACATAAGTGAAACAGTCATCGCGGTCCGGCCCCGCGCAGCTTGATAGCAAGGGTTGACGCGAACGCAGACCATGAGACAGGCGTGGCGAACACGTGAGCGCCGGGCCGCCCAACCCCCGCCCCTCCCTTTCTTCTCCCACGCGGGGAGGCCTCCCACGCCGGTTCCGGTTGCCACTAAAAAAGCTTCCCGCAGCTACACACCCTGAAAGCAGCCTCCCTCATCACCCTAAACGAATCACACGCTCCGTCGTGTGCACTGTAAACTGGCCGAGCCCGCCCCTCGAAACCCCGCCTCGAGACCGTCACCACCATGCCCACTGCTCGAAACCCCCCCCAAAAATGGCGGCCGGGCTCCAGAAGCAACCACAGAGTCCGCTTTCCGCAGAGAGAGCGCCGGCCTCCAGGCGCCGTCCCCGCCGCACGCGGCCTCGCCTTCCGGCGGAGGCGGGGAAAGGGGTGGGGAGGGGTGTCTCTAAGGGCTCCTCTAGGAGAACAGCGCGCAGTCTCCATGGTACCTGGCGGGCCGAACCTTGTCACGTGGCGCGTAATGCAGTCGCGGAGGCGGGGGGAGGAGAAATGGGCGGGAGGCCAGGCGACTAACTGGAGACCCAGGCAAGGACTGGGTTGTCATGGAGCCGAAAGGCCTGGCTCGCGCATGCGCCGCTTGACCTGAGGGGCAGGTCGTGGCGCCCCGACCCTGGCCCTAGGTGAGAAAGGGAAGGCTCGGCTAGCTGGAAAGAGAACCGGGGTGGCGCGATCCGGGAGGGTTTGGGCCAGGGCGTCGGAAAAGCAGGTGGAGTAGGGGACAGAGTAAGGGAGGGAGCGAGGTAGACAAGGAGGAGAACCGGGACTTTCGGGGGGCGGAGGCCAAATGGTAGGAGCTGAGGCTCGCACCACCCGTTGCGCCGTCTGCGTGGTTCTTGGTGAGGGGCGAGCCCGCGTGGGAAAGAGAATCGCGGGCCAGGAGGGGTCGCGAATGGCGGGGGCTTGTGTAAGTCTGCGGGGTGAGTCGTAGGGGCAGACAGGTCCCGGTCTTTTGCTGGGGGCCACTGCCCGCCGCCGTCTGTGCGGGGAGAGAGCTAGGGTCTGGGGGCTTGGAGCAGAGGCCGGGGAGGGGGCAGGTGCGTAGGCGCGAAAGTGTCGCCGGGGTGAGGGTCCCAGGCTTGCAGATACTTGTTGTCTGGCTGTTGGCGCAGGTGTGCTATCTTTTCCAAAGACAGAAATAACCTCCACTTTGCTGGTTGTATTTCCAGGGTGGCCAGTTTGCCGGGAGTGCTACCAGGGTTAGGGATGTGGAAGAAACGGTGGGCAGTGCTAAGCAGTTAGTGGCTATGGGTGATTATGGGATAGGGTTATTCTGATCAGAGCCCAGGTCCCAGGCCAGAGCCCAGCTCTTTGCTGTTGCCCAAGACCTGGCAGTGCACATTGCCTGCCTGGGCGTTTGCCCTGGGCAGTCCTAGGGTCTGCCCAGTTCTGCCCTGCTGAGCTGGCAGGCTGGTGGGTGCCTGGAGGGAGCACATGCTGTTTGGCACAGATGCAGTGTGGGCTGGTGGGAATAGATAGGTGGGCGCTGTTACTGTGAACTTGGCAGCCAAGATTTGAGAAAGTTCTGTAGTCCCTTTGGTGACATGAAGAACACCATACCTGGTTTCAAACATAGGAAACTATATGGAATCACGATTTAGGATCTTTGACAAGAATCTTCAACCAGATTTGAAGATGAGAATGAATGTGAAGGGGAAGATGGATATTCAGAGATTTGGTAGTTTTTTCACCTGTGTATTAAAATACAGATACTCTCCCAGAATGCTGTCTCTGAATATGCAGACCAGAAGAAAATGACTTCAGAGAAAATCCAGTAATATAGTTACGATTCTCGGATTACTTACAGTTTTGTAGTTGATGAATTTGTTATTTGCTATTGCCTTGTCAATTTATTTAAACCTCTGCTTGGGCTTTCACCTCTCACCTCTCTGTGCACGCATGTTATACACGTGATGCATTTTAAAGGGAGCGTGAGCTCTCAGGAATGTTGCCAAGTATCTATAAAAGGAGAGAGCTGAAAGCTGCATTTCAGATCCTTTGCTTGTAACTCTTGGGTGTCTTTTGATCAGAAACGTAAATGTTCACTGAGATTTTGGATCCTGCCAACCTTCAGTATGGTTGATGGATTTGCCTATAAGGTTTTAAGGGGTAGATTAAATACTTATTTCCAGCATTGAACCAGACCTGGAAGCTGGATCTGGAATTGACCATGGTGTTTGGAAATGCAAAATTTTTACCTTCAAGATGGTCAAGGTATTTTGATGACAGCTAAACTATGGCTGTCAGGGACAGAACAGAGATTTGTTGAAATTTATTCTCTTTTTTTTTTTTTTTTTTTTTTTTTTGTCTTTTTCCTTTTTATCGGTACCAGGGATTGAACTCACAACTGCCTGCTTGCAAGGCAGGCGCTTATGCCGCTGAGCTAATTCCCCAGCCCCCTGAAATTTATTCTCTTGATTAACTCCCATTGTTGGGAGCTGAAGAAGCCAAGATTAAGAACAAAAACAACCTTTGAGGTCGAGGAGACAGATAATTAGACATTAGCGTAAGAAGTACAAAAATTGAAGTGCTGTGCACGCCTGTAATCCCAGCACTTGGGAGACTGAGGCAGGAGGAATTCTTGGACTATGTAGAGTTTGGGGCCAGCATGAACTACAAAGCAGGAGGACCTTGTTTTATTTTTTTTTTAATTTATTTTTATTTTTTACTGTGTACCTCCTGTCTGGGAACTTTGTGAACAGTGTATAACATGTACACTGGAGGGCCCAGGGATTTAGCTCAGTGGCATGAGTGCCTGCCTGGCCAGCATGAAGTTGTGAGTTTGATCCTCATTATTAAAAAAAAAAAAAACCCAACACAAGAACATACACTAGAGGCCTAGTTGGGACCAATTTTGAATGTTTGGAAACTTAGTCTTTCTAGTGCAGAGTAAGGAACCTGGGATCAGGGATGCTTATAAAGCAGTGTTGGTAGCTTCCAGGCTGTGCCAGAAGCCAAAAGATGAGAAAGTCGTACAAGTTTACACACTTAGCACCTTCAATACCTTGTGTGCTTGTAACATTTAACTGTCTTGTCAAATAAATACCAAGGAAAGAAAAACTCCAGCAACTTCTTGAGGTATTGAGCCTTTATTGTTTGTGTTGCCCTATGTTTGAGAAGTGCTGGTGGTAGCTGCTGGCCCAGCTAGTCTGTCCAGGGCTTCTTTGGTGCTGTGGACCCTGGCGTGGGCTGTTAATGGCTTAACTGACCCTGGCAGCCTACTCCCTCTCAAAGGACAGGGGGAGGAATGCAGCTCTTTGTGCTCCCTCCCATATGAATCTTCTTCGCTGGGAAGCTGAGGTGCCGTGCTCCCTAAGGAGAACTTTATTCAGAAGAGTGGCTTTCATTTTTTTATTTTTTAGTTTTTTAGTTTTTCCAGCCCCACTTTTCATATTTTTATTTTTCACATCCAAATAGTTTGCCATTCTAAAGTTAATTATGTTAATTATTTGTTTGCAAGTGCTACCCAACTCCCAGGGTCTAAAATATTAGCATCTGTTCTTTTAGTCACTTTGTCACTTTCTTTTTTTTTTTTTTTTTCTTTTTATCGGTACCGGGGATCGAACTCACGACCGCCTGCTTGCAAGGCAGGTGCTTATGCCACAATGCTAAATCCCCAGCCCCTACTTTGTCACTTTCTTTTTTTTCTTTTTCTTTTTTTTTTTGGTACTGGGATCTAACTCACAACTGAGCATATGCAAGGCAGGCACTCATGCTGCTGAGCTAAATCCCCAGCCCAATTTGTCACTTTAATTATTTTGATTTTATGATTAATATTTTCTTCAAATTCTCAATGAGCCAAATAAATTCCTTTGTATTTTCTATAGCTTTTATTGGCCACACTTATTGATTGATTGAATCCATCAGGTTTCAGAGTAGCTTTTATTTTTAAAAAATATTATTAATATTATTTTGTTTTGTTTTTTTGAGACAGGATCTTGCTATAGAATTTAGGCTGGCTTTGAACTACCTGTGTAGCCTGAGCTGGCTTCGAACTTGCTGTGATCCTCTTGCCTCAGTCTCTTAAGTGCTGGGATTACAGTGCACTACCAAACTTGTATTTAGTTTTCAATAAGTTCTCACTATGTAGCCCAGCCCAAGTTGTGGCAGTCCTCCTGCCTCAGCCTCATGAGTGCTGGATTACAGGAGTGTGCCACCACACCTGATGACCACACTTAACAATAGCAAGACCATCCTCCCTGGTCATGAGGATTATAAAAGAATAAATTGGAATGCTCTCTCTAAAGTACTGCAGAGTAATCCATGTTTAATAAGATGATGTGAAACTGTCAAGTTCTTAATTAGTTACAACTAATACAAACTGCTTTCTTAATTAGGTCAGACCTGCTTTAGTCTGGATGCCCATCCTGAGCTTCATCTACTTCCATTTTGAAGAGGGTTTCTATTGACTTTTTTTTTTTTTTTTTTTTTTTTTTTTTATCGGTACCAGGGATCAAACTCATGACTGCCTGCTTGCAAGGCAGGCACTTATGCCGCTGAGCTAAATCCCCAGTTCCTTTTATTGACTTTTGAACAGTATTATTTTAAGAAAATTACACTATGCACATTTGTTGGGTTTCATTCAAAAGGTTCTTGATTTAATTAGAGATATAGTTTTTCATTTTAGTCTGCTTTTTAAACTGGCTTTTCCATGCTTTCAAACATCATAGTTGTCATTTCTTTTTCGTAGCACTCTGCAAATGTGACTGTCCCACTGTTTATCTTTTATATGAATAGGATTAGGCCTGTGACCTGAGTGTTTGATTTGACATGAATTGAATGAAGCCAGTCACCTTCATGAGTTAGTTAAGGGACAAAATAATTTTTCCTTGAATTGTGTTTAGAATTCACTCTCATTCAGACCTGTTTGTGTTCCCTTTAGTCCACTTCAACTGTATGCAAAAGTATGAACAAAGAGTGTTGCTCAAGGATCTTTTCAAAGATGCTCAAAAGCATCCTCATCTTCCATTTAATTTTATTGTGAATTTTTCCTCTGGAGTTCCTCACTAGATTAGCAGAAATGTTCAGGTCTGTTGTATTAACAGAAACGTTCAGCACTGTATTCCATATACAGCGCTGTTTGGCCGGGACCTGGTGTTTCCACTCAGAAGGACAATAGGACAGAGCCATGCATGGATTATACATGAAAACGTCCCAGGCTTTGCTGCCCTACCTGTTTTCATTATCAGTGTTTCCCTGTTGGCTCCCTATTTCCTTCATCCCTGCAGTATCCTCGGTGTTCTTACCAATCCAGTCTTGTAAAACTGGCTGTTCCTGGGGGACTCATTTGTTAAGATACTTGGTAGAGGGAACAGCACCTGGAATGTTCGCAGCCTCTGCCAGCTGTTCCAGGAGTGATTTGCCTCTTTTTTATAGAAAGCCCTTTTGGACCTTGTCTGGGTCCAGAAAAGTCCACATTTATAATCCCATGGAAAAATTACTGGAATTCTAATAAGTTAATTACAGTCTACCACTTCCAATACAACATACAGTGAAAATAAAGACACTAAGGCATATTTGTAGTTGCAGGAGGTAAGGGGGTCCTAAGTCCAGGCCAGAATAATGGCTAACCAGAACAAAGGCCTCCGCCCAGGGCCAAACCTGGGTTTTATTCATTCCTCAAGAGGGGAGTGGCTCTGGGTTGAGCAACTGTGAGAGTGGCAGGAAGTTACTAAAGTGTTGTGAGCTGGGCTAGATAGGAGGCCTGAAATCATCTCTGCAATATGCAGAGAGAGAGAGATGGAGAAAGAGTAATCTGCATGTCACAGATTGGCACAGTATTGGTGTTCTGGGGTTGGTGCTTCAATTTTAA
Organism: Cavia porcellus; assembly: GCF_034190915.1. Taxonomy (NCBI): domain Eukaryota; kingdom Metazoa; phylum Chordata; class Mammalia; order Rodentia; family Caviidae; genus Cavia; species Cavia porcellus. Next base: position 25,337,656 of record NW_026947514.1, on the reverse strand, counting down.
TGTGTAATTTTTTTTTTAATGTGTAATTTTTAAGCCCTGAGAAGTCATACTCCCTTAAGGCTCATTCTCAACCTACAGCTTGATGGCTCTCAGCCTGGTTACACACCCTACTTGGGAACTGTGAGTGGGGCATCAATGACCTGTCACATTGCATTAAAGACAACACATCTTCACCTCAGCTAGGCTCGTTTGCATTCTTAGGCAATTGACTGGATACGAAAGTGTCCTGGTCAGCTCTGTACATACCAACACACAGAGGTAGGGCCAGATGCTCTTCTTCAAGGAGAGCTGTCCAGGTGGTCCTCCAGATTTTTTGCCCTGTCAGCCCAAGTCTGGAAGCTGGACCAGTTGTAAGTTTCTGAGGCAAACATAGGCTTCTCCCCTGGGCTCTAGTCTAGTGACTTCCTACCCAGCATCTTTACTGGATGACCCACAGTCACTTCAATCTCTAGGAAGCACACTGAACTAGCCTCGTGGTACCTGCCACCACACCCAGCTCCCTTCTATGTTTTTGGGTTTAGAAATGGTATACACACCCACACACCAGTATAATAACCATGTCCCTTCAGGTCAGTTTCTGTGTTTCCATCTCCACATTCTAGGGCCACTACTGCAATTCATCTGGACTGCAGTAGTAGTGTCCATGTGATCATAGTGCCACTTTTGCTCATCTTCACCTTAAAATGCACATTTGGGATGCACAGTAGCTCAGTGGTGGAACACTTGCCTAGCAAGTGAGGCCTGATTCCATCCCCAGCACCACACACACACACACACACATCCATGTCAACACTTCTGATTCACATTCTTTTGAATTTCTCCTGCTCATAATACCCAAAGTCTTTCCAAATGGATCCCCAGGCACTACCTGTCTCCCCATCCCCTAGTATCACTGTAAAGCTGTCTCTTTCTGTGTATTGTGCTCTAACTTCCCTGGCCATGCTGTCTGAGTGTGCCTGCTCCTTTAGGGCCTTCACAGTGCCTGGACAACACCTGTATACTCAGCCTGTTGCCTTTCACCTGGCTAACTCCTGCTGACTCCACACTCTCCAAGTCTCCGTGACATGGCGCTACCTCAGTACTCCCTTCCCCCTCCATAGCACCGGTCAAAATAGTATGATGTGATCACTTGCTTACTGTGCATCTCTTTTTCTAGATCATAAGCTCCAAGAAGGAAGTGAACATGTCTGTCCCTCTCAGTGTCCCAGTCCTAGCACAAAGCCGGCCTGATTTATAGTAAGCACTTGATAAACATTTTTAATGAAACAGATTGCTACATTTTAGGTGTATGTAATGAATGATCACATTCATCATAGGAAATTTGAACCTGTGCATGATACATCTGGATTCTTTTTTTCCCCCGTTCCTGTACCTTCCCTTCAACTTTTCTCTCCCTATTTACAGAAGCTTTGTTTCCCTTTTTCCTTCTTTTCTCATTTTTTTTCTTTTCCCTATAGCCCCCTACGGGTCCCTCTTCCCATTTGACCGTTTTGTTCCTTTGTCACAATATCTGTTGTACATTTTGGTCCTTATTTACACTTTCAGTTTCTCAAACCAGAGAAATAATGCGGTATTTATGCACGTGTCAGATTCACTTGACTTAAGAGTATGTTCTCAAGGTATATCCATTTACCTAGAAGTGTCTCAGTTATCCTTCTAGAAAAAGTCTGTACTCTGTTCAGTCCTTTATCCAAAGGACTGATCTCTGTGTTAGAGATCTAAACTGTGGGAGGTGACAGTAGGTCACAAGCCTGCAGCTCTGTACCAGGAGAGCAAGTCTTGGTGGATGTTACCTGTCCCCTCCTGAGGCAGAAGGGCCGCCCGATTTGGTTACCCATTCCAGAACGTCTAATCAGATGTGCCTTTGTTAGCAGTTCACAAAGCTTCTACTGAATGTGGTTTGTGTGCCTTGAATCTATAATGCAATTGGAAGGCAACAAAAAGATTGTGAAACTCCTTCTGAGTGAAAACCATTTTGTTTAGTAAACTTGAAGCCGTTGTCAGTTGAGACTTGAGAAAATAAAAATGAAGTGGGCAAGGCCATGTTCTTTTTCCTTCCTTCAGTCATCGTTTGAATCACCTGTTTCAGCTCCCCAGGCAATGTCTTTTTAGGTAACTTTCGTTTCTCATAGGGCAACCCAGAGGCAAAGAGTACTGATGAACCCTCCTCCAGCCCAGTAAAACATGGAGAAGAAAATCCCATCCAGAGAGAGCCCCAGAAGACTCTCAGCCAAGCCAGGCAGAGCCACGGAGATGAAGAAAGCGGCTCATCAACTTGGTGCAGTGGCTGCCGAGTCAGATAAGGACTCTGGATTTTCAGGTTAAAAATAACTTATCCTTTCTATATTGTAAAGAATGAGTTGCCTAACAAATTTCCTTCCAAAAACTTACTGTGTGATACGGGTGGGAGATTTTCACCCACAAGATAAATAAGCTGTGCTTTCATTTTTTAAGATAGTGTCTTGCTGTGTAGTTTAGGCTGATCTTGAATTCACTATGTAGCTCAGACTGGCAGTCTCGGTGATCTTTCTGCCTCAGCCTCCTGGGATTACACGTATGTGCCATCATGCCCACCTCTATCGCATCTCTCAGAATGGTGATTCTGATGCCATATAGTAGGTTATCCATCAAAGTGAATAGGGTTTGCTCCGAAAGAATGATTTGACATCTTTTTTTCAGTTTAGAACCTTGACTAAAAAACCTTACATCCCTAACTATTGTAAGTGGTTACTAGAAAAAATACTCAAATATTTATAATTCTGTTGTATTAGCTCCTTTTCCATGGGAATAGTTATTTTGTGAGGAAAAACTACCGTGGTGTTTTGTCATCATGAAACAAATTTGAAAGCTTCCAGTTAAAAGTAGTACAGTCATACATCAATTATTTTTCTCTCTTTCTCTCTCTCTTTTTTTTTTATCAGTACTGGGGATCGAACTGCCTGCTTGTAAGGCAGGTGCTTATGCTGCTGAGCTAAATCCCCAGCCCCAATACATCAATTATTTTTATTTTTATTTTTGTTTTGTACTGTGGATTGAACTTATGACCTTGCGCTTGCCAGGGAGGTGCTTATGTCACTGAATTAAGTCCTCAGCTCATGCATCAATTATTAAGGGGGATAAGTTTTGAGAAAATTGTCCTTAGGTGATGCTTGTCATTTTGTGAATTCTACAGAGTGTGCTTACACAAACCTAGGTGGTGCAGCCTACTACACACCTAGGCTATCTGATATTGTCATTATCCAACATGCAGACCATCACTGCCCAAACCATCAGTATGTAGCACATGGCTGTATAGTTTTTTGCTAAGAAACTAATTTACTGTGCCTAAAAGTTGCCTCCCTGTAGCAGTCTTTCCCTCCCAGTTTCTGTGCTGTTTGTGTTTGGACTATGAGTCATCTGGCTCAACTCTAAAACTGAGTATCCACTGACACAAGAAAGTAGAATAGCTTTCATTACTGCTGTATCTTAAACCTAACCCAAAAGGGCTAGCTAATTCCCCCCTTGAAACTCTTAATTTTGTGCAGAGGCTTTTTTTTCCCCCCTAGATTTGAGGGTAGGGGTTTGAGCTACTCTGAAATGTTAAACTAATGTCAACATTTTTGGCCTAAGGGATGCCGCGTTGATGCCAGGGGATTTAAGTTGAGTCAGTAGCCTAAGACTGGAACTTTCTGAAGGAAAAGATTTATATTAGGTTCACAGAGCAAATCGATCAATTTTATTGATTCATTCATCATTAGTGAGAAAGACAGGTGTTACAGAAACTAAAACTCTCCTATCCTTAGACTGATGTATTTTCACCTTGTAGGCATGCTGAATGAGAAGCCAAATTATAGGCTGTTACTCAAATAGAAACAGCACCTGACCAAGGGATTAGAATAAGAGGAATTAGTGGGCTGCCTGGGGAAGGTGGCACTTTGGATTTCTTATCTCCATCTCATTGTAAGTCTACCCACAGCTTCATTCTAGATGCTGATGCCCAGACCCTCTCCTGGACAGTCTGATACCAAGAGGCTGAGGGAGGCCTGGAGTGGGGGTTTCCAAAACAAGTGCCTCTGTCCTGTGATCAGACAGGTTTGGGAAACACAGCAGCCACAGTGTTTCTTTTTTCTTTAAATATTATGTTTGCTTTTTATTTTTGTTTCCTGTTGTAAAGGTAATATTTGTGCATTGTAGAATTTTAGAATCATAGGGCAGTTGAAGAAGAAGGTACACGTTGCCCATAGTCCTGCCGTCTATCACTGCCAGTATTGTTGACAGTTTGGTACTTGTTCCAACAACTTCAGCTTTTTGTCAGGCCATTTATGTTAAGAAGTACTGCACTGTTCACACATAGGATGGTATGATAAAGAATCAAACTCATTTACATCCCAGAAAGGCCCCAGCGGATGCCTCCAGCCACTCCTGAGCCTGGTGCCAGTGAGTTTGTTACTGCCCAAGTTGTTCCTTTTACCTTGAAGCATGATGAAATTCATAAAACCAAAATAGTGTTTTTCATTTAAATTATTTTCCCAACTTTGTATTTGGAAAATTTCAATCTCTACTAGAAATAATAAACACTCCCATGAGAGATATTTTCTTTCAAGTGTTGAGGTGCACACTGGTAATTCCACCACCACTCTGGGAGGCTGAGGCAGCCAATTACAAGTTTGATTCCAAACTGAGCAAGTTAACAGTGTAGTGAGAACCTTGCTCAAAGTAAAAATAAAAAAGGGCTGGGAGTATGGCTCAATGTAAATGTCCTGAGTTCAATCCTGGTAATATCAGAAGAAAAAGAAAATAGCACTCTGTGTTTTCATTTTGCCATGCATGCTTTTTTTTCTCTCTCTACATGCATGTGCACACACACCCACACTGGCTGAACTATTTGAAAGTACGTTTCAGATACTTCATATTTCATCTGTAATACTTAAGTATGGACCTCCCCAAAAGAAGGACATTTTTCTTTATGACATCCAAGAAAGTTAATACTTTTTTTTTCTGGTACTGGGGATCGAACTTACGACTTTGCACTTGCCAAGTAGGTGCTGAGCCACTGAGCTGTATCCCTGGCCCCAGGGATAACTGGTACGGTTATTATTAGCTATAGGCTATATTGAGATTTCTGCCATTGTCCCAATAATGTCTGTTTTGGATTGGACACAGTGAAAGTTTATGCGTTGCATTTAGTTGTCCTGCCTTTTTTAGTCTTTTTTTTTTTTAGCTGTTATTTATTAATTTCCCCATCTATCTTCTTCTCTTCCTCCCTGACTGTGCAGTACTTCTTAACATACTTCTTAACATACTCCTTGATATCTTTGAGAAAGTGAAGCCTGTTGTTCCATAGTGTTTCACACTGGATTTTCTGGTACTTTCCCCACTATTGGAATGAGAGTAAGTATTTCTGACCAAAATACTATATTGCTGATGGTGTACTCTTTCCAGTGTAACACATAACTAGACTCCTAATTATTCTTGGTGATGCTCGAGTTTATCACTGGTTGAGATGATGTGCACTAGATTTTATTGTAAAAATAATCTTTTTTCTGTAATAAATAAGTAACTTGTAGAGTGATACTTGAGATTGTATGACTATTCTGCTTCCCACCCAACTCTTGACCAGTGGTTGTACTATCTATTCATCATTCTTGCCTGAATCGGCTGCTGTATTGGTGTTTTAAAGTTGTACTCTTCTGTCATTCTTTATCCATAATTACCTGACACTTTCTGTAAAAGATAATACTTTCCCTCTTCTATTCCCTTGTTGTGTATCACTGTGCATTCATGGAATGGTTTTGTAATTCATTTTGTTAAATCCATTAACATTATTTCTGACACTCAAATTGTCCAAAATTTGGCTAGTGGAAGTCTCATCGAGGTGCCCCTTATGTCTTTTTGGTGTGTCCCTATTAGTGTTGGTTACTTCCTTACTTTTTTTTTTTTTTTTTTTGTCTTTTTCCTTTTTTTTTTTTTTTTTTTTTTCGTTTTTATCGGTACCAGGGATCGAACTCACGACTGCCTGCTTTCAAGGCAGGTGCTTATGCCGCTGAGCTAAATCCCCAGCCCCTACTTCCTTACTTTTGAGAACAAGCTGTTCAGGCTTGTCTGGTACCTTCCCAACCAAAGGGTTGTAATAGCTTTTTCTCCAAGGACCCTGGTTTCCTTTATGTGCAGAAGGGAGTTTAGAAACCAAGATCCAGGTCCTCAGTTGTCACTGGAATTATTTGTTTTTAGCTGGATAGTTCTTAACTAGTGGCACATATGTGGGTTATTTGTACTTTTGAAAATATACTTACCCAGACACTTGGTAAATTAATTCATTTAGATCAAGGTGAGGACCCCAGCAGCTATAATTTTTTTAAATCATTTTTTATGGGGATTCTGAATCATAGCTCTGTTGATAAATGTCTTTCTGATCACACAGTCTTTGTCAAGCTGTGGAGAATTCAATTGTTGATAGGTACATTCATTTAAATTATATTTACATTCTAGTCTTGCTTCCTTAAGATTACTCTGAGATTTTTTTCCCCCAGTACTAGAGACTGAACCCAGAGCCTTCATGCTGAGTTATACCTTCATTCCTTAAATTTTTTTTAAAGTTTGAGACAGGGTTTCACCAAGTTACAAGCATGACTCAAGTTTTTGAATCGTTTGCTTCATCACTAACTCTGAGATTCTTTTTTTTGAAAGGGAGGTACCAGGGATTTGAACTCACAACCTCATGCTTGTCAAGCAGGCATGTGTGCTGCTAAGCTAAATCCCCAGCCCCTAGCTCTGAGATTTTTAATGAGCATTAAGGATTTTCCCAGACTCCTCAATAGCAGAGTCCAAATGTCTTTTGTTGGTTTCCTCCAATAAGTACCTAACTACCTCCTTTTTATATGACATTTACCTAAGGACACCTTCATTTTTTTGCATTGGAGACCATCTTCTGAGCACCGTTATTATGTAGGGTCCCTAGTAGGCACACCCATGTGCTCAGGACATTAGCAAAAGAGGTGCTTAGCAGGATGGAAGGTGCAACAAAGAAGCATTTATTTATTTATTTGTTTAAATTTATTTTATGTTATTTATTTTTTTTTTGGTACTAGAAATTGAAAAGAAGCATGTAAACTTTGGCTGAAATTTATCCACAGTTTTATACTTGGAAAATTCAATTAGGAGCTGGGAGGACTGCAAGTTTAAGCCCAGCCTGGGCAACTTAGTGCCTTAGTGAGACATTGCCTCAGATTAAAACAAAACAAAAAAACCCAAAAAGGTAAAAGGGCTGGGGATATGATTTAGTGTGGGAGACCCTGGGTTCAGTCCCAGTATTGAGGGTTGGGGTGGGGTTCAGGAAGAAGCTATTTTAATTTCAGCATAAGTGTAAGTTTTGAGAGTTAATAGATTGGTTTTATTTTATCATTCTTTTGTTGCCTGGAAGACTTTCAGTCTTAATGCTACCTGGGGGCCTATTCTCTTCTCCCTTCTCAACAACAGATTTTTGAAAGCATAGTAATCAACTAACTTTGAAATCTTCAACTCATTTGTCCTGTAAACTGGAGATGATAACTTTCACAGGAACTCTAATTAGCAGGAGTTTTTATCTGTAAGAGAGGGGTTGGGTGTGGTGGCGTACACTCAACAGAGTGAGTTTGAGGCCAGCCTGGGGCTACATGGTGAGTTCAAGGCCATCCTGAAATGCATAGTGAGACCCTGTCTCAAAAAAAGTCGGGGAGGGAAGAGGTAGGAAGCCAGGCAGAACAGTGATTCTTAAATGTTTTGGAGTGGAAGGGATCCCATTTAATACCCAGTGAAAGCTAAAGACCTTGGAAAAATTCACAAAAACATATCACATATGTTCCTTTCCATTTTAGAGAGCCCATGGCTCCTTAGGAGCCAGGTGAAGAGACCCTAGCCCAGAGCCTAAGTGAACTGACTATTCTTCTGCCCACCAGATGGGAGCTCAGAATGTCTGAGCTCCGCAGAGCAGATGGAGTCCGAGGACATGCTGAGCGCCTTAAGCTGGAGCAGAGAAGACAGGCTGAGGCAGAACTCCAGGGCTGCAAACAATGCCTTCCCCGCACTGTCCCCGATGGTTGTCATGAAGAATGTGCTGGTCAAGCAGGTGAGGAGGACTAATACGGCCCACAGTCTGCAGGTGAAAGTTGCTGAGCTTCCTGTATATCGACTCTCCCTCTCTGCTAAAGAGATACTATATCACTAATACTAGAACCACACTAATGCATATTTTCTATCCTAGGGACAAGGTATTACCTTTCAACTACTGACACAATTTTAAAAAGAAGTATTTGGGCTGGGGTTGTTAGCTCAGTGCATGAGACCCTGGCACCCTTCACTGGCACCCTTCACTCAAAAGCATAGAGACACCATATATGTCTTCATTTTTTTAGACCATATTTTTTCAGTATTCATGATTTGTCCAAAGGGAACCTGAAGTGTTTTAGCTATATATAAAGGAAATGAGCTGAAATGTCATTACTTTTGGTGATAAACATTCTAATATATAGCAGAGTTGAGAGTAGAAACCAAAGAATCTCTTTCATTTGAATTGCACTGGGAATTTTAGACATGTAAGACATTTATTTGTTTCAGAATTAGAGGCAATTTCCATGAGTCTTATGTGACATTTGGAATATTTTCATAGTCATCAAGTCAAAACCATGTCATCAGTGACATGGTGGCAGCTCTTCAGCTTTACCAGTAGTTTACGCAGCTTGTTGCAGAGTTGAAAAATACTCTGTTCTGGACTTTGTTATATAACTCTGCATGTTGTGTGATTATTGTCTAGATATGAAAGAATATTTGAGTGAAAACCTAAACTCCAGTGTTTGAGAATTATATAAACTTGGTTAAATTAGAATAGACAAGCCCAAGAAATGGAAAAGATTGATTTAATTTAAAAACATTTAATCTTATCTTACCCCCAAGTATGTCATAATTTGTACATGGGTACATTGATGAGGTTACTTAAAGATAGCAAAAATTTGAAATCCTGCTTTAATGTTGACCTTCCTGTCATGTGATAGAGGTTAGCAGGACCTGGCTGTAGCAAGACAGGAAACCTAATGTCTTACCATAACCTGATTATTTCTGAGGAACACAGACTTTAGCAACATAGCCTGGTGAATTCTGAAAAAGAATTAGATTTTTTGCTTGGTAAATCACAGCTCAGCTGGAACCTCAGCTCTCCTTATTGAAGAGAGAATGAAGACAGGAAATGAAGCCCAAATGAGAGTGTCTCGGCCTGCCAGTGCTACCAGGTGCTTCTGGGTGACCTTCCCTCTGCTGTTTTCTCCCTGCCTTGCTCTGGCTCCCTTGCCACCCTTTCTTTTGCGGCTTGTCGATAAGCTGTCTTTGTTGCGGGGTGGGCTGGCAGCCCTGGAGATGCAGCAGCCTACACACAGGAATGTGTGGGCTCTTCTAGCAGAGCTGCATTCTTCAGAGGCCCACTGGCAGGACTGCTGGGTTTGACTGGGAGACAGGAGGCGTGGGGACAGGCTGGCCTCATGGAGGAGTAGTCTAGTTTTATTTTTTAAATATGCTAGAATCTACATGTCCTAAAATTAAAATAATACATTTTAAAAATTACTTTCATAGTGTGTAATATCGTGATTTCTGCTGCTTGATTTTAGGAATTTTTCTTTCAAAGATTTGACTCCAGTTCTGCTGCTAGACAGTATAATCTTTTTTTTTTTTTTTTTTTTTTTTTTTTGTCTTTTTCCTTTTTATCGGTACTGGAGATTGAACTCACGACTGCCTGCTTGCAAGGCAGGTGCTTATGCCGCTGAGCTAAATCCCAGCCCGACAGTATAATCTTACACATGATTTTCCATCATAGGCTTCTGTTTCTTCATCTTGAACATAAAAAATGATTCTGCGATCCTGTCCATGTCTAAAATTTTATTCCATATTCCCTCAATTTGTAAAATCTAATGACTAGAATAAATGAACAGCAGCACTAGGAAAAACAAATCAGTAAAATCATTTGAGAAAGCAACATATGAGAATTTGAAGGTAGCTTGAAATTTTTTTCCTGACTGAATTCTGTTGGGTGGCTTTCTGCTTCAAAGAGCCCAGATTTTGGGTCCTCTCTGATTAAGTAGTGGCTTCTAGGCCAGCATTGTTTGCACTTATACATCCCAGATGCATTTGACTGTGAAGAGGGCTTCAGAGTGGGTTTGCACAGGAGGGGAATTACAGTGAATCTGATGTTCCTGGCCTAGCTGGAATCCAGGAAGCTGAAGTATAAGCAGAATGGCATGTGTGGGAAGATGGTCCGTGATACGATTCCTTAGTGGCACACTAAGGAGCAAAATCTGTCAGGTGCTCTCTGCCTGGCTGCATCTGCACTCAGCACTTCGGGACTGGGTTCGAGCTGGACTGACCTTCAGACTTTAGAGACAATAGTCTGAATCAGTACCTTCATTAAAATGAAAATTGTAATTGAACACTATAATAAAGGCCATAGCTTTTATTTAGGGTGGATTTTAGGGTCATACAAGATGCATCACTCAGTAACTTGGTGACTTGAAGCAAGGTATTTCAACTCTAAGCCTTAGTTTCTACTCGTGGAGGGAAATGGTAATACCTAATGGGGCTGTTACAGAGTTAACTGAAGTAACCCATGTAGAACATTGCATACATGCCGGCCAATAGACAGCACCAACACGTGGCAGAGTGGATTGGTGGGTATTCAGTTTCACTGTCTTAAAAACAGGGACCCACAGACTCCTGATAAGGTAAACTTTCTGATCAAAAGCTGTTTTTAGTAAGAAATTTCAGGCATAATTAGAACATAAATTTGGTGTAAAAGTCACATAGTCTTAAGATTTGCATGGAAATTGTACTATCTGTAGATGTACTGCCTCTGTTGTGATCTTAATTATATCATCCCTTAGGCTGGGCATAGTAGTGAATGTCTGTAACACCAGTGTGTAGGAAACTGAGGCAGGAAGATCACAGCAAGTTCCAGGCCAGCCTGAAATATATATTGAGACCCTGTCTCAAAAAACAAACTGTATCTTTAGTTCATCTACCTATGGTTTTTTTTCTGAGTGATAAAACTTGAATAAAAATAAGATATATCCTCAAGTGTTTCCTTAAGGAAAGTTTAAAAAAAGTGTGATGTCAGATGCAGATGGATTGCCAAGCTGCTTCCTCAATCACAGTCTTGACAAGGAAGCACTTCCTGGTGCAGGAAGCACTGTGCTAGAGCCAGTGATGCACATCTGCGTGTGCACCTTGGTCCTTGGCAGAAGTGGCCCTCCTCCATCCCGAATGAGCAGCTGCTTTCTTCCGTTGTTTGCAGGGCAGCAGCTCCTCGCAGCTCCAGTCTTGGACTGTCCAACCCTCCTTTGAAGTGATCTCAGCACAGCCACAGCTCTTCGTCCTTCATCCTCCTGTACCATCTCCTGTCAGCCCATGTCACGCCACTGAAAAAAAGTCAGACTCCAGAAACTACTTGCCTATTCTGAATTCGTACACCAAAATAGCCCCACACCCAGGCAAAAGGGGCCTGTCCCTCTGCGTGGAAGAAAGAGGAGCGAGCAGAACACAGAAGAAAGTCTGCACCAAGAGACTGGGTCCCGGCTTGTCTTCCAGTGAGCCGACCAAGACTGGCACTGTACCCTCCAGACCCCCTACTCCAGCCCCACTCAGTGCCAAACTAGCCGAGGACTCTGCTCTGCAGGGTGTGCCCTCCCTGGTGGCAGGTGGAAGTCCACAGACTCTCCAGCCTGTGTCCAGCAGCCATGTGGCGAAAGCACCAAGTCTAACCTTTGCTTCCCCTGCCAGTCCTGTCTGTGCCTCGGACAGTACTTTGCATGGCTTGGAGAGCAGCTCTCCCCTTTCTCCGCTGTCAGCCAATTATAGCTCATCTCTGTGGGCTGCAGAGCACCTCTGCCGCAGCCCAGACATCTTTTCCGAGCAGCGACAGAGCAAACACAGGCGCTTCCAGAATACTTTAGTAGTCCTCCACAAATCCGGCTTGCTGGAGATCACATTGAAAACCAAGGAGTTGATTCGTCAGAACCAGGCAACTCAGGTGGAACTAGACCAGCTAAAAGAGCAAACCCAGCTGTTCATAGAGGCTGCCAAGAGCAGGGCTCCTCAGGCCTGGGCCAAGCTGCAGGCATCTCTCATGTCTGGGTCCAGCCATCCTGGCAGTGATCCAGAATTATTCTCTGACCACTCAGACATATAGCACAGAAGCATATTTTCCAGTCATTGAGTGGTCCTTTTAACTCTTTCCTTTTCCCAAAGCCTGTTTCCCAAAGCCTCCATAACGGTTTTTCCTTCTGAACTCACTTCTGAAGCCACGTGCCAACCCTTGGCTGCTGTCTCAGATTGCGGTCTGTGCACAGATTCCGTAGGTCTATTTTCCAGTGAAGACCTCTGATTCCAGTGTTCTTGAGTCCTTTTTCCTTAGTCTGCAGGTGCTCTACTCTGGATCATGGTGCAGAGCAGGAAAGAAGATGGTGTGGGGCCCTCTTGTCACCCACTCCCATCCCATTTGGTAACTGGATTAAGGGTAACGTGGATGAGCAGACAGTGACACTTGTGAAGCCAGGAGTAGATGACATGAGGGTTCTTCCATAGGTCTCTCCTTGAGTTAAATAGGAGGAATATCTGTGTTGCACAAGGCACCGTGCCAGCTGGGCAAGGTCTGACATGCTTTGGGCACAGGTCATATGTGGGTGCAAGCAGTTAATTACATAAAGCTTTGTTTTCTTAAACTTGAAAGTCAAGGAAAAGGGTAATACCACTTGACTCAGATGCTTTGATCACAAGCCAGATTTCACTTAAGTAGGCAAAATACTTCATATTTCTAAGATATGGAATGGATTCACGACCATCTGGAATTGTAGGTGATGGTTTATTATATTGATTGAGAGACCAAAAAAAAAATAAAAATAGAAAATGCTTTCATGTCTTCGTTAGCAGCTGAACGATTCTGGTAACACACTTTGTTCAAACAATGAAAATGGTTTTTGTCTGAAAAGCTCAAGGGTAGCTTCAGTGGTTCCTAAAGGTATGATATGAGTTGCCCTCCTGCCGCCACTATAGCTGGGTGTTTTCCTTTGTTTTTATAATCAATAAAATCATCCTGAGGTTATGAGAATAAGGCCACAAAATGTTGGATTTTTTTTTTTTTTTTTTTTTTTTTTTTTTTTTTTTGAGACAGGGCTTCTCTGTGTAGTTCAGACTGCTGACCTTAAACTCACTAGCCCAGGCTGGCCTCAAAACTCACAGCACTCCTCCTGCCTCAGCCTCCTGAATGCTGGGATTACAGGTGTGCACCACCATGCCCTGCTCTTACAAAAAAAATGTTGAGCTTTTACTAAACCCAGAAGTTAAAGCATCATTTTACTGGGTAGTTGTAATTCTAACATAGCTTAGAAATCTTAAGAGTTCTGATTGTACTGTGTTCACAAACATACAATTTAGATATGACTGGTTCAGAAATAACTCAGTAAAGTGCTCAGTTCCTTTAATCAACACAGAATTGTTACCTGCTGTTCGCTTTTCTGAACGAGTTTCCAAAATCAGAACAAATGTGTCTCTAAGCAGACTTAGCTCCTTGTAATATTTTTTCTCTCAGCCCATTCCCTTTACCTTCCTTCAATCTGTATGGTGCTATAGCCGCTCTACTCTGCACCATGCTAGGAAGCATCCTTTTTGGCAGAAATACGGCTGGCAGCAAAGTTACTAGTGACAGGTGCATGTAGAACAGCCTGGGCACTAGTCATGAGTCGTACTGAGTGTCAATCTGAAAACGCTTGCTGAGAACCAAATGTATTTCATTCGGAAAACCCTCAGAAGAGCAGTAAGCCTCTTGGACTCTTCTTCCTAGGTCACTAAAAGATGATGAAAACCATTATTCTCACTGCTGAGTGGCAGGGAGAGGGGGACCCTCTGGCTTCTTTCTGATCTTGTACTGAAGCTGGGAGTCTCTAGATTATTAGCATGGGTATTCTTTCCCTGGTGAAGCTGGAAGTCAAGGAACCTCAGTAGAGAAGCTAGATTTTAAAAGGAGAGACCCCAAGGTCAGAAGCCTGATCAGCAAATGGAGGAGCTTCAGTGTTGACCAGGAAGATCACTGGTTGCACAAGTCTGTAAGTAGCAATGGGCTTAGGAATGCATGATGTAATTTGGTATGGAGTGCTGGGGCAGGTCTACTGTTTTATGAAGGTAGAAGCTAATTTTAGCTCAAACTGTTAGAACTTTTGGCAGATTTTATTGGCAATATTGAAACATCTAGAATAAGCTGGTTGAATTAGTTATGGGAATGGAGTCTAATGACATTTGTAATTTATTATACTCATTGCTTTTTATTGATTATAGTATTGTCTTTTTTTTTTTTTCTCTACTAAGATTCTTTAGCAGAAAAGTAACTCTTGTGCATATTCTGAAGTGGTTTTCCAGCTATAAGTTCTCTAGGCTAGAAACTAACCAAATGTGAATTCTTCTGAGAAGGTATGAAGTTACGTAGAAAATGACTGTGAAATGTCAGAGAAAAATAAAAGTCACTTACTTGAAAGCTATTTGGCCTATTTGCTTGTTAACTGTTAAAAAGTACCACGTGATTATAGAGTAAATATTTGAATTGACGTAACTTTCAAACATAGATACTTGTGCTATTTGGAAATACTGGGATTGGATACTGAGTATGTGGAAATTCATTGTTCAGACTTTCTTGTGTGAACTTAAAAAGAATATCGGGTCAAGCTAGCTAAGTGACACGGCACCTGCTGGCGTGCATGAAGCTGTTTGATTCCCAGTACCAAATATATAGTAGTTCATCTTTTCCCAGCACCGTGGAGGCTGGGAGGAATGAGGGACTACAGCCGAGATTTCTTTCTTCTAACCTATTTCACAAGTGGAATATTTAAATGGTAAAACTACTACAGTTGTATAGCAAGATGAACAGTAGCCACATTGAGTGCTGTTCTTCCTACAAATGGTCCTTAGAAGTGTGTCTCAGCGCCTCCCTTTGTGCTTCCTAAAGCTGCCCCCACAAGGTTCACCTGGAGACTCTTAACAGGGAGATGTGGAGCCCTTCCTGCTTCCCAGGCCACTCACAATCCCCTTCCTGGTTTTTTTTTGTTTTTAATTTTTTTTTTTTTTTTTATCGGTACCAGGGATGGAACTCACAACTGTGTGCTTGCAAGGCAGGCGCTTATGCCACTGAGCTAAATCCAAAGGCCCCCTTCCTGGGGTTTTTAAGATGCTGGGAATATAGTTATTCTCCTAAGAAGGTTTATAGTATTGCCATGGTCTAAGTCTCATAGTATTATTTTTGTCCTATGGAACTAAGTGACTTTCAAATTTATGGCTGTTAAGGAAACTAAAATGAAAGAATAATGGGGTAAAGATGGCTAGGAAGGCCCCTCCCAATGGGAGAACCATTCTTCCTAAGAAGTGAGTCCCGAGAAGTGAAGAACCCCAAAAGCAGATCCGGTGAGGCTCGGGAGAGCCCAGTTACTCAAGTTCATAGCTCTCAGTGTTTCCTGGATGAGGAAGTACCTGCCTGCCTAGGTCTGCCTTTTGTAAACAGGACTGTCTAAGCCACATTGCTGATGCCATCACCACAGGCCGTAGTCTGATGCAGGTGTCTACAGGCCTGCATTTACATGTCGTGTTTATTACTTATTAACTGGTGGCTTGGGCCAGGCCAGCCTCTCCAGATGTCACTGCTCTCAGCTGAATAATAACTGATTATCTCTCAGGTTCTTGCCAGCACTAACTTTAACATCTATTGCTATTTACCGTTAAGCCATAAACTATGTTCATTTAATTTAGTTTATTTATTTATACTGGGAATTGAACGCAGGACCTTGAATTGTCAGGCAGGCAAGGCTTTGCCACTGAGCTGTATCCCTGACAGTACATTAACTTTAAAAAGAAAAAATTGGGATGTTTAGAAAAGGTTTCCTGTGCTGCTCCAGTAAGATGGTTTTACATTACAGTGTTCTTTCTGTGGGAGTTTTAGCTTGTAATAGGTATCGATGGGACAAGCATTTTCTGGTCTGCATTGGTTTTGCCTTTCTTATAAACACCTACTTACAGTCAACATGGATTCATTAATTCCCAAGTTTAAAAAAAAAAAACTGCTTTCAAACAATTTTCAAAGAATGTTTATTAGCCAAAAGGAGAATAATTTGTGATTGAGTCACATCTTGTCCTTTGCTGGTCAGTCATCTGCAAACAGTCCTTTCCTTTTATCTGAGATAAAGGGGACTGACTGTTTTATCTTTTGTAGAGTGTGCAATTAGCTTTTTATTTCCCCTCAGACTTCTCTCCTGCAGGCAGAAGTGCAGTTTCTTCCTGTGCCGTCAGGTCGATAGATAACACTGCTTCTGCTGTCCATAGAGACCACACTGAAGTGTCTCTTGTGGCCCCAATGCTTGGGTGTCACCTTCCACCTACATGGGAAGGCACATTAGAGATGAGAAAGGGCCACCTGCCTGATGAAGCATAATCAGAATTGCTATACGGCCTGGCTCTTGCAGTCCTTATCTCTGTTACCTCAGTTTCCCTTACTAAGAGGAGAGAGAATCTTTGCTGTACACTTGACATCCTGAGCTCAGTGTGCAGTGCAGGAGAATGATGTCCCAAAGAAGTTTCAAAATTGCTCTGCAGAGCAAAGCAATCTCCAGCACACAAACCCTGGAATGAAATTCAGGGGAGACCATGCAGCCTCTGAAAGGCTGTCATTTTCTCGGGATAATTAAGACTGTCTTTCGCCAACATTTCGTACAGTTAACAGGAAGAGAGCAAATGCCAACCCGCAGTGGTTTCACTTTGCCTGACTTTCTGGAAGAAGATATTGGTGGCTCTATGTATGACTGCTTTGGTTTTTTCCTCTCCCTCCTCCATTCTTACAAAACGTGGCCTCCCTCTATGAAGGACGGTTATGCAAGACATTAGAGAATTGCTTGAAAGAACAGTCTGCATGACTCCTGCCTCAAATTACAGCAGCTGGAGGAGATGAGCAAGAAAGGGAGCAAAGCCTGTGGAGTACGAAGTGAACAGAGCGAGTGGGTGGAAGCTGTTAGGAAATGAAGGGGAATAAAAACCGAAAGTAGGATCCCAAGGCAGCCCACGTGAGAGCCCCGTCAGTGAATGACTGGTGTTCCCAGCAGGCTCTGCAGAGTGGCCTGAAAGCCTGTGAGTACAAATAGCTGCCTTTCATTTTCATAGAGATTCACTTTGTCTCAGAAACTGCACTAGCCCTGGAAGGATGCTCCTTCATTCTGGTGAATGGCCCAAGACAGGAAAGCTAGAGGCCTCCTCAGAGATCAGCCTGCACACTTAGCCTGCTGAGGGCTTGGCCTGGGACCTGCCCCTCTTCTTTTGGGGCTGACAGTTAAAAAAAAAAAAAAAAAGACAAATCAGGATTCACTACTTCTAGATGACAAACCATACTGTCTCGTCAGAGAGCTGGATTGAAATCACCTGCACTTACCTCTCCTACAAAGTAGAAACTGCACTGGGAGAGGCAGGGAGAGTTTCTCTTACCTCTGAAGGTCCCCTGGAGTGAACTGATAATAGATCAGTCAGGAGAAAGGGCATCTAATTTATTAACATGTATAAGGGGAAAATCACAGGAGTGTGATTCTTACTAACCCCATAAGACTCAGAGGGTCGCATGCCCTTCCTTGTAGGAGACTGGGAAATGGGAAGATAGAGGCAAGCTCAAGTAGTAATAAGTGCTTTTTAAAAAATGAATGAGTTGGGCTGGGGATTTAGCTCAGCGGCATAAGCGCCTGCCTTGCAAGCAGGCAGTTGTGAGTTCGATCCCTGGTACCGATAAAAACGAAAAAGACATAAAAAAAAAGAATGAGTGGACACTAAGAGAAAGTCATTCAAAAATGATTTTCTTTGGAAGGAGAGTAGCTTATGGCAAAGTCTGTTAAGGTGTGGTGACGTTCCTTAGTTTCCCTTTTTACCATCTGAGGCCAATTAGTGAACTCTCAGAGAAAAGAGAGACCAAGCCCAGGTCTGGGCTTTAGATGGATTAGGGGATATCAGAGTAAAACCTCTCCAGTGTCTGCTAGTCTCCAAGGGTCTTAACTTAGAATAATCAGCATACCAGGGCACCATACTTGGGGTGAAATTCCCTTGCTTCCTTCATCCCAGAGTCAGGGGAAGAAAAGAAGCTGGAAATGGTATACACAGATAAAAAAAAGTCATCTTCAACAGGTCCTGCATCATCTTTAACACATGCAGGAAAACCTGGCTTGGGTTCCTGCTCAGCATCCCCAGTGAATGTTTAATTTTGCTTCCCTCTGTTCTCCAGAAGCCTTTTGGGCGGCCTCCTCACTACACAGCCCAGAAAGTGCGAATGAATGTTCACTGAGGCACGACACAGAGGAAGGGCTGGGTCTGCCACACCCAACCGCCCAGAATGCCCACAACCCAACACAGTAGCAGATGTGGCTGAGGAAGCATGTTTTCAGTAATGGTCCCTTGCACTCCAGCAGCCTGAGAGGGGCTGGATAACTTTTTTTTTTTTGGCTTTTTGGTTTTTATCGGTACCAGGGATCGAACTCACGACTGCCTGCTTGCAAGGCAGGCACTTATGCCACTGAGCTAAATCCCCAGCCCCTGGGGCTGGTAACTTACAAGGATATTCAAGCCGGTGCTTGTCTAGTTAAGGTGTATTTAGAAGTATAGTATTGTGCCTTCCACTCTGTGATTATTTTATTCTTGAAGCATTTTACAAGCATTAGTTGTACTGTGAAGCCCCTAGGTAGTAAATTACTAACTGCTGATTGTACTAGGCAGGTTAGATCACTGATTTCCCTTTTGCTCAGCCTCTGCAAGGACTGGCCTCCTGGTCCCACCATAGGAAGATTAGGAAATATGGGTGAGCACACATTGGATGGTAATTGTGTCTGCCACACCGATTTTTTTCTTAATTCAAGGGAATAAAGGATTCTAGGATCCCTCAGTTCAAAGGTGAGCAGGCACCAAACAGCCCTGATTAAATCCCACTTTGAGAACCTTTAAATATCTTGGTCCTCATGTCCTCATGTTCAGATATGGTCCTCATTACTCATTGTTCCTTCCTCCTCATCTTCTTCCTAAATATTTGTAATCTCAAAGCCTAATCGTTTCTACTTTTGAAACTTCTAATGGTTCCTGAAGCTTAGCTAACTAAAGCATTGTCATTGCCACATCAGGGTGACAAGTATATTGTTAACATGATTTTGGGGCCAGGCACTATAGAGTATTGCATGGTCACTGTCAACACACAAGCTCTCTCCTTGTCTCATGAGGAATACCAGTGGCTATCAGTCATCTGTCATTTTGATGGTTCTCATTAGATCTTGTACCCCACAAGTTAGGGTGATGACTCCTCTTAGCTCAGTGGTCAGAGCTTTGCACCCTCTGATTCAAGAGTCTTTATTGTCAGAGTATTGAGAACAGAAGTGTAGCAATAGGCACAGCACATCAGCTGTCCACCCAGGCACAGTAGGTGTTCTCAGAAGTGTATTGTCCTGCCCAGAAGCTTACCTCCAGACTTCCGAGCTCAGCCACAACAGAGCTACCTGCTTTCCCTGGGCTTTCTCCAATGAGTGCCAGCAGAGTCATTCAGAGGATCCTGCCCCTCTTGCTTCACCCTAGTCCCAGCCCTGGCAGCCCCTATAGGACATACAGAGAGATACCTGGGGTCTCCAGCCTTGGACTCCTGGCATCTGAACCAAGAGCCATGACCCACAGGAAAAGTAATAATTCAAGGCTGTGCCTGGTGCCTAAGGCAAGTTCCAGGCCAGAGCTGCAGGAGCTATCCAAGTCTTAGAGAGGAATGCAAGCAGCCTTGGCATATGGCAGAGCAAATGGACAGGCAGGGGAATAGTGTTTCAGCCAAAGGAAAGAGCATGAGTAGCGTGAGTGTGACGGTGAGATGGAGCTATCATGGCTTCAGGTTTTGAGCTGGTTTCTGTGTGAGCCTAGCAAGTTACCTAAGCTCTCTGGGCCTTGCTTCTGCATTTGTTGGGTTACTCCCTGTCAACACTACAAGGCTACTCCTTGAAGTGTCGATTAGTGCCCCTGTACAGTGAGTGCTCGGTGAAGAGTGATCATAAAATTATTACTGCAGGTAAAAGTGCCGTTGGAGCAATGAGCTAACAGGCCTCCACCCAAAGCCGGCCTTCCACTTTGTACTTACAGGCAGTGACCAGCAATTAGCCAGGTCCCTGCCTGCCTTGGCATCCAGCTGCACCTAGAACAGAGCCCCTCCTGCATGCACGCCCAGCAGAACACCTGTCAAGCTTGCTCTCCCTGCCTGTCCCAGGCCTCACCCCTCTTTAGAGGAATACAGGAAGCAGGAAGCTATGGAGAAGTCAGGAGTATTGGTTGTCCACCTTGTCCAAGCCAGGATTCTTAATCTCACAGCTGGCCCAGCCTCCTGGCTGGTGACTCAGCCTTGTCTCCCACACAGTCTGCCCTCTACACCTATACCTGGCGAGTCTGCAAGTGTACAGAGTGGGAACCAAGACAGCAGCTCCCCAGCCCTGAGAGTGGGACAGGACCTTGGGCGGGCGTGGGAGGGGCTTAGAGACTAGCTAGCATAGTGCCCCTAGTTAGCACCATGACCAGTGAGAAAGGCAGTCACAGGTTCTGCAGTGTTTCAACCAGATTTTATAATTCCAGCACTGGGAAGTTTGAGAAACATGGGCACCAGCTTTGACTAAAAGCATTCCGTGGTCCAGTGCAAACACATGTTTTACAACGCACTGTCTCATTTAGTCCTTACACCCCTCAGCAAAGACCCTATTGCCACTCATTCTGCAGGTTCTTATGGGGACAGCAAGAGGCTCTGTGCTAGGGACAGAGGATAAAAACAGGTGCTCACCCATTGGGAAAGAGCGAGAGGCCAAGGTCACGTGACCTCAGCATCCTCACTTAGCAGCTCTGTGCTCCTGGGCGACTTCCTCAGCCTCTCTGAGCTCACTTCCTCTGCAAGCAGGACAGTGACTGAGAGTCACACCGCGCAGGGCTGGATTCAGGGAGCTCACCAGACCTAGGCTAGTTGGAGCTCCAGAACAGTTGCTTCCGTTACAAATTACAAAGCCCCCAGGCAGCAGGAGAAAAGGAGGTAGAAAGAAGTGGGCGGCGAGGAGAAGCAAGGTGGGGAGCGTTGAGGACTCCTGCTGCGAGCTTGCTCTCCCAATGGAAAGGCACAAGGGCCGAGATGGGGTCAGGCTGTCCAGACGCCTGCTCCTTGGAGCAGGCTGTTCTCATGCTACTGAAGTTAGGTCTCACATCGGACTGCTGTTGGCAGCGCGAGTCTGGCTCGCGGATGTCACGCCCACCCCCTGCCTGAGCCCATTGTCAGCCAGTCCCGAGACTGGGTCAGCTCGCCCCGTCTCCCTCGAGCCTCACTCCAGGCCTTGGAGCGCCGGGCGACAGCGCCGCCTCCTGGCCGTCCTGAAGCACTGCTGCGCGGAGCAAGGGTCCGGCGCCCCCTAGTCCCGCGGCTCTGGGCGCCAGTGATGAAAATGCAGTCCTGTAGCGAACAGTTTGGAGGAGTGTGGATCCGGGGTTCTTGGTCCTAGGAGCGAACCATTGTTTTTTGTAATTTAATTTTCTCTCCTGAAAGCGTTGCTGATTAAATCCCTTCTCCGTGGGCCGTTGCATCCTGCCCCTGCTGTTTTGGGAATTAATGACCCCGCAAGGACGAGGCATTTCTGGACCTCAGCTGCCAGCGCACCCGGCTTCCTAGCTCAGGCTGCCTCTTCTCTTGGCACCTGAACCATAAGCGTGAAACTTAACAGCTTAGAACAAGCTCAAGATCGCCCTCTCCCTGCAGCTCCCATCCATCAGAGCCAAATTGGTGTCATTTCCTTTCTCCTGCCTTTCCACTCTGAAGCCACCCTTTCAGCCACAGTCCTGCTGGCTCCCTGCTGTCCGATACACAGGGCGGCAGTGTGTGAGCTGGATAAGGCAATGCGGGTCACAAAGCACACCCAAGGCACAGTCAGGATTAGAACTCAGCTCTCCCGAAGTAGAACCAGCCTGCCCAACTGAGGGATATCCTAACGCCTCGGAACCACTGCGCATTCCTGAGTCACCATGCAACAATCTTTCCAAGGTGCCACTTACTGGCTGGGGACGTGTGAGCGCCCCTGCTCAGTTCAGCCCACAGCGGGCCTGGCTCCTACCGCTCTATGCTCCCTCTTTTCCTCCTGTCCACACAACAGAAAGTCACCAGGTGACGCACTCCACCCTCCCGCAGGGCCTCCTTTCCCACAGTGCACATGCCTGAGGTGCCACCATCCCCTGCCCCCTGACATCATCCTCTCCCACCTGTTGGCCCTTCCAATCAGCCGCCAGGCAGGAGCAGAGGGCCCCTCATCTCAAGGTGTTTAGCAGCAAGCTCTTTCCCGCTTTTTCTGCTGGAGTTCCAGGTCAGCACCTGGCTTGCTCCTGCATATCTCCACACCACTGTGGTCTTGGAAGGAAACACTGGCATACGGACCCATGGGAGGCCGCACTTTCCCAGTGTCATAAATAAGCTGGTGCAGATGTGCCTCCCCTCCGGCCCCTCCATGTTGGTCTCTCCAGAGTGGATGTAGAGACCCCTAGCACTGCCTGGTCTCTTCCTGCAGTGCCCTGATGCTGCCTGGGCAGATGCAGTCCAGAAAAAGCCAGGTGTTCATCCCTGAGCCATGGGGAAGGGTCCCCAGGATGGGCTGTTTTTACCTCTACATTCTGCCCAGGGCAATGTGTCCCCAGCCCCCAGTTTGGGTAGTAAATAACACAGCCGCCTTTACCTAGAGGCTTCTGCAACTGTCAGCTCTGTGTGCAAATGCTGAGTCTAACTCTGTCCTTGGTGCCCGCACTACCTGATACATAGTAGGTGTTCAGTGCATGGGTTGGATAAATGAGTCAATCAATCACTCAATCAAAACATGACTGCATGTTACATTTCAGTAGGGACTTTATTGAATGTCTACAATAGACCGAAACACAGAGACAGTCTAATGTCCGCACTGAAAGGACAGACTCTGGGGCAGGCAGCCTGAGTGTGAAGCCCAGCTGTTTCATTTACTACCTATAAGGCTCTGGGCAAATTATAGAACCTCTCTGCACCTGTGGTGTCGTGTTTTGTTTTGAGTCAGGGTTTCACTGTGCAGTCTAGGATGGCCATGAACCCACTATGTAGCTCAAGCTGGCCATGAATTTGCAGCAATCCTCCTGCCTCAGCCTCCCAAGCACTGGTATTACAGGTGTGTGCCACCACACCCAGTCCTCTGCCTCTTTTTTTAGTTGGAAATTAGGGGTGATGATACAGTGCACCTTACTAGGTGGTTATGAGGAAAGAATTAGTACAAATAAGTGTGTGTGACAAGGGCCTGGAATGTTGTGAGTGCTGAGCAACTGTCAGTCACTATAGCCAGTAGTACAGTTGTGTCTGTGCCCTGCTGCCATGCTAGGTACTGAGGAATAAAGGATCCCACCATGCATTCCTGCCCCCTAAAAGGTATGGTACAATTGGGGTCCAAACCCACAAGAGGAAAGGAGTTAGGATGATGGGGAGCTCCTGGCGTAGGAGGATTTGGGGTGGAAGATTCCCCAGGGGGAGTTGGGTCTCCTGAAGAAAGGCTCTCTGGAGAGACATGACTTAGAGGGGTCTGGAGGGACCCTCCTCAGCTATGGGAGGAGGTGAGCAGATGGGGCCACTAGGTATGGACAGGACACTCACTGCGCGCAGGGAGCCACCAAGGACCAGTTGAGAGGATGCTGAGCACGCCCTCCATGGCAGGGTTCTGGCCTTTCCCCTGCTCCCATCTTGGAGGGAAGGCCTCCTCCAGCACTGCTCGCTGAAGTTCTGTAGAAGGCAAGAGGCTGGCAGCACCCACAGGGCTCTCTACAAATTCACCGAGACACAGATCCGTGATGCTTTGGGCTGATTTTCTCAGGAACAGTCTCCAACCCAGAGGACCCTGAGAGTCACTTAGAAATCAGTTCACATTTGACCCACCCAAATGGGACTGAATGGGACAATGAGTGGAGCTGAGCTAGAAGTAATCAGAAGGCCAGAGGTGGTGACACAGTCATTTAATCTTGGCTGCTCGGGAGACTGAGGCAGGAGGATGGGTACTTCAAGACCAATGTGGGCAATTTAGCAAGACCATGTCTCAAAATGAATGAATGAATCAGTCAATCAATTAAGGCATGGGATATAGCGTCATAGCAGAACACTTGCTTAGCAAGCATGAAACTCCAGGTTCAATCCCTCATACTAAAAAAAGAAAAGAGAAGAAGTGAGGAGAAGGAGGAGGCAGGACCCTTGAGTGTGACCTGAGAACACAATCTCCTGCCATGGGTGCAGGATGTCTCCTCACACCCTCACTCCCAAATGCAGACTTGCAAGCCCCGGGAATCATGGGCACCACTGCCTCTGCACATCCCTTCCTCCTCTCCTCCCTCCTGCAGCCCTGCCTGTCTGCCTGGCCTGCTCCTATTCATCCTGCCTGACCCAGATGTGGCCCCCTCTGGGAAGTCTTCCAGTCCACCCATGGCGGGGAGAGGGCTCCTCTAGGCTTCTGTCACGCCCTGGCCTCCCATCAGCACACTCATTCCATGGAATCACAACTATCCCCAGTTTGTCCTCTTCCCTGCGAGCTCTCGGAGGCTCTTGGCATTATGCCTGGTGTGGTGTCAGCATCATGGATGTTTGAGGAATGAGTGGACAGAGGCAGAAGCAGAGCCGCAGCAGCAGCTGTTGATTCACCCCCAGGTACCTTCTACCCCCACCAGGAGGCTCACCCTGGTTGGTGGGAAGGTGGTAGGCTCTGCCTCCCCACTGAGGCACTCAGATAAAGCAAGAGTGTCCTCTCTGACCAGCTCTCCTTTTCTCCCTGGATGGTGGTCATTCCTCAGGCATTCCTGTGAGTGTCTCCAGGGGCAGGAAGGAGGGAGTGGGGGTGGAGGACTCTCATGAGTAACAAGGCCAATTGGAGTGCACAGAATATGAAACAGAGCCAGGGTATTTGGGGCTCAAATGCCTGAGCATTGACAAGAGTAATCATGATTATAGGAAAGGAGAGTGGCCCCAAGACCTAAGGACTGACTTGTAGAAGGGACATGGATTTAAGGCTCCTTAAAGTTCCTGTCTTTCCAAAGCCACTTGGGTTTCTGAAGCCTCTTGTAGGCCGTTCATACTTTGCCTAATTTAATACCAGGACTTGGCCAAAGAGTAACCCATTTCTAGTTGAGGACATCGAGGCACTTGGAGTAGAGGCAAGAGGACACATGACTTCTGCTTCCACAGGCAGGTGACTCTACTTGCTTCGGGGATCAGAGAGCTGTGCTGCCAAATGTGGCCTGCAGATGTCTCCTGCGCCCTTTCCTCCACTGACAGAGTGATCAGTGAGGAATGACACCACTGACTGTTAACTGAGGGGCCAGCTGACAGAGACAAATGCTTTGGGTGTCTCTGAACGCCAGCTTCATGATCTTCCTCCTACCCCGTGGTCCTGACAGCCTGTCCTTTGAGGTCACCCTAATGACCTCTCCCCAGTGAGAGCTTCTTGGGGACAGAGGTAGCTTGTCCTTTCTTTCTCCACAATGTGTAGTGCACAGTGCTGTGCCCACAGGAGATGATGATGTGAAGCCAACAAAGCCACCTCTGTGCATTCATTTAGTTAGTAGTTATCAAGTGCCTATTACGTGTGTAGTCTCTGCTAGGTCAGAATATAATGGTGTAAAAAGATGGCTGTGGAGTGGACAGCCCATGCTCCAGACCATGACAAGGCTTGGCCACAGTTCCCTTTGTCTAGCTCTTCAGCACATGTGGGGCTTCCTTGCTGTCACCTCTTGATGTATGTTTGGGGATTGTGGACCATCATACCACTGACCTGGTTGGAGTTTCCTTGACAGCTCAAGCAGAACCAGCACTATCCTGCTGAATCCAGCCAGTCCTGCACATCTTTGGGCTACATTATCATCCATGTCCACCACTCAGGACCACTCCCTGCAGGACTCCAAGCCTCCCTGGCTGCTGCCAGGGCTGGTAACTCAAATCTTCCCAATGTCATAGGGGCTGAAAGGCCAGGAGGCCCTGGCTGAACTCCAGGGACAGTCAGCCCTAGCTGTGAGGAAAGAACAGATGGACTCTCTCCTTTCTTGCCTTCCCCACCTGCCCTCTGACACGGGAAGGTGAGTTGGGGAGGAGCGAGGGGAAAGTTCCCATCCCTGGTCTTCACAGGTCCACAGACCTCAGCATTCTGGACCAGGACAGTTATTCACATACTTACCACTTCCCGCCCCAGCTCTGCCAATCACAGTGGACACTGGGGCAGGGCTGAAGCCTCGCCCTGGATCTCACTGCTGGACTGTGGAGGGGTCCCCAAGGAGGAATCTGGGCCAAGGAAGAGTCCCTTAGGGAATCTGGGCCATGGTTATTTACCAACTTGGACAGAAGTATTTTTAATACTTATCTGAAATCTCTGAAGAGAGGTGTCTGATGGACACAATGCGTGTTCTGGTCCCACCAGCCTTGCTACCAACCATCATGCCCATATAATTATCAAATCCAATTAAAACCACACATTTTATTGATTTTTTTCATCAACAGTACATACAGGGCCATGTGCACAAATGGTACCCAAGTCTCACAGCTGGGAACCTCCTCTGCAGTCACCCCTAGGGACTAGTATCCTCCCCTGCCCCACCATGTCAGACCTCATGGTGCAGTCTCTGGACATGGCAGAACTGGCCTCCAAGCTCTTCCACTGAGCAAGCGTGGGGTCCCCATCAGCCCTCCCTGCCACATCCTTCCTCTCCAAGTGAGGAACCACCAAGAAGGCAGAATGATCATTTGTCGAAGGATAGGATTCAGTGCACACAGGGGCCAGTGGAAAGATGCTCCTGATGGCAGGGATCTCATTGTCCTGTTCACCACTGTATTTCTAGTGCCTGAAACTTAGCACATAGTTGGTACTTGATAAATATATGTAGAATGAACAAATGGATGACTGAAAGAGTGGACATGGGAAGGAGGGGGAAGTGTGAGCAGTTAAACCATCACAGCATCGGCCCTCTGGAGGGAATTGAAGACAGGACCTGGGTGAAGTCCACCTGATCTCTACCCAAGAATTGATGGTGTTGTGCGGTTGGAGTCACTGTGCCCATCCACTGGACGATTCAGGGTGAAGGCTGCAGCCCAGCTGCTTGTATGGAAGTCAGATTGGCCTCCGACCCAGTCGGGAGGGGCACTTGCATTGTCCCACCCCCTCACAGGCTGCTTCTCTGGGTCCCAGTACACATAGCAGTGCATCCATCCAGAGCCAGCCAGGGAAGCAGGGACGGTCTGGCAAGTGCTCTCTTGTGTTCTGGTCATTCCCGCCTCTAGCCTTCACTCCCCCACCTCCTGTCTTTGAGTTGAGCACGATCTGGCTTTTCCCTCCCCACGTCTTCCCCCACCCAATCCCAACACTCTTCTGTCTCCCTGTCCCCAATCCCAGCCCTTTCAACTACTTTTTTTTTTTTTTTTTTTTTTTTTTTGGTACTGGGGATTGAACTCACAACCTAGTGCTTACCAGGCAGGCACTTATGCTGCTGAGTTAAATCCCCCCTTTCAACTACTATTGACATCTAGGTAGTCCTCTCCTTAGTAACTGGGGTTGGGCTCAAACATTTGCATCACAATTTTCACACCCCTCCCATGGCCACCCTACTCTCCATGAACACAAATAACCCACAGTCATCTCTGCAGATCTGCCCCCAGGCCCAGCAGCATAAGAGGACACCACAGTCTTAGAGTGGGAAGGAATCTCCACACTTCTGGAACAACCTTGTACAAAATCCCTTGCACAGCATGCCTGGCAAACAAGTGCCAAGATCCTGTGAAATATTTCCAGTGGTGGAGCACTCATTACCTCCCAGGTAGCCACTGAAGCACTGAACAGCTTTAGCTTCTAGAATGCCAAGGCAGGCTCGCTCTCTCTCTCCCTCCCTCCCTCTCTCTGTCTCTCTCTGTCTCTCTCTCTCTCTCTCTCTCTCTCTCTCTCTCTCTCTCTCGCACACACACACACACACAGTCTTCTGTACAGTTGCCCAGCATTACAGTCACACGCCTCCCTCACTTTTGGGTGGCTCCCCTTTCCCTCTCTTTTCATTCTTTCCTTCCCAACATCTGGCAAAAATCCAGAGGCTGGAAACCAAAGAGAAAAGTTGGAAGAGAGCCAGGGAAAGGAGGTGTCCAGCCAGGGCCAGTGAAGCCTGGCTGGACAGGGAATAGCATCTGGAAATGCCAGCCACTGGCTGCCATGTCCAGAGAAAGGACCTTGAACCTGGTGGGTGGGCAGCAAGCTCCTGGGCTCTTTTCCCCCTCAGTACCCACAGTCCCTCAGAGGGACAAGAACCTTCCGTGGCAGAGGGACTTGGCTGCCTCTCACACGTGGTGATGTTAAGCATTTGCCAGCCTCCAGGTGCTGGGGAGCCTCAGCAGCAGGGAGAATCCACTGCTCACTCTCCACATGAGGGGAAGTGTGCCAGCACACAGCAGGGACTACACAAGAGGTGGCAGGAAGTGGGAGGGCCGCGAAGAGGGGAAGAAGGCTTCCCAGGGAGAAGAGACAAGAGCAGAAGCCACCCAACTGGCTGCTGAGACTAGCCAGGCCCGGGTGGCCAACTGTCCTCCCCATCTTACATGAAGTTCTTCCATGCGGGGTGGAAGACCAGGGCTGGGTGTGTGACTCTCCTGGCCCCAGGCTGTAGTGGGTCAGGGGTGGTAACCAGAGTGTTATGGCCTTATGTTCAGGAGAAACTGAGACTCAGAGAGGGAAATGACTCAGCACCTGCCTACTACTTGTCCTGCGGCTTAGAGCCCTCACTTCCGACATTGAACATGGGGACCAACAGGCCCAGCAGCCACCTCTTCCCGAAGACCTCCTGTAAGTTCTTGCGCCAGGGCTGGGCCCTCACTGCCACCCCCTTTCGAACCTGGTGGCGTGTCTGGCCCCGGAGGATCAGCAGCAGCTGGTGGCAGCAGAAGCCGGCGCAGGCCAGGCCCACGGCAAACCAGAGGTAGAGCATGAGGATGACGAACATGTCAGAACCGAGGACAGCTCCTGCGGGGGGAGGGAAACACCAGAACCGCTTTACACCCAGGCCACGTACAGAAATGCCACCGGGCTGGCGCTTTCCGCTGGGAGGGAGGGAGAGTCATGAGGCTGAAGCCACATTCTGTAGCAGTTTCAGGCTGCAGCGAGGGAGAGGAAGGATGAAATAGTTACCCTAAGTTTTCCTTAGTGCTGATGGCTCCTGAGGCGAGAGGGCAGCACTGGGGGGTGGGGAGGGGGGTGGGGTGGGGGGAGGAGGCTTGATGAGCTCAGCAAGCAAGGAGAGCCTGCAGCCTCCCTGCTCCAGGCTAGACGCTGTCCATTTCCATGGGGGCAGAACTCCCTCTCTGCCTCTCTCTCGGCTGGAAGAGAGAGCCGGGGGTTTACTGGGGAGGAGCAAGAGGTGATTTGAGGGCCCTAAAGAGGCACTGTTGGACTGGAGCACTTCTCCCCATGGGGCTGTGAGCACTGT
This sequence comes from Cavia porcellus, assembly GCF_034190915.1. Lineage (NCBI taxonomy): Eukaryota > Metazoa > Chordata > Mammalia > Rodentia > Caviidae > Cavia > Cavia porcellus. Next base: position 25,308,124 of record NW_026947514.1, on the reverse strand, counting down.
CTGGGGACGACTCTGGAAAGTGACAGCATGATGGAGAACAGGACTTAGTCATCAGGAAGAGCAAGTCTTGAGTTCAGTCAGCCTCAAGGGCGGCTGAGCACACCAACTTAGAAAAACCCAGGCATTAACGTTACCGTTACCAAGTCACATGCAGCACCAGACACTCACCAGGGCTGGAAGAGGCCCCTGAGGTCATCGGGTCAGCCCTGAGAGCGGCACCACACCTCCCACTAAGTTTATCTAAACTGAACATTTCTTGCTATTGATTTTAGTAAGCAATCCCACACACTTCCTCAGAGTTTGGGAGGAGAGTCTGTCCAAACTAGGTTAGAATCTCCTGGCTGTCAGGACTTGCAAAAGGTTTTTAACCACCCCAAGTTAGAGTCTGATCATCTGCAAAATGGGTATCATAATGACAGTTCCATAGGTGTGCAGGACACAAGGCAAAGATCTAAGACGTAGTCAGCTTTCTGGTTCATACTTGGTGCAGCTTTCCTGATGAAAGTCATTCTAGGGACTGGGGATTTAGCTCAGCGGCATAAGCGCCTGCCTTGCAAGCAGGCAGTCATGAGTTCGATCCCTGGTACCGATAAAAATGAAAAAGACAAAAAAAAGAAAAAAAAAGAAAAAAAAAGAAAGTCATTCCAGAGGAGGGCAATACACCCAAAAAGTGTTCACATTTGACTCCTAAGGCCATCAGGATTTCTCTTCTTTTCCAGAGCTTGGCCTCCTGGCTGGCTGCAGCTTTGGCAGCTGTAGCAAAGACACCTGCTTTGGCTTGCCCCTGCCAGGGCAGTGGACCCAGGAGAGAACTCAAAAGCCCTAGCTCTTTGTTCCCTGTACGGCAACCCAAATACCAGCTTCTCCAGTGAGGGTAGCTGCTCCAGGGATACCACCTTACAACCTGTTCTCCCCTGAAAATTCAACCATCTTCCTCTCTTCTCTGACCAACCTTTTCCCCAGCCCATCTCTTCTCAGGTCTCCTCAGATTCCAATTTTCAGGCCCCTAAAATGCTTTTAACACCAGTCTGGTCTGCTGGAGAGTGGTGGGCTCAGCAGCAGGGCAGGATGGGATTTGATTCAGGTTTGCTATTAGCAGTCTCCTCTTCCCTCATCCCGGGGAGCTTTGATAGCAGGGTTTTCTTTGCAGAGTTGCAAACAACCAGGTCCAGTTGCCCAGGAGATAGAAAGCTCGCTTCAGCTGGCATTTACAGCAGCCTCTCTACTGACAGAGATAGCAGTGGGATAGGGCTCCATTGGGCTGTGCCATCCCCTGACCCACTTCTCCCTTGTCAGCACAGATTAGTTAGGGCGGCTACATACACCAAGGAGCATCCTGGGGCCATGTGCCCTTTGGGCTTGAGCAGTGCTGATGGGCAGAGATGGCCCTGGAACTGGGCTGTGCGAACATCAGAGCTGTCAAGCTTAGGCCTGCCCTGCAACTCAGCCCCAGGAACAAGCCTGGGCGATGGAAGCTGCTTCCTGTGGGCTTTTTTCTGGCACTAAATCAAGGCATGAGGAAAAGACCTTGTGGCCTTTTCCTGGCCCTGTGAAGCAGCTACAAAAGTCTATTCTGAGGATCTGCTTTCTCTCAAAGTGTTTGAAGTTACCTAACCTGGTTGCTTCAGCTCCTCTTAACTATTTAATAATAGTTCTGCATCTTAAAAAAAACCCATAGAATTTTCCCATAAGGCCTGAAAGATTGCATCATCTCATCTCCCTGTTCCTTGCCTCTCACCAACTATCTGTATCACTTTTGACAGATCGTCACCCAACATATTCTTTAATACATCCAAGGGCAAGAAGCTGTCCTCCTAAAGTGGCTCGTTCATCACAAAGGAGTATCAGAGAGGCAGTGGGGTACAGGGGAGAGACTGAGCTTTGGGGGCAATCACCCCAAGTCTTGAACTGTGTGGCTTTGATGCAGCTTAACCTGGCCGAATCTTTAGTTCCTGAGTGTTTAAAAATGATACCTGCTTCACAGACTCGTCCTGAGTGTGGGATGGAATGAGACATGCCCAGTGGGTGACACATAACAGGTGCTCAGTGAACATCAGTACCCTTTCCCTCCTATTGGACTTCCCAGTGGCACTTATCAAATGGCCTAGCATTTGTCAAGTGGTGTCATCTCCATTATCCAGATAAGAATGATTTCAGTTGGTGACACAACCTGTCTGGGTCCACAAAGCTAAAAGAAGTGACAGCTTCTAAAACCTATCTTGTAACTCTGTCCTTCTTTGCCATTAGCTGAGGGCTTAGGGTCAGCAGCTACCTTCACATGAAAGAACCCTCTCGCCTTTAGCTCTCAGGGACCTATTCACAGCCGTTCTGTGCTCAGGATCAGGACAAGAGCTAGGGACAGTGCAAGTGCTATTAAGTAACTTGTGCCTTCTGGCTCCTACCTGCTCCCCTGTCCTCTAAGCGGGAGAGGGTGTGCTCTCAGCAGTTTGGACTGGCAGTCAGAGAAGAGGAGTTGGAAAGGAGGAAGATGAACAGGAGAGTATGTGTCGGGGACCAGACTGGAGAGGAAAGGAAGCGCTGGGGCAGGGAGGGTGTAACATCAGCCAAGGAAGAAGATGAGATGGAAGAGCTAGAGATAAAAGTCTTCATCTCTTTTTCCTAGTGGGTGTGGGGAGCAGATGAAGGACAGAGGAATTCATCCTTCCACTTGAACAAGGGTTTGGGCTGCAGGGTGAGCCCTGACTGGCTCTGTTCTGCCATCAGAGCAGAGCAAGAGGTGCCTTCTTTCTTTCCGATCTCCCTAGCACATATGGATAGGCCGCCAGCCCAGACTTATCTCAAATCAAACCATTTCGAGATCCTCTTTCTGGAACTAGCCATTTTTATGGCTAGTGAAAGTACTTGGAAAAAGATGTGTGATCAGGTTCTTTGGCTCTCCTCACCCCTCCACCTGCCCATGCTCACACTCTACCCCCAGCCCGCCCACCTACCCTCCCCTAGCCTGGGTATTTTGGTCCTGGCAGCCTCCTATGCCAGCATGGAGATCCAGAAGGCCCAAGAGTTCTGGGTTCTGAGCCCAGCTCAGCCACCAGCTTTCCAGACATCCCTTGTGACTGGGGCCTCCCTGTTCCTGCAGGCAAATGGCACAACAATTCTATGCCTAGGAAGAACTGGGTTGTAGCCACAACAGAGACTGAAAGGGTGGCTTCTCCCATAGTAGAATAGAAGTTTATAAATGGCCAGCCCAGGGCAGTCCTGGTGCATTAAGACACATTGGGCTCTCAGTGAAAGTGGCTGTGCCCTGTCTTTCATGGTTCCTGAATGGTTAATTAATTAATTAATTTATTTATTTATTTATTGGTACCAGGGATCGAACTCAGGACCCTGAGCTTGCCAGGCAGGCGATTATGCCACTGAACTAAATCTCTGGCTCGGTCAATGTAGTTAGGAACACGTTCTACCCCCGATGTTGCTGAAGAAGAGTACTAGGTTATGGTTTATGGACCTAGAGACATGCCAGAGACAGCTACCTGGTAGTCTTGCAACACTGGGAAGACCATTGCATTCTTCACCTGAGAAATGGGGTACCAGTGCCATACACACATCAACTCTGCAACCAAAGTAGTCATAGTCAATGGCCAGGGGGAGAAGGGAGTAGAAGGAAACAAAGTAGGGTCCAGTTTCAAAGCCAAGTAAAATAGTAAGAACTGCCACCAGGAGCAGAGTCTCCAGGGCTAGATAGCAGAGCTCATTCCTTGTGGCATCCTATTTCAAATCTAGTCCCCACCAGGGTGCCCGGCTGAGCACCAGTGTGAAGACCCACGTGCCTGGCTCCTGCAGGTGTTAGGGCGCTTCAGAGGGTCATCTCCCAGCCCAGATACAAGCTCTGCATTGCAGATAGGTAACAGTTAAACAGCCTGGTCTCCAACCAGGATGCCCCTGCTCAAACCGCAGAAAGTATGGGGGGGTCAAACCAGTGGAGGCAGGAGGATGGCTACAGTTGTATGGCAAGACTCTGGTGGGCAATCCTGGGGAGGAAAGCACAAGGTCCAGGCAAGGGACAGTTACACCATAGGCTGCATGGGGGTGTGCCTGGCATACAGCAGTTACTGCCTGGCCACCCCAGTTCTATGGGTAAACACTATGATAGGTGAGGGGAAAGGGCCTATTGTCAGTTAAATATAGTATGTTCAATTAATTCCAATTTCAGATGGGTCACCGTATGTTTTCTTAGCATGTATCATGTTGAGACATAATTATACTAAAATTTATCTGAATTTTAATGTATATGGGCATTCTGCGTTTTTATTTGCTAACTCTAGCAAGTCTTAGAATTGCAAAAGGAGGTCTTATTTGCTGAACCCGCCTGTCCAGGCCCACTCACCGGAGAAGAACTGGCTGATGGAGGTGGGCAGGAGGGTGAGGAAGGCCAGGGGATGGGCGAAGGAGATGGAGAGGACAGCGGAGATGTAGGCCACACCAGCCACCATGGAGTAGAGGCAGGCAAGGGAGGTGTAGAGGCAGAAGAGGACGAAGTTGCGCATGTTCCTGCTGCCGATGCAGTTGCCGGTGAAGAAACAGTGGTGATCGTGCCTCAGTGTGACTCGGGCGCACACTCGGCAGAAGTGGGTGCTGGGCGGGGGACACAAAGCCCTCCTGGCCGACGACCCCTGGCAGGCCCCCAGGTCATCCGGAGAGTTCTGGATGACCAGGACGTAATTGCCCAAAGCGTTGGCAGAGAGAAACAGGAAGAGCGCCCCATGCAGGAGGGCTGGCGACAAGAGACGGGTGGCCGCGGGGTCCTCACGCATGCTGGGCAGGAAGAGAAAGAGCTGCAGCACGAAGGTGACCAGGGAGATGCACAGGAAGTAGGCGGGGGCCACCACGTTGAGCAGCCTCAGGGCCAGCATCCTTGATTACATTCCTGAGGGGCGCAGGGGAGAGGGAAACTTGCGTTACCCGAGCAGCCAGGAGGCGCCATCGTGCGCTTCTCCCCAACCCCTGACAACCCAGGCGGTGCGAGGGCTGCACCCAATTCTATACCCCTCAATCTCTGCCCCTCAGGTCACTCCTAAAAACGTCCCTAATCCGTAATCTGAGCTGGGGTGGAAAGAGTCCCTGAGGCGGCAGCCGCCCTACCTCCCTCAGATTTGGAGCAACTTGGGTGCTCAGGACTTCTAGAGTCACATGCAGGGAGAGAAATTTATTCGTGGTCTGCAGGGGCTGGGAGCTTGGGGTGGAGGGTGAAAGATAGGGCCGCACGCTGCTTCAGATTTCCCTAGGAGAAAGCGACTTGGGAATGGGTAGGGCCATTTGACTTCCTGGAAGACCTCCTTTGTCTCCCCTTCCTCCGCCCACTAACCTTCATCTCGAGCAATTTCAGGAACCTCACCCAGGCTCTTTGGAGGGTTATGAGTGTATGGACCCGTTGGGTGTTTGTGTGTTTCTTTGTGTGTGACTCTGTACGTGTAATCTGTGCCTGCCTAGGGATATGTGTTTGTGCATATCGTGACTGTATGTACACACACGCAGCCGCCGCCACCTGGCTTTTTATTTTAAAAGATCAATTAAAATAATCAATACGTTCGCTGATGCTTAGGCACCAGGTGGGGTGGGGGCGCAGGCAGAATGCTGTGCCAGCGAGTCCTGCTCAGACCGTGCCTCTGACGCTGGCTGTCCTGGCTGTGTCTTTGCAAACAGCATTTTCCCTTAGGGTGGTGGAATTAAAAATCCACCCTTCACGCCTGCCTCTCGCCCTCCTGGCGGGAGAAACCCAAACAATCCCCATGGCGCTGAAACCCTTTCAGTGCCGGCAGGCTCACGCTGGGAGAACCAGGCGAAGCTCAGCCGGCGTGTCCAGGGATCCACCCCCAACGCACCCCACCCAGGCAGCCTCCCCCACCCCTGCGTCCCGCCCCCACAGCCCAACTTAGGAAGCCACCGGGCAATAGGTTCTGTGCACCGGAGAGAACTTTTCTGGGGGCCAAGGATTAGGACAGGCGGAGGTGCGAGAAAAGTTTGAGAAGGCGGGTTTACCCAGCAGGGGCCCCCACCAGGATGCCCTGTCCGGACTGGGGGGCTGGTCACCCTGGAACCCTCTTTGCAGGTGGCGGTCTCCCTCCACCCCGGAACCGCGGCCCTGGCGGGGAGCTCAGGCCGCTGTCCGCCGCCGGGGTGCGGCGCAGGGCGCGCGGGAGGGTGGTCGCCGAGGGTTTGGTACCGCCCCGGCCCTGCAGGCAGGGAGGCTGCGGCGGCGCTGCCCACCCCGAGAGCCTGGGTCCCGGGCTCCGGCAAAGCAAGTGTCTTCCCCGCGCCAGTCGCCAGGGGGGCGCGGGAGCAGCCTCCAGATGCGCCGCGGCTTGGGAAGGAGAAGGACAGGGGCCGGGGGAGCGAGGGGCGCTCGGAGGGCGGCGGCTGCCGGGGCCCTGCCCTGGGGGGGGCGGTCAGCGCCCCGGCGGCGGCGGCACGAGGGGTCGCGTGGAGCGGTCCGTGCCGCGCTGCGCCGCGCCCGCCGCGGAGGTCGCACCGTGGAGCGGGCCAGGCAGGCAGCGCAGCCGCCGGCGCCTCGGCCACCGCCTCCGCGGCCCGGGAAACCGCCCCCTGCCGCCCCCGCCACGGAGGGATCGGGAAACGAACTCACCGATCTCGGCTCGCCGAGAAGAGGAAGCCCGGACACCGGCTCTCACCCTCCCCACGGCTGCAAAGTTGTGGGATCGGCCCGGCTTGGCTCGCTGCCTCCTCACGCTTCGCTTCGGGGACTGGGCAGGTAGCGGGCTGTGGGGAGGAGGGAGCGGGCAGCTGCCGTCCTCCCACTTGGGCGCCAGCGAGTGGGGCCCAGGAGGCAGCGGGGATGGCAGCTGCCCCCCCCCTGCGCCCCGCCACCCCTCCCTCCGCTCCTGGGGGCGGTGCTCTGGCCACCGGCTCTGCACCATGGACTTGCCCCCCACCCCCTCCCCGCCTTCTCCGCTATCCTCGCGCAGGTTGGGGCGCCCCGCCTGACTTCAGCGTAGGTTCCAACTGGGAGATGGGAATTCGCCCCTGATCCAGCCATCAACCTGTCGTTCCCTCCTTCCTCCTTCTTGGCCATGACTAATAACCTTCCTTGCTGCTGGCTTGGACCAAAGGAAACCTGGGGTTTGGTGGCTCAGTTTCCTGAGGGTCACGCGCGAAGACCAGCGTCATCTCAGAAGGGCTGTGTACCCAGAGGCTGAGTCTGGACCGGAGCCTGTCTGCCCGGGCTTGGATGTGCAACATCCACCACGTATGCTCCTAGATTCTAGTGTCCTCAGTAGAACAGAGACCCGAGGATTAAATGGCAATAGACAGGAAGCTCTTAAACAGAGCCTGTTCAGACTATGCACGATTTGGGTCTTAGATGACAGTTACTATCTTGACACTACCTATCAGGCCCTCCTGTGTGCCAGGCACAGTGCTAAGCATACGCTCACTTCATTAAACCCATCTGCCCCATCTGAGGAGCTGGACGAGCCTCATTCTAGGGATGTAAAGGTTGGGATGCAGAGAAAGTAAGTCACCTGTCCAAGGTCATACAGCAGGTGAGTTACAAAGCCGGGATTCCAACCTGCTGTTTGCATTGATGTTCCACATCTCAGCCTCCACGCAAACCAACCTCACCCTGGACCACAAGCAGCTTTGATTTGGAGGAAGAGAGGGCTTAAGTGGGGGTACAGCCAAACACAGAGCTTGAACCTGGAGCTTCGGCTTGGAGCCCCAACCTATTTCCCTATTTTCGCTCCATCCCTTCCCAGAGCTCCAATATTCTCAGGTGGGTACTATGAGAAGGTAGCACCATTGGTGTGTGTGCAGAGGAGGGGGTAGCAGAGGGAGTCTGGGAGCATTAAACATTGCACGGCCACTGGGGATCTCATGGCCTCAGTTTCCATAGCTCTCCAAACTGCCCTGCTCCACTCTGGGTGAAGGCGAGTACAATATATAAATAATTGTTTTTTGCTTTCTTAACTGGTTGATTAAAACGAGAGCAATCCCCAATCCCTTGAAGTGAGGGCCATGTGCCAATCGGCTCAGCCTCCAGTTTTGAATCATCAGCCGCTGTTTTCTCTGCATTTTATGAGCATACATAAAAATAAAAAAGGGGCCAGGAAATCTTTTCATATTCTGGAGGCTCTTACAGGCAAGCAGAAGAACAGTCTGCCAGTAGGTGACCTCTGAAGATCTGGTAGCTCTGTGAGTTCCAGTGGTCCCAGGACAGACACAAGAAAGCACAAGTGGCCTTGTCCCCTCCAGAGCATCTTTGTGTCACAGGCATAGCCATCCGGTTTTCTTCATAAGCTCTGCTGGCCTCTCCCACAGTCTTGGGAGGCCCCGTTTGGGCCATGTTGATTGAAGATCTCCATTCCTTAAATACCTTGAGAATCGGATGGTATTTCTAATTTTATTTTGCATATGGGTGTGTGGTGGGAAGGTGTGCATGTCTGGATATGTGTGTGTGTGTATGTGTGTGTGTGTGCGTAAGAAAGAGAGAAGCTAAGTGAACGTGGGAAGATGTCAGTGGGGGAAGGGAATAGTCAGCAGGAGCGAGGAGATCTGGCTGTGCAGACACAAATGGATGAGGACAATTATTTATTTAGAAATACGGCTTATCAACAGAAAGGGGCCTGGAAGCGCCAGGTCTACAGCTCTCAGCTTCTTAAGGAATGGAGTGAGAGGAAGCCCAGCTCTATGTTTTGTTCTTCTGAAACTGGTGCTCATCTCTGACCAAATCAGTAAGGAGGTCAGTTTGAGGTGTCACTGTGACCAGCCACCCAGAGTTAAGCAGACTAAGACTGGACGCTGTATTGTCAGTTAGTAGCTATGCAAACTTGAGCGAGTCATTTTCCCTCTGTTGTTTGTGCTTTTGTCCATAAAATGGGAAACAGTGGTGTCGCTTTGTAGTAATGATGAAGTGAGATGATTAATTTAAGTCTCAGCAGGAGATTGGATGGTGCTCCTTTCTCACCTCCTGTCTCTCTTCTGGGTTCTTGTCTTTATCCAAAAGACTTCCTTCTCTTTCCAACTAACCTGAGAGCTCCTGGCCTATCTTGGAAACATTTTAGGCTTTCCTCTGATTTGCCCTGAGTGGGAGTGTATTGATTAATAGATCAATTTTGGTCTCTCTCTGCAAGGAAAGTCTCTACCCCGAAGTCTTCCAAATGTCTGGGGAGGACGCATTTGCCATTGATCTTTTTTTTACTTGTATTTTTTTTTTTTTTAACTTTATATCGGTACCAGGGATCGAACTCACGACTGCCTGCTTGCAAGGCAGGTGCTTATGCCGCTGAGCTAAATCCCTAGCCCCCGATTGCCATTGATCTTGTGTACTGCCATGACCCATTCTCACTAATCTCATCCTCCATAAACAGTGTCAGAAAAACATTTAGACGCCACATTCTCCATTGGTCCTGTTATATATGCTCAGAGTTGAGCCAGGACTGTACCTGCAGGAGGTCCCAAGGAGGCAGGGGTACAGATAGGCATCTGACTGCTGCTGGGCATTTTCCTGGAGATGCATGCCTGTAAAGCTTGCTGTTTAGTGATGCTGCTTGAATAAAAATTAATTCCTCTTCCAAATGGCAATCATTCCATTTTGCTACAAAGGTTATGTGCAAAGGAAGAAACTCCATGGAGCAAGCAGCTTCTGTCTTAGGTGAGGACCTTCCATCCCTGTGTCAGTCAGGCCCTACACCTCTCCAATGTTTGGATGGAAAAGGTTCCAGGACACAAGGCTGCACCGAAGAAGATTGGTGGAGGGGTTTCATTTTCACGTTCTGGTTTCAGATGAAACAGGGTGAATATAGGTGGGGGTCTCAGGGTTAACTGGTGCTCTGAAATTAAGATCATAAGAGACATCCTCAGACAGGTTACTGTGTACTGCCACCCGCAAATCATAGCCATGGGTAACTGTAAAGTACTCTTTGAGCCTCAGAAGGCTTAGTAAGACTCCATCCCTGCCTGCCCAGATTCGGAAAACATGTAAATATAATCTGCATTTTAGCCAACCAAATGCAAGAAAATTGAATTACCACCGAATTTCTATTTGGAGGTGGTAATTTACAACTCTACCTTCACATTAACAGCAATTACATTACTCTGATGTAATAAAGTGCTTTGCAGGTTACACAGTAGCTCCACAAAATTAAAATTTCATTCCATGAGTCTCTCAACAGCCCTGTAAGCTGCTTGGAACAAGAAGTATTAAGCCCATTTTTCTTATGAGAAAACTAAATTTCAGAGGTTTGCTCATGTTAATTTGTAAGCCTTGCCTATATCTGATTTAGAATATGCTTTCATGTGCAAAGATCTCACTGGTACTTAACTTTTCCTGGACATGATATTTGCATAAAGGAAACAGGTATACTTCCCCAGAGTAAAAGACCTGTGTGATCTCCCTTTCTCCAAAACTCCTCCATCCCACCGTCTCTGCATTGTCTCTAACATCACTTGTCCACCATGAGACATAGTATCTACCTGGTACATAGTAGGTGCTCAGTAAACATTGGTGGACTGAATGAATATATAAGGATAAGTAAACATGTAAACCTAGGGCTGGGGATTTAGCTCAGCGGCATAAGCGCCTGCCTTGCAAGCAGGCAGTCATGAGTTCGATCCCTGGTACCGATAAAAAAACGAAAAAGACAAAAAAAAAAAAAAAAAAAAGAAGTAAACATGTAAACCTATACCATGTTAATCAGATACCCTCAAGTTCTTTGCTGTTTGTGCTGCTGGAGAGTGTGTGTGTGATTCAGTAAAGGACACTCATCATCCAGGCCTACATGTCAAGCTAGAAACAGCAGGCTGGAAATCTTGGTCAGTTTGGAAGAGGCCCCTTTGCAATGCTTTGGCTGTGGGAGAATGAATGCAATCTTTCCCCAATTAGCTGCGGCTTCCAGGGACCACTTAGGCAGCCCTGGTAGGGATGCCGATGCCCACGGACCCGCATGCAGCTCTGTGGTGGTGGTGGCTGCAGCGACAGCAAGATTAATTGGCCCTTTCATCTTAAGATCATGCAGGAGCCAGAGGGAGGGAGAAAGAGGGAGTACAGCGCGGGAAGTGAGGAGAGTGGGAGGAGAAGGACGAGGGAGAGCGAGGGGGCTGGGGAGAGAGGGCTCCGGGCTGGACACGCATCACGGCTCTGTCTTCCTGACAGTGGGACCTCAGGAGGCGCAGGGGACCAGCTGTCTCTGCTGAGAGCCCGGCAATGCCAGGTGTCCAGGATGGCGGGGAAGGAAGCGGAGGGCTGACATCTTCATTAGAGGAGGTCACTGCAGTGCCCATCGTTGTTTGGAGGTCGCTAGAATATGTTGTGGTGGTCAGAGAGCAGCAGGCCGAGATGGTCCAGAGCCCCACCCCCTAGCAGAGATGGTTCAGGGCCCCGGAGAGAGGTGAGTGGGTGGGGGGTGTAGTGCAGAAGGCCTGAGTTTTTTGAGGTCTGCTGACCTAGGTTTGAATCTCTGTCCCCATTCACTGGCTGTGTAATCTTGAGCAAGCTCCTTCACCTAGCTGAGCCTCAAATTCCCTCTCCATTAAATGGAATTTTCACCAGCTTGCAGAGTTCATTCATGAGTTTTCAGTTGCAAAGATGTCACCTTGGTCACACCTGCCCTTTCCACCTGTCACAGCCCCCAGCTCTCCCTGCCACAGAACCCTCCCTGCTGCACAGCGCTCGCCCTGTGATCACCTCATCTGAATGCTCATTTCTTCAGCCGTCCTATGGGCAGGGACTCACCTGGCAGCCTCTTTTCTGTGGCCTATAGACAGCATGGAATCTGACACATGGGGACCTCTCTAAATATTTGAGTCAATAAATTATAAATAAATATAATTATAAATAAATAATAAATTCTATCTCAGTACGTGACCTTTAAAGAACAGGCTTGGGGGAGCAACGGATAAACAGAATTCAGCAAAAGATCCCTACTCTTTGACTCCTATGATGTGCCAGGCACTGGGGGCCCAGGAATCTGCCTGTGGGTTCTTTCACTGCACCCTCACAGAGATCCTCTCTGCCTCGTGAAAGTCAGACCCTGTGATTTTCTAGAATGGGAAAATGGAGGGCTTCAGTGGTTTGCTGAGATTGCAGAACTTGCTGACGACAGGCATAAAATCCAGGCGACTTGATTTCAAGTCCTCACACTGAATGGGCTGTTTCTCTCCCACATCATCCTTCACACTGACATAGGAATAAACAACCTATTTTCCTTATGGGGAAATAGCATATTATGCTGATGCTGACGCTGACATCTTACACTTCAGTGCATATTTGTCAGTCAGAGGCTCTTCTTAATTTGTGTTTTTTGAAACAATACCTCACCATATTTTCCATGCTGGCCTTGAACTCACTATGTAGCCCAGGCTAGACTCAAACTTGTGGCAATCCTGCCTCAACCTCCTGAGTTCTGGGATTACAAATGTATACACCACCCAGCCAGTCAGAGCCTTTTCCCAGTGAAACAAATTACGAGAAGTGAGCATTGTACAGGAGATGAAGAGTGGGATGGGTAGGGGAGCAGAGTTTAAAACAGTCTTGCCGTAGGGAATGGAAGCAGAGACAGGAGGTTCGAAGGAGTCAGAAGAGTCCAAAGAGCATTTAAAGACAGATTCTGGGGGCCAATGGCAGATTTCCACTCTGCCAGTCAATCATTGTACAATCTGGAGCAAATCAGTTGTCTGAGTCCATTTTCTGTTGCTCTAACAAAATACTTGAGTGCTGGTAGTTTGTAAAGAATAGAGGTTCATTTTCACAGGTCTGGATGCAGGCATTTGGTGAGTGCCTTTTGGCACACGGTTGGTTGTATATCTGAGGCATCACATGGGAGACAGGGCCAGTATGCTAGAGAGGGCTCACAGTGAACCCATTGATCCATGGATTAATCTCTCATGATCCAGTCATCTTCCCAAAACCCCATCTCAGCACTGCTGCACTGGAGGTCAGTCAACCTTGTGGTGTTTGCTTCCTGATCTGTAGAACAGGGCTGGTCACTGTTTCAGCCAGCTGGAGCTGTCTCATAGACTAAACAAGATAACATAGGTAAAAAGAGCAGCTGGCGTCATGAGTCCAAATGACAGCTACTATAATTAACTATGATATGTTTTACAGCATGTAACAGAACCTAAGAAAACACTGGCTTAAACTCTGATGGAAGTTTATTTTATTCTCACAAAAAGAAAGTTTAAGAGAGCTGATCTAGGATTGGTGCTCAGGCTCTATGATACACGAGGCCTGGACTCTATCTTATCCCTCTGTCATTCCGAGCTTGTTGCCTCATGGTCCAGAATGGTTGCTCCTGTCCAGCCAACATGTACGTGCCTGCTAGCAAAAAGGAAAAGAGAAAGGGGGGTTTCTTTCTTCAAGGACATTTTCTGGAAATTGCCTTTAACACATGCATTTATCTCTCACTGACCAGAACCTAGTTCCATGGCTACACGTCAACTTACTTACAGGTCATATTACATAACCAGCTAAGATTCGTGAGGTGTGTTGAGAACGAGAAAGGAGGAATGTGGACACCCTTGTAGCTTTGCACCTCTGGCACTCCTGTCACTGAGGGTCCACTGCTACGCTGGTCAAAGCGGGCCGGCCCCTGATCTCCCTCCCACTGGCCTCTGCCTCTGCCTGGCCTACAAAGGACAACTTAGTCCTGTCAAGACCTTCACTCTTGTGAATGTGGACACAAGCACAGGAAGCAGCTCTGGTCAGCATCCCTGACCATCTGCTCTCTGGATAAGCTCTAAACCTGGCCCTGGATGAAAGAGAACAGGGTGACAAAAAGAGACTCCATGTGATTTTTTTTTAAATCACAGGGTATATATATATATATATATACACACACATATATGCTTTTATAACCAGCTGCTAAAATTCAGTGATAGACACCCCTTCTGTGTTACTCATCCATGTCTGCAACAGCACTGTAATAGACATCTAAGATACTTCTCTCTTGCAGAATTGAGGTCCACAGTATGACTTGGATCTTAGTATCTGGTCAAAATATAGTCTCTGATTTCACCTTCAGTTTTGGCTTCTGAAGGGACAAATAACAAGTTCAAACTTCAGCATCAGCTCTGGTTCCCTGGACTGGAGCATGGTCAAACCACGGTCTGTAGCCTTTGTGCAGCAGGCGCAGTGACTGACTTTATGTTAATGATCACTTCCAAATATGGGTGACCTTCTAGAGATAACTTGCAACAAATATCTTCTCTCATGCTGTATTTGAAATTCTAGCTGTCAGTTAAGGTACATGTGCATATTCACTGTTGCACAGGTAAAATGTGGCCACTCCTAGTCTGTGTTTATGTACAGAAGAATTATTAAAAACTTGTGTTTAGATGTAGAAGGAAACATATTGATGGCCAGTAATAAATTATTTTCAAGTCTCAGCTATTCTTTTTAAACCATAAGCTTTTTAAAAAAACCCTTCATAATTCTTTATATCTTACAAACATAAAAGAAAAATGTCAACTTAACCAATTTAATAATTCAAGTTTCAGGTACTTTATTCTATTTAAAACTAGCTTTTAAAAAAGCCCATTTGTAATTCTTTATTTACATCTTATAAAAAATTTTATAAATATGTCAGTTTAACCAACTTAATAATTTCATAAGGGCTGTGGATTTAGCTCAGTGTCTCAAGTGCTTGACTGGTGAGCACAAGGTCAAGTTTGATCCCTGGGACCAATAATATCAATAATAATAATAATAATAATAATAATAATAATTTCATGAGGAGAAAAATTCCCTGAAACTTACATATGGTATATGATAAAATAGTAGATGCTCAATGTAAGAAAAGTATTATAGTAAAAGATACATTTCCATTAAATTCCCCTCAGAATACTCCCCCTCTCTTTGAACGTACTTAGCCCACCATTCTTGCCACTTTCTGAAGCGTTTCTGGAAGTCTTCTTTCCTGAGTGTCTTTGTTTGCACTGTGTGGCTGTTTCTCAGTCTCCTGATTGGATTCAAAACATTTACACACACGGTCATTTTTCTTTGGGGAAAAGCCAGAAGCCTCACAATGCCACACCTGATGAGGGAGGTGGATGAAGACCCACTGGAATGTTTTTAATTGACAGAAATTACTGTAAACATTTTAAATTAGTTTAGAATATTGAGACAGTCTCAAAAAGGCACTCACAAAAGAAGACCCAGAACTCCTTCAGAAAGTGGCAAGAGCAACAGGATAAGAATATTCGAAGTGAGGGAGGCCTAACGGCTGTGTGTCTTTTCTGCAATAATTATTTAATTTTTAATTTAAACGTTAACCATAGTTTATGATCAGTATTTCTGTGACAAATCATATTTAACCCAACATGGGAAGGAATGTGCAGAATATGGAGAAAAGAAGAAATTAATAGAAAAAATGAGGTGCCACACTGTTCCACTAGTATCAGTCAATGTAAGCACTGATTTATTAATTGTGCACAATATGTAACATAGATGCAATCCAGTTTCTGCTAATACTGAGAAAATGCTGTTCTTGAGCTGTAATATTAGACTGTCAAACACCAGTGGTGAAACCCACTGATTATTTATTGGCATCACAAACAATGTCTGATAACATTTTACTGAAATTCACTCCTTTACCAAAGACGCTGCATGAAGATGGTGGGAGGTGTTGGTCTTGGCTTCTGCTGAATACTGATTTTAGCACTTGACCATCTGGCATCCAACCAAAATGTGTATTGAGTGTGTTTCTAACTTTAGATTGTTTCCAGTTTCTCACTATTGTTAGCAACACTGCAATGAGTGTCCTAGCACAACATTCTGAGGGGCCTGTGACTATTTCCTTGGCTGAATTCCTAGAAATGGAGTGCCTGGTTCAAAAGGATCCCTGTTGCCTCCCCACCCTCTGGAAAGTGTGTACCAACTTCCCTCCCATAAGAGGAGTGAGGTAGGGTGAGGCGCTCAGTCCTGCCTCCTCATGAGCGTTGGGACCTGCATTTTCAAGCACGTTCCCTAATTGGTTGACAGTTGAATGGCAGAGAATAGAATCCCTCAGCTGGCTCCAGACGCCCCCTGGGTCCAAGCACTGAGGTTGCAGCTATAATTTGTTGTGTGTTTAGCTTGTTTCCAGCATGGCTGCAAACCCTTCAGTTACTTCTTTCATTACCTAAATGAGTACAAAGTAAATAGGACTGACTTCATTTTATGGATGAAGAAACTACAGCTCCAGGGTCCATGGCCCTCCTCTGAGCCTGAATAGAGATGTTTAGAGGCCTGGCCACTGGCAGTCAGCAAGCCTCTTCCTGCACATAAATGAAACTTGCAACTGTTCTCCCTCCATGGGAATCAAAGGGACCCTGAACCTCCCCAGCTAGTTTCAAGGTCCAGCCAGGGCTGAAGGAGGAAAAGGAGAGAGACCAGTGCCCATGATACCTACTGTGCTCTGAGATCAGCTTCACACTGGGCACTTTATATGCATGCATTTGTGCTGTAGTTTCCTGGTTGTTTCTGAGGGAAAATGTTTCTGAGGCCAGAGCCTGTCTTCCCTGTGGACAGCCACATGTGCATTAGTACAACTCAAATCTAACAGTGCCCAAAGTAGGTTGAGGGTGGGCCACTGACTTGCTATGATGAAAGTCAATAAGATTATATATATAATCTTGCTTAAGTCTTACAGTGCTGGCTGGGTTATTATCCTTTCACACTGAAGACTAGCCAGTGTCTTAAGAAAATGTTCAAGTGCTCGCAGCTAGTAATCAGTGAAAAATTTCAGATAAGGACCTGGCCTAGCGTAGGTGTTTGGGACTTGTGCCTGGAGTGGGTGGAAGAATGCATGGATTCTGCTGGGCCTTAGGTGGTGAAACTAGGGCAGGCAGATGGCTCCATGTGCTTCTGGATGAGCCAGGGACTACAAAGGAAGAAGGGGGGCACGAGGGAGCTTCTGTGGTGTGTGGCGGGTCTTTTTTGATGCTCTCAGGTGAGAAAAGGTGCATCTAGGGCTGCTTCATATATTGTTCAGGTTCTACACTATGATTCTAGGGATGTATCAATTTTTTCACATTTACCATAAATTTGAATTATTATTATGACAATTATCCAGTAGATGGCAGTAAAGCACCTCGAGTTCCGGTTTCTTGTTCTGTTTGCGCAAAGGCACTGTTTGGGCTATCAGCAGTGCTGGGTCAGTCTGTCTCCTGGCCCTCCAAGCTGCTGAGGGATTGCCTGACAGTTTTTCCCTCCCTTGTCACCTGGGGTGTCACAGGCCATACCAAGGGCCTCTGTTGGGCTCAGCAGTTAGGAAGAGGGTGCCTTGGAGTCAGAGCCTCATCCTCATCCTTTGTTCCAGGTAGGTGAAGTTTTTCATTTCAAACCCTGGGTTCAAGTCTCCACTCCTGCACTGCAGAGTGACTGGTCTTGAGTGAGCACCCTCCAAGTTCCGGGTTCTTCCTTTCTTCTCTGGAAAGTTCAGTCATGACCCCTGTCTGAGTTGTAAGGATCCTGTGCTATCCAAGCATGGCCATGTGTCACTGGCTATGAAGCACCTTGTCCCGGAGAACTGTTCTCCATTGAGAAAACCCAAATCTGCCCAGCCTGCCCGGGAGGCCAGGCTGCACCATGGAGGGAGGGGTGCACTGGTACAGGGCATCAGGTAGTCAGCCAGCAGGTTTATTGAGCACTGACTATGCTTTGTGCCAGTCTCTCCCCTCAACTTGCTGCAGTCTTCCAGGGGCCAGTGTGGCTAATATGGTTGCAGTTTTGTTTTGTTGCTGCTAGGGATAGAACCCACAGCCTTGTGCAGGCTAAGGACGTACTCTGCCTCTGAACTACACCTCCAATTCTTCCATCTCATTTTAGAATCACACTCATCTCATTCCTCTGAACCTTTGGAAAAAGAGGCTTTGCCCTGACCCCTCCTTTCCTAGTTCCTATGCTCCTTCATGACTGGGCAGTGTCCAGGGACAGGGCGAGAAAAGCTTAGGAGACTCCCCTGCACTCACCCTGGAGGAGCTGGCTCCTGGCTTTCACTCGGAATTTGATCTGGCTGGAAAATGAAAAGACGCCTGAGGAGGTGATGGCTTGCCCAAGACAGGTATGTGTTTCCTCTCATGCAAAGGAAGTCCAGAGGTGGGCTTTGCAGAGCTAATACAGCCACGCTACAGAGTCAAGAGGGACCCAGGCTCTCTCTAGCTCCCTGTTCCCTGAAACTCAGATGTACTTCTTAGCCTCCTATTGAAGTGGCAGCACAGGGCTGGTCCTTCATGATATTGGGTCTCAACCTCCTTCTTAATCATTTTCTATATGTACCTTCCAACTCATGGTCTAAAAAGGCTGCTCAGATGCTAGCCATCAAGTCAACATCTCATCAGCAGAATGTAGAACAGGAAGCATGAGAAAACGGGTGTCTCTGCCTCCAGGACACTCTCTGGAAGTTATTCATACTTCCATTTGCTGGAACATAGTCACATGATCAAAACTAGATGCAAAGATGATTGGGGGGGGTAGGTCTTTTTCCAGTGCCTCTATTCCCAGTTAAAACTTGAGTTCAATTCCTAGGGAAGAAGGGGGGAGAAGAGTGACTGTTAATGAACCTTGAGAATCCTCTACCACATCTTGGCTATGAGGCACCATCTCCAGCCTACGGAGTATCTCTACCCAGCAGCCTACTTGGCATAAAGTAACCAGGACAATAATCCCAAGCCCATAACATCACAGAACAAGCATTACACTAATTCAGTAGTAGAATAATTTCCTCTCTGCACATAAACATTCATGCTCTATTGTCATTGCAAATATTCAATCCTGTAAATCCCAGCCTCTTGGCTGCCCATGGTCCCTGCCAGTCCATTTATGGCACCACCGACTCTGGCTCTGAGATGGCCCTCTGCCCCCATCACTGCCCATCCCCTCTAGTGTGGTGTCTGGCTCAAGCGAAGGTGCCAGGGTGGGGACTGAGGGGGAGGCTGTGACAGCGGCAGATGCTCGGCAAGGACGGTGATGGTTGCCTTGGTGAGTTAGGCAAGGAGACATCTATGCTGCTGCTAAATGTGTCATCCTGCCTGCCAGCACCCTCTCCATGCTCAGGAGACACCCTTGGGGGCCATGGCCCCTCAGTCCCACTTGTTCTCTGGGCCCCTTTTAAGTCCTCAGGTTCCTGAGGGCTGCCTGGTGGTTGGCCCTAGTCACCTGGCACTAGCAGTGGCAGCCTGGGACTGGAAGCAGCTTTCTGATTCTGAAGCCGTGACACCTTCTCGAGCTGCCCTTTCCAGGTACAATGCTGGTGACGGAGTTCCCAGCAGGCTGTCAGATGGTGGGGAGACAGCAGGGGCCAAGGAGCCATGCACAGCAATCACTGTTCCCCCTCTTCCCAGGGTGGAGCAGGGAGAGAAATCTGCCCATACTGGAAATGTCATCAGCAAGCCAAGAGCCTGGCCTGTGGTCTAGGTAGTAACTAGAGAGACAGAACTATGGGCACCACTGCCCCCACTGCCTCAGGCAGCCGCTTTACAGCCTAAGACCTGCTGTGCAGGATGCCAGCTCTGTCCTCTCCAGTCTCTCAAGCCCAGCAAGAGCTTACCCACCCCTGCTCCGCCAAGGACGCCGCATCTCCATGCCTGCAGTTCACCAGGCTCCTTGGGCTCCTGGCCTGCTCTGCTCCAGACCTCCACTCCACCTCTACGCTTGGTCCCAGGGCTGCTAGAGCAGGTTAGCACAGGGACATCCCAGGCCCCTTCTAGCCTGGCTCAGCCATGTGTGCAGGGTCTTCTTCCTGTCCCCATGGCCAGGGAGCAAACAACCGCCACTACTTCCTCTCATCATCTAGACTTGTGTTTGTTACTGGCTAGCATAGGTCTTTGCTTCTGAGATAATGGAAATTAAAACTGAGGCGGTAGCATGAATTTGCAGGCAAAGCTTTCATTGGAAAGGGAGAGAAAACAGGGAAGGGATTTCAGCTTGAGGACCGAGGAGGGCAGCCCTGACAAATGAGACCCAGCCGTAAACAAAGGGTAAGGCACAAGGTCTTGGGTTCTGCGGCGGGCTGGGGTTTGGTGGATCTTGTCTCAGCTTAGTGTCACAGCTCCAGAGAGGCTTCTATAGCTTGAGAGGACAATCCCATCTCCATGAGACAGGAAGCTCCTGGTGGAATGCAAGTGGCTCGATGTCTAGGTGCCTGGACTTGAAGGCTTCTTAACTCTCTTACCTTGGTGCCCTCAATCTTGAAGGATGAGATAAGTTACATAAATATAGGGCTCATCAAACTTGTATCAGCAGTTTTTAGACAGACATCTCTTAAATGATGAACATATCTGTAGGCAGAGCTGAGCAGGGATCTGACCCAAACTTTAAGGCAATAAAGGAAACAGACACAAAATAAAGGCCAAGCTTTGTGCCATTTTTAACCTATTGAGCATTTTATTGGCCTAAGTGATCTTTCTCTGTCTCCCTGTGTCTCTCTCTCAGTAGCTTTTAAGTCCCTTGATGCCCTCAGGAGAAAACATAAATCATGCTTTTAATGAGTAACAGGTTGAGGCTCAGGGAGTTTGTCCTGTATCCTGTGATGATCTCCAACAAGTTTATTTTCTCATCTCATTTATTTTTGGAGACACTATGGTGGGGACAGTGTGCATATGCGTGTGTGTGTGCATGTGCGTGTGTTGAACTCAGGCCCTTCACACTGACCTACATCCTCAGCCTTTCAAAAAAAATTTTTTTTGGTACCCAGGATTGAACTCACAATCATGTGCTTGCCAGGCAGGCACTTATGCCGCTGAGCTAAAATCCCTGGCTCCCTTTTTAAATTCTTTAAATTTTGAGACAATATCCGGGTCACTAAATTGCCGAGGTTGGGCTTGGACTTGGGATCCTCTTGCCTCAGCCTTCCAGAGTGCTGTGATTACAGGCATCCATCACAAAGGCAGGTTTAGGAATCCTGGTTTTCATAAAGCACCTGTTTTTTGAGACCAGTCAAAAACCAGCATAGGTCCTAAGTTAAGGTCCAGGAGCGCACTTGTCCTTTGTCCCCATGGTGGCCTCTCTGGCTGTGGGCAAGCCGCACGCACTGCACGTACCCCAGAGCCTTCTGTGCTCCTGTCCAGCGTTTGTTCCCACGACTGCTCCATACCATACCCACAGCCAGCTTCTATCCTCTCCAGTGGCTGCCTGGGGTCCTGCCCTGCAGATGCACCGTGGTTTACATAAAACATCCTTCCCCATGAGCACAGGTTGCTTCCAGCTGTTTCTCTTTATTTCTGCTGCTGCAGTCCTTTAGTGAATGTCCCCACCTGTCCCTTTACCCCTGTGGACAAGCATATCTGTCAGCACTAGGCATGAATAAGCAGTGGCCTGGTGGCCCGGTGGCCCTGCCCAACTTATGAATCTGTGAATGAGGACAGTCAGAGTGCAACCTCACTGGGAAATGGTGAACCAAGACCTGAGGGGACCCCATACTTAGACAAGCAACTAAAAAGGGCGGGGTGAGCACTGAGCGGGGGGCTGCAACCCCTCGCCCACCTCTGCCCTAGTGGCTGGGGTCAGAGAGTCACGCCTCTGGAGCAGCTGAGTGGGTGCTGCAGGGAGGAGAAGCAGGATGGGCTGTGGGGCGGCGGCTGCACAGAGCTGGCAGACTGGAGAGGCCTGCCTGTGCTGCTGAGTCATTCCCACCAGGGCCTTGAGGGAGGCAGAGGTGCTGCGCGTGCACACACACACACACACACACAACACACACACACACACACTCACGCATGTTCACTCACAATCTCACACACCACAAATCTCAGGTCCAGGAAAGAGGAGCCCCTCCCAGAAGAGGGAGGCTTTGTCCCCACACGTGTAAAAGCCAGGCAGACAAAACACAGAAGCTCCTGGCTAGTGCCTCAGCTGCCATCCCCCCCTTCTCACCGCACCCCTCCCTGACAGCCTCCTTCATCCCCAGTCCTGTCCCCAGCGTAACCCCAGGATGACCCCAGACGACAGCTCCCTATTTGCCCCTTTGTATCCACTTTCATTTGCACCTGGCTCCTGGCCCTGCGGCTCCCACCCCAACGCTCCACTGTCCCTGCTCTGGAATGGGAGCTGCTGGACAGACCTTGAGGAGGCCAGTCGTGCAGGGCAGGTGACCAGTGCAGGGGCTAGTCCCAGGGGCAGGCTGGGTGGAGAAGGCCACTTCTCTCAGTACTGCCACAGTATAAAATCCTGACCCTCGATTGAGTTTCTATTCACAGGTTCTGACTTATGGGTAAGTCTGAGTTTGACAGGATTTAAGCAAGAAATGCTTTGCTTTGTTTCTGGGCGCCACCTTTGACTATGCTTTGTCAGAGCCCCTCTTCTGTCTCTGCACAGTATTCCTGGGAGACTCACTAGCCTTCTGGTCCTCTTCGGTTATTAAACAGCCAGGCTAATCCAGTCTAAAGAACAGTCCAGTAGAAACACCATATGCAAGGGTAGCCCTTGCCCAGTGTGCCTCAGAGCCAAGCAAGGCTGGGCAGCAGCGGGACCGGAGGTGGAAGTGGGAATGGCGGGGTGGGAGCTGGAGCCAAAGGGGAGCCACACAGCCTGCTCTCTGGCCAGCACTGCCCTCAGGCACAGGCCTCTAAGTGGGGTGCAGGGTTGAGTTGCAGGGTTGAGGGCAACACTGATTAGATTTCTCCCACCACCCCCTCAGCTAGAGCAGTCACAAATCCACCCTTGAAATCACTTCCCTATGCCTTCCCATGCTGACCAGACCCCCAGGAAACCCCTTACTTCTGTCGGGCCACCCAAAGTGGAGCCACCAGCATCACCGCCACACCCAGCACCTCTGCCCTTCCTCTTTATCCCTGCCTCCTTCAGGCACGGGACACCATCTTTTCCCCTCACAGGCACCCCATCTCTGTGAGTAAGTCTTATAGCCCACCCCTCTAGAAGAAAAGACAGGGCAGAGCCAGAGCACTCCATTCCCACAGGAAACCAGGGCATCTGCACAGCAGCCACTCGGCAGGTGCATGGGGTCCCACACCCCGAGGCACCTATGCTGGGTCTAATCTGCTGTCTGGAAATCGCACATTTTCAACCAGAGACCATTCAGTTTTATTTTGTGCTATTTTATGCTTTATTTTATTTTATGATTCCCAAATCCTGCAGTTGGTCTTGCCTGTGACTGATGGCCCTGACAGTTCTAATCTGCTTGACAACAGGAAAAGAAGGCTTCTGGCGACATGGGAGCAGCAGAGTTGGTCAGGCAGATGAGCAGTGCTTCAGGAGGTGCTACAGTCCACAGGAAGTCTCCCTTCTCTTCCCAGAGGGCGATGCTCAACACTCAGTTTTCCCACTTTGAGCTCTGCTCCTCAACTTTCAGGGAGTAGGACCTGAATCGAGCAGCACCCTGCTACAAACAGGGGCACCCTGTGACATCCCGACCCTCACTGTCCAAAATGGGAATGGGATCAGTTTAGATCGTGTGCTTCTGCTTTTACAACAATGAAATCATGTTCCATGTATTATTTGATAGTCTTTTTCACATAACAGCATATCATAAGCATTTTCATGAAGGGAATATTCACCTACAATCTAATCTTCAGCATTTGTTCCTGGTGTACACTGATGTCAAACAAACCATCCCCCAAAAGGCTGGAGATGTGGTTTAAATCAGTAGTGATTTCTTCTTTCTTATTCCTCTAGAGGATGCTCTTCTGATAGCTACTCTTTCAGTTGAAATTTGGTTTCCAACCACTTTCGGCTGGTGTGACCTTGGCCAGGTGTTGTGTTGTGTTTTGGGGGTCTTGCCATGTTGTCTGGGCTGACCTTGAACTCACTACATAGCCCAGGCTGGCCTCGAACTTGTAGTGATCCTCCTGCCTCAGCTTCCCTAGTACTGGGATTATAGGCATACCTGGCTCTGACCTTGGTCAGGTTCTTAAATCTCAGTTTTCTCATCTGTATGACTTTTTAGATGATAATAGCAATGGCTCTGACTGGAGATGTTTTGAGGATTACACGAGATGTATCACAGTATCTACCTTGTGAGAATAAAGGGAGTAAAGTATAATTCTTAGTGATTACTAGTACTGTTGGTGCTGTCTGGAAGGGCCTTGGTCAGGGGCTAGAGAGTGAGGAACTGCTCCTCAGGGAGCTGCGTAGCTGGCTCCCAGTGGTCACACCGTGAGGGGCTTGAGGGACAGAGGGAGGCTGTGTGCTGGGAGGAGATCTGGAAGGATGTGAGAAGTAGAGCTGCTCCTGCAGCATGAAATCACTTACTCGGCCACGTTTCCCCACATACTGGTAATATGCTGGCACCAAAGTCTGGGCTACTATGTGCTCAGAGAACAGGCAGTGTCCGTTTAGAAGCACTGGACCTCACAGCTGGCCCAAGGGCGTCCACGCCGCTTCCTTGGTCACTTTACCAGGGGAAGTCTTGGGCTGTTTCAGGCAGCAGAGAAGAGGAAGAGAACGACTTTGGGGAACAGGAATGGTGGCCTCAGCTAGACCTGACGGATTTTTTACCTCAAATATCTTATTTCAAGTCTTTCATCTCCACTTCCAAGGATTCTAACATGTACAGATTCATAACCTTGTGTTTTTTAAAGAAAATATAGTAAAGCAAACAAAAAGATATAAAAATACAACAAAACCAGCACTCTTGCAGCTTAAGAAAAAAACCAAAACATTGCCAATACAGTTACTTCAGCCCTGGTGGACTTCTTGACACTTTCTCCTACCTGCCCAGGAGGGCTGTCCACTTTCCTGGACCTTGGTGCTGATGAGACCCTGGAGCTCTTGTTATTTTT
Source organism: Cavia porcellus (assembly GCF_034190915.1). Classification (NCBI taxonomy): domain Eukaryota; kingdom Metazoa; phylum Chordata; class Mammalia; order Rodentia; family Caviidae; genus Cavia; species Cavia porcellus. Next base: position 25,283,443 of record NW_026947514.1, on the reverse strand, counting down.
CAACTGCATGAATAAATTTGATAGAAAAATGGAAGCTTTACAGAGCCTTGAGTTACCAGGCAAGGGCTTTGTGTTCTTCATCAGGATGTAGGGGACTCCTAAAGAGGCTCAGGAGAACCAGGGAAGCAAAGAGGCTGAAAAACTAAGCGCCCCAGTGACCAATTGTAGTCACTGGAGCAGTACATGTGTGATTACACTCTTGGGGAAAGAAGGTGGAACAGGAACATATCTGAAAAAAATGGCTAAAAGTTTTCCAAATTCAATGAAAAAATAAGCTCACAGATCCAAAAATATAAATGAATGTCAAGCACAAAGAAAATCTTACCAGGGCCAGGGATTTAGCTCAGCAGTACATTACCTGCTCGGTAAACACAAGGTCCTGAGTTTGATTCCTGAGATAGATAGAGAGAGAGAGAGAGAGAGAGAGAGAGAGAGAGAGAGAGAGAGAGAAAATCATACCAAAATTTTCCTGAAGATCATTGATAAGAGGAAAAATTTTAGGATTCAGGAAAAATAGACACAAAATTCAAGGGGCAAAATGTGATAATCTCTGACCTCTCATAAAAGATAATATAAGTGAGATGATTTAAGACCTGTTCATTTTTGTTTTTAACATGGAACCTAATTACAGTGTCCTGTCTTTTCAGCCTGAAGGGTTTTATTGAGCATTTCCTATAGGACATGTCCACTCCTGACAACTCTTCCTGCTTCTATTGACCTGGAAATATCTTGATTTCTCTTTTGCTTTTGAGAGATAATTTTTGCTGGATATAGAATTCTTAGTTGATAGCTTTTTCCTTTGATGCTTTTAACTTTTCATCCTGTTCCTCCTGGCCCTCATGTAAGAAATCAGTGATTCTATTTTTTATAAGAGAATATGCAAAAAGAAAGAAATGAATAGAAAAAAGAAAAGAAAAGAAAAAGGACAGAATATGCAAATAAATATACAAAGAAAGCATATCCAAAAATTAGAATATAGGAAAAGCTTAACTCCTCCTAACAACTCATTCAAAAACTGGACAAATCAATTAAATAGACACTTATCTTTTTTTTAATTTTAAAGAGGGTAAAATTAAACATTTCTCAAAAAAAGAAGTACAAATGGTCAAAATCTTAAAAATATTAACCAAAAATGAAAAAATGTTCATCATCTTTAGTCATAGAGGAATGCAAATCAAAATAACTCTGAGATTTCATCTTACCCCAATCAGAATGACTGTCAGTAAAGACGTTGGTGAGGATATGGGGGAAAACGAATCCTTCTACATTGCTGGTCTAAAGGTAAACTAATACAACCACTGTGGAAGCAGTATGGAGATTTCTTTTTTTTTTTTTTTTTTTTGTCTTTTTCCTTTTTATCGGTACCAGGGATCTAACTCACGACTGCCTGCTTGCAAGGCAGGCGCTTATGCCGCTGAGCTAAGTCCCCAGCCCCAATATGGAGATTCCTTAAAAAGCTAAAAATTGATATTACACTTGATCCCATTATACTTTTCCTGGGTAATTCATGAAAATTAAAGGCATCATACTATAGTGTTACGTGCATATGCATGTTCATAGCAGCATGATTCACAAGAGCTAAGCTCTGGAAAGAAATCTAGATGAAAAAGAAAAACAAAAAACCCCGAATTCCCATCAATGGATGAATGGATAAAGAAAGTATAGGATATATACACAGTGGAATTTTATTCAGCCATAAAGAAATTCGAGACATTTGTAGGAAAATGGATGGATCCTGAGGGCATAATGTTATGTGAAACAGACGCAGAAAGGTAGATATCATATGGCTTCTCTCAGCACTCGGGAGGCCGAGGCAGAAGAATCACAAGCCTGAACCCAACCTGGGAAACTTAGTGGCTTAATGAGAACTTATTTTTAAAAAATCCTGGGGAAGGTAGCTTAGGGTAAAGGCCCTGCATTCAATCTCCAAAGCCACACAAAAAAGTAAGTCAATGTTTGGGATTCTTTGTTCATTGTTTTTATCCATTGCCATTTTTCTTACCTCTAAGCCATACTTTTATTTCCTTTTCGTCTTACAATGTTTTGTTAGAAACTGGATGTGGTAATGCACGAAGTCAGATTCTTATTCTCCTAAGAGTTTATTGTTTCTTCTACTTGTAGTCTTTATGGTGTATTTAGTGTCTTTTCTGAACTAATTTCTGAGCTATGTATTTTTATTGTCTATGGCTACCGACATCTGTATTCTCTTAGGCTTATGATCAGCTAGTGACTGAACGGAGATTTCCTTAAATAGGAGCAACAAGGGCTGAAGGTTTAGCACAAGCACCTTCCTGGAAAGTGCAAGACCATGAGTTCGATCCTCAGTACCAAACCAAACCAAACAAAAATAGGAGCAACAAAACTCTGCTAGTCTTTGCAGACAGGCTGTGTGTGTGTGTGTGTGTGTGTGTGTGTGTGTGCACTAAGGCGTGCCTTATGAACTCATCCAGGCAGCTTAGAACTCTGCTCTGCTCTCCAGTTTCTCCTTGCACAGAGACTGAAGTTGTGCAGAGGTGAGGGCTGAGGACCTGTTTGAATCCTTTGTGAGCATGCGCCTAGCCCTGCACATGGGCTTGCCCTCTAGATTACCTGGCATATGTCAAAACTTTATTTCAAATAGAATCTTAACAACATAGGGGAGGCAGCATCTTCCTGGAAAGACTTTCTGGATGCACAAATAACATCAAAAGCACTCAGCAGATTGCTTGGCTCATGGTTGGTGAGTAAGCTGAAGCAGAACTCTGACACCTCAGAAGCAGCTGCTGTGTCATGGTGACAATGACCAAAATAGTTAAAGTGAGGAAGCCAGCCTGCGGAAGGGGATAAGATGCGTTTCCCGGTACTGCTTCCAAAGCATGTGTTTCCTATGGGACTGGGTTGTTCCTATGGGTGGGCTGCAGGATGAGGTGCACCAAAAACCACCTGCAAGCAACCTGTCCTGGTCCCATAGCTCCGGCTTGCTCAGGCAGTAATCATAGAGCAGAAAAATTTAAGCAATGATGCGCGCGTGTGTGTGTGTGTGTGTGTGTGTGTGTGTGTGTGTGTATGCACGTGTGTACGTGTGTGCATGTGTGATCATTGCTGCATACTGTTTTCAATGCTATGTGGGCTACCAAATAACACGGGCATTTTATTCCCCTCTCCAAGCTCTGGAATAGCTTAACACCGGCATCATCTAAAATCACTCGTAAAATTTCTCTTGTTAAATGACTTCTTCCTTTACTATCTTTTTCAGTTAGCCATGTACTGGCTCCAGGTGTCTCAGATAAAAGTAGTTCTGTAATTTTTGAGAAAAAATTTTTTTTTGTGGGCCAGGGAAATAGCTCAGTGATACAGTGCCTACCTGGCAAGTGCAAGTTCATGAGTTCAATTTCCAGTACAAAATTTTTTTTTGTGGTACTGAGGGTTGAACCCAGAACCTTTGCACTGAGCTACATCCCCAAATCTTTTAAAAGGATTTTGTTTTATATTTTGAGAAAAATCCTTACTGAGTTGCTAAGTTGCCCAGGCTGCGCTTAAATGTATGATTGTTCTGCCTCAGCCTCTCTCTTTTTTTTTTTTTTTTTTTTTGGTCTTTTTCCTTTTTATCCGTACCGGGAATCGAACTCATGACCTCCCGCTTGCAGAGCAGGCACTTATGCCACTGAGCTAAATCCCCAGCCCCACCTGCCTCAGCCTCTTAAGAGTGCTGGAATTGCATGCAAACACCACCATATTCAGCTAATTTCTGAATTTTTATATCACCCAGGTAATTATAAGGATATTAAAATCTTATTAGAGGAAACAAATGAGAATGTGTGTCAAGATGAAAAAAATCAGTACACTAGTATTTATAATAAAAACAATAAAGGAAGAAACTTGAGAGTTAAATGTTTATGGGGGACTAGCTAAAAAATATGGCATTTTCTATTCAATAAAGTACTATTTGCCTTTTAAAAATTATTTTGGATATGGGGAGAGTAAGAGTTCTATTTTTTTAAACCATTCCTGAATTATCTGAAAATGTCATGCAAGGAAATTGTTAATTATGCTAAATAATATATAATTGGGGGGGTAGTTTTCAGACAGGGTTTTGCTATGTAGTTCAACCTGGCCTTGAATGCACTGTGTAGCCCAGGCTGGCTTAGAACTCACAGCAATCCTTTGCCTCAGCTTCCCAAGTGCTAGGATTACAGGCATGTGCCACCACGCCCAGCAATTCTTAATTTCCCAAAGCATCTCATTTCTGAATCTTTCTGTAAAGCTTTTCAGTCAGGCTATTGTTTTCACCAAATGTTATCCAGTGCCCTAGACGGTGATTAATTCATTTGCCTTAAATTTTTGACAAATGTATGCGCCCTATCAATATCAATCCTGCCTGGTTCCCAGAGTTCCCAGTTAAGTGAAAGGCAAGCCCTTTTCTCTAGTCCTCTGGCCACCAATGAAGTTGAAGTAAACAGCATTAATTTTGGGAAAGAGGTCACCTCTGCTTGCCCTCACTAATGGTCCTGGGAACACAGGCTGTTGTCATCAAAACCTGGCTGTAGGATGCTGCTGACACCAGTTAAGTGAAAGAAGTCTCTCTTACTGAGATTCAGCTGTTTTGGTGTTTTGTTTTTCATTCCCTGGAGAAAGACTCCCCTGGTTGCTGGAAGCACTTGGTTAGTTTCCAGAGTGCCAAAGGAGTTGGTTCTGCTGGGTTTTGCACTTCTTGCTCTGAAAGTAAGGGAACAGACTTTTCAGGTTACTTATTATGCCATTTCCACAAATATCCCAGCTTAGAGATTTTAGGCTTAAATGCTGTCTAGGTCACTTTCCTGTGGCTGGGACATAATACTCAACAGCCATGATTCAAAGGGCAAGAGATTTATTGTGGCCCACAGTTAAGGTCTGTGGTTGGTGCTCCAAGGTGGGTGTGCGTGGCAGAAGGGTGTGGTGGAGGAGAAGCTGCTTGGGTCACAGTGGCTGGGAAACCAAAGAAAGACAGAAGCGGTGCCTGAGCGGCTTCCTGTGGCCGGAGACGACCCTGGGCCTGGTGCTGGGACTTCCCTCGTGTCATGGCCCCCAAGCGCCAGTCTTTGCTCACCCCTCCGACCAAGAAGGACCGCCAGTCTCCGGGCCCCAAGGCAGCGTCGGCCTCTCCGGGCCTGCCCAAGGGAGAAAAAGAACAACAAGAGGCAATTGAACACATTGATGAAGTACAAAATGAAATAGACAGACTTAATGAACAAGCCAGTGAGGAGATATTGAAAGTAGAACAGAAATATAACAAACTCCGCCAACCATTTTTTCAAAAGAGATCAGAACTGATCGCCAAAATCCCCAATTTTTGGGTAACAACATTTGTTAACCATCCACAAGTGTCTGCACTGCTTGGGGAAGAAGATGAAGAAGCATTGCATTATTTGACCAGAGTTGAAGTGACAGAATTTGAAGACATAAAATCAGGTTACAGAATAGATTTTTATTTTGATGAAAATCCTTACTTCGAAAATAAAGTTCTTTCCAAAGAATTTCATCTGAATGAGAGTGGTGACCCATCTTCAAAGTCCACTGAAATCAAATGGAAATCTGGAAAGGATTTGACGAAACGTTCAAGTCAAACACAGAATAAAGCCAGTAGGAAGAGGCAGCATGAAGAACCTGAGAGCTTTTTTACTTGGTTTACTGACCATTCTGATGCAGGCGCGGATGAGTTGGGAGAGGTCATCAAAGATGACATTTGGCCAAATCCATTGCAGTACTATTTGGTTCCTGATATGGATGATGAGGAAGGGGAAGGAGAAGAAGATGATGATGATGATGAAGAAGAAGAAGGATTAGAAGACATTGATGAAGAAGGAGATGAAGATGAGGGTGAAGAAGATGAAGATGACGACGAAGGAGAGGAAGGAGAGGAGGATGAAGGAGAAGATGACTAATTGAACACTGATGGATTCCAGTCTTCTTGTTTTTTCCTTTTTTTAAAATTTTAATTTTAATTTTCTCCAGTCCCTGGGAGCAAGTTACAGTCTTTTTTTCCCCTCTTGTGCTCAGTCACCCTGTTCTTGAGGTCTCTCTTCTCACACACCGTGGTTCTCAACTTTGTGGGGTGAAACCTTGAACGGAACACAGTGGGAAAAGGATCTCTACAACCTTCTGTTCTAAATTCATTTTGATCCCCTCCTGTCTCCACACTCACTTTTGGAATCAACACCACCACCGTGCTCTGTGGGAAAAAAGAAAACCCTCCACTCCCTTCACTCTGCTGGAAGCTGGAGGGGGCTAGGCCCCTGTGTAGTAGTGCATAGAATTCTAGCTTTTTTCCTCCTTTCTCTGTATATTGGGCTCAGAGATTACACTGTGTCTCTATGTGAATATGGACAGTTAGCATTTACCAACATGTACCTGTCTACTTTCTCTTGTTTAAAAAAAGATTAAAAAAAACTTAAAAAAAATGGGGTATAGAAGGTCAGCAGAGGGTGGGTTTGAGATGTTGGGTGGGTTAAGCGGGCATTTGACAACATGGCTTCTCCTTTGGCATGTTTAATTGTGATGTTAACAGACATCCTTGCAGTTTAAGATGACACTTTCAAAAATAAAATTATCTCCTAATGATGACTTGAGCCCTGCCACTCGGGGAGAATCAGAACCTGTAGGGTTTTATTTGGAATTGACATTCTCTAATGTAATTTTGTTGGTTTATTTTTAAAATCCTTTTTTGTTTTCACTGGAAAGGAAAAGGTGATGCGCAGTTTTAAACGTTCAAAGTGTACAAGTTGCTTTGTTACAATAAAACTACATGTGTACACAAAAAAAAAAAAAAAAAAAAGAAAGACAGAAGCTGGGAGGGACACAATGCCTTCCCAGGTCATGTCCCCCGTGACTTGCCTCTAAACCAAGCCCCAGCTCCTAACATCAAGTCAGAGATAAGCTCCACAATCTTTTTTTTTTTTTTTTTTACTAGTTAATGGATTACATATTGTCATCTTAGAAATATTTGTTTAAGTTACAAATTAAAGCTTATATAGTGAACATTCAAACAGTGAGACCAAACAGTTCTGTTCAATGATCCAACAAAGCTCAGTAATATCATTGTCTATCTTATACACTTAAATATACATGCAGTTATATCATTTAGAGCACTTTCTTTTCCTTTCTTTTGTACAATGACTATTACACATTTTGGGTTTTATTGCTCCCACAGTTCTTATTACTTTTTTTGGAAGAGAGTAAAACCAAATGTGACATAACAGAACAGAGTTGGTCAAATCAAAAGGGTGGACATAATAGATAATGTAAAAACATAATACAAGGTGATCAACAATGGTTACCATAGTGCCTCCCACTATCTCTAATAGAATTGCCTATATCATCAGTTATAATAAAATTGAACAAAACAGTAAAGAACGAAACCAACAAAATCAAAACATTGGAGACATTACAGGTCTTCAAAAGTAGATAATAGTCAACCAGAATGGGCGTCTTAATGAATCCCACTATCTTCACAGCTGTAGCCTAAACTTTCGAACCTGGTACTATCAAGCAAAACAGAAGAGAGGAACATCAGTCAAAACAAGATGGTGAGAGCAATACAGGGCTTCAAATCAAGTTAATAGTAAATCAAAGTGGGTTACTATAATATATCCTGCTATTTTTTAAATTTATTTTTCCCTTAATTAAAAGGATAAAAATAAAAAAGTAAATAATAAAATGGAGATTGAGATAAAAGAGGGCCTAACAGCAAAACAGCGCAGATCAAAACATAACCATTTAAGCAAAATAATGTTTCACCACAAGATAATCCCGACATAAAAGTAGTTACCATATTGTCTCTTTCCTTGAAATCTTTGAGTATAACTTCGTATGCTGTAGCATCAAATATATCAAAACAATGTAAAACCATTCAAGAGAATGACAGTATTACAGGGTATTTAGAATCAACTAACAGAAAATGAACAATGGTTTCTGTATAATCTCCTTGTCTAAAGAAGTTTTTGTTTATACTACCACATATAATAAAAAGCTCCACAATCTAATCACCTCTCAATCCATCTATAAGCTGCATGAGTTTGTGGGAGACATCCAGATACAAACCATAACAAACATGAAATGCAAAAAAAATCACGACATTAAAAAGATAGTGAAAGAGGCTGAGTGTGGTGGCACACGCCTGTAATCCTAGCTACTCAGAAGGCTGAGGCAGGAGGCTTACAAGTTCAAAGTCAGCCTAGGCAACTTAGTAAGACCCTGTCTCAAAATAAACTAAAAAGGGCTGGGAATGTAGCTCAGTGATAGACTGTTTGCCAAGCATGTGAAAGCCCTGGATTCAACCCCCCAATACCATATACACACACACAAAAAAAGTAGCAAGGGATAATTTCTTTAGGTCCTCTGGGAAAGGAACTATTGTATAGTCATGGTAAAAAAGAGTGGTAATTTGCAAGGAAGAGATAGATAAATTTTACTAAATTGAAATTTTTTGTTTTGTTTTTGCTTTTTTGTTTTGCTATCAGGAATACAACTTATGACCTCACACTTGCCAGGCAGGAACTTATGCCTCTGAGCTATATCCCCAGCCACTAAACTGAAATTTTAAGAATTTATTTATTCAAGAGCACCATAAAGAGATTGTAAATGCAAATCACAAAGCAGGAACAAGTGACCGTAACCTCTATAACTGATGAAAATCTTTTTCATAAAATCCTTCAAATCAATTAGAAAAAAATACTCCATTAAAAAATGGGTAAAAGATTGAAACAGATACTTCCAAAAAAGGAACTGGGTCTTCCAGGTTTTGTTCCTGGCATCTAAGGAGGTTAGAAGTGGCCACTCTGTCCTAACCAGCAGAAAGGTAAAAAAATTGAAAAAAGCAGCAGCTCTTCTTTGATCACAGGAAAGTGAGGTCACAGGGCAAACCACTGCCCCCCAAGTTAGAGACACAGATAGGCAGGTAGACAGAGAACTACAATTCACTGCAACAGGAACCTTTTTGAGGACTAGTTCCGGGCTAATATGTTTTAAGTCATTATGCTAAATAAAGTGAACTAGCCATAACAAGGCAAATACAGTGATTCTACCCACACGAGATAGTTATAGTAGTTAAAATTACAGGACCAGAAAGTTTAATGATGGCTTGCAGAGGCTAGGGGGAGAGGGCATTAAAAATTACTGTTTAATGAGTATAGGATTTCAGTTTCGTAAAATGAAAAGAGATGGATAGTTGTAACAATTGTACAACATTACAAATGTATTAATACCACTGAACTAGGCATTTAAAAATGAGTAAGGTAGTAAATTTTATGTTGTGTAGATTTTTTCACAATAATATTAACTTTAAAAAAAAATCTCCAGTCAAGTTAATTAAGAGACGAAAAGAAGAGACATAAATTAGGACTATGAATAATGAAAGAGGGAGCATCACTACAGATCCTGTGGACATTAAAAGAAAACCAAAGGAGGGCCAGGGATATAGCTCAGTGGCACAGCACCGGTCTGGCAAGCACAAGGTCCTGGACTTCTGGTACCAGAAGTAAAGAATACCAAAGGAATATTATGAACAATTTTGTGCTCACAGATTTAATCAGTTAGATGAAATAAACTAAATCCTTGAAAGATACAGTCTGCCAAAACACAATGAAGAAAAGACTATCTGAATGAACCTATGTTCACCAAAGAAATTTAATCAATAATGAATAACATTTGAAACAGAAAACACCAGGCTCAAACAGGTTCGCTTGTGAATTCTAAAAAATATTGAAGAATTTATAAGAATTCTCTACAATCTCTTTCGGAAGATAGAAAATATTTCCTAACTTATTCTATAAAGCTTGTGTTATCCTAATACTAAAACCAGAAAATGACACTAAACAAAATCTACAGAACAGTATCTGAACACAGATGCAAAAATCCTCAATAAACTATTTAGCAAATCACATCCAACAATGTGTAATAATAATTATACACTGCAACCAACTAGGACTTATCCCATATATGCATGAGTGTTTCAATAGTTAAGACTCAATTGATGCAGCCAGGCATGGTGCTACACACTTATAATCCCAGTATCTAGGAGGCTGAAGCAGGAAGATTACTGACAGTTTGAGGCTAGCCTGGGCTACACAGTGAGTTCAGCCTGCACTATATAGTGAAACTGTCAAAAAAAAAAAAACAATATAAAACAAAGCCCTACCAACATGAAGAAAACCACCTCAATTAATTCAATCTAGCACATCAATAGGATAAAGAAAAACATGGCATGATCATATCAATAGATCATGTGTTGCTCAGCTTTCTGTTACTGTAACAAATACCTGAGATATCAGTTTGTCAAGAAGAAAGGTTTATTTTGGCTCACAGTTTTGGAGGTTTCAGTTCATGGCTGGTTGGCCACACTGCTTCTGGGCCTGTGGTGAGGCAGCACATCATGGTGGGGGCACACAGTACAGCAAGTGCTCACTTCATGGTGCCAGGAAGCAAAAGGGGTCCTGGGGCCCTAGTATCATCTTAAAGGGGACCTTGCCTGTGTGACCTAACCTTTCTACCACTAGTGCCAGGAGCAACACCCTAAAGTTTCTACCAGCCCTCAGAAACACCACCCTGTGACCAAGCCATTGGTACATAAGCCTTTGGGGCACACTTAAGATCCAAACTCTAGCAGTGCTGAAAAAGCATTTGGCAAAATCCAGGGCTCATTCATGATGTACGGTTTTGGCAAACTAGAAAGAGAGGGAACTCCCTCAACTCATAGAGAACATCTTCCAATAAATATACCATTAATGTCCTACTTACTGGGAAAATTTTAAAGCCTTACCACCAAGATCAAGAGAAAGGCAAGACCTGGATATGGTGGCACTATCTGTTATCCCAGCACCCAGGAAGCTGAGGCAGAAGGATTGCTACAAGTTCGAGGCCAGCCTGGCCACATACTGAGTTCAAGGCTAACATGAACTACACAGCAAGAACCTGTCACAAAATAAAACAAAAATCCAAAAAAAAAAGAAAAAAGCAAGGATTTCCCTTTCAGTCCTAGTTAATGCACTAACACATGAAAAGGAAAAAATGTATGCAGATTGGAAAGAAAGAATTGTCCTTATTCCCAGATAATATAATTGTCTATGTACAAAATCTGTAGAACTGACCCAAAAAGGTGCAAAATAACAAAACTCCTGGAGCTAAAAAGTAAGCAGGCTGCAGGATACAAGGTTAATTATGCAAAAATCAGTTGTTTCTCTATATGCCACTAATGAGCAAATGAATGTTGAAACTGAAAATACTTCACTATTTACATTAATACTTAGAAAACACTGAGGTATATAACTAATAAAATATGTATAAGATTTTTATGAAGAGACTGTAAAACTCTGGTGCAAGTTATCAAATAGTTAAATATATGAAGAAATAATTCGTGTTTATGGTTAAGAAGACAATATTGTCAAGATGTTGATTCTTGCCAACTTGGTTTATAGATTCAATGTAATCTCAATTAAGATCCTAGGAAATTACTGTTTGATTATTGACAAATTAATTTTAAGATTTATATGGAGAACAACAGATCCAGAATAGCCAACTTATTTCAAAGGAGGAGACAAAATTGGAGGACTGACATTATTCAGCATTAACATTAATAAAGCTACACAATAATCAAGACAGTGTAGTATTGGAGAAAGAAGAGATAAATATATGAACAAATAGAAAGCCCAGATATATACCTGCATAAATATGATGTTTGAAAAAGGAACAATAACAGCATTAAAACAAAGATAGTCTTTTTAACAAATGGATCGGGGAAAACTGAACATTTATATGGGGAAAAAATGAATGTAAACATAGGCCTTCCATCTTCACAAAAATTAACTCTAAATATATCATTTATGTCTAAATATATCATAGACATAAAACAAAAACTACCAGTTAGTCTAGGAAATAACCAAGATGACCTCAAGCATGGTGATGATTTTAGAAGGCATGACCCAGGAAAGAAAGATATGCTAGACTTCATTAAAAATTTAAAACTTCCACTCTAAAAAGGCAATGTCAAAAGGACAAGACAACTCTTAAAGTAAGAAAGATATGGATAAAAGACACATATGTTAAGGATTATTAGCTAAGATGTATAAAAAGCTCTTAAAATTCAACAATAAAACAGTGAACGACACAAAAGTTGGGTAAAAGACTTTGACAAACAGCTTACCAAAGAAGATACACAGATAACAAATAAACATATGAAAAGATCTTCACATTAGGTGGTTGCAAATTAACACAGCAATGAGGTATCACTTCACGCGTATTAGACACCTATTAGAATTGCTCAAACCCTAAGCACCGACAGCACCAGATGCTGGTGAGGCTGTGGAGCAACAGGAACGCTCATTCACTGCTGGTGGGAATGCGGATGGTATGGCCACTCTGGAAGATAATTTGGTGGTTTCTTCAAAGCTAAAATATTATTACCATACGATTCAGCAATCACACTCTTTGGTATTTATCCAAATAAACTGAAATGTTATGTCTCCAAAAAAAAAAACCCCTGCACATGGACATTAAGAGCAGTTTTATTCTATAAAACTTGAAAAGAACTAGAATCTTCAGTAACGGAATAGGTAAACTGGTACATACAGCACATGGACTAGTATCCAGTGAAAAAAAGGAGCAAAACTATGAAGCCAGGAAAAGACACAAAGGGACTTTAAATACGTATTATTAAGTCAAAGAAACGAAGAAAAAGCTGCATACTGTGTGGTACAAGGGGTGATCATAAAGACACTGAGAATAAACTTACGACAATAAAAGACACATGGCCAAGAATGACAGGATGAGTGTGTTTGAAGCACAAGGAAGTATTTTGAGGGAGTAATTTAATTAAAGGAGATGTGTCTTTTATTGTAATAAATTTTAAAAAATTTACTTTTACTATATTTTTAGCCACCACTCATTGTTCAAATATCTGTGGCAATTTCTGTCAAATGAAAAATCATGGTGTGTCCTCATCCGCTTCGTTCACCATCTGTGGAACTGTGAGACTTCTAGCCCTTCCTCAGAGGCGAAATGACCACAGAGGAAAGGTAATGTTTATGCAAGACACTGAGGCCACCAGGACAGCGCAGCTAAGACACTCACAAATGAGGCTTCTCGAACTGCCTCAAAGAGTGGCAAAGACGATGGGCTAAGTGTGTGTTTTTGAAGTGTGGGTCAGTTTTAATGGCAATATGTCTTTTCCCATCATAGTTATCTTTTAATTTAAACACTTACTATACCTTTTGATCATGCTTCACATATGACATTCTGGATAAGAGAAAACTGGAGATAGCAAGAAGAGCAGTGCCAGGAGTTATCAGGGAAGGAGGACGAACTTGTGGAGCTCAGGGACGATCAGGGCAGTCGTTGACACATGTCTTTCCTTATTTGTCAAAACCAAGTACAGTTCCCCAAAAGTGAACCTAATATAAACTGAGTGATAGTGATGTATCAGTGTAAGCTCACTGATTGTAATAAAAATGTGCCACTCCGGTGCGCAGTGCTGACAGCAGCGGTAGATGTGGGGACAGGGGTAGATGGGAAACCTCCACGCTTCCCGCTCAGCTTTCCTGTTTATCTGACACTGCGATAGTAGAAAAGTTTATTAATAAAGGGACTGCATATAGCTAATATATATATGACCATATGCCTTATCTCCTTAGTAATTCACAAAATGCATATAAAAAATCACAAAAGATACTACCAAAAGTGCCCCAGATGGTGACACAGTCCACAAATGCCAAATGCTAAAAAGGAGGGATCAAGGTACTTTCATTTCCAGCTGGTGGAAGAATAAATGGATACAATCCCATTCTGAAAACCATTTTAGCGCTAACTAGAAAAGCTGAAGAGCCACACTCCCAGTGACCCCCAAATTTCACTCCTGGTTTACAGAAACTCAAGTCCCGTGAGCCAGGAATACGGCAGTTTGGAAGAACTGTCTTAGACTGTGCCTCTGTAACAAAATACCATATGCCAGGTACTTAGAGACAACACGAATTTATTTGTCACACTCCTGAGGCCGAGAAGGCCAACTTCAAGGTGCTGCCTGTCTTGCTGTCTGGTAGGAAAGCTCTCTGCTTCGAGATGGACCCATGACGCTGTCCTCACACGGGAGAAAGTTGAAGGTAAAAAGAGCTAGGCAGGGTTGCTGGGGGTTTAGCTCAGCAGCATAAGCACCTGCCTTGCAAGCAGGCGGTCGTGAGTTCAATCCCTGGTACCGATAAAAAGGAAAAAGACAAAAAAAAAAAAAAAAAAAAAAGAGCTAGGCGGCTGCACCCTAATCTCAGTCACAGCAGAGCAGCCTCCTGTCCACATCACTTTCTAACGGCCTTAAGTCTTAATACTACTGCACTCCAGATTAATTTTCAATATGAGTTTTGGAATGGACTAAGACATTTAAGCCATAGCACTAACTCGTTAATAAAAAACACTGAAGATACCCGTATACCTACCAACCAGGATCAGTCAGTCTATGAGATAAACAATGGAGTCCCACAGAGCAATGACAATGAATGACCACGACAACATACAGCAGCATGGGATAATCTTAAAACTATAATATTAAGTAAAAGGAGCTCAACATAAAAATAATTCATACTCAGACTCCATTAATATACACTTAAAAACAGAGCAGACCAAACCATGTTGATACGCGGTGAAAACAGCTGGTAGGGGTATAGAGCAAAGCAAGAGAGGATTTCCATTAAAGTCAAACTAGGGGACGAGGGCTGGAAGAGAAAGAGGTATGATTGGGGATCCGCTCCGGGAAACTCATGGTGATGTTTTACTTCCTGATCTGAGGGTTTAGTTATTCAAATGTGTGTTTTATGATTATCCACTATAGTGTTTTATGTACTTTTCCGTACAGAATTATTAAAGTTTATGAAAAGAAGAAAAAATTCATGACTAAAAACAGATGCCCATGTGACAAGGGCAGCAGAGCTGAGTTTTGAGAGTTTGGGCCTGGGGCCATGGAGAGTGGGTCCTTATTTTGGGAACCAGCTGAAAAAAAAAAGGAAAGCCATATTTCTGTTTCATAACTATCATCTTGGGAGTAAAGGAGGGTTCTTTGGCTGCAATAAAATATTAACAAAAGGTCCCCCCTATTCTTTAATGAGCTGACCCTGCTGATGAGCCAGGGTCAAGACAGAGCTGAGGCCGAGCCGCACAGGCTCCAAGCCCCTGCTGACATGCTCACTTCCAGAAAGCCCCCTTTCAAGTGTCTCCAGAGTTCCAGGATGAAGTGCGACTTTTGTGATGTCATCAGATTCTGTCTCTGACCTCACCCACCAGAAATTGCCAATATTGATAATTGGTAGTGGATGACCTGCCACCAGTTTTCTGTTTCTCTTCTTCTGGGAAAGAAGTACTAACCAAAGTGTCCACTGCAGCTGGCTAAGTGCACCTACCTGGTGGGGCCTTGGTGAGTGGGGGCCAGATGCCAGAGAGAGCAGAAGGGAAGCTGCGGTCTTTGTTGTGAGGTGGTAGGTGGTACAGGCCCCCCATTCTGGCCTGCCAGCCTGGGGAGACTGAGTTCACACTGAGGATCTAAGTCTGATACCTTCTCCTCTCTAGAAATCCATGATCTGGTCAGACAGGGGACACTGACAAAATGACTTTTCATTTCCATTGTCCTTCTGCCTGAAGGCAAATTCCCTTCTGCCTGAAAGGGCAGGATAGTGTTTGATAGAAGCCCAGATTCCCAAAATGAGCCCACTTTTTTTTTTTTTCCTTTTTATCGATACCAGGGATTGAACTCACGACTGCCTGCTTGCAAGCAGGCGCTTATGCCGCTGAGCTAAATCCCCAGCCCCATTGAGCCCACTTTTAAACAAGTTGGCTTTGGGGGATAAAGGATATCTTGGGTACATGAACAGTGGCTTGGTTCAGCCTTGAAAATACTGTCCCTGTCAATGACATTAGTTCATATTTTGGATTCTGTCGCAAAATCTGCAGTCTGACTCTCATCACCTCAATCACCCACTGTCCCTGCTTCTGCAACTAACAGCCTCACCCGGCTCCAGGTCTTGGGGTGGTGGGGACAGTAGTGTGGGCTCCTTGCCCTGAGCCTCCAATCATCACAGTGGCACTGATGAGCACTCGGCCAGCTCTCCTGGCCACCACCCACCTTTTCCCTCTCATCCAAAGCATTTACAAACATCTCATCTGGGCGGTGTGTGTGTGAAGCTATCTGTAGGCAACTCGGTGGGGGAGTTGTTTGGTTTGGGTAAGTAGAAACAACTCTGTGATGGCTACACTGGTGCATCCTACGTCTCTGTAAGGCCAGGTGAGCATTTCTAATGAAATATGATCTAGAGAGCAGAGGCAAGTTCCCAGGGCAACCCAGGGATCAGTGACACTCTGGGATATGAGGCTTGCACCCCCGCATCTCTCCACTTGGCTGGTCCAGGTACTCAGCAACTTTCTGATCAACAGTGGGGCCTTCCTCAGTCCTGTACCTTAGCCAATCCTAAGAAGATTTTCTAGTTAGGATCCTCAAAAGGCTCTCCTTTCTATCCAGTCTTCACCAAGGGAAAAGAGGAAGCTGAGGGTGGGCAGCTATGTTTTAAGAGTTGTTCCAGTCCCTATCCCACTGGCTAAGATTTAGGCGACAGCTGTATCCAGCTGTAAGGGGCTGAGACATGAGGCCGTAGCAGGGTTGCCGGGGTGCAGCCTGTAACCTGCGGAGCTCTACTGCTAAAAGGAAAAGGGAAAGAAAGGACACAGGGAGCTCACAGAAGTCTGCCACACTGGATCTGTTGAAATTGGGTGCCATGAATGAAGGTGGGTTCCAGCAGAAAGCAACTGACTGTCAGAAAGCACCATCTGTTTGGGCTACTTAGACCTTTTGTTGCCTTTATTGTTCTGGATTCTGCCTCCAGACAAGATATGGGGAGGTGAGCAGCCTATTTATAGACAGTAACTGGCACAGTCATTCAAAGATGACAACCCAGGCCAAGGGCACGCCTACCTGAATAGACTGAGTACCCGCATGGAAACTGGATTCAGCGTCACGTGCATTGAGGACAAGTACCAAACCCTCTGCTACTCATTCTCACACAGCTTTATGGAGAACCTGCTGTAAGTCTGACACCTGTGTGGCTGATATTTAATGGCTGGAACCTTGGGTCGTTGCTTCCGCTACAATGCAGCCCAACTGGCTCCCAAGTACCCCTGCCATGTTCTTGATGTCCATCAGATCCCTCCTCCAAGGGCTGCAGTGGGTGGTGTGGGCTTATCAGCAGGTTCTGTGATCCGGCATCAGAGAGAAGAAACCATTTCTGCCTACGTCCCATTGCCCCACCGTGACAATAGCAAAAATAGCAAGCAGTATTTACAGAGCACTTTCTTTGTACACTATATCTTACTTGATCCTTATGGCCATTCTTTAAGGTTACTACCATTATTTCCCCCATTTTATAGATGCAAACAATGAAACTCAGAGACATTAAGTCCTGTATTTAGGTGGCCCAGCTGGAACTTGGATTCATGGAGTTCAAGTTTGTGAACACCACTTTTTGTTTTTATCTGATTTGTCTTTGCACCCACAAGTCTTTCTAGGGAAGTATAATAAAAGTGTTAGGATATAAGGCCTAACAGCCAGCCCCGCCCTCTCAGTTGAGAAGGAAAAACAGAGAGAGCAAGTTAGCTACCCCAGATCGCACAGCATGATAACAGCCACGTCAGAACTCAGACCCCAGACCCCCATGATCTGTTGCCATGGCCTGATAGAAAGCCTTCCTGGGCCATTAATGAATGGATAAGTGAGTGAACGCTTTTAAATGGATAGTTCTTGGCAGATTCTGTCGAATGGCTCACCCTGGGGTTTTCGAAGGGTGGGTGGGGTGTCAGAGGTGCTGTGCTGCTGATTAGGGGGGATACTCCATGAAAGCCTAGCTAGGCTGTCACCCTCTCCTCTGGCATCACACACCCAGGAGCTCCCACTGTTTCCTCTCTGACCTTTTTTTATCATATTGGTAACAGCCCTGACAAGACCTTACCATTATAAACCACAGGAAGGGCCCCCCTTCTAGAGAATATTCAGTAGTGGCTTCTGTCCCCTTAGCTGTGGCACTGGAAGCACCGGAAAACAAAAGTCTATTAAGTAAATGTGCAAGGCTCCGCCTGGGAAAGGCAGGCTGTTGGCCACAGCCCCTCACTTTGCACGCTGATCTTTAGGGTTCAAACAACTGACTGCTGCCCCCAGGGTCGAAATTGGCTTCCTCTCGCTGGGTGGCGGGGATTTTGATGAAACTGGAGACCCACTTGAGGAGTGTAGCCTTGGGCAAACTTGGAAATGACCCAGCCCACTCGATTGGGCCTCCTGGGCGGGGCCGTGGCGTCTGTAGCAATTTCTAGTGTTCGGGAAGAGGGCGCCGGAACCGATACCAGCCGCAGAGCAGCCGAACCGCGAGGTGGTCCCCGGGCGGGGTGAAGCGGTACCTTCGTGGGGTTCTGTATCTTTCCCTGCTTCTGGCTGGGCTGGGGGGGGCTGGGAGGCCTCAGAAGACAGTTCCGGAGGAGAGGAGGTGGCCCAGCAGCCGCGGAGGCCCAGAGTAGCAGCCGGGGATGCGGGAACGAACTGCAGCAAGGGACCGGCAGCCTTGTGCGTGTGCGATGGGAATTTGCAGATGGTTTCTGGTAGTGACCGGAGCTCCGAGGCGGAGCCTGGGTCTTTGCATCTGATAATCTAGCCTGGTTCCCCGACAGGTCTGAGCAGCCTCGGGGAGGGGCCGCGGCTGGCTGCTGCTGAGAGGAGCTGCTCCCGCAGTGGTGCGGAGGGGAATTTGCTGACGGTCCCTTGCCAGGTGGTGCTGGGTCCACAGAGCCAGCGAGGAGGAGGAGGACCGGCTGGCAGCTCCTCCCAGGTAGGAGCGTGTGGCCTGTCGCCGCACCCGGCAGCCCGAGCACCGCGCCTAAGCTGGGCCGTGGCGCCGAGGTGCAGATGTGGTGAGCGCGCGCGGTTAGAGCCCGGGCGGATGGGGATGGGGTCGGGGCGTGAATTCGGGTTGAGGACCGGGATGGGGCGGAGAAGCTCGCTAGCTCGGTGCTTCCCGGGACCTGGGATTGGAAAGATGGGGGTGGGGGAGACTGCGCCACGGAGCCTTGGCACGCTGGCTGTGCCCCCGCTTGTACCCAGGGAAGGGTGGCCTGAGCTGCCCACTGGGGAGGGCGTGGGTAGACCGACCTCACGGAGGGGCTGGAGTGGGTGGAGGCTCGCCTGGGGGCCCCCAGCTCTGCCCGACAGGCTGGAAGGAATTACCGCTGGGGACCACCCCCACCACACCCAGGGATTCCCCAAGCTCTGCCGCCCACTCCCTGGGCTGGGAAGGGAGGAGACAGTCACCCCATCCTTAAGGATGAGCACAGCGTCATCATCACTGCTGCTGTGCTCCGGAATGGGGTCCCATATCCTGCTAGGTGGCCTAGGCTCCTGGGCTACCAGGGGCAAAGGATGCCTGCCACCTTTCCCCCATGTGCTTCCAAAGAAAGGTTCTGGGTTCTGTCCTCACAGTGGCTTTGAGCGAGAAACTTTGGGATTGGATGAAGGCCCTGGGGAAACTGAAGCCCAGTAGAGTTTTGGCTTGACCAAGATCACTTAGCAGGTCTACAGAGCTGGCCTCCCAGACACTGCGTGCCCCCACGCCCTCTGGAGGAGCAGGGCCGTACTCTCCAGACCTCTAGTCCAAGCTGGTGTGGAATTTCACTCTGGTGGGATCCCTTCCTGGATCCCCCTTCCTTAGCCCTTCAAGGAGTTGCCCTGCTCCATGGGGTTCCAAGGTGCCATGGGTATGAACACTGTGGGGATCAGAAGTGTCTGGGGACAGGAAAACACTGCTCAGGAGACACTCATCTGAGCACAGGGGACTGTGGGGCTGTGGACCTGTGGGCCTGTGCTGTCTCTGGGGGCTCCGGGAGGCAGTGAGAGGAAGCTACAGGAGAGGACCACTGGCAGCGTCCAGCCTGTATGTCAGCCTTGATGGAGCCCTAGGTACACTTCCCAGGCAGTGGGGTGGGGGGTGGGGAAGGTGCAAATGACAAGGAGATGGAGATTCTCCTTTAATAGGCAAAGGCTTGGGAAGGTGTTAGGGAATGTGCCTTCTCTCAGCTGTGCCCTCGTTCTGTGTAGATCCATCTTTCTCTTCTCTCTTTTCTCCTGTCCTCAGAAAAAGTGACTGCACTAGATCTGTTGCCCTGTTGGTGAACTTTTCAACTCGACTTGTCTTTCCTCTCCCAGGGGGCAAGCACCCTTCCCTAGAGGGAAAGAATGATAGTGTTTCAGAACCTGAGCCAGCGATGGTCCACGTACAGATGAAGACACTGAGGAGGCACAGTGGTGCCATGGGTCCCTCCAGTCCTCTTGCCTGCACACAGGGCTCCCCAACCCACCCTAGGGCCAACTGGAGCCACAGGGTCTTGACAGCTCCTCTCCCCACAGCCCCAGCCCTAGCAGACAAGGCTATGAGTGCCTTCTGACAAGTATAGGGTGACAGGGGCAGCCTCAGTCACTTGTCCTCTTTTGAGATGTGCTTCTAGTTTCTTGAGGGGGAAGCAGATTGAAGAGGGGAACTAAAGTCCCCTGCTTACCTTCTCAAATACCCCACAGAGGTTCACTCTCTCCAGGGTCTGTCAGATCCAAAGATACCTGTCTCTCCTGCCCTGGAGCCAGCAGCTACGAGCACAGGGCCCAAGCAGCGGAGGGACCCACAGGCAGCTGGTAGCTGATGGCACAGGAGTGTTTGACCAGCTGTGCTGAGGAAAAGGAGTTGCTATGTGCCAGGCCCACAAGTGGCTGCTTTTCAAAGACACTTCCTGAGCACTGAGCCCTTGAAGCTGGTGCTGGTGACGATAGCATGCCTGGGGCTGGTCACCAAGAATCTCTGGAGTGATCTGTGGGAAGGGGTGGAGTCCCTAGAAAACCAGGTGAGAACAGTTGAGTGTGGACTGACAGTACACTGCCAGAGAGGACAAGACCTACTCTGAAAGGAGGGAGAAGGGGCAGAGGGAGAAAGGTAGTGAGTGGGGAGAGAAAGAGACTAAATATTCAGCTCCTCCACTCAGGGAAGCTGCTGGCAATCACTCATGGACAGCACAGGCAGTACAAACCCCATCCTGGACAGTTGGGTGTGGAGATACCTTATCCAGATGGGTGGGAGGGCTTTGGAAACTTGTCAAGCGATTGTTGCAGCCAGGAAGTATTACTCCTGGAGATTTCCGCCTTCATGGAAGCTGTCTGCTTTCTGCCTCCATGGAGGAAATGTGGTTGTTCCTTCTCTTGAGGATGTCCTCATCCTGTGTGACAGTCCAGGGCCCCATCCAGGCTTGCAAGGAGCTTGGCCCTTCTAACACACTTTGAGTTGTGTATTGGCCCTTTGGGGCTTTCCTTTCCTACCCTCAGCGGCCTGTGATATTTAACCTATTTGTCACAGTAGCAGGCATGAAATGCTCCCTACAGGCCTGTATTGTCCCACCGACTCTCCTCCTGGGGATAGGAAGGTCGGTCCTTCCTATCAAGCAGCTGGTGAAGAACCATAGAGATAATGGACATAAAGTGCCAGGGGCTCTTTGTACAGTGTCCAGGGTGCAGGAATTCACATGGCATTCAAGCTAAGGGCAGGCTCGCCCAGGGAGAGTGCTTAGGGGAAGTGCTCAGCATGGAGTGAGATCAGCAGCTTTTAGTGCACTGCCTTGCTTGAGCTGGGGCCCTGTGCCCTCCCTCCCACCTCCTGAGGGGAGGGTAGTGATTTGCACAGCTTACTCTCATGTCAGCATGAGTGGTCAACACGATGCTTCATGTTCTTGCCCCTGAGTTGTTATATGCAGCTCTCGTAAGGCTGGCCAGGAGAGCTGGGGTCAGGAGCTGGGCCCCCGAGACGAGCTATGATGTGCTCTTACTCTATACCTGGATTGCTCAGTGCCAACCAAGAGTGGCTTTTAAGGAGAACACCCTAAAGTCGTGACCCATGTCCTATGTTTCCGGGGCAGGATATGTACCCCAGCCGCCATATTCTGGGCACCCCTGGGGCTGGTACTGAGACATGCAGAGAGGCAAGAGGGGAGGGGTGGTCTCAGTATTGCCTTCTACTTCCTTCTCATCATTAGTGATGTTCCCCAAAGAGGACAGAAGCATGGAGCCACTTTGAAAACCAGAGCTAGGACCCACGCATCCTGGGCTCCCGCCTTAGGCTTTCTCTCCCTTCCCCTCTGATGTCTGCCCTAATACCTGCAATAGGGGGCTGGGAAGACTGGACAGGGGCAAATGAGCTATGGGACTGCCTTGGGCCTGTGTGCCATCATTCCTGCCAAGTCAGAGTCTCTGATGTCCTCAGGATCAGAGGCAGAAAGGCCCAGCCAGCTTCCAGCAGGAAGCCAAGATTTTCCCTCTGCATCCCTGAGTGACTTGGCCAAGAAAGGTGGCCTTGGAGACCACAACCTTCTCATTGTGACTTAGTCTGCTCCAAATTGTGTCTAGCCAGTTGAATTCTGGCCACAGGCCATGTGTCCTGGCAGGAGAGCAGCGGACCCTAAGGGCTTTGGAGGGTCAAGGCAGTGTCGTGAGCCTGTGGCTAGTGAGGTGGCAGGGAGGTGGCTGTGTGCTGGGGTTTTGATCCTGGGGCCTCATCACCTCAGTGTACCTGAGTGGCAGTAATTTAAGTGACATTACAGTGAGGACATCAGCCATGTAGCATGAAGGACCGTCACACTTAGACACATCTGGGAGGTGATGTCCCGCCTGCTTCATTGCCTCTCCAGTGTAGTCCTGTGATTGCCGCATGGTAAACCAATCCCCAGTGTGCACAGCATCTGGGAAGGCGGACAGCAGGAAGGTGACTGAGTGGTGCCGGTGACTGAGTCCCTTTTGCATTTGCTTATTGCCTTCTCTCTGAGTGACCGGCTCAGGGATGCCTGGCCACACTGTGATGGCAGCGCACTATGTGCGACAAGGGGTGACTGACAAATTGCATTGCTCCAGCCTCCATGAGAACTGAGATGGTCCCTTCAAAAAGGCTTCGGGTCCCTGAGGACCTGGTGGGGCTGGCAGAGGGGTGGAGGTCACCTCAGAACTGAAAGGGCTGTGTGGCGGGTGTGCAGGGAGTGGGACAGCCATGCTGTCTTGGGGCCAGGGAGCTCACTTGTGTGCCTAGGTGTTTAGTGGGGCCAGTGTGTGTCGATTTTCTCAGGCACTAGAACCACCTGAATAGGGTGCCTGGCCTGAATACCTGGGTGCTATTCAGTCACCCCACTTTCCCTTTTACCACTTTGGAGCCCTCTCCATATCCTAGGAGAAAGGTGAAGCTTACTTGATAGAGGAGAAAACTCAGGTTCTGAGAGTATGTACAAACCGTAGCCACACACACACCAGCAGCAGAACCCCAGTGGGCCTGTGTTATTTATGCGGTGCTGTCCGCACCTCGGGCACAGCTTGGACCTTTGTTCCTGCTGCCACTGGTGCTGGTGCTGGTGCTGGTGCTGCTGCTGCTGCTGGTTTTGCTGAAGTTGCTTAAGACAAAAAGACTTGAAGTAAAGGTCGTGTACTTGTCCCCTTCCCCTCCATTCTGGGCAGTGTGCCCAGAGCTGGGTCTACTGAAAGATAGCTCCTGTCACAAGAGCAGGGAAAGAGGAAGGACAGGATGGCACCTCTCCTTGACAGGTACAGAGAGAAGAGATGCAAGCTTTGCATTCCTGTCCGAGTTTCATGCAGATTGCCCTGCGTGGAGTAGCCAGGGTGGAAGGGGCCAGAATGCTATGCACAAGCCCTGGACCCTGTCACAGAGCTGTAAAGGAGAGGGGCAGAGGAGACCCAGTTCCAGTGCTTCCCAGTGGGTCCAGGAAGGACACCCAGGCTGGACCAGCCCTGTTCTTTTCTAAGCTACTGAGGAGCTGGGAGGAGACATGGGCCTCAGTCTATGGGCTGTGGGTATCCCCGGGATCCTGCCACTTATTGGATGAATCATCTTTGTGCCCAGCTATACCCTTGGTACCCCTCACAGGCTCCCCAGACCTTTCAGTAAGGCCTTGTCCCACCCCGCCTCTGGCTCAGGGTGATCTTGGGTGAGGAGGGAGATGTGTCCAGTCTCCTTGAAGTTGTATAAAATCCACACATACAACTCTTTCTACCCCTGCACATGGCAGCTCGACTAAGACCCATGACCCTGCCAAATCAACTTATATGAAAAAGACATTGTTTTCCACGTCATCCCTGGAGTGTTGTACACCCTTCTTCCTGTCCCAGACCTCGCCCTCATCTCCATCTTTATCTGTTCTCTCTCCCTGTCTTTCAAAGCCCAGCTCAAAGGCCACCTCCTCTATGAAGTCCTCCCTGGACCCCAGCCAGCAAAGGTCTCAGAAGCCTTTAATGTTCTTAGCACACGGAGCCTCTTCCTCTGGTAGACAGTGAGCTCATCCTCTCATTCACCAAGCATCCACTGAGTGCCAGTCAGACGCGTGCCTTCTGGGACAGGGAAGGGGACAGATAGGCAAGGAAAGAGGTAAATGATAGCAGCTTGAGGAGAATAATATTCTCCTGTAATAATGGCAGTGCAGGTGTCAGGGGATGTTCTGGCAAGGGCTAACCAGGTGAAGATGTACACGCTTTGTGGCCAAGAGCTTCCTGTCTAGGTGCCTAATGGCCTAGAGAAGCTCACACATGTGCGTGCTGAGACAGCTCCACGGGTATCTGGGACAGCGGTGTCAGAAATTCAGTAATGAGGTCTCAGCTGCACTAGTTGTGATGTCTGCGGTCATGGAATGAATAACTAAAACTGGGCTATTATGCCACCGTTAAAATAGATATAGCTGGGGAATTCTTGGTGTGTGGTGGTGGTGGTGCTGGTGGTACTGGGAATTGAATCCAAAGCCTCATGCGTGCTAGGTAAGAGCTTTACCACTGAGCCACACCCCTGGCCCTAGGGAATTTTATGTAAATTATACCTCAATAAAACTGGTATATCATATATACACATATTCTGAATTGATGTGAGCAAAGCTGAGAAACAGTGTCACAAAAAAGGGGAAATTACAGAATAGTACCATTAGTGCAAATTTTAATTTTAATAAAAATGACAATACTATATGATTTTGGGGGACAAATGTATTCCATTTGCACTGGGTTTGTGCTTGTGGTAGTCTCTGGAGAGTGAAGGAGCAGAGGCTGGCAGGGAAAGGGACGGACTTCAAATATGTCAGGAACACTTCTTTTTTGGAGGCAGGATCTTGTGGTGTAGTTCAGGCTGGCCATGTAGCCCAGGTGGCCTCTAACTCACTGCGATCCTCCTGCCTCAGCTTCCTGAGGGCTGGGATTACAGGGCTATGTCACCACCCTGGCTAGGAACACTTCATTTAACAAAAGAGATCTGAAGCAAAAGTGCAGAATAGTAACATTTTAAAAAAATTTCTGTTGGTGTTATATTAACATTTTTGTATTTAATTTTTCAAAATTAAGCAATGTATTTATCATCTGGGCTATCCATGGAAAGGCACAGACTGCTCCTTGGAGTCAGGGGAGACCTGGGAGGAAGAGGAGGCTGTTAGAGGTTGAAGGAAGGTGGGAGCTGGCAGGCTTCACTGGTGTGAGTTTGGGAAAAGTAGGTGTGGGGGGTCCTGGGCCGGGGCAGGGATGAGCTCTTCGCCCTGTTGAAGTGTTTGCTGAGTAAAGTGTGTTGTTCAAGCTGCTCTTCTTCTGCCATCTTCTTATCCCATCTCAGATTCCAGCGTCTCTATCCCTGGGCCGTGTGCATAGTAAGCTCCTTTGGAGAAGGGAAAATGCCTTGTATAATGTGATTTTTTTTTTCAAGTCGAGCTAAACTAATGAGGGCCGGGGAAAGAATGAGGTGAATAAAAAGAATCTTAAAATGGAAAAATAGTCACTAATACAGAGAAACAAGAATTCTTGGTAGATATTGTGTTCAACTATAAACAAATGCAATTGAAAGCCAGCCGAAACAATAGAAGCTATTTGACTCCAGAAAAGATGGAAAATCCAAACAGACCAATTATCGTGGAAGAAGCCAAGTTTTCATAAAAGCTTCCTCTCACCACCTCCAAGTTGAGACAGCCTCTAATTTCTATAATTCCAGTGTTGCTCTACCAAACCCAGTGCCACATGGACACTAAAGCTTGGTAACACACACACACACAATTTTAAAACCTCTCATGTATGAATATTGGTACAAAATTCATACAATAATAAATAGAAGTGCAGCATTGTATTTTAAAAATGAATGCATGACAGCAAATGGGAATATGTTACAGAAATATAGATTTAATATTAGAAAAACTATTGATATAATTAAACTAATAGATGAAAAATCATATAAATAATTTCTAAATGCTTTTTTAAATGCCTAAACACCATATGGCAGATTATAAATCTTACTTAATAGAAATAGATGGATGTTGCGTAATGTGATTGTGTGTACATGTGTGTAAACATGACCACAAGCGAGGAAAGAATGATCACCATTATCCTAATTCTTTAACCCTGCTGCAGAAGTACAAGCCAGTACAAATTCTGGACAAGTAACTTATAAAAGACAGGCTGGAGGAGTAGCTCAGTGGTGGAGGATGTCCTTAGCATGAGCGAGGCCCTGGGTTTAACCCCAGATCAAAAAAAGCCAAATTTATCAATATTTGATAAGAGTAAGATTAACCATTTGGAGGGGAAAGTAAAACAAAATTTCCAGCTGCAAAAACTAGTTGGAATAATTTCTTTAAATACTAAGGTGACCGATGATAAATACTTAAAATGAAAATGTACAGCATTTCTACACACGCATGTGAGCCCCTTGTAGGATGTAATGGAAGGAAACGTAAACATCAGTGAAAGCACTCAAAAGAACTAGAACGCATTCGCAGCAGAAGCAGGAGAAACCGCCGTATCCCTGCTGGGCACTGCCGGCTCCTAGTGGGGCAGGGCCTCACACGTGGTGGTAGATGTCTGTTGTACGGTTCCCCGGTGTGGGCAGCGTCCTGCACCGTTTTTTGGAAGCCTCACAGGTCCCCATGCCACCCCGAAGCAGGTTCCCTTTGTGCTTGACAAGTGCGCGTCCTGCAGCTGCAGGGTTCTGCACGTGGCCGCTCTGTCCAGGTGGTCTGAGTGTTTTTCTGCTCCTCTGTGTTCTTGCTGATCTACCTGCTCAAACTGCTATTGAAAGTTTTGCATTGAAATCTTGTACCATTGTGATGTTACTGTTTCTGCCTTCAATTCTGCTCTCACTTGCTTCACGTATTAGGGTCTTCTGTTAGGCGCATGCGTGTTTATCATCATTCCATCTTCCTGGTGAATGTCTTTTTATCATTACATGAAGTCCTTAATCCCTCATAGCAGCTTTTGACTATAACCATGGTCACCCCTGGCTGTCCTGGGTGACTGTCCCGTTTGTGTTAGTTACCATTTCAGTCTGCTGTGAGGGAATTCAAGGACAGTTATAATGAACAGGAATTAACTGGCTTGTAGTTCTGGTGGCTGAGAAGTCCAGGAGTGAGCGTTTAAGGTCCTTCTGCTGTGTCATGGTATAGAAGAAGGCATCACATGGCAAGAGAGAGCGTGTATGTGAGACAGAGGAAGGGGTCAAACTCATAACAAACCCACTCTTGAGATCACTACCCCTCCTGCAATAATGTCATTAACCTATTCATGGGGTGAAGTCATGTGACCTAGGGAGTTCTCAAGGTCCCACCTCCTAACTGTTGTGTTGTGTGGACTTGTTTCCAACACAGGACCTTTGGCCACACCTTTGGACCTTACCAGTTTCCAATTGCATGGGATATCTTTCTCCATGCTTCCACTTTCAGCCTGGGTGTGTTTTCACATCTAAACTGAGCTTCTTTTGGACAGCTTAGAGTTGCTTTTTTTTTTTTTTTTCTGTACTAGGGTTGAACCTAGGCCTTCACACTCAGCTACATTCCCAGCCCTTTTTATTTTTTATTTTGAACCATGGTTTTGCTAAATTGCCCAAGTTGAACTCAAATTTGTGAACCTCCTGCCTCAGCCTCCCTGAGTGCTGCAATTACAGATGTGTACCACTGTGCCTGGCTACCATTGTGTCGTTCAAACCCTTTACCTGTAGTAATTCATTTAATCATCACCATAACCCTGTGCAGATGGTACTATTAGTATTGCCATTTTTTGGACAAGGAAACTGAGATACAGGAAAGTTAGGTAACTTATCCTAGATCTTGTGGGGCTGTGACTCCGTTCAGACCCTGTGTACAGTTAAATTGCATCTTTGAATCTAGAGGAGGACAGGTATGGAGCCTTTAAGATGAATAGGGCAGCTGTCTGGAGGTCCCTTTGTGGAAGCATCAAGGCTGGTCCCACCACAGTCCTTGAACCCATATAAATTCTGGGTGCAGTCAAGGCTTAAAAATAAGAAAACTCTACTAGTGGAAAGTATGGGGAGATGTTTTTTGATCCTCAAGTGAGAAAGACGTTTTTGTTTGATTGGTTTTTAAGTTCAGCCTGGTGGCCTTAAACTTGCTGAGGATCCCAGACTGCCTCAGCCTCCTGAGTGCTGGGGTTACAGGCATTTGCCGTCACGGCTGACAGTGAGAAAGAGTTTTATTATTATTTTTAATCTTTTTTTCAAATCCATTTTATTCAAGGATAAAAAGAAAGGAGGAGGAGGAGAAAAACTACACAAAATTTCAAAACACGTCAATCAGGGCAATAATGTATGTACACTGCACCTTGTCATCCCCAAATCATTCACCCAGAGCACAGGACATCTGCATTCAGTTGTCTGAACAATACCAGCACAAATCCTTCTCTTCAGCAAACTCTGAGAAATCACTAGTGCAACTATCTTAGCTTTCAGCTTGTCACACTAATGAAATAATATATTTACACAAGTGTGTCTTATTTATTTCACTAATGAGTATGTTCTCAAGGAGTATCCACTTACCTATAAAAGTGTCCAGTTTATCCTTCTTTATGGCTGGGTAGTACTCCATTGTATAAAATATCACGTTTTTTTATCCATTTCTCAGTTGATGGCATTTAGGTTGTTTCCAAGACCTGGCTATTAAAAAAACTGTGCTGCTATAAAACATGGGTGCACATATATTGCTGTGCTGTGATGTTTTTAATTCTTTTGGGAAGATACTCAGAAGGAGAATAGTTGGGTTGAAGGGGACCTCCAATCCTAGTTTTTTGAGGAATCTCCACACTGATTTCCACAGTGGCTGCACCAGTCTGCATTCCTACCAATAGTGAAGAAGGATTCCTTTTTCCCTACAGCCCCTCCAGTATTTCTTATTGGTTGATTTCTTGATAATAACCATTATTTCTGGGGTGAGGTGGAATCTCAGTGTTGTTTTAATTTGCATCTCTCAAATGACCAGTGATGTTGAACATTTTTTCACTTATTTATTGTTTGTATTTCTTCATCTGAGAAATATGTGTTTATCTTAGATGCCCATTTTTGGATTGGTTCTTTAAATCTGGGAGGACTGATTTTTTTTTTTTTTTTTTTAGTTCTTTGTAAGTTCTCGATAGTAATCCTCTTTTCTGAGGAACAGCTGGCAAACATTTTCTCCCACGTTGTAGGTTCTCTCTTCTGTTGGTGGTTTCTCTTGCTGTGCAAAAGCTTTTCAGTAGGGTGAAATCTCAGTTGTTGATTCTTTGTGATAGTTCCTGTGCCATCTGGGTTTTGTTCATAAAGTCTTTGCCTACACTGATGTCTTCAAGAGTTTTACCTCCTCTGTCTTCCAGCAGATTTAATGTTTCTGTTTTAATATTAAGATCTTTGATCCATTCTGATTTTAGGTGAGTACATGGTGAAGAGATGGGTTCAGTTTTAATCTCTGCCATGTGTAGAGCCAGCTTTTCCAGCACCATGTATTAAGAGGCTACCGTTCTTCCAATTAATGTGTTTGGCACCTTTGTCAAAGATAAGGTGGCTTAGTGTGTCTGGAGTTGTTTCTACATCTTCTAATCTGTTCTGTTTATCTTTGGGTCTGTTTTTTGTTGGGTCTGTTTTTTTTTTTGAGTACTATACTTTTTACCACAGTAGCTTTATGGTATAAATTTCAAGGCAGGGATTTTGATGCCCCCTGTCTTGTCTTTGTTGCCCAGGATTGCCTCTGCTATTCTAGGTCCCATAGTTCCAGCTGAATTTTAGGATTGTTTTCTTTAATTCTGTGAGATATGCTATTGGGATTTTGAGTGGGGTTGCACTGAATCTGTGTAACAGTTTTGGAAGTATGGCCATTTTCACTGTATTGGTTCTTCCTACCCAAGAGCATGAGATATCTTTCCATCTTCTAATATCCTCTTCAATCTCCTTTTTCAGAGTACTGTAGTTTTCAATATTGAGGTCTTTTACATCCTATGTTAGATTGATTCCTAGATATTTTATTTTTTTGGATGCTGCTGTTAAAGGTATTTTTTCCCTGATTTCTCTCTCATTTAGTTTGTTATTTGTGTACAAGAAGGCTATTGATTTTTGAGTGTTGATTTTGTAACCCAGTTGTTACATGTGTTTATTACATCTAGAGATCTTTTGGTGGAGTTTCTGGGGTCTTCTAAGTAGAGTATCATGTCATCTGCAAATAATGATAGTTTAACTTCTTCCTTTCCTTTATTCCTTTTATTTCTTTCTCTTGTCTAATTGCTCCAGCTAAAGTTTCCAGGACTATGTTGAATAAGAGCGGTGACAGTGCACATCCTTGTCTTGTTCCTGATTTTCGAGTGAAAGCTTTCAGTTTTTGTCCACATAGTATAATGTTATGTGTTGGTTTGTCATAGATAGCTTTTATCAGGTAGAGATAAAGACCATCTATTCCAATTTTCTGTAGGTTTTTTTTTTTTTATCATGAATGAGTGCTGGACTTTGTCAAAAGCTTTTTCCGCATCTACTGAGATGATCATATGATTATTGTCCTTGACTCTGTTAATGTGGTATATTACATTTATGGATTTATGTATGTTGAACCATCCTTGCATCCCTGCATCCCTGGAATGAATCCCACTTGATCATTTTGACAATTTGCTGCTCTCTCTCTCTCTCTCTCTCTCTTTTTTTTTTTTGTCTTTTTCCTTTTTCCTTTTTATCGGTACCGGGGATCGAACTCACGACTGCCTGCTTGCAAGGCAGGTGCTTATGCCGCTGAGCTAAACCCCCAGCCCCCTGCTGCTCTCTTTTTGCCATTATCTTATTGAGGACTTTTGCCTCGATGTTCATTTTGGGGGATTGGCCTGTAATTCTCTTTCCTAGTTGGGTCTTTCTCTGGTTTTGGAATCAAAATAATGCTTGCTTCCAGGGAGAAATAGTTGTAAAGGAAGTCTAAGCACTTGGAAGTCATACAGGAAGAGACTGATAGTTTTGACTACAGAAAGAAAAAAAATAAAATAAAAACCTGAAATTTGTTTAAGCAAAATATGCCACAGTAAGGTAAAACAAAGAGACAAGTGACAACTTGATACAAAGTTGAATCAATTTAGAAAGTCTGTGAAACCAGTAAGATAAATTATAAAGGACTTAAGCAGTTCACAAAATATAAATAAATGCCAAGGCTGGTGGATCTGAAAATGTGAAAATATGCCTGCCCATTCTGACAGTAATCTGAGATGAGTTGTCATCTTTTAGCTTTCATGTTGTTTAAAAGTTTGAAAACACATGGTGTGATCAAAGGTGGAGAAGCAGGTGCCTTCCTATCTTGCCCAGAGAATGCAAAATTGTTGCTCTCTTTCTGGGCAGGCTGGCATCATCGATCAGAATTGTACACACACATGACCTTTGACCTGGGGATTCATAGATGTTTGTTGGAACTTTCTGCATCAAAAATAGAGAAACACTGATTCCTGGTACACCCCCCCCCCCAAATAATAGAGAAACAGCCTAAAATCCATCCATACAGGTACATTCACATAAAGTCTAGCACATTGATTCCATAAAACACTATAAGCTGTTTAAACAATGAGATCTGTGTCACATACCTAGATGTGTGGTGTTTACTAGTGAGTAAAATAAAGACAGAGCACTGAGAATATGTTCTTGTTTGGTTTAAAGTACAGATACAGGCACATGCATGTGTGTCTGTATTTGGGGGAAGCAAAGAAAACTTTAACAGGACTCTTGACAATGTGTATGTTTTAGAGTTGGGACAAAGTTCCTGTATGGCAGGGACATATACATTAAATTTCATTTTCATTGTATTTTATCTTGAGTGTTTTCTTTCACAGGCATGTCACTTTCAGAGTTAAGAATATTAAGATTAGATCAGTTAAGAAGGGAAAATACTAGTTAAAATGCTCCAGCCTGAGCTTCTTTGATTTTACTTATTTACTTATTTATGCTGGGGATGGAAGCCAGGACTGTGCTTGTGCTGGGCAAGTGCTCTACCCCTGTGCTGCTTGCCAGCCCTGAACTTCTTTATTAGATTTCTCAGTGGGGTCATTTCTTGTTGCGTTGGCAGTTTGAGGTCAGTGCTAATCTTCATTTCGTTGACAAGGAGAATGAGAACTAGAGAGTAAGCTACCCAGGGCCCTCTGGCTATACTTTCTGCAGATATTGGACTCCTATCATGCTGCTTTTGGGAAGAAATCCATGACCCCTGAATGTGTGTTATAAAACTGTCATCTTGGACTTGTCTGCCTTCTCCCAGCACTTGCACTGGGTGTGAGTTCCTGTGCATCTGTGTGAGGAGCTTGCTAAAATACAGATTCCCAGCCACCTTGCTGGACATTCAGTGGGCCAAGGTAGGTAGGCCCCTTCACCTTGCATTTTAGCAAATGCTAGCCTCAGATTCTGAAGGAGATGATGGTTATGGCCTGCTGTGACCTCTTCTCTGTTCAGCTCTGCTGGCTCTGTCTGTGCATCTAGACTAAAGCCTCCCACGCCAGTGAGGGAAAGTCGGGTGCTGCAGCTCAGCAGGGTAAGCGACAGAGCTGGTGCTTGAACTCCCAGTGCAGTGTTCTATCCTTGGTTCTTCTTGCCTCCACCTCCTTGGGCCTCTGCTCAGCTTGGATGAGTGCCAGCTCCTTGGCTCACTCATGCTGGGGTTGGCACTCACTGGATTTGGAAGTGGGGAGCAGCCTGGGGGTCACACATTCCCCTCACCCATCTGAGCTCTGAGCTCCCTGCAGCAGCTCTGAGAAGATGCTGACAACGTGTTGGACAGGGGAGGGGCCTGGCCTGCTTAGACGGGGAGGAGCTGTACGGAGGCCAGGGAGGACTGGGATCCCTGCCCACCTGCCCTGACTGTTCCATTGTCCCTGTGCCTTAGAGCCTTGAAGGAGCCACTTTTGTGGTCAGGAATCTGCAGAACACTGCCGAGTGACTTGGAGAAGCTCCTGGGGACTGATCAAGAGGAGGAAGGCCCCAGGAACAGCCCATCAGGCGAACCCCAGCCTCACCTGCTGCCCAAGGTAGGTGTCCTGCCATCATTCCACCCAGCCCAGCATCAGCTCTTTCCTCCAGCTGCCCCTGCTGCCTGTGGCTCTTCACATGGGCAGAGGACCTCGGTGTGTCCTAATCCCACATGAGGACAGGAGGGTGCAAGAAAGACACAGCTCCTCTCCTTGGGCACTGTCCCAAATAACACTGGCTTCTGATGCATGGGAAGGGGCTGAGGTTCCCTGGCTTTGCTTAGGATGCCCTTGGTCCCTCAGCAGTGCTCCCCGGCTGAGATCCTAGCAGGGTCCCCTGTGTGCTGCTTGCTCAGCCATCCTGGCACGGAGCAGACCCGGGACCCACTCAGACACCGTTCTTCCATGAGTCCCCTGCCTCCTGACACTTTCCTCGGGAAAGGATTAAGACAGATGGTATCTTCATAAACTGCTGGAGCTGGAAGGGATCTTGGTGATATAATCCACCCGCAATCCCTCTTTACTTCTCAAGCGTTACTTGTATCAATAGTGTAGTTCCAAGTGTTGTCATTGAACATCTCAGAGGAATCAGGTGTAATCTTGTCAAAATAGCACAGGAAGCCTTTGGCTTCCAAGAGTCCTTCTGGGCCCAGCTGCTTCTGCCAGCCTGTCCTCAGCCCCACCTCTGCCCCAGGCTCCTTGTCCATTCCCTCTACCTGCCCCTCACCTCTAGCAACTCAGCCTTTTGCAGAAGTGACCCAGCACCCAAAGCTGGAAGGTGTCAGATCCAGGGTAGCATTGAACTGAGACTTTCTCCCTCATCTATGTAAGTAAATATGTTAATGAGTAAATCTTTGAGAAAGGACTACACAGTCCAGGAGGCTGATGGGGGAAGCTGTGACTATGGTAAGACTTGAGAGTGTCTAAAATCTCTCTTAAATAAAAGAAGTTATCTTGTAAGGACTGTGGGCCAAGAACATTGGGAGTGTTGCTATTATAGATAAAAGTCATCTTAGCTATGTGCAGAGCAAAGTGTTTGCTGTTCATGTCTCCCTTATCATTTCCTGGCCCTGTCTTGGGACAGCCTTCTGGGGCAAGCACCCTGGGCCCCGGTTGCACCTGACTTCCATCCCCCAGCTGTGCTCACTGCTCAGCCCTGTGCCAGATCCTGGTGTCCTCCATCTAGATAGCTCTGAGAACCAACACTGAACAGTGGTTAAAAGCTAAAGCCTGGGACTTTGCCAGCTTTCCCATTTCTACATACTTCAGTCTCTTTATCTGTAAAATGGGGATAATAATATTCTCGTGCTTTTGTGAAGATCAGT
Source organism: Cavia porcellus (assembly GCF_034190915.1). Lineage (NCBI taxonomy): Eukaryota > Metazoa > Chordata > Mammalia > Rodentia > Caviidae > Cavia > Cavia porcellus. The sequence goes on along the minus strand of NW_026947514.1, from coordinate 25,248,832 downwards.
AAGTTAATATCTTCAAAGTACTTGAAGCAGTGTCTAGCAACCAATAAATGCTTAATATGCTAGCTCTGATTATTACAGAGGTCTGTTCTCTCCCAATTACCCCCCCCCATGCTGCCTGATTAGCTTCCCTAGAGCTCAGTGTAGTTATCATATTCCCTGATCAATAATTACTCCATGGCTTCCTATGACCCATTTAATAGATTATCTCCTAACCTACCCTTTAAGAGCCTTGAAGATAGAAACTAGATATATATTGTTTGCCTTGCACAGAATAAGGAAATGGTAACATTTATAAAGAGTTTCCACCCTCTTGGTGGGTGAGCTGAATTCCTGAGGTGTAGAAGTGCAGTCCCACAGCTACAGATTTGACCTAAGCTCCTCTGCCTCCCTGGCTGTGTCCAGCCCTGAGAAGACCTGGCCTTAGGGTGCTGGGTCCCCTGAGATTGGAATGCAGTGAGCCCAGACTGCCCTGTCCACATCGGAGTGCAGAGAGAACACGTGGCCATTGCCCAGAACAGGCAGGAACTGTGGCACTATGACAAGTTCAGGCCAGGTGGCAGACGTGAAGTCATTGTCCTCATTCACCGCTGGGAGGTGGCCAGTGCTTGGGCTCCCATAGTTTCTGGACAGCCTGAGTCTGGCAGAGACCACACAATCAGCACCTTGGACAGAGAACTCGGCCTGCTCCATCCTGTCTCAGCTGCTTCTTGTACTGTGTACCATGAAGCACCAGGGTTGGAGTGGGGCAGACCTGTGTTTAAAACCAGGCTTCTGTTCTGGCAGGAAAGCCTTGGCCAATATCAACGACTTCTCTGAGTCTTTATTTTTCCATTTGTGAAAAGGAGGTGGAGAGGAGAACTCACACTTCATGGGTGTAGCGAGGTCAATCTGGAACTGAATGCCCTTCCCGGTGTGTCTGCAACATGCGCGTGCTTGCTTAGACTGTCAGAGGGCTCCTTCAGGCTCCTGCAAAACGTTCCTTTGCTTAGGTACGATTTTTCTTGCTTGGCCTCGCTCTGAGGTGAAGGAAAGCAGTGGTGATTTTGGCAAGGGAGGGAGGAAGAGTCCAAATCTCCCCAGATTACTGGCAAGGATGAGAGCACAGCTGTTTCTGGTTTTCTCAGAGATTTGCCACTGGGAGGCTTGCGAAAGCTGGGGAGCAGGCCAGGGCAGAGAGAGTAGAGCACTCTTCTGGCTCCTGTGGGGCAGTGATTTCCTCCTGATTTAGTCGGTAGATGGATGAGTTTGTTGGGATCCAGGCACGGTGCTGTACACTGGGTGTCCAGCAAGCAAAACAGGAGCCCAGCTGGGGCCCTTGTTCACTGGGGTTGGATTGGGCTTGAGGATAAGAAGCATTGTGAAGATAAAAATATGTTTAAAAAGAGATGAATGCAATAAGAAAAAAGGAAAAGGAGACTCCAGAGTGCCCCAGGTGAGCTGCTGGGACAGACTTCACCAAAAGTGTAATGTTCCCCTTTGGAATCCTGAGGCCTCAGAACTCAGAATCAAGACCAGGTGACTGTTATAAGATCCTATTACAATCAGCACAATCTAGAAGCTCTTCTGGTCCCAGCCCAGACAATGTCACGCCCTTCCTGTAAAACCTCCCATCACTTCTCACTGCTCATACCACGGAGTTCGAATCGTTCAGCCTGATTCAGGGCCCGGAGAACCAATGCTGACCCACCGTAAGCTCAGCAGACCCTTCTCGCTGCGCCTTTCCAGCCAAGCCAGTCTGCTGTCACTTCTGGATTCTTCCATTTTTTGCTTGCCTCTGCCTCTCTATTCCCTACTGATTTCTGCCAGTGGCTCGTGGCTCTGTTTCAGAGTTAGACATTGGTTTGGCTCTCTGCTCTGTCTGGCTGGAAGTGCCCTGGCGGGAGGCTGGGCTCTTTCTTGTCCAGCAGGTTGAGGGCTTAGCAAACCTGGGGTGAATTGTGTCCATGTTCAAAGGCCCCCTGACTTTGGGTCAAGCTGGTGAGCTTTTGGCCCACACAGGTAACAATGACACAAATGGGAGGGAGTGGTGAGCACAAGAGGAGAAGGGAAGTGAACAAGGAGGGGACAGGCAAACTGTCACAGACAGAAGGATGCTTCCCAGAACTAGCTGCTGCTTGCTTCCTGCCAGGCCAAGGCTTCCTTCAGTCTAACTAGAGTACCCCTTGCTGGAGGCTCATCTTCTCTGGCTCTATCCTCTAGATCAGAGTGACTTTTCTAATCCCATGCAAGCAAGGGCCAGCAGCAAGTTCAGAAGAAGGGTGGTCTCTGGCCTGGGGGTTCGTGATCTAGTTGATGAGGTCAGTGAACCCCAGAGTCATACAGAGACTGTCCAGGGCCAAGATGTGACGGTCACCATAAGTCCTAGAAGTTGTGCCCACCACTGCCCTCGGCACTCAGTTCTGCCTCTCTCCAGGGCTGACCTTCACTGCAGTGAATCTGTAAACAGAACCCCCACTATAGCTGTACGTGAGTCTTAGGCCCCTCACAGTCTGGGCTCTCTGGGGTCCCCATATCAGCCAGACCTGCAGTCTCTGCCATCTGGTGCCCACTCATGACTGGGGCAGCTGCACTCAGAGAGCCCTCAGGCAGCCAATGTGGCTCAACCCCTGTTTAGGCAGATGAGGCCAGAGCCCAGGGACAGGCTCACTGCTGATCCCCCTCTTGTGCCTGCGTAAGGTGTGTTTCATGAAAGGGGCATGAACATCCCAAAGGAAAGCCTGCATGCAGTCTGGGTCCATGACTGAGCTGGCTGTTGTGCGTGTGCCACGCTGTCCCTCTGGAATGTCCCACTCCTCCCTCCTTGTGGTTGGAGGCCAAGATGTCCCCAGCCTGGGAAAGTGGCCACATTGTCTAACTCTCCTCCAGTGACAGCTATCCCCCTGTCAGAGGTGCTGTGAGGGTTAAAACGCCTGCACTTCCAGGATCTGAACCGCTGCTAGACAGCAAATAAACCCACAATTAATAGGAGCCAATCCTCCCATCTTTCCAGTGCTCTCCGGGCTTCTCCCCCACGCATCCCTCCAGGCTCCCCAGGACTGAGGCCAAGGTCTTTTCAGGACTCTCAGCACCCCTGAACTTCTGTGGCCCTGTCACAGCCCCTAGGGGTCTCTGTGTCTCTAGATTATTAGTTTCTTGAATGCAGCCACAGAGGCTGAGCCACAGTTGGCTAAATAAATAATCTGTCTGTGATGAGGACAGCCAGGAAAGACAAGATAAAGGGCCTGTCCTGAAAGACCGTGCTGCCCACCCTGAGCTCCGGGGCTGACTGGGGCTGCGGAGGAGCCTCTACTTGAGGCTGATTCTCCAGGTCAGCTCTCTGCCCAGCGGTGTTGGCATCATCCCAGGGCTTGCTAGAGATGCAGCTCTTAAGCTCCACAGCTCTGCCTCACCAGAACTTAGGGTGGGGGCCTGTGAAGCCCACACTGGCATTTGAGGATCAGTGCTCTCAAGTTTCCCAGTAACTCTGGTTCTTTCTCCTGTAAGCCAGTCCCAAAGGGAGAGGAGGGAGGAAGTTGGGGTGGATCTCTAGGCCCAGAGATCCCCAGATCTCTTCTGATGGGCCCACAGCCCCGGGCTTGGAAACACCTCCTGAAGACACCCCAGAGGTGCCTCTCAGCTGGGCCTAGAGGGCACTGCTCCAGCATGACCTGGAGCCTGCTCCATCCCAGTGCCTGGTGCATCTCTCAGGACCACCCTGCAGTGGGACTCAGGCTGAACCCCTGGAATGTCAGGGCTGAGGGAGCCCCTAGAGACCACCGGCTGCACCCAGGCAGCTTCACACACACAGCATATGCACTCTGAAACACAGGAGTGTACAGACACACCAATGCGTAGATACAACTCACCACACACATACATTTATAACATATGTCCAGAGACACAAACACACAAGACCCAGATTATAGTCACAAATACATGCCCAAGCATGCCTGAATACTCTCCAAAACACACACAGGCACACGTGAAAAATAAATGCATTACACACACACCTCAAGGCACGAGCACAAACACGGAGACTCACCATAGTGGTTTCTAGCACAGCGATGAGGAAAGGCCCACACTGGGAGCCATTTCTCCTTTCACAGTTCTTTTACAGTCCAGAGGCCTGGACTCAGGCTGTGGCAGGGCCCACCCTCCCTGCAGGTGTGGAGAGCCATCTCCTCCAGGCCTCCCTGCCTGCTTGCAACTGGGTCACTTCGGGGTCTGCCTCTGTATTTGTACTGCTCTCTTATAAAGGGCACCTGTCATTAGGTCTCGGGGTCACCCTAACCTCCTGTGACCTCATTCCAACTAATTCCATCTGCAAAGACCCCATTTCCAGAGAGGGTCACATTCTGTGCTCACAGGTGGAGATGTGTTTTGGAGGACACTACTCAACCCTAAAGATCCAGATATACAGAAGCAGACCGACAGACAGATAGACAGGCACACACACACACACACACACATTCACACATTCATTGCAGGTGAGAATGCTGGGAGCCAGAGATACGGGAGCCTCCAGTGTTTGAGCCACCTACTCTCCTCGAAAGGCTCCCACGAATCACACCCTTATTATAACATTTATTGCATGGTGCTGCTTATTTGGGTTTTACTTGGCCTTGTTTGGAGTGGTTAGATATGCATAGATTTCAAATGTAAAAAGTAATAAAGAGCTGGGCATGGTGGTACATGCCTGTAGTCCCAGCACTCGAGAGGCTGAGGCAGGAGGATTACTGTGAGTTCTAGGCCAGCCTGGGCTACATAGTGAGGTCAAGCCTGGCTAGACTACATAGCAAGACCCTGTCTCAAAAAAACAAGGAGAGAAAGAAAGAAAGAATAGTAGAGAATAGAGCAAACTGTGAATGTCCTCATCCTGTTTCTGTCACTACCTCTTTCTCTCAAAGAAGGCCACTGCTGCCCAGCTGTGTCCACTTGCAGGGAGCACGGGCCCAGCTGCTGTCCACATGTGGTCTGCACTTTGCTTTCTCTCACCTGATAGTCTACGTCCCAGGTCCGCAGTCCCCCAGCTGTCGTTACACTCCCCGGTGCAGGCCACATGTTGCTGGCCTCTGCTCCCCTGTTTCTAGCTCAGTGCCAGCACAGAGCAGGGTTCTGTCAAGGCTGGCTCTGTCTACACAGCAGTGAATCAGGAACAGCTGCTTTGTGCCGATGGGCCTGGGGCTCAGCTTTTGGCTCAGAGCGAGGCAGTGGGGTAGGATGGCACTAGCAGTACCACAGTGGGTCCCTCTCCACTGGTATCCTGCTGGTCCTGGGGTGGGCTTTTGGGTGGGGCCCTTGCCACAGCATCCCAGTGGTCCCCCTGCCATCAGCCTCCCCTCCAGACTCTCCCAAAGAAGCAATCAGGGCAGGGCTGGGGGCTGCACCACACTGCTGGAGGCAGGGATCTCAGCCCTGGGCGGGTGCCAAGCATTGCCCAGTCGGCGGTGGCTGAAGGCTTAGCCTGCGCTTGTTGCCAGGGAGATAGAAATCACAGCAATAACCCAGGGTCACGCTGGAGGCTTTGGCTTCGCCTGGTTGTGGTGAATGCATTTGCTCCATAGCACTCAGATGTGAAATGTGCCGTGTTTTTCTTTCTCCAAGTCGTCTGCTTCTGCTGGAGCTGTCACCATGCTTTCCACGTGTAGTCTCTGAGCCAAGCCCGGAGTAGATAGAGGTGGGCGAGACCAGAAGCCAGGAAGATATTAGCAGAGGCTCCCTCCACCCGACTCAGGAAGAGCGGTGGGTTAAGCTCATGTATCAGACCCCCTCCAGCCAGGACACTGGTTTTCAGCTCATAGGGCCCAAGCAAGTCCCACCAACCCCACTCCCAGCCTTTTTTGTCTTCAACACATATCTGTAAAGCACTCAGCCCTATCCAGACCACAGAGAAATAGTAACACAGCCATGGGCTCTGCTGTCAGGGAGCTTTCTGTTCATCAAGGGAGTCAGCCACTTGCTAGGTCATCCTGCAAATAATCCTGTAAATAATAATGTACCAGGTACTAACAGAAAACAATGCTTAACTAAAAACAGCCATTGCTATGTGCTGGGCAGCCTAATGTTTCAAGTGACTCTCTCTTTCCCTCTCTCTCTCTTCTCTCTGTCTCTGTCTGTCTCTGTCTCTGTCTCTGTCTCTCTGTCTCTCTCTGTGTGTCTCTGTCTCTCTGTCTCTGTCTCTCTTTCTCTCTCTCTCTCTCTCTCTCTCTCTCTTTCTCTAATACTAGGGATTGAATTCAGGAGTGTTGTACCACCAAGTACATTCCAGGCTCATTTTTTTACTATTTTTATTTTGAGACAAGGACCCACTAGCCTTGAACTTTCCATCTTTGGGCCTCACCCTCCCTCAATGCTGAGGTAATCGGAGTAGTGTGCCGCTGCCCCCAGGTGTGGACTGGTTCTCTTATTTCCATATCCAACCAGCACAGTAGACTTTTATTTTACAGATGTGGAAACTGAGGCAGCATGCTTCACTGTCTGTCTCAGAGATACTCTGAGGCTGGGGATGTGGAGTTTCACCTGGCCTGGAGTTTGCCCTAAGGGACTGAGATTCATTTGCAAGAGAGTGAGTCAACTAGCGGGAGGGGAAAACATTGCAGGCAGAGAAGCTTAGTTGGGCAAAAGCCCTATAGCAGGAGGGAAAGTGACACTTGTTCTAGGAACTGAGGAAAAGATGCCGGAGGCCAGAGATGAAAATGAAGGGAAAGCCAGCTGGGCATGGTGGCGCACCCCTGTAGTCCCAGCACTGGAGAGGCTGAGGCAGTGGATCGCTGTGAGTTTGAGGCCAGCCTGGGCTAAAGATGAAGCAGAAGCTTAGGGAGCACCTCGCATGCAGCATTGAGGGCACAGCCTTCCAGGAAGCCTCCCTGATGGTCGAGTAGGGCTTGGGACTCCTGCTAAGCCAGGTGAAGGCAGCCTTTCTCCGCTCTGTTCAACTGCCCCTTCCAGCCCCCTCGCTAGCCTTCTGGACCGAGCCTCCGAGGGAGGAAACAATCCTCTCTAGCACCCCCTGCCGGTAGAGAACAAAGACCGCATGTGAGAGACACAGGGTGCCCCAGGAAGACTGCCCCAGACCCCCACTCTCTCCTCTCTCTGCTGGCTGTGTGACTCTGTGCAGGCTGCTCGCCCACTCTGGGCCTCACCCTGCCTTCACAGGACGTTTAGATCAGCTGAGATCAGCTGTAAACTCTTTGTAACCAGAGGAAAGTACACAGTGGGGCCTCCGTCATCCACAGCTGGGAGAATGGGCAGAGGCCGGGCTGTGGCAGGCTCCCATCTCCCCAGAGAAGCTTCCTTTGCCTTCCCCAAGTGCCCCCTAAGCTGACTACAGGGTCTTTCCTTTATCATCATGGCCATGGTTCTTGTGCACAGGGGCAGAGGTCACAGGCCCCGAGGAGAGGAGAGGAGGAAGCGGGGAAGTCAGCCTGACCTTCCAGAGCAGGAGCCGGAGCCAGGCCACACCAAGGGCTCAGCCTGCTACGGACACGGCAGAGTGGGGGCCGCGGCAGCCTTAAGGGAAGCGGGCTGATGGAGAAAGGAGAGGGAACACGGTATTTGTCTGCCCAGAAATAGGATCCTTTTCTAATTATTAGCAATCATATGTGTTCGTATTAGCTTTTCAAATTCAGGGAAAAGAAATTATAAAAGACCATTGAAAGAACAGGCTATAATTTTAGGTTTTTAATTTTTTCTCTATGCCTTTTTAATGTATTTTTAAGGACTCCAGCTCATCTAGTTTAATAGCACCCTACCCTGCTGTTTTAACTTACTCTTTTGCCTTTTTAGCTCAAGCAGTTGTCAACCCTCCTCCTCCCAGTGTCTCCCTGAGTCACTGCCAGGTTCCCAGGGCAGGTCTGGCCATGACATCCCCACAGCTGCCCAGCTGCATTTGGACCACTCCCTGCCTCGGGGCCAGGGACAGAAGCTTCCTGGTAGGGAGAGGAGCCCTGTAGGTGCCAGGGTCAAGACAGATGCGCTGGGGAAGCCAGCTCGAGCAGCTTCTGGACTGAGTCTGAGTGGCCACTGCAGCTCTCCTACCCTGAAATGTAGTGCAGGACAGGGGGACACCCATCTTCCCGTACCCCCAAAATGCAGTCCTCCTGGGATGGGCAGAGCTGCTCTCCCCAAGTGTGCCTTAGAGTCCATACACTGTAGTGGAGCTGGACACTTGGGTTCCAGTTTTGCCTGGGTCTTTCCACCTGTGTGACGTTAGCCAGTTGCTTAACCTCTCTGAGCTCAGGTTGTCTGCCTGTAAAATGGGGATACTGATCTCTGCTCCTCAGGTTGCTTGTGAGAAATAAATGATATCCATCTGCATGACCATAAGGAGGCAGTGTGCCGTGCCCAGCCCAACACAAAGATCCACATCCTCTCCTTCTGCTCTTCAGGGGCTGCCACTGCCCAGCCCTGCAGCGTGGTTCTGTTGTTCCCTGCCTGCGTGTCTTTTTCTCTCTCTATTTCTGTCTTGGGCCTGGGGCCTTCGTTGCTTGCTGTTCCTGGGCATCAGTGTTCCCTGCCTTGAGAGCACATAGCAGAGTGCCTCAGAGAGGCTGTGCAGTCAGCTGCCCTGGGCTTGGCTCCCATTTCCAGGGCTGCTGGATTCCTGATCTTGCAGGTTTTCTGACCATCCTGGACCTGAGTTTCCTCATCCAGAAGAAGAAAGGATAATTGGATCTACCTAGGTTCTATACAGGAAATAAAAACCATTTTGAGGATTTTAAGCCTGAACAGAATTGAACAGGGAATTCCATGCCCTCAAAAGCACTGGGACTCTAGGAGCAGACCTGGCCCAGCAGACAGTGCACACCTCACCACGCCTGATGGTCATTCCTGGAGCCAGGGTTCACATTTGCTCACCTGTGGCACTCCGCCCCTGAGAGCCAGAGCCTGGGTGCTCTGCCTTCCTGCTCAGTATGCCAGCATAGCCTGAGAACAGGGGATGACCTTCGCCTCCCTTCCGCCTTCCCAGTGCATCTTGCTGGTGGAACCTAATCCGTATCCAGACCCCAGCTACAGGGAGTGCTGGACATAAAGTTTTTTGCTTCCCAGCTTCTGCAGTATAGACAGGCACACTGCAAAGAAGTGGAGTGCTGAGGTCAACTGATAGGGTCCCAGCCCAAATGATGCCGTAAGAATCTTGGCACAATGCTTGACACATATAACTCAGTAAATGTCAGCTGTCAGCCTCATTCTTGTCCTTGGGCTAGGGACACCAGTGAACCCTGCAGGCCTGGACCTGCCTGCAAGCCCTGGAAGTGGCTGGGTCTGTGGGGAGCTGTCCGTTGTGCTGACAGTCCTGCTGCTCGACCCAGCTCTAGCCGTTTATCACCACTCAGCTCACACAGTGCCTCGGTGCAAGGTGGATTTGAGTTCACTAGCCCATGCTCAGGCTTGGGAGGCCATCTGGGGGCTTCGGAGGGAAGGCCAGCCTCCATCCTAGGAAAGCAAAAGGGGTAGCAAAGGCAACAGCTAACTGTGAAGAGGGTGACCACAAGATGTAGACCGGGCCCAGCGTCTGAACGAAGGCCCTGGGGGGGAAGGTGTGGTGAGCTAGACTATAAATGTTGATGAGACCAAGGCTCTAGCTGAGCTCAGAGGAAGCAGCTCAAGCTCCATAAGGGAAGGAAATCAACACCAGGACATGTGGCAGGCAGCAGAACAGAGGGCAGTGTTGGTGCCCTACACAGAAGTGGCCGGGTCAGGTCTCTGAGATAATGGGGAGAAATGCCAGAGCTTGAAGAGATGGTGTGAGCCACCTGCCTGCGGACCTGAGGCCCCCGGGAACGGGAGGGGAGGTGGACAGGAGCAGTCTCATGAGCGGGGCCACCGCAGTGTGATTGGGAGACACCAGGCTACCTTTGTTCCTCCCTGAATCTCCATGCCCTCTCTCCTTGTTTAGGGAGAGTCAGGAATGTTTTGGGATCTTTAAGAACTCCTTAGCAGACAAGGCAGCTTCCGCCGATGGTCCTCCATCCTGGCTGAACCCAAGAACTGACTACAGATTCTCATTCTTAACATGGGGAGGTGGGACGTGAGTATCTGGATCTTTCACTAAGCGCCTTCAGGTGACTCCCTTCTCCACCCAGCCTGAGATGTCGCTGAGGACTCTGAATAGGGGGTTAGAAAACCCGGATCCTCACCCCAGAGCCACCTGCCTGAGGCAGGTCTCAGCCTGGTGTAGCCTCAATGTCTTCACCTGGAAAGTTGGGAAACCATCACTTTCGTTAAGGCCTGAGGAGATCAAGGACAGGTCGGAGCAAGGAAGGGGTCACTGCTACCCAGGGGAAGATTCAAGGTCAGCTGGCAAGGCCGGTGTGCAAGGCCATGACCCAGAAGTTATTCTACTATCAGCGCCTGCCAAGTATTGGCCCCTTAGCAGTGAGGGTGAACCGAAGACCCCTGAGCTGACTTCCTGGAAAGGGGTGAAGGGGGAGGAAGGGAGACCGAGAAGAGGACAGGGCAGGAGGGGTGCTGGTGGCCAGGAACTCCAGCCTGTTTAAGTCCAGAACTAAGGGAGATGATCTTTCTGGTTGTTAACAAAAAGGTGACGATGCATTATTGAAGAGACGAAGGAGATCAGATGGGGTGAGGACAGGGCAGGAGCTGTGGCTTTGCATATGATGGGGGTGAGGTTGAGGGAAGAGGTGGGTGGCTCCAACCTGCAGCATTTTCCCCTGGGACAAGGCCCGGGATTATAATAATTCTCTCATCTGGATCAAACAGCAGGCCTTATGGGCCCATTCCTGTGAACCCCTGAGGGTGACAGAGCTGACTGGGCCTTAAGCAGTGCCGGGAGATGCAGCTGGCAGCCCAAACCCAGGCCCCAATTCCACCACTCTGAAAGACCAGGAGGGTTTTATCCCTGGACTAGGGCTCGAGCAAGGTCACCCCTTTCCTCTGCCCTCAGCCAGCATGGCCAGCCCCGCAGAGGCTCAAGAGGCCCAAGAGACGGAGGCTGTGGGTTCTCAAAGGCCTGGGTTTGTGCATCAGTTCTGCCGCTCACGTGACCTTGGCCACGCTGTGACTCCTCTGCGCCTTAATTTTCTCCTTCATCCAGAGATGATTCTGGTGCCCTAGGGCACGTGTGAGAATTAAATGAACAAGTGCAAAAATGAAACTCTTGAGTCTGTAGCAGATACTCAGTCAATCTTAACTGTTTATTTATTTATATTTTGAGACAGGGTCTTGCTGAGTCATTAAGTTGCCCAGCCTAGGTGCAAACTTTTGGTCCCTCTACCTCAGCCTCCAAAGGCGCTGGCCTGCACCATGATGCCTGGCTCACCAACTGGCACACACACTATCTCCCCACTCCTCCTCGGCTCCAGAGCAAGACTGACATTTGCTTCTCATGCACAGAAAGAACAGAGGCAGTGACTGCCCAGTGGCTGCAGGGGAGAGTCCTTCTATCCCCACATCTCCCCTCTTGCCTGCTCCAGAATATCGAAGGCAGGCAGGCACCTGGGGTGGTCCAGTTGGGGCCTCTCACCACCATTTCACAAATGAGCTGATGGCGACGGTGATGGCACTGGCTAGTACTGGACACTTAGGTATTTCCTAAGCATTGTGCAGAAGGCTTTATGTGAGCGATATGACTTCACATCACAGGCCATTTTCACAATGGCCCTATGAGCTAGTGCCATTATTATTGTCCCCCATTCCTAGGTGTAGGATCTAAGGCTCAGAGAGGTGAAGACACTGCCCATGACCACACAGATAGCCAGGGTGGATCTGACTTGAGACAGCTCACTTCTCCTTGCTACTCCGACAGCCTCTGTGTCCTCTGCTGTGAAAAGATGCCCACAGTGACACATTTGCTGCTACCCATTGCTCTGGGCTGGGCTGGTGCCCCTGCCATAAGTTCCTGTAGCCACTCCAAGTTTCAGACTTCATCTTTTCCAGGGCTCATGCTTAGGTCCCTAGAGAGCCAGTTTATGGGCTTCCTGCTCCCCTCCTTCACACCAAGAGCTAGCTGCAGGCTCACACCTGTAATCCAGCTACTTGGGAGGCTGAGGCGGGAGGATTACGAGTTCTAGGACAGTCCTGGCAGCTTAGCAAGACCCTGTTCAAAGTAAAAAGGTCTGGGGATGTAACTCACTGGTAGAGCACTTGCCTGGTTATGTGTGAGGGTCTAAGTTCCATCTCCAGTCCTCTCCCCCACAAACAACAGAGCTAGCTCTCCATTCAGAAAGAAAGCAGATCTCAAGGTGCATAAAAAAGCTGGGTGCTGCTCTGAGTCTCCATGGCAACAGCCTCCCTGGTTATTGTCTGCCTGTTGCCTGAGACTGCTGAGAAGGGTGGTGAGCTATAAGAGGGTGAAGCCCTCCTCTGTCCTCCCCTCATCTGACCTGCGGGCCAGCAATCAGGTTGAACCCCCTGTCTTAGAGCCTGGCCCTCCCAGGCAGCGTGGTAGCCTGGGCCAGTAATAACCCTCTCCCCAAACCCCAAGGTATGAGCTCCCCGCAGAGAGTTCCTGTTGGGTAGGTGGGTGGAGCCATCCGTTCTGCTCTCCAGTCATGACTGTTCACTTTGTGTTCCCAAAATGCTGTGCCCAGGCTGGGTGTTCTTCAGTGTGGTTCCCTTCGCCCACCCTCACTGTTGCACGGTACTCACACCAGCACCTTCACATCTCAGCTTGGGGGTCACATCATCAAAATTCAGAATGTTTGCTCTTCAAAAGACACCATCAAGAAAAAGAAAAGACAAGCAGCAGACTGGTAGAAAGTGCAACACATACACACACACACACACACACACACACACACAATAAGAAGGATGAGCTCCTGAGGCACGGAGCTCTGAGAGATGAGGATTCCGGGCAGCATGTCCTGGTTCCCTAACTGTGACCTCTCCACTGCTTTTGTTTTTCACAGCTGCCCTGTAGCTGAGTGGAGCCTCCTGGCCTGACTCTGTCTTGCCTGGAAATCTGATTCAGGTAGGAAGTCTATAACGGCCCTCGACTTCTCCCTACTTTTTCCATCACCACTTGCTGTGGTGCGAGCTCCCCCTCGTGGGAGCCAGCAGAACTGTAACTTCCTGCCACAGCGATCTGCTCCACCCAACCTCCAAAGAGCCACCGTGGCCATCACAGGTGCAGTGCAGTGATGCTCCCCCTGGCAGGCTTCCTGTTTAGATCCACTGTGTTCACTCAGACACATTAGTGAGTTAGCTCGTCAGTGACTGAGGGTAGAGCTAGTGAAACCCTGGGCAGCCTTGGCAAAACAAGAGGAAAGCAAAAAGCCAGAAGACTTTTTGGGTAGGGCTAAGACTCTCTGTTCCTGCTAGACACTAATCTTATGATAGTAATGTGAGATGCTCTTGTGTTCTTCCTTTTCTGGGACCAATCGCTTTATCCTTTCTACCCTTATTTTTGCGAGTGATCTTAAGGGACCCCAGGTTCCCAGACCACCTCTTCTCCCTCATTCTCGAACCCTTTTATCTTCATGTCCTTCTCCATCACCACTGTCCAACCCTCCCCAACTCTGGGAGCAGTTGTGCTGCATCCTCCGGGACTCTGTGTCCCTTTTTCCATGTATCAGTGTTCCTGCGCTGCTTCCTGAGCTCCAGGCATTGTTGTGTGTGATAAACAAGTTTTGACTCTGTCACTCAGCCCTGGGAAATGGGCATCGATGGCTGTCCCCATTCCCTTTTGATAGATGTGTAGAGCGAGTCATAGAGACTGTAAATACCTTGCTCGAGGTTGCCTGGCCAGTGAGTGAGAGCTGGGGTCCAACTTGGAGCCCAGAATGCACAGAAATGCCAGCTCTTGAGCCTGCATCTTCTCCCTGGGAGCTGGAATGGGAGACTCCCCAGGACTTGCCCTGGAGACTGTGTCTCCCCCAACACCCCTGACCTCGGAGGGCGCAGCGATGTCTTTCCTCTATGTAACTTGCAGACTTTTCTCCCCTCATCCCACTCCTGGCTTGGGCCAGTGGGTGTCACCCTGACATTCTGCTCCCCTTCTTTGCTGCCATCATCCACTGCTCCCCAGTCACTGGCTCCCACCGTGAGCCTCTGTCCTTCCCCCACTGACCCCCTCCAGCGCTTTGCTTCAAGTGACTGGTGGCTCTTGTCTCACACTTACGTCCCTGCTGAGCTGCACATCCCTGTCCTGCTGCCTGCTCTCCCTCTCCCTCCTGTGCCGCCTGAGCCCCTCCTTCTTCCTCACTCTCCTGTCTTTCCCATCTGATGACAGTAACTCTTCTTCCAGTCGCTCCAGCTAGAAACCTTAAGATTGTCCTGGATTCCTCTCATTCTGCCGCATCCCCCATGCAGTCTGTTAGCAGATCTCGTTGGCCCACGTCCAGTTTCAGCCACTTCTTCCCATCTCCACTGCTGCCCTCCCAGCCCCCTGCCAGTATCTCTGCCTGCATCCTGACGGCTCTTTACTTCTGTCTGCTTGTTGGACCCTCCCCTCGCCCCTCTAGTCTCAATCAGAGCGATCCCTTTTTTCAAGACCTCATTTTGCTAATGCATGTTTCTCGTTCAGGAAGTTTACACTCTTCTTAGGGAGTAGGTTCATGTACTTAACGCATCTTGATTCTTTTTACTCCCCTTCCACTCCCCACCACATCCCTCCCACTGTCCCTGGATACCCTCTCCCCATTTGTGTTATTATTATTGCAAAACAATCCCCTTAAGACGTAAATCATTTCACGCCCTCTCTGGCTCAGACCCATCCGCTCACTTTCCCCCTGCTGTGTAGCCTTGGCACCTGTTTCCTCCCCACCCTCGCCCTCCACACTGGGCCCCTGGCATGGGGGCTCTCCAGTCTGCCTGGAGCAGACTTCTTCGTGCCTACAGGGTTTGCAACTGCTCTGTCTGAAAGTCCCTGCTCAGTGTCACCTTCTTAGTGAGGCCTTCATGAGGGTCATCCTCAGAGGTCTGACCTCACCTCAGCCCCACAAGAGAGGACTCACCGATCTGTCACCAGCGTCAGTCTGGCACAAAGCCGGCACTCACCACGTGTCTGAATGGGTGAATGAGCCTACTTGTCTTGAATGGGCGTGAAGAGACTAGGAGAATGCAAGGTCTGGGGCCGAGTTAAAACCCCCTGGGAGTTCATAGCACCCTTGCAGATCCATTCAAGCAGCTACCAGGTGCCTCTGGTTTTCACCCACTTTTGCCACTTGTATCCATGTCTGAAAAACACTGATGCCTGTGACCGTGGCTCTGCATCTGAGCCGTACCAGGATGCCCAGCCTCACTGAATGGGCTCAGGTCCCAGGGAAGATGCTGGTTGCCTGGCTGCAGGGCTAGGTAAGACAGCGCCATTTTACCGAATCACTACTCAGTGGCAGGCACTCTGCATCTCAGGGATTCTTGCTGCCCCAGAAACAGGATCAGAGAACTGTAGAACACAGAGGCAATCACCAGGGAGCCCCATTTGTATGGGTGTTGTGTGAACATAGGAGTTTTCTGCCTTCCAATCTAAACTGTTCCATTTGGGGTGTGATCTGTCTTTGTGAGATCTGTCAAATTATACACAAGAAAAGTTCCACAGGAGAGCAACAGGAAGACCCATTTGGATGGGCATTTTGCAACTCTCTATTTAAAAGGGATCAAATGGTATAAAGTAACAACTCTCCCAGGGAATGTGAGCTATCTGTCATCACAGTCCTGGGTTCGAGGCAGCATGCCATCTTACAGGCTGGCCTTCCTGCCCTCACAAGAAGTTCCTAGCCCAGCCCTGGCCCCTAGGTCTGATGTGCCCCGGGCCCAGCTTGGTGGATGTACTCGGTGCTCATCCCATAGCACCCCGGTAGCCTCTCTTCTATAGAGAGGTACAGCCTTCACTTTGACCTGGAGACCACTCTGCCCACTAGGGAGGCTCTCAGGATGTCCATCTTACTGGAGGGCCTGAACCGGCACTCAGATGTACACAACCTGACAGTGGATGAGTGCTACCAGAACAGGAACACCGTCCTCCAGGGACAGCCCTTTGGGGGCATCCCCACCGTGCTGTTTCTCAACATCGCCTTATGGGTGGTAAGTGCTGGGTGCTGCCGGGACACACAGTCTCAGCCAGGGTGGGCTACTGAGCTATCACAAGAGATATGCTGGGGGTTGCGATTGTCCAGATGGGCACTGGCCACAGTGGTGCAGATGACCTGAATGCCAGTGCTGCCCGGGATGGCCCAGGTGGGTGGACCCGGGGTGAAAGGTGCTGGAGGAGCAGGCAGAATCCTCGAGGTTCTCTTCTATGCACCATTGCCCAAAAGCCCACCTGGCTGGTACCCTTGGGGTCCCTTTACATTCCCCTTTTGGTGTTTCCCAAAGGCCTTCTCCTCACCACTGTAAACCGCCCCAGTTCCCTCACTCGGCAAACTCTGAGCACCCGCTCTGTGCAGGAAGCTGTTGGGGCTGGGAATACGGAATCAAAGGGATGCACCTTCCAGACAGACCTTACCACGTGGTGGGGAAGCACCCTGGGGTCTCCTCATGGAAAGGCAGGCGTGGCCCAGAGAAGGCTTTGGCAAACTAACTCCCTGATCCACGTTGCTTTCTCTGGCTCGCAGGTCGTCCTTTTGGTTTACTCCTTCCTCCGGAAAGCCGCCTGGGACTATGGGCGCCTGGGCCTGCTGATCCATAATGACAGGTGAGGGGGCAGGCTCAGGTGGTGGAGCTGTGGCCAGGATGCGGCTGTGCCCATGCCCAAGCTGCAGCAGTGTGTCTGGAGCAGGTGGCATCCCATCAGCCATCACTGCCCCTGCAGGAAGGGCACCTGGGAGGCAGCCGTCTCTGGGCATGAGACCGCATTTCCCTTGGGTCTCAGAGACTGAACTCCAAAGATGCACTGGGCACTTGGCAGCAGCGACAGTGCCATCTGTACCATACACTGCATGTTCTGCAAAGGAGCTGAGGCTGCTGGGCAGTAGCCACCCCCAGTCATCAGCCCAGGGCATGTGGGGGAGCAGCAGAAGCATCTGAAGCCCTCTCTCTCCTTTTGCATCCCCTGTCACCATTCCTGGCTGGCAGCCTGACCTCACTGATCTATGGGGAGCAAAGTGAGAAGTCATCACCCTCGGAGATTTCCCTGGAGATGGAACGCAGGGACAAGGTGAGTGCTGGGGGTGACTGGGAGCCTGTGGGAGCCTGGTCCTGGGTGGGCAGTCATGGTGGGCACAGGACAGAGCAGGGCTTGGGCAGAGGCTCGTAGTCAGCCAGGCTCTGTCACTTCCGGCCCTGGGGCCTTGGGCCATTCCTCAGCCTCCCAAGGCACAGTGTGTTTCTCCATCTGAGAGATGGAGGCATGAGCCGTATCTACCTCCCTGGGTGCCAAGTGAGTCCTAGCTAATTATAATAACCTTGTTTTTTAAATGAATTTTTCTCTTCTTCTCAAATCTCTCCTCTTCTCAAAATGCTTCCAACAGTTCCCTGCTGCCCTGCTCCCCAACCCCTCCCTTGGAGCCGAGGGCTGGCCTTCCATTCCGGGGGAGGGTTCTGGCCCTCAGGGATTCTCCCACCTCCTGCCCCACCCCACAGAGCCCTCTGTTTCCTTCTCCATCCTGAGAGCTTCAGGTCCTCTGTCCGGATGTGGCTGGAGCACCTGCTGTGTGGCAGCCCTGGGACCTGGGGCAGGCAGCAAGCACAAGGGACTGGTTTCTGCCTTGTGGCACTTTCTTCTAGAGGCTGCAGGGACCGGACCGATCCATTTAGGACAGCAGTGAGTGCGTGAGGAAAAATAGCAGGGCAAAGAAAACTCCTGACCGAATGCCGCATTATAGACGGTGATCAGGATGGCCTTGACAGCGGATGACACTTGAGTGGGGACTGGAATGCAATGACAGGAAGGAGCAGGACTTCCTGTGCCCTATCTTGGTGCCCACACTGCCCTCACCCCTCCCACTGGCCTGACAGTGGTCTGTGCTTTGTGTCCCCACTTCCTCCCCACGCCCTCCTCCCTCAGCCTCCCGGAACGTGGCATTCATCCACCTCACCCATAGTCGGCTCGGCCGCCACCGAATCCAATGGGCTTACTTCAGCCTCATCTTCCCGTCTCTCAAAAACCTCTGACTGCGACTGTCCTCCAGCAGGCACTCCCAGTTGCTTCATGATTCTGTGCCCCAGGGGTGTTTCCTTTTGACCTTGGGCCTCTGCACACCCAGAATCACCCCGCTGAGCCCAAGCCTCTCTGCTCTCACTGTTCCGTCTCTCCTGGGCTCATTTGCCATCACTTCACCCTACCTCTCAGTGTCTACAAGCAGCTAAGCCTGTCTCTGGGCTCCAGCCCCGCTCTCCGGTGGCCCTCAGAATCGCTTCATGTGGATATCACAAACGCATCATGGATTTGCTGTGTCCAGAACATTCCATGAGACCCTCCATGCCCCCATGCCTAGGTCCCTGGTTTCAGACCCTTCCCACTGGCCACCCCTGGCTATTAGCCAGGCTCTGGTTCTGAGCACGGCCCACTCAGTACCAAGCCGTGTTGCCTTGAGCCTCCCACTTTGGTTTCCCCCCATCCCATCTGCCAGTCCCTCTCCCAGCCTCCATCAGCTTCTTGCTTTGATGACCGGAGCAGCCCTAACTCGTCCCTGAAGCGCCAGCCTTTGTCTCTACCCCATCCATTTTCCACTTGCATGCAGAGCCATCCCAGAAGCGAGGATGCTCTTCCTGTGTGTAGGCCTTCAATGTCTTCCTGATGCTCTTCCAATGAATTGTAGATGGCGTGCCATGGCCTGGTGTTCTGATCTCTTGTCTGCTGTCCAGTGTACTTCTCTCCACTCAACTCCCCCAGCCCCACTGGTCACCTTTGAGATCCTCAGCTCCTTCCTGCCTCAGAGCCTTTCCCAAGCTCTCCTCTGCCCCTTCCCCAGCGGCCCCTCTCTGAGTCATCCTCAACTTGGTTCAGATTTCAGCTCAGGCGCTGATTCCCTGGGAGACTTGGCAACTGGCCTGGTCCATGTCTTCTGTTACAAAGGCAGGCAACAAACAGACAAATAAATAAACACCCACATGGCTTTTCTTGAACACCTTGAGCCCTGTCTACCCTAACCTCTCCTTGTCTCCTATGTCTCCCTCAGTGTGAGCAGGCAGAGCTTGATGTGCTCATGGCTGTGTCCCCGTCTCCAGTCCAGCCTGTCGCATAATTAGCCTCTGCAACACATTTGTAGGGGGTGATTAGTAGGCAGAACCAAGTTCCTTCCGTCCTCACCCTGCTGACTGGGCTCTGCCCCACCCCGCGGGTGACACCTCCATTACTTTGTCTGCTGGCCACCTCTGGGGAGGGAGCATGGCAACACCTCCACCGTGGTACACGGGCTCACTTTTAGGCACAAACTGGTCTGTCTTCCTTTATCTACAGTGACAAGATTCTTTTGTTTTAACTGGGTGTGATGGTACGTGCCTGGAACCCCAACACTCGGGGGGCTGAGGCAGGAGGATCATTGTGAGTTTGAGACTGGCCTGGGCTACAAAGTGAGCTCAAGGCCAGCCTGAACTGCATAGGGAGCCCTGGCTCATAAAGACAAGAAAAATTCTTTTGTTTTTAAAAATCTAAGAAGAGAGATTATGCCACAGCGCAGAGGATAGAAATCCAACTAGAACAGGAAGTGCAGGGAGAGAGCCTCTACATATGGCGGGGGTCTCAGTGGGGTCTGGGTCTCACCAAAGTAGTCTGAGCAAGGCAGGACAGGGGTGTCATTCATTCCCATCAGCTGGTAAAGAAGGAGAGAACGGGGTCCGAGAGCGGTCTAGGGAGCTGGCCACTGTCATCTGGGCTCATCAGCTGGCCGCTGCCATTTGGCTCTTGGGAGGCTGTGCCCTTCCTTTCTGCAGGCAAGCAGAGTGTGTGCACCCCCACACTCCAAACCCCACCCCTGTGTCAGGATGGCGAGTGTCCACTCACGTCCAGGGAGGCGTCTTCCTCGGCATCGCCCCGACTCCACCCGGAGCTTCAGGCCCCTCTTAGGCTGCTGCAGCTGCCTAGCCCCCCAACAACTGTAGGTCCCCACGGCCGGACAGGGCAGCTGAGTGCCTCGACTGGTCTCACAGTTGCTCTTCTCTCTCCCCAGGGTTTCTGTTCTTGGCTCTTCAACAGCTTAACCATGAAGTAAGTGCCTATGTGCTGTGAACTTGTGACATTGTGCTCGTGGGGGGAGCACAATGGTGTCTCTTGTGAGAAGTACCACCCCCCTCCTGGGTTGACAGCCCAGAGCCCTGTACCCCACCCCACCTCCTGCCTTACCCCATACAGGCGGACGGTGCTTCCCAGAGTTCCAGCTGGTGAACTAGCCCATTGCCCAGGCCACCCCTGCCCCAGTGTGTGTGGGAGGAGCATGTAACCCATTACACCCATGTATATAAACTCCAGACTGTGAGCTGCATACCAGGAAAAGAAATTCTTCCTGCATGCTGTTTCCTTGATTTCTATGCACATCATTCATCATCTTTGTCCAGAGGGAGAAAATCCATGGGGGGAGGGAAGGACTTCCTCTCCCCACACCACCCCGGGTGTCAGAGGGATGGTCTCTGCCCACCTCACCGTCAGGTTTCTGTAGTGTGAAACTCCCCTTGGCGAGAATGCAGGCCTCAACACACCTGCCTTTTCCTGCTTCCCTAACACCAGCCAGGTGCCTTGGCTGAGCATTAGCAGAAGTGTCTGCCTTCAGTGTCTGTTTACAAATGCACACTCCTCACAAGTGCATGCATAAACACACACAGTGTACACACCTCAGCCCTGACTGTGATCAGAGATCTGCATGATCCTGGGCTCTTACCTGCCCTGCTCTGCCCTTCCCTGCCTGTCCTTCAGAGCCCTCTTGCCTGGTGACACCTGCTTTAGGGTCCAGCACCACTGCTTCTTAGAGGCCATGTGCACTGGGGCCCAGCAGACCTGTGACTTTGCTTCTTTTGCAAAATAACTGCCACCCAAAAGTCTACTTAGAGAAACAAAGGCCATTAAGGCTCTTTACATACTGTTCAAAATGAGGGAGTTCTGGGGCTGGGGATTTAGCTCAGCGGCATAAGTGCCTGCCTTGCAAGTGTGCGGTTGTGAGTTTGATCCCTGGTACCGATAAAAACGAAAAAAACAAAAAAAGAGGGAGTTCTGATTTGCTATATAAAGGGCATACGGGGGAAAAAGAAATGAATTCCACCTGGGACACTGAGAGAAAATGTAGTTTTGAGCTGAGCCTTGAAGAATAGGAGGAGTTTTGACAGGATTGACATGAAAAGTGTTATCACAGAATTCAAAGGTTTGGGGCAGAAGTGTCCCAGTCATTTTAATTTAAGGGATGAAAATAAACAACTCTTGAGGTTGAATCTCCATATCAGTGGTGCTTTGCCCGGTGCTGCTCCCTAGGAATTACACTGAATATTAGTGGAAGTAATGAAAGGGTGATTGAGGCCCAATTCTGAGAGCGTGTCTGATTCCTGTGTGTGCACACGGAACGTGGCGTCTCTCTCCCGTGTATCTGTGAAGCTCATTGACATGCTCTTCAGGGACCTTGAGAGGGACAACAGTGTTTACAATACAGAAAGACATCTTCGGGGCGGGGTGCTCATCTTCCTTCCCTTTCCTCTACCCCCGCCCCAAGCTGTGGCTGTGCTGGCTCCTGAGGACTCTGCTTGTTTGTGTCTCTTCCAGGGACCAGGATCTGATCAGCAAGTGTGGGGATGACGCTCGCATCTACGTGATGTTCCAGTATCACTTCATCATCTACGTCCTCATCCTCTGCATCCCTTCCTTGGGCATCATTTTGCCCATCAACTACACCGGAAATGTCCTGGGTAGGCAGAGACTAGCAGACCCAAGAGGCAGTCTGATAGGTGGGACAGAATTTGGGACTTGGGGGTCAGGAAATCTGGATTTTAATCCCTCCTCTAGACAGTAGCTCTCGAGTGGCCTGGACAACCCATGCTTCAGGTCCCCCATCCGGAGGCTGGAGATGACACCTTGTTTGTTTCACCTGAGCCTGGCCTGTGGCAGCCACATTGCGTCACTTCAGTCTAAAACTAAGTCTTTACCCGTGTCCCCACCCTGCACCTGACCAGGTGTTCATTAGGGCCCCTTTCAGGACATGTGGCCCACTGCAAAGGTCCCCAAACTCCACTTCTCACTGTACCCACCTGATGGGCATAGCACTGTAAGCACAAAATTAATCTGCTAGGACTTGTGCCCAGCTCACTGTGACAGGGTGCATCCTCCATACAAATCAATGTTGTGAGTCAGGGCTCAGCTTTGAAGTTAGAAAAACCTTGGCTCCACAATTTTTCACACATCTGCTCCCCATAAAATATCTTTGCCCAAGCCAACAAATTAATTAGCTTCATATTGGACAAGCCAACCTCTCCAAGGCTCGGTTTCTTTGTTGTCTTGGGCACTAGGAGATAGTGACTGGTGCCTAACGTGGTGCTTGAACCGTACGAGCTCAGGGACCAGCAGCAGTATTTCACCTAGAATTACAGGACAGATGGGTGCAGGAGGGCTGAACGACCAGACAGGGGCCAGTAGCACTTTCCCTGGCCAGATGGCAACAGCTCTAGATTCCTCAGATTTCTGCCTGTTCCTCCTCAGCCTGAGGTGAATTTTACTGAATTCAGTGCAGTGCATGGTCAGGGCCACCTGATTCTACCACCAGGGTAAATAAGTTCCGACTCCTGTCTCTACATTCTCATCCCAGGAGCTAGTGTGTGAGCCATGATTTTTAGACACATCTCATGAAACCTGAAGATGTCAGAACCAACGAAATGTGCTTAGCCAGAGGACATTCTCTGAATGAGGCAGTGTCCCATTTTCTGGAGCTCTGGGTCCTTGCTATGATGGTGGCCAGTGTTGCTAGTCTCGTCTTCCTACCCGTGGCGGGATAGCCGGTCCCTCCAGCCAGAGTTTGCTGGCTGTTTGCGGAGTGCCATCTGGGGACACACTGTGAATGCGCGGTCTCGCTTTATGCTTGAGAGCCCCAGTCAGCAGCACCCGGAGGATGATGTTTTTGTTGGAAGCTGGTAGTAAGTTCTGGGGAGCCAGAAGGAAGAGCAGGTTGTAGCAAGTAACGTTAGACCCAGGGCATCTGTTTATTCCAGAGCCTTTGGTTCTGACCCCCTGCCCCACCAGCAATGAAGGAGCCTCTCCAAGTCACACCTTTCTTCTCTTGCAGACAAGAACAGCCACTTTGCTCGGACCACCATCGTCAATGTCTCCACAGAGTAGGTACCTGACCTTCTTACCTCCCATTCTACTGGCCAGACATTGGTGGGGAAGGAAGGTTCAGTGTGTCAGTCCACAACTGGGCTCATGAGAGGGCCGGTCTCCCTGGGAATCTAGGGCCTGAGCACATTCTGGAAATTGCTCTTTTTTGTTTTTGGTGGAAAAGACTCTTAGTGCCTCTGTATCTCCATCTGTTATGAGTGGAACCACCCAGATTGGCCACTTGAGGACTGGGGAAATGGCCTAATTCCTTAGTATATACAGTTACCAAGAGCCAGAGACCCTGTACCAAGGAGAGTTTAGGGGATTGTCTCCCAGGCCAGCAGGGGTTCAAGTCAGTCGTCATGTCATTGAGTGACTTGTGGGCCTCCCCGTCCCCTCCACACCACCACACGAATTCTTTCAGCAGAGAGACCAAGAGGAATTATATGACGGGTTCATGCCTCACCTGTGCCAGCCACTGGCCCTGGGGCAACGCACCCTCTACTTCTGAGCTTCGTCCCACACGCGTGGCAGGGAGGTGCTGTAGGACATGGTCTCTGTGCCCATCCCACTCACAGCCCAGCAAACTATGGGTTTCAACACCCACCAGCCTGACCGGTGGCCAGGTCAACCTGCCTTGAGTCAAACCCAGCCCTGCCCTCCATGTTGGGGCCCACAAGGAGTCTTGCCCTCTTGACCAAGCTGCAGTGGCAGTTCCCGCAGGTGGGAGCAGGGTTCATGGGCTCCAGTCTTGCCACCCCTGCCCCCTGCCCAAACTCAAATCACAGGATGGGTGTGGCATCCTCTCCCTCCCCTTTATGAGGCTCTTCCCCCAGTGCTGCCACCCAGAGCAGAGCCATCAACCTCTTCCCTAGGTTAGTCATTCTGAGGTGCTGACCCCTTCCCAACAAGTGATATCTGTAAAGAGCTCTGTGGGCATGACTCTATACTGGCCAAGGACTGGAAAGTTCCCTAGTGACCATGGGACCTCTGCTGAGACTGAGCTACCAGGCATCTGGCTGGTGAAGTGAGGCACATGAAGGCAGGCACTGGGACAGGGAGTGGCAGTGTCTTGAAGCAAACCAGCCCTTTTCTCCTCATGTCACATGACATGGGTCCCTCTTTAGCACAGTCATTCTGCCCAGAAGCATTGGAACAGCATCCCACAGGCTTCGAGCAGGAATGGAGACCTGGCCCAGGTGCCTCCTAGCCTCTCACCCTGTGCCCACATGGGACCCAGGTCCTCCTCACTTGGCCTCCTGGGAAATTGTGGGGTGAAGTAGCTAAGTACTCAGCTGCTCTTGCCCTGGATTCCTTATGGGATAATTGAAGATAATCACAGAACTGTCCGGTACAGCTCTGAGAGTCGAGTGAGGAAAAGACCTAAAGAACAGAGAGTCAAATGTGGTGGTGCATGCCTGTAATCCCAGTACTCTGGGAGGTTGAGGCAAAAGAATTACAAATGTGAACCCAGCCTGGGCAACTTAGCAAGACCTTGCCTCAAAAAATAAAAATAAAGGGGCTGAACACAAAAGGCCTTGAGTTCAATCCCCAGTATAAAAAGAAAGTGAGAAAAAGAGGGGAGAGAAGAAAGAAAGGAGGGAGCTGGGGATTTAGCTCAGTGGCATAAGCGCCTGCCTTGTAAGCAGACAGTCGTGAGTTCGATCCCTGGTACCAATAAAGAGGAAAAAGACAAAAAAAAAAAAAAAAAAGAAAGGAAAAGAATTTGGCTCCATTCTGGGTCTGGTCCACAGTAGGCACACAATAAGTACTAGCCATTGGTAGGGGCCAGGCCCGTGAACACCACTGCAGGTGGTTTGGGTACACTGTGGTGCCCAAGGATAGCACAGTGGGAGGAGGGATTCCAGGGATACCGTGGTGGTGGAGGGTCCCTGGCCACCCTGGTGGCCTCTGGAAGCCCACAGTACCGCCAGCCTCTGCTTCACTCTGGTAGGAGTAAGCTCCTGTGGGTGCACAGCCTCTTCGCGTTCCTGTACTTCATCACCAACTTCATCCTCATGGCCCATCACTGCTTGGGGTTTGTGCCCAAAAAGAGCCAAAAGGTGAGTGCATGAACAGCCCCCTGCCCAACTGAGCCATCGCCCCACTTCAGAGAAGTCTCAGCGCAGCACCCCCGGGGAGGTGTCACCTGCGTGGGGCAGGGCCTCGCTCTTAGCCCATGCGTGGTCACCTGCTCACACCTGTGCATCCCACCCTCCTTCCCCAGTTGTTGAGACTTTTCATACTGGTTAGTGAACAGATGCTGCCAGTTCCTTCCCATCCTTTCAGCCATCTCTCTTTGTTGTCCTGCCCCTGGTGTATCCCTGCCATGTGGGTCTGGGGACCCCCTGTCCTCCTCTGAAGCAGACCTGAGACCAGGGCTTGAGTGGCACTCATTTATTTGAGAGGGATCTCAGGAAAGGCCAGCAGGGAGTGGTGATATGGGGAGGAGAAAGCAACCAGTTCAAAAGGGTGTGTCACTGGGCAGCTGAGCAGGGTGGCAGCCAGAGCTTGCTCCCTGGGGACTCCAGGAACTGGTGTAGATCATGCACACATTTTTCCCAGACTTGCTGTCCATTGATTGAGAGCTGTGTTTGGGGACTTTGACTCTTCCCTTCTTGCCCTGGGTATAAACTGAACACAATCCCAATACCAGGAAACAGCCCTCAGGCAGAATTCCATGTTTGAGGTGTGTTGCAGCCTGCAGTATGCAGAAATGAAGGCTCAGGACTGTGGGTGGACCATGGCAGTGCCACCTGCCCAGACCAAGGCTTAGTACAGGGCAGGGGCCATCCTTGGCTCAGCATTTAGGCTGCCATGGCTTCAGTGCTTTCAAGCACTGAAGGGGAGGTGTCACCTGCATGGGGCAGGGCCCCGCTCTTAGCCCATGCGTGGTCACCTGCTCACACCTGTGCATCCCACTCTCCTTCCCCAGTTGTTGAGACTTTTCATACTGGTGTAGGGGGTTAGTCCCCTCCTAAAGGACTAACCCACCCCAGTACCAAAAATGCCACCCCAGCTGCTTCACCCTGGCAGGCATGGAGGCTTGGGTGCTCCCTAGCAGTCTGGACTTGGCTATTTCAGCTTTTCTTGTCATCAGATGCCTCTGCCAAGACCCTCATCTCTTGCAGCATAGTTTATCAGACATGGTAAACCTGCAGGAGACGGACTCAGAAAGACATTTCCTACCTAGAAGTTAAAATAGAAAGTTAGAGAATTACAGTCTCTCCTCAGTCTTGCTGTGTTAGTATTTTGTTACTGTCACAAAATATCTGAGACCATCCATTTAAAAAGAGGAAAAGTGTATTTTGGCTCACAGTTTAGACCTGTTGTGAGGTAGAACATCATAGCAGGGAGGTCACTTACCTTTCAGCAGCTGGGAAGCAAAAAAAAAAAAGAGGAGGAAGAAAAGAGGCCTGGATCTCAATGTCCCTTGTAAGATACACCTTCAGGGATCTGAGACCTCCCAGGAGACCTACCTGTTAAAGGTTACCAACCAGTTCCTAATAGTACCAAGCTTGAACCAAACCTTTAACTCATGGGCCATAGCATTGCTCACCCCAGGCCCCCTGTGCCGGCTGATGTTAAGGTTTCTCTGACAACACAGGGCTTCCCGCTAGAAGGACTGGGCTGGCAGAGACCCAAAATCTGTGGGAGCTGCACCTGCAGAAAGTGGGGTGAGCAGCTGTTTTGGCCCGGTCTGCACCTGGCCTGTCGGCAGCCTCTGGCTTCCCCTCCCTTGACAACTGTCTGTGTCAGGGCGCAGAAGCTGGAACACAGAGGATAGGAAAGGCACAGTCTGCCTCCCCCAGGGCAGCAGGGCTCTGCTCGGGACAAAAAGACTAAGGCTTTTTTGGCTTGGGCTTATACTGCAGGGCCCCAGGCATGGGCAGAAGGCTTGCTCGCCAGGGGTTTGGGCCACCAAGAAATGACCAAGTATTTATGTAAACAAGCACAGCCTTCTTTCTCCATCTCCCCTTCCCGCCTAGGTCACAAGGACAGTGATGATCACCTATGTGCCCACAACCATCCAGGACCCAGAAATGATCATTAAGCACTTCCAGTAAGTGAGGCAGGTGGGCCCAGGTGTGCAGCCCCTTGTCCTGATAACAACATCTGCCCTCATGTGGATTGGATTTAGCCTGGGGTGGTGGGGCCAGGGACACCCCTGGTGGTGGCCCTCTTTGGACTGAACTCAGTACTGGCTTTTCAGAATGAAGAGGGCCGCCAGGGCTGGAGCAGTTTCTGGATTCAGGGCATTCCTGCATAGCAGGAGTGTAAGGCCAGGGAACCCCCGCACCATGGCTGTCTAGGGTCCAGCGTCTTGAGGCCCCTTCAGTGACCTCAGGTTCCTGGCCCGAAGCGCACTACACTGAGCTCATTACCTCTCTGCGAGCAGCTCCTCCCTGGGTTCCCCACTGGTCAAATTCTTCCTGGGCCCCATTCTCAGTCATCTAGGAAGGATGCAGCAACTCAGATCACCAGGGTCCAAGCCCTGAAGGTAGCTCAGCCTTTGGAGCAAGCTCCAAGGCACCCCTAGGTAGCTAAGCCACCCAGTTGCACGGGCTGTCACAGTGAGAAGGGGTGGGCAGCGCATCCCCGGCCCCCTGGGCTCAGCCTCTGTGTGTCTGGCTGCAGCGAGGCCTATCCTGGCTGCGTCGTGACCAGAGTCCACTTCTGCTATGATGTCAGGAACCTGATCGACTTGGATGATCAGAGGTGAGGCCTCGGTGGGGGCTCTGGGACGGGGCGTAAGAGGAAGGGGGAGCTCCATTGGGTGCTAGTCCAAAGATCCTCCCTCATCCCCTGTGCTGACAGGCGCCACGCCATGCGAGGGCGGCTCTACTACACAGCCAGGGCCAAGAAGACTGGGAAGGTGATGATCAGGATCCACCCCTGCTCCCGCCTGTGCTTCTGCAGTTGCTGGACCTGTTTCAAGGAGGTAACTGGCAGGGATGTGGGGGGTGGCAGATGGGGCATCATAGGGTCCGGTATCCATCCCTTGCCCACACCCCAGGTTCCCAGGCCCCACGCCAGTCACCCCAGAGTTTGAGCACAGACCCCTCCCTCCCTTTCCACCAGGCCTCACCTCCCTGTTGAGCCTGTGGGGGCGCCCAAGCCTTTCTTGGGGCCATCTCCAGAGGCAGAGGGGCCAGAGAAAACACAGTCGGCTTCCTGTGTTCCTCAGACTCCCAAAGACTAAGGGCAGGGATTACTGAAGGCAACAGGTCCACCTTGTCCCCCAGCCAGTGGCCTCGAAGGGATCTCAGGACTTAGGCGTCAGAGCGGGACTGGACTCCAGCCAGACCCGAAAAAGAATCGCCCAAAGCTTCTGACAAAGCTGTGCATTCTCTTGTCTGTGTGGGTTTACCGAGGGCTGACCCTGCCCTCCTGCCCTATCTGTGCTATGCCTCACTGCCCTCAGATCTAAGGGCAGGAAACAAATGGCAGAGTCAGCCTTCAACTGTTCTAGAGGTGACTTCCAGGCTGTCCCTCCCTTCCATACTGCTGAGTGAACAGGTCCCCGCGTCCAGCAGAGCTGTCCTAGCACTCTGGCCTCCAGCTCTGAGGGCCGCCTCTTGCCCCAGGTAGATGCAGAGCAGTATTACAGTGAGCTGGAGGAGCAGCTGACCGATGAGTTCAATGCCGAGCTCAACCGCGTGCAGCTGAAGCGGCTCGACCTGATCTTTGTCACCTTCCAGGACACCAGGATGGCGCAGCGGTGAGCACGGTGACAGTGGCTCGTGGCCCCTTCCCACCCCCTAGGGTGGGCCTCTTCTTTTCTACCTCCATCCTCGCTGATCCCATTCCAGCCTAGGTGAGGAGACAGAGCCTTCCTCCAGCTACCTGTTCTTAGCTCCTCCCTGCTCTTCACGGGTGCCATCTTGCTTTCTAGAGCATGCTCATACTTGTTTTCTGTCAGAGTTCAGCTTGTCTGCCCAGGCCCTGAGCCCTCACTGTGTTCTTGGTTTGGTACAGAGGCAGTCAGTGTAGACTTTGACCCTTGGCTTCTCTTCCAAGTCTTGCTAAGAACAAGAGTCATTTCTCCATTAGTCCAAACACGTCATTCCCTCTTCTTGCCACAAGTGACAGGTTCGGGAGCGATGAGCCTTTCTTGCTCTTCCTCCTCTTCTGTGATGGGCTTCCCCTAATTCGTAGCCCTGCAGCACCGTCCTCTCCTGCCCCAACCTCTGGCAGCCGCATCTCAACAAAAAATGAATTAGGTCCAGTCTGGAACACTCCAGAAGGCTCTGTGGCACTGGAATAGATAGATGGGAGCTGCAGGATCAGTCCCCGAAGGGTTGTCAAGGCCTCCGGTCCTGACACAATGCATAGCACTGTGTCCTCACCATGCCACACTCTGTATAAGAATAGTGTAACACCCTAGAGTTTAGGGTGCACAATTATACAAGTTCCTTATCCTCGCAAATAGTTTATCTGTGCAGTATCGCTACTGATGCTTGCTCTGTTCACCTCCCAGAGGATTGACAAAGGGATATACATAATCTATTTAATGTGTATGTTAGATAAAGCCATAATGCCTGCATTACACAATAGTGTTCATTTCCTGACACATTGCCACTTGGCAGAGAAGACCAGAGGCTTAATTATAACAGAATATGAGTTACAAGGTCAAAGACAGGGCCCCAGTACCAGCACTGCCCTCTTCCCTTGCCCCTCAAGGTACCTCGATCTGGGAATCTGCAATTGAGATTCTATTAATTACCAGTGAGTACAGTGTCAGGCACACAGGCAGAACTCAATAACCAGGAGCTATTGATAGCAAGGCAAGGCTAAATTAATAGCTTCCCATCAACCTCAAAGGAAGAGCACATCTCTGATGCTTCTGCTGATAGTAGGAAGGCAGGAGCTGAGAACAGCATGGCTCTCTCCTTTGTCTGGACGTCCAGGTACCGTCAACTGTCCCTTCTCTCCAACTTTGGGGCCTTAGGAGCTGTCCACAGTGTCCCTGGGCCCCTGGCATGCGACCCTTCAAGGTCCTTCCTCCTACCCCCAGACCTCTATCTTCTCCCCTTTCCCATCTCTGCAGCATCCAGGAGGATTTCAAGTACATCTATTGTGGTGTGCAGCCCCAGCAGTCCTCAGTGACCACTGTCGTCAAATCCTACCAATGGAGAGTCGCTCAGGCCCCGCACCCAAAAGACATTATTTGGTAAGCCTCTTGTGTCCCTCCCTCTCCTCTGAGCTGTCCTCTGAGACTGAAGAAGAGAACAGGACAGGCTCCCTCTCCCCCACCTTATTACCCCACAGGGAGGCCCAGTGTGACCCAAATACAGTGCCCCATGGGCTGTGCCTTCCTGGGGATCCCCACCTCTGCACACTCCCATGTTCACCCCACCTCGAGCATGGAATGCACTCAACCTTGGGGAAAATGTCTCTCCTGCAGAAAGAGCTCAGATCCATTTTTTGCTCATCTTTGAGATATGTTCCAAGCCTTTAGAAGTAGGGTGACCAATGGGAAGGCCTTTGGGCCTTTAGAAGTAGGGTGACCAATGGGAAGACCAATGGGCTGTGGCACAAAGGCCTGGATCCGTTAGACCAGGGCAGTAGGCTCTGCAGCTAGCATGCAGGGAAGAGCACCAGGGCTCTCGCTAAGGGTCCTAAATGCACCTCCCTCCTTCACCCCTCCCCAGGAAACACCTGTCCATCCGCCGCTTCAGTTGGTGGGTCCGCTTTTTCGCGATCAACACCTTCCTCTTCTTCCTCTTCTTCTTTCTCACCACGCCTGCCATCATCATCAACACCATCGACATGTACAACGTCACCCGCCCCATCGAGAAGCTGCAGGTGCCTCCTCTGCTCAGGCCAGGCCGGGGGCCCAAAGAGATCAAGGAAGAAGTCAAGGGAGGAGGGGATGGGGAAACCCGTGTGCTGCCAACATGGCGGAGGTGGAGCTGCTCAATGAGAGTAGAGGTTCCTGTACACAGAGTGGGATGGATGTGGGTCATTGCCCGCCTTAGGGACAGGGACTGGAAAGGAAAGGAAAGTGGAAGAGCTGCAGGCTGAGCTGGGGTGAGTTTGGGGGCTTGGAGGGCTGTTAGACCAGCTCCTGCTGGGCCAGCTGGAGATCTGGAGGGCGCAGGTGTGAGCATCTCTGTTCTCCCCAAGTGTCCTAGGCTGAACTATTGTGATACAGTTGAGGGTAAGGGAGAGAGATCAGTCCTAGCAAAGCCCTTGGAGAGGAGGGACCTTTAGATCTGCCTGCATTTTCCTCACTTCCAGACCCTTGTACTCCCAGCCTATGGGAGCAGGAGCGTCCCAGAGGTTAGAGGATGCTCCTCTTGATGGGGCACTTCCCCATGGCCTGGCCATCTTCAGTCCTGCCGTCTCAGTGCTGATTCGATGAGCTAGAAGGTTCCTCTTCCACATTGCCCATTCCCTCTTCCCAGCAAGACACACACATGTTGAACCACATCACTTCTTGTGCTCCTCTGTCCTCTTCCACAATAGGCCCCGGTCACACCCTCACTGGGGGGCCTCTGCCATCCCTGGACTTGCTCTTTCCCCACCCTCGCTGTATCCCCTTGTCCTGGTGCAGTGTCGGTGTTGTTTCCCTGGGCCATGGGACTTGTGATGGCAGCTGGGTCTGTTGTTAAGAGAGAAGTCAGCAGGGAAAGCTCAGGCCGCCTTTCCAGTGACCGTGGCATGCAAGGCCTAGTCCCCTGAGGACTCCACTTGACCTTAGGGTGTCAGCCTCTTCCTCTCTCCAGCCAAGTGGACCCCTGGCTAGGAAGGCACCCAGGAAAGTCCGGGCCCACTCCCTCGGCATCAGGCCTGCTCAGTCTGAGCTGGAGGTGGAGAAGCAGGGGTAGGGGAGAAACAGGGCGGGCTGCCAGAGGAAGGGGCCTCCTGCACTGAAGTCTCTCTGTCTCCTGCCTCCTGCCCCCCACCCTTGTCTGCCCCTGCAGAGCCCAATCGTGACCCAGTTCTTCCCCTCCCTGATGCTCTGGGCCTTCACAGTGATCCTGCCTCTGATAGTCTTCTTCTCTGCCTTCCTTGAGGCCCACTGGACCAGGTAAGCCGGGGTCCTCCTCTCCTAGACCTGCTGTTTTCTCCAGCTCCCCTCGACCCTTTCCCTGTTCCCTACCAGCCTGGCACTGGGCCCCTCCATCTGGCCTAAAGATTAGAACTGTTATGGGATTCCTTCTCCCTTTCTTTCTTTCTTTCTTTCTTTCTTTCTTTCTTTCTTTCTTTCTTTCTTTCCTTCAAAGAGAATAAAATTTAACACAATAAAACAGAATAAAGCCAATCAAAACAAAACAGTGAAAGTGGGACAGAAGTTCAAGACAGGATAACAGGAAATCTACAATGGCTACCCTACTATCTCTCGTTATCTTCACAGTAGTTGTACATACAATCAGACATACTAAGATCAAATAAAACAAAATAGAATAAAACCAATCAAAATAAAACATTAAATAAAACAATAAATTGGAACAAAACTAAACAGCGAGAATAATATTAGATTCCATGCTATGGGATTCTTTTGATACCCAAACCTATCCCCCAAAGACAGGTGTCCAGTGGGTATTTTCTCTTTCCTTTCTTTCTTTTTTTTTTTTTTTTTCTTTTCTTTTTTTTTTTGAGACAGCGTCTCTTCTATGCAGTTCAGACTGGCCTTGAGCTCACTTTGTAGCCTAGGCTGATCTCAAACTCACAATGATCCTCCTGCCTCAGCCTCCTGAGTGCTGGGATTACAGGCATGAGCCACCAGCCCAGCTCTCTTTTTCCTTTCTTTTTAAAATTAAAAAAAAATTTTTTTATACCAGGGATTGAACTCATGACCTCATGCTTGCCAGGAAGGAACTCATTCCACTGAGCTATATCCCCAGCCCGAGCAGGTGTTTTCTTTTTGTAAAGAAGTGCTGGGTTGTTTCTAGGACTCTAGCCTTGCAGATACTGATTGAGGCTCTAATCTAAAGGGAGCGGGGCTGCAATCAAGCCCTTCTTGGGGTGCTCCTTCATCCCCCATCTATCTACTGATAGCCTGGAGCTATACACGTGGGCTAGGCAGTGCCAGGAACTCCAGGCAGGGCACACAGATGAAAGGACTTGCTTGTAAAAGGTCAGGTAAGCAGCTATGATCAGAGCACAGGAGCTACAAACTCAAAGTGACCATCAGCACATTTAGCCCACACAGTGTCAATGCTCCAGACAATCAGGAGATTTTTCATTCTTTATTCCTGATGCTGCTGTGGTGGCAGCTAAAAAGGGTGGAAAGTATTTTCTGTATCCCAAGCAATGGCACTGCTTTGTTGTAAAGGCTGCATGGGTCTTAAAAGTCATTTCCTACACTGTAAGTTCCTACCATTCTACCAGGCAAAAAGCTATACGAGCTGTTCTGTCTGAAGTCCTCGCCAGGTGTAGTGGTGCACGCCTGTAATCCCAGCACTCGGGAGGCTGAGGCAAGAGGTTCATTGTGAGTTGAAAAATACAGCCTGCGCTACAAAGTGAGCTCTAGGCCAGCCTGAAATGCATAGCGAGAGCCTGTCTCAAAAACAAAAAGCAAAAACAAAAAAGAAACCCGTACTGGCCTTTCCCCTGGCCAAGAGTAAGGCTTGTATTGATTACTGAGACTCTTTAGGGTTTCCATGTATCAGTTGTATGTCCTTTTGATGGAGCAATGTCCAATAATATGACATATGTGTGCCCTTTCTCCCCTCCCTGTGCCCAGGGCAGCCATCACTAGCTGGGCACACTGTTCTCCCCTGCTGCTCCCAGATGCCGTCGCAGAGCTCACAGTGCCCCATGGACAGGGCACTGGCCAGCCACTTTCCTGGTCCAGCATGCTTCCCGCCCGTCTCACACCCTGATGACCTTCTCTCTCCATTTCCTTCCAGATCCAGTCAGAATCTGATCATAATGCACAAGTGCTACATCTTTCTCGTGTTCATGGTGGTCATTCTGCCCTCCATGGGACTGACCAGGTACCTCACTCCTACTGAGCCTGAGTATCTCTCAGCCAGGCCCACCCTAGAGTTAAATCATCCTCTGTCAGATTCCACAGCCCATCCTGTGGTTGCTGCAGGTCTATTCCTCAAAGACAGTCCTGTGCCTGTCATGGCATAGCTTGAGCCAGCTATTGTGCAGACTTGGGGACCCTGTCCCAGCTGGCTGTCAGTCTGAGGGGCACGAACCCAGCCAATATTCCACAGAAACTCAGAAGAGGGAGAAAGCCCTGGGGGAGAAATGGCTGATCCAGTCTTGCACTGGAAGGCCAGAGGGTCGGGTGCAGAGGTGGCCAGCAGGAAGAAAGAAAGGGCGAGTTGTGGTGGCCGGCTTGAATTTGAGCTAGAGAGGACTGAAGGGGAAGCCAGGCAGAGGAACTGAACCCTAGGCCTTGGCTCACATTTCATTAACAAAGGTCTGGCATTGTTCTTGCTTTCAGTTTGGACGTCTTTTTTCGCTGGCTTTTTGACATCTACTATCTAGAGCAGGCGACCATCAGGTTCCAGTGAGTACCCCCACATGTGTACCAGGCTTCTGGGTGTCCACACCGGGGAGGATTTGTGCACCTTTCCCTGAGTCAAACACCTGCACCACTCACAAGGTGGAAACAAATGTATTTGAATGTTTTCATTACTTTTGGGGGGAATTCCTTCGGCAATCTGGAAGAGCCCAGGGCTTCCTTGGAATGATGTTTGTGAAATCAGCACCGCTCACATCTGGTATATCCCAGGGTTAACATTTTGTACAACTATCTATAGTACCATATAAACCCCAGGAAACTGACATTGATACCATACATAGAGCTTGCTCAGGCTCACCCAGTTTTACATATAGTCTGAGTGCAGAATTTACGTGCACAGAACACACAGATTGCAAAGAAAACCAATTACACTGACATATAGTTATCAAACTACTTTCACAGTAAAAGTTGTGAGACA
The DNA here is from genome assembly GCF_034190915.1 of Cavia porcellus. Lineage (NCBI taxonomy): Eukaryota > Metazoa > Chordata > Mammalia > Rodentia > Caviidae > Cavia > Cavia porcellus. The sequence goes on along the minus strand of NW_026947514.1, from coordinate 25,213,819 downwards.
GTATTAGCACACCAGTAACACAGCCTTTTTAAATACAGGGAAGTTAGCTACATTTTATTGATTTAAAGCCATCAGTATGAAAGCTGGCTTTACTGGAATAAGGCATTAAATTATGGAGGGAAGAGAATCTTTGAAAATGCAATGTGTGGATTATGTTTAACATCAAGCTAATTTTGATTTTTTTCTTTTTTATGGTAACAAGTGTTGAAAATCCCAGTTTTCAAAGATATGTTGTAAATGACATGATGCTTCCATAGCTTGCTTCATAAGCCAAGAACCAGAATTCTGCAAGGTGTTCACAGTTAAACTATTTTTGTAATAAGGGTTTTTTCCCCCAAGATGAATTTAGATTCGTCTTAGGCTAAGCAGGTACCTTCAATACTGTTCATATGTGAGAAAGAAAAGATTTGAAAGTTCATGATTCAACTTGGATGTCATCAAAACTCAGTAGCTTTACTCTGTCCTGCCAGCACACTTTGTAGTACCTGATGATTGCACTCCTTGTGAGGTCTTAGTGCATCTTTAGTCTTTATTATAAACCCAAATATTGAGTTCAGTCATCCAAGTATTAAAATCCTCTTTCTAGTCTTCCTCACAATCCAAAAAGTTATATTTGTAATCCCATTGAGACGTCATTAGAATCCTAGCAGATTAATTCCAATCTACCACCACCAATCCGATCCACAGCGAGAGTAAAGACACCAAGACGTATTCCAAGTTAAGGGCAGCCAAGGGGTCCTAAGTCCAATCCTCGTGAGGACATGCGGACAGAGGCCTTGATCCTAGGCCTCTCCCAGCATTTATCTTCTTGTGAAGAAGGGGGGTGGCTCAGGGATGAGTGATAGTGAGGATGTCAGGAATCACTGAGTAACTTGAGCTCACTGGCCAGGTGCAAGAATGGCGTCTCTGTAATTTGTAGAGATAAAGATATACAGAAGGATCAATTTACCTAATCCTATTAAGGCAGCAGTGGAACTCTTTTGGGGGCTGTACTTCAGTTTCTGATATGCAAACTCTTTGCCCTGGGGAGTCATAGCCTCTTAATTTGAGGCTGTACCCAGTTGACATTCCCGGAGCTATTTTTTCTAACATCTCAACCCTGTATTTCGGAGAATACTATGCAAGGAAACAGGACTGTCTGACGGCTATAGACTTTGCACATTAACACCTCGGCTGGCCTTATTTGCAATGCTCAGAACCAACTGAAGAGAAAAGGAAATACCCTCGCCAGCCTTTTACATATCAGTATAAGGAAATGAGTCTCCAAGTAATCAAAGTCACAGTAATTGTTTTGGATTCAAAGAGGGTCACTGTGTCTCCCACAGCCTTGCTCCGTCCCTTCTCCTTCGTGACCTTCTCCCTTCATCTCTTGGTCCACTTGCCATTTGAGAAAGGTCTACCTTTCTTTACTTATATTTTGGGTTCCTCATCAAGAAACAATAGTTTGGTTTTTCTTAAAGGAGTTCTGAAATGTGTTCCTGGGCTCAGTTGTCTGTTTTTAAGGAAGTTAATAGTTGTATAAATGGGGATACCAGGAAGCAACCGAGATGCTTGGGCCACCAAATTTTAAAATACTTCGATGACTATATTTTAGTGTGATTGGTTTCCTTTGCAACCCATGTGTTTTGTGCATTAAAGACAACACTCAGGTGAATGAATTCTCCCAGATGAAGTTACCCAGCTATGCCAAGCACATGTCTGTAGATAGGAGATCTTTAATCATGTGTAACTTAGCAACACAACTCATTCCTGCCTTCATTTTTAAATGGTGACAATTACCATTGAAATGCTGATGTACACAAATGGTATGGGTAAGATTTCACAGTTGGTGACAAAGTTACAGTGGCTAACATTCCATGATTTTGTACTTCTTAAATTTTTTTTCTTTTTTGGCAATACTGGGGATTGAATCCAGGGAATGCTGAACTACATCTCCAGTTCTCTTTCTTTCTGTCTCTGTCTATCTCTCTGTCTCTGTCTCTCTCCCTGTCTCTCTGTCTCTGTCTCTCTTTCTGTCTTAGTATCTGTCTCTCTGTCTTCCTCTCTCTGTCTCTCTATCTCTCTCTTGTCTCTCTCTGTCTCTCTCTCTCTCTTTTTACTTTATTTTGAGGCAGGCTCTCACCATGTTGCCCAGGTTGGGCTCATACTTCTGATGCTCAGTCTCCTGAGGAGGTGGCATGTGTCAGCATACCCAGCAGTTGCCTACACTCTTAGTGGAAAGAAATACTAAATTTCAACTAAAGATTACTGAAAATTATAAAAGTATCTTTTCCTATTTAAGGTTTTAGACCTTCAGGACTGAGGTCAGACACTGTTGTTTTGGAGCAAGCTGTGCACACATCTCCTGTCACACCCACTCAGAAGAGCTGTTTGTTAGCTTAAATGGGCTGAGGACACACATGAGTGCGCTTGCACACACACACAGTCATGCATCACTTTACAAAGGGGAGACCTCTGAGAACTTGCTGTGCAAACATCATACAGATGTCCGCATGCAAACTCACATGGCTGCAGCCCCACTGGGGATGTAGTTTTATGGGAACACACTGTGTATGTGGCCCGTAGCTGACTGGCGTGTTGCGTACGGGGCACGTGACTGTGCGTGGAACTTTACTCCCACCTGTAACCCCACTCTCCCTGCTGTTTTTCTCTGTCTTCCTCCCCTTTCCTGTACCCCCTGGCTTGTCACTGTCTTCTATTCTCTCAGGTGCGTGTTCCTGCCCGACAACGGTGCCTTCTTCATCAACTATGTGATCACGGCTGCTTTGCTGGGCACAGGCATGGAGCTCATGCGCCTGGGGTCGCTCTTCGTGTACAGCACCCGCCTCTTCTTCTCCCGCTCGGAGCCAGAGAGACTCCACATCAGGAAGGTGAGGGCGCGCCTTTCCCTGAGTGCAGGCTTTGTGGACTCTGGGGGTGGAAGGGAGGCTGCCTTGAGGTCTGAGCTGCAGCTCAGGGAGGAGCCACAGAAGCCACCAAGCCAAGGGAGCCAGGAAACCGCCAGTGACTCCTACCTTCCTCTCCAGAAGCAGGCTATAGAATTCCAGTATGGGCGAGAGTATGCCTGGATGATGAATGTCTTCACCGTGGTGATGGCGTACAGCATCACCTGCCCCATCATTGTCCCTTTCGGTGAGTCATCTCTCAGGCACACTTAGGGTGCCTCTCTCAGCCTAGGAGCAGGAATGGAGTTCCAGGACACCATGCCACCTCCTAGAGCAAGAGGTGACCTTGACAGCCTGTGGTAGGGAGGTATCAGGGCAGGGGCAGGGCCGGGACAAGGGAGCTGAGGTTGGATGGCTGCTGAAAGTGGAGTCTGTTGAATGAATGCATAAGTGTATGATTTTTCACTGAGCTGCCAGGCTATGTCCCGGACCTGTGGACCATGGGGCAGCTCAGGTCTGGATGGTCAGAATGGTCACTGACTGCATCCATCCTTGGTGCCCAGGGCTGCTCTACCTGTGCATGAAGCACCTCACAGACCGATATAACATGTATTACTCCTATGCACCCACCAAACTGAGTGAGCAGATCCACATGGCCGCGGTCTCCCAGGCCATCTTCGCGCCACTCTTGGGTCTCTTCTGGATGCTCTTCTTCTCCATCTTGCGAGTAGGTAGGTGCTGGGTGACGCCTCCTTATCCCCTCCTACTGCTCTGTGAGTCCCTCAACACCAACACTGTTAGTGGGGAGAGGCAGGGAGAGCTAGGCCTTGCTCTTCAGACATGGCCAAGTCCAGGGACCTCTCAGGGTACACAGGTCATGGATGAGCATCTGAGCAGAGCTTTGAGGCCAAGTGGGGTCCAAATTGCATTGATTTTGGTCTGGGCAAGAAACTTTATATTCCTTCACTCTAAATCCAGGCTGACCAGAAAGAGTATAGTAATGGAGCGGTGGGGAGGGGCGCTCGTTTCCCGGGTGTTTCCTCTGGGATCCCTGTAGGATGCCCGGTTTTATGAGTTCGCCGAAACCTAGAAGAGGAAACAGATTCCTGCACCTTTACTCTTCCCTTACTCTTTGGTTACATGAAGCTGCTGTCCCTGTCCTGGGGAACCCAAAGACACCTTCACAGCAGTCCCCACAGGCCACAGGCAGGGCATCCCTCAGCTTCCTGCCATCAGAGTCGCCCATGTCACCAGGCAGCCCCTGCCCTTCCCTTGTGACACTTGATCTTAACCTTATCCGTGGGGTGGGGAGGAAGAGGCAGTATTTCCTTTACCCTTAGTCACAGGGACATCAGTAAAGAGCCAACCCTCGGTCATTTATTTGTATGGCTTATTCATCTGTGGTCACCCCTGTTTCTTTCCCTGCCACCTAGCAGACAAGCTTTTCCATAATGCCTTTTTCCGAGGATAAAGCACTTCATGTTTGTTAGGAAAAATGGAACAATGTGAAGATCAAAATTTAAGCCACGCATAATCATACGTGCAGCCCCGTATCTGTTACTCCCAGACCTCCTCAGCATCAGCCCCGAGGAGAGGAACAAATCAAGAGGGAGGGGGTGATCCACGTGTGCTTTACCAGACTGTGAGCCCCGCAGAACGTTATGTTCTGAGCAGTTTCCTGTGCTACTGGGAGACTGTTGAGCATGTGCCTCTCAACAGCTGCATTAAAAGCTACCCATTTTCTCCCCCGCTGGATGCTTAGCCATTTACCCTTTTGTGCTGTTTTGCAGCCACCGCAGTGAGCATCATTTAGCAATCACCTTTGACTATAAAGAGTGATTTTCCATCCTCGTCTAGTTAGAAAACTGCCACCATAAAAAAACAGACTAGTTCCACCTGAAATGTAAATGACTTTTGAATTCCGGATTGCTTTTCAGTGCTATAAGCCCAGACTGGGTTTGCAGGGAAAGGTGGGAGGGTTAAAGACCAAGTCTGGGCCAAGGCAGAGATGGGAATTCCGAGATGCTGCCCCAGAACCATGGTAACAGAGGTAACAAGAAGACTATGCGGATGGGCATTGACGGGGACATTTACGGCAACAGAACTTTTTTTTTTAATGGAATCCCGATGCCAAATTCTTAAACTGACCACCTAGCACAAGGATAATGTTGCATCCGGCTCATTGACCCCACTGTTCTTGGAGGGGACCTGGGGGAGGAGCTCTGTGCCCCGCGCTCCTGTGGAGGTGCTGAGATGTCCCTAGACATCTGCCAACTGTCTAGCCGCCAGACGTCCCGCCCAGGTCTGGTGCTGGGGCTGCACAGCCAGGCTTTTCCTTCTCCTCCGCAGGTTACCTCCACAGCATCACCTTATTCTCACTGTCCTCCCTTGTCGCTTCCATGATAATTGCCTTTCTTGGCATTTTTCTGGGCAAGCTGAAGGCATCTGCTGACTATGAGGTGAGTTGCCAGACTGCCCTTTCTCCAGGAATTCTCCTGACCCAGGGACACACAGCCCTGGGACATCCTCCAGGCATGGGCCTGCAGAGCAGCACAGGACCGGAGGGCCTGGCCTTTCTCTCCTGCTGAGGGCTAGTGTGCAGGGTGCAGGCTGGCACTCCTCAAGCTGGCCCCCGCCACATATGCTGTCCTCTCTTTCTACCCGGACACCTCCTCCAAAGAGCAGGCGGTTGGCATGTTCCCCTACCATGTGAGTGCAGGCCAGGCACTGAGCTGTGAGCCCCAGCCTGAGGGCCCGTGAGCTGAGGCAGAGGATGGAGCAGAGTGGCGAAGGCAGGATGAGTGGTCAGCCTGTGCCTGTGCAGCTGGGGGTGACCTGCCACAGGCCTTGTGGCTTTTTGACACTTGGGAGAAGGGAGCCACCCTGGACACACAGAACCACACAGCCACACTGTGTGTCTGTACCAGCATTTCCCAGAGTGGTCCTGGGGCACTGGAATGCAGCAAAATTGCATTTAGTTTTCTAGTTAAGTTTCTGTGTAAGGCAACCGGGTACAGGTTTACTAACAGTGAATGTTCTTCCTTTCAAATGAATGCATTTAAAGAAAAGGACGTTGGCTCTCAATGCTGACGCCCTGCTGAGTTGGCAGAATGAGGATTTTAGACAGCTACCTTCTTGCTTCTCTTGTCTCTGTATTTGGGACCCTGGGCAAAGACACCTGCTACACTTTCCGCTTGACCTCTGCTGCTCCATCACTGGCTGAAGGGCCAGCTTGTCTTTTTGCATTTTCTCAGTTTTTTTTGGTTTTGTTTTGTTTTGTTTTGTTTTCTCCCAGTACTGGGGTTTGCACCCAGAGTCTTTGCACTGAGTTCTACCCCCAAACTATTATTTATTTATTTTTAAATGTTGAGAGAGGGTCTTGCTAAAACACTATGTAGCCAGGCTGGCCTTAAACTTGCAGTCCTCCTGCTTCAGCCTCCAAGAGTGCGGGGAATACAGGCACATGTCAAACCCAGCTAGCCGTCTTTCTTATACAGTGATGTCATGGGATGTGGTTGCCTGAGTGTCACTTTAGGGAAGGAAGGTAGCAGTGAACATGGACCGGATTAGTTTAGGCCTCCTTCCAGACACAGTGGAGGGAACGGCCCAGAAAGAAACAAACAGATGTCAAAGCAGCACTATCTTTGTACCCCAAGTCCAACTTTGCTTACTTCCAGTGTCATGGTGCGTGGGGGAAGCACATTCCAGAAAACCTCCCAGCACCCCAGCCTTCTCCCTGTTCCCCTGGGCTTCTGCCCTGTTTTCTGGGCTGAGGTCTGGAAAGACAGAAGAGAAGTTGAGTGCCAGGGTGGCAGGGGCAGTATACGTGTGGGTGAAGAGCGACCCGAGCCCTGACGCACTCAAGCCTGTCTCTCTGCTGCAGCCCGAGGAGGAGACCCAGACCGTGTTTGACATGGAGCCGAGCAGCACGTCCTCCACCCCCACCTCCCTTGTGAGTTTTCCTTCACCCTGGGAACATGAGGAGGGCAGGGCCTGCAGGGGGGCCTAACCAGTGATGGGCGCATCAGCGTTCAGGGCCCCAGGCGCCCCCTCCTGACGCAGCAGGTTTTAGCTCAGGTCCAAACGCTGCTGGGGACCTGGCTGAAGAGCCAGGTGCAAAGACCCAAACTTCCCTGGCGGGCACTGCAAGACCAACGAGGCAGCAAAAGAGGAAGGACAGGGGGATCCGCCTCTCAGAGACCACAGTCCTGTAGACGCTGGGGCGTGGTGGGGCTTGGCTTTGGGACTCCGGGCTGCCTCCAGGGCACAGGCGCAAGCGCAGGCGCAGACCCACCTACAAGGAGCTATTGGCGACGCACCCAATGGTAAGGCAAGGGCAGCACAGAAGTCGGGGCTGGACTTGGCCCGGGCGCCCCGCAGGCTGGACGTGGGCTCCCAGGCCCTCGCTGCCCCGCAGCATCGCGCCACTGGTGCGCGCCCCGAGCTGAGCACCGGATCTGCCAGGCCCCACAGCCGGGCGCCCCGAGGGGCCCTGGAGAAGGGCGCCCCCCTGCGCCCAGGAGGGAACATCTCCTGAGCCTCCGGGAAGGGAGGGAGGGTGCCAGGTGACACGGGGCGTGGGAAGAGCTTTGGAGAACTAGACCGCAAGAGACTGGCGCGCGGGGAAATGGGTGCGTTTCCCGCTCGGTGGACACGAGGCTCGCCTTAGTGACGGGCAGGGCTGGGGCAGGTCCCCAGAGAGAAGTCCACAGGGAACACAGGGACACCTCACCCACGGGTGCAGACAGGGGGGTCAGAACTCTAGGTTCACTCCCTTGAGAAAGGAAAACCCTACAAATTTCCTGAGAGGTGAGGAGCGGGGAGACCAAGACTTCAAAGCAGGAAAGACGCTCATCCTGGACCCTTCCGAGATGAGCGCTTTGCTACTGTGAGCAGCACGTTATTGAAATCATAGGAATCTGATGCTTTGCAATTTTCTTTCTTGATATTTTGATAAAATCACACAATAGGGGCCTTTATCCCCAATGAGAGGCTTAAAAGATGATGATGATGATTATTATTATTATTATTATTATTATGGTTGTTATTATCATCATCATCATCATCAGGGGAATGGTGGGGATCCAGGACCTAAGCATTCTAGATATTTAAACTCCAGGGCATTAAGCAATAGAGTAAAAGAACAGTTTGAACCACGTTTGTCTGACGATAAGGCCTGTATTTTTAAAAAACAAAACCAAGCCCCCCCCCAACAGCAACATTTATTTTCTATTTATTTATTTATGTATTTATTTTTTGAGACAGGATTTCGGTATGTTGGGCAGGCTGGACCCGGACTTCAGGCTCAAGTGATCCTTCCTGCCTCAGCCTCCAGAGTGGCTGGGACTACAGGCTGTGCCACCGGACCCAGCTTAGAATTTTTTTAAATAAGTCTTTTATTATTACAAGAGTGGTATATGAACATTGTAGGTTATTTGGGATTAAAATCAGAAAAGCACGAATAAGGAAATAAAAACTTTGTATTCACATCACCTGGATGATCCCTGATGCCCTGAGTATATTATTCCAGGTATTTCTATGTGCGTGTATCTCTTCCAGGTAGTTCTGCTTTGTTTACGTACATATATAGTTACCTATGTACATATAGTTTTTAAGATTTTGTTTTTATTTTTTTGAGACAGGGTCTCACTATGTAGCCCAGGCTGGCTTCAAACTCCTGGTGATCCTCAGCTTCCTGAATGCTGGGATCACAGGGATATGCCCCACGCCCAGCTCCATATAGTTTTTGCTGAAGCAAAATAATACTGAACACGTTTTTATAACCTGATATTTTTATCTTTTTGAATACACATTTCTTTTTTTTTTTTTTTGTCTTTTTCATTTTTATCGGTACCAGGGATCGAACTCATGACTGCCTGCTTGCAAGGCAGGTGCTTATGCCGCTGAGCTAAATCCCCAGCCCTTGAATACACATTTCATATTGAAGTTGTCCTAGTTATTCCAGAAATCATTTTAATACTGGGGATCGAACCCAGGGACTTTATACTCTACGTTCCCAGCCCTTTTTTTTTTTTCCAGTTTTTAATTTTGAGACAGGGTCTTGCTAATTCATAGTGCTGCTCACACTGGGCTTGCACGTGTAGTCCTTCTGCCTGAATCTCCCAGCCTGCAGGAGTGTGCCATCATCCCTAGTGACAGTTTGTCCAAACCAAGATCCAACCAGTACCTGTGCTAAGCTAACCCAGCAGCTGTCAGCTGGAGGTTGGGGCCCTCTTACTTTAGCACAGTCCCTATTTCAGAGCCAGCATTCTTGCAGAATATTCTGGATCTTCTGGCTGTAACTTCCCTGTGATTCACGGCTGTTTCCCCCACCCTTGCATTCCCTGAAACTAGATAATCCCAAATCCTTGACATGTTCAAGTCCAACATGGATTGAATGAATTCCAAGGAATACTATACCTCACACTAGGGGATAAATAGCATCCCAGTTATTCCAATTAATAATGCTAACAGCCCCACCCACCCCGATTTGGGCAGAGATGGCTGGATTTTCCATTATCCTGTTTTTAGTTTCTTTATGACCAAAAGTTTGTTACCTATGCAGTTTGGTACCATGCAAATGTCTAAAATTTTTTTGTAGGAAAATTTTGTTTCATCACTGGGGCTATTTGGTTTCACTAAAAACAACAACAATAACAACAAACTACAGAAATGTATAATTCTATGGCTAATTACTTGTTTCCAAAGTAAGGAGTTACTTTAAAAGCCACTTACAGAGTGACAAATTGCTCTTTTCCCTATTTCTATATTTCTCTAATCTGCTGCTCCCCCCAGGCATTCTTGGGATCCCTCCCGGGTTCCACAGGACATACAACCCAGCTCTCAGCTAGCAGTCCGTCTTTCAAATCGTGATTCACAGGCCACCTCCATGACACCCCCAAGGAGCTGTGGCTGTGCTTCTATGCTGTATTAGAAATGTCATTGCCTCTGCAGTAGAGGTCTCTCTGGACCCCAGCCCAGGGGAACCCTGCGTCTTCTGCTTCTGGGTGCACCCGGCCTGGGAACTGAGAATGAATGCAATACATTCTGAAGGAACAGTGGCCTGGGAGTTAGAGAGCTGCTACTAAATTAGCCCTGGGAGCTCGTAGGTGGTCATTCAGTGACCAGGAGTAAGTAGGTGGGCGAGATGGGCAGGACGAAGGCTGCTAGGGAAGGAGGGGAAGAAGGAGGCGCCCATGGCTTGGTGGGGCAGAGGTGACGGGGTGAGAGGAGAGGGTGTGGCTGGGCCTAGCTCCAAATGTGACTCTCCCTACCCTGCTCTATCCTGGGCAGCTGTACGTGGCCACTGTGCTGCAAGAGCCGGAAATGAACCTCACCCCAGCCTCCTCCCCAGCCCGGCACACCTACGGTACCATCAACAACCAGCCGGAGGAAGAAGAGGAGAGCGGTTTGAGGGGCTTTGCAAGGGAGCTGGACTCGGCCCACTTCCAGGAAGGGCTGGAACTGGAGGGCCAGAGCCAATACCACTGACCAGGACTCCAGACAGGGGCAGGGGAGACCCCAGCAAGGGGAGGTAAAGGATGGCCTGGGCCTCCTTGCTCCCTCCTGCAGACTTTGGGGAGCCCCTGACGGAGACACTTGCTCCTCAACCATAGCCTTGTGAAGACACAGCCTGCTGACCAGCTAGAATGGAGGTGCCCAGCGGTGCCAAGGAACCCCAAGATGGCATGGACGCAGCACACCCTGTGTCTTGGGGAGGTGGCTGAAGCCCAAGACACAGAGACTGAGTGGATCAAAGAGGAAGTACACACAGGAAGGAGGCAGTAAGAAGCCATGGAACGCTTTCGGGGTCTCCGTACCTTTCTCCAGTCCTTTGAGCTGCTGCTGCTCCAGCCCTGAGGCTTCCCCGAGGTCTGAGAAGCAAAGCTCCTACGAGGTCCTGGGCCTCAGTGACAAGTCATAAGGGATGGTCTCATCCCAGGTTCTCCTGCGGGAAAACTGGAGTCTTTGTACCCTACCTTTCCAACAAGGGGCAGCTAAGAAGAGGAGACTGAGTCCCTTCCTCCGTCCTCACATGTCCCCAAGCGCAGTGAGGCAAAGCCCCTTTTTTCTACTCTTACGTGGACCCAGCCACTTGGGCTCCTTAAAGAAGGCCGGAGTGGTATTAAAGGAGCCAGGGCAAGTTTGTGCTGGTTACTGTAAAGTGGGGCAGGACAGAGACCGTACTCAGGGTGGGAGCCTCTCCCCAGAAGGCTGGATGTTAGGAAAACAATACACGTTCCCAAACCCCAGGCTGATAGAAGACCCTAGGGCCAACGAGGGAGCCTCTGAGCTTCCCTGGCCTTCCTGTCTGAGTGCTGGGCCTCAGCTCGGCCAGTGTGGGCAGCTGCTAAGGGTAACAAACCCAGACTAAAGGTTCTGGCCATTCTTTACTGCCCAAGTAAGGAGCCTTCTTTGCCTCTCTTCATCTTTGCAAAGGATTACCTAAGAAGCCTCTGGGGTTCCCTGGCTTCCCACGATGATGTTAACCCAGTCCTGCTGGAGGTGGGGTGACAGGTGTGTTCCCCATAGAGAAGCCCTTGCTAAGGGGACAAAGATGCCCTCCCAGGGCTGCCTTCACCAGAGGCTTGGAGGGGCTGAATCCTGAACAGTGCTGGTGATTCTTAGCATTTCTGCTGTGGCCCGATGACACCAGCCGCCACCTCCTGGGATAGGCTGCCATCAGGATCCAGTACAGCTCAGCCAAGGCGGACATGGAGAAAGGATCAAGTTGCATGGGATCTTTGCACTCCTCAGCCCCCTGAGACTGAGACCCCTCCTCAGAGTCTGGGTCACTGACTTGCTGTAGGTGGCCCAGCACTTCTCCCTTGAGAGTCTCCACCTTGTCCCAGTAACAGGTGGCCTGAGGGCAGGTCACCTACGCCCCACCCTGCTCCACCTCTGCTTAGATCCCAGCACTGGCAGCTCCACACTTCACCCCTGCTGAGATGTAGCTGCTCAAAGGGCAGTTGGTGCCTCAAACCTCGACATGGGGAGTTTTCCAGAGAATTTGGATCAGCTGGGAAGGAGGCTATCTTCCTCTCTGGGCACGGCTTGGAATAAGGGGAAATAACACCCAGCCAGGCCCATACACACCATTCATGCCACAGGGGCGTAGGACCCTTTCAGTCAGCCCCAGCTCTGACTAAAGTGGGACTGCCACCTGCAGGCTGGGCCCAACCCCATAAGGTATGTTAGGTATGTAAGGGGTTTGGGGTTGCTGCCAGAGGTGGGCCTGAGCCCTGTCCTTCCCTGGACACCACTTGCGAGCACCTGTTCCCAGTGGGAAAGTGCCAGTCTCTACTTGCTTCTCTCCTCTTCTTGGAGGCCTAGGGTCACAGGCAGGGCCCTGCCCAGCTAGCTGTACCTCAACCTCCATAGTCACTGGGAATGTGGGGGGCATTCTTTAGCTCCCCACATTCACCTCACATCCAGGCCCTTCCAGGGCACCTGCCTGGCCCCCAGCTCATACCTGTTGGCCTCTGCCTACCGCCATCCACCCTTCCTACCCCTTCACTTACTTGATCCTTTCTGGAGGGAGCTGCCTCTTGGAGAAGTCCATATGGCCTAGAGCCCCCCCCCCCCAGGGGCCCTCCCAGGCCCTGAGCAGATCCAGCCTTGCCTGCCTGTCCCTCAGCTGCCTCTGGAAGCAAAGTGCCTATCAGCAGCATTGCATCCTCTGGGGGCCCTGGAGGGCTTGTGGACTAACCTTGGCCACCACCACTAAGGAATGTGCCAGAATGCTGAACCTTCTTGTTATCAATGCTATGACTGTGCCTTGAATAAACAAGTCCTCCCAACCTCAGCCAGCCTGTGCCTCTGCATCCGAAGTCACCAGGCTCGAGTGCCACACCTCACTGTGTAGCTTTTGTTGCTGGGGCCGGAGCTGCCCGCTCCGCTCCGGGATTCCCTCAACCCCGAAGCCTTCCATGACCCCGCCCCGATGATGAAGGCAAGTGTTGCCTGGTGTGCTAGAGAGGGGAGGTGACACTGCCTCCTCTGCTGTGCAGCAGGTGATATTCTTTAGAGCAGAAGCTCCTGGGTGAGTGCTGGGCCCTGCGAGATGGCAACTGACCACCACCAGTTCCTGGTGGAGGCCCCCAGAAATACCAGCAGATGGGGCTTAAACTCAAGGAAAGGGAAGGCATTAGGAAGGTCGTGGGCAGCCCAGTCAGGAATGAGCAGGACAGGAGATGCTGTTTAGCAAAGGCTCTAACACCTGAAGCAAGGTGGTGAATAAGGTTCCCTGCTCGGGGAACAAGTCCCTGCGTTCAGGCCTTTACTCCAGCCAGCTAGGTGCCCCAGGGCTGATCAGCCCATCCAGAAAGTAGAGGTAGCAACACTTTCCTGTCATGCATGAGTTCCTGAGTTCAGTCCCCACCAGCACAAAACAAAAATAGGATAGGGGGACATGAGGATGATTCTCTGCCCTGTTACTGAACAGAACAGATTCTACTGGGGTGAAGGACAGGTTTGTGTTAAAGAGGGGGCGGCCTCCTTCCCCCAGTGCTCCCTGTGCGGACAGAGGGAGTCTCAGGGTAGCTGCTTAGGCTCTGCTGGACACGACCACCACTGCTCAGCCCTCTCTTTAATCTTTCACAGTCCATCAGTGGGTGTGGGTTCAAGTCCCACCACAGTGTGAGCTCAGGCCCATCCTCCTGTTCCTGTTCCTGCCCCTCAGAAAAAATATTTTCCAAGGCCATCTGGATAGCTCCCCCAGGGCTGATCAGAGGAAAGAGGTTATGAAGGCTTCCTGCCTGGGCAGGAGGGGCAGCTGCTGGGGATGGGTGTGTGGCCGCTAGAGGAAGGGAGCCTCTCCCAGGATCCACAACTTTGATCCCAGTAGCTGCCTCCTAGATCTTCTCCCAGAGGCCTACATAGGCCAGCCAAGGGTCCCCCAGGTGGCAGGCCTGGCCCAGTCCTTGACGCATCATCAGGGGCTGGGCTCAGAGAGAGAGGCATGAGAAGACTGACAAGTTGAAGTGCCCAGGGAGAAGCAGGGCTGCTGACGGTCCCTCCACCCAGAGGGAAGGAAGGGTGGAAGCCCGCAAGTGTGCTGCTCAGCTGGGCTGGACTGGGCAGGGCAGTGGGAGCCTGTGGCCCTGGAAGGCCCGGATGCTGGCTACTGTGTCCATGGGGACCTGGGAATGTCTGAGCCAGTTGCACAGTGGCCCACCCAACCCAGAAAAAGCAAGAGGGCTGCTGCTTCTGGGCGGTTCCCAGCCTCCTCCCAAGGCCTTCGAGCTGGAGGGGAGGCCATTCAGGTCTGTCATTTCAGAAGAGTCCCCTTCTTGCAGGCTCCAAGGTCACTGTGTGGGAGGCCCAGGGTAGGAAGGGCAGAGCTGGGGTGTGGGAAAACCCTCCCATGTTGCCCAGCTGAGCATCTGACTAGGCCCAGATGCCCCGGAGCCAGAGTCATTCAAGCCTCAGCTCTGGGCTCTCCATCCCAGCTGGGCATCGGCCTGTCTTGTCACCTTCAGCAACACTGAAGAATCTTCTCTTCCTTCCCTTCCAAATACCGAGCCCGGGGTTCACGGTGGCCCGTTCATTTTTATGCCACAGAAGGCTCTGAGTGTAATAAACATGAATTATATGATGAGATATCAGACAGGGATCAGCGTTGTGAAGAACAGAGCAGCTGAGGACAGGGGAATTATGGGAGTGTGGTTTCCCTGAGGATCCAGGATGAGTCCTGTGGGGATGCGACACGGGAGTACAGGGTGTGTGAGGACAAATCCAGGGCCCACAGGACAAACCCAGGCAACTGGTGTCACCAGAGCACAGTGAGCAAGAGAATGAGAGACAAGGCAAGACTGAGGGCATCAGGACTTTGTGCAGGTCCCTTAGGACTCACCCTTCCTCTTCCAAGGAGCTATTGGAGGATTCTGAGTACAGAGGTTAACACGATCCTCATGTGGTTTTCAAAAATTTAAGTTGTAAAATACATGTTAGGGTTTAGATCAAGAATGGTCCTCAGAGCCTCATGTGTGTGGAAGATGACTGGATTACGGGGCATTATACCTGACCTCCTAAGAGGCAGGGTCTGGGAAGAGGAGCCAGGTCACTAGGGTGTGACCCGGAAGGTATTCCTGCCTCCCTGGCTGCTCACTTCACATTCTGCTTCCTGGCCGCCATGATGTGGGCAGCTTCTCCTCTGCCAGGCCTCTCTGCCATGCTGTCCCACCTCAGAGCCAGATAACTATAAACTGAAAATATGATGCCAAACAAAGTTCTCCTCCTTTAATTTGTTGTTGTCAAGTATTGGATTCCAGTGATAATAAAGTGACTAAGATAATACACAAAACATAAAATACATCATCTTAACTTTTTAAAATATACAGTTGAGTGATATTGAATATATTCTAACATGCAGCCATTACTTTCGGTCATCTCTACTTTTCATCTTATAAATCTGAGGCTCTCTGCAAAATTCATAACTCTTCACCCTATTGCCCTGTGCCCCCAGGAATGCCAGTTCCTTATCCATGGAGGCAATCATGGAAGAAATGGGAGCATCCCAAGGATGACGGAAGGTATCCAGGAGAGAAGTTATGGTAGCTTGGACCAGGACCAGATAGGGAATGAGGAGTAGCTGAATTTGCCACGGAGGGTGAGGATGCACACATGGATGGATTAGATGTGGAGCTGAGCGAAAGTAAGGAACAGGGGAGCTCCTTTCAAGCTGAGTTCTTGGACTTGAACAACTTGGTCAGCAGTGGGTTAGTGCTGAAGACAGCTAGGAAGGAGCAGGTGTGGGAAAATGCCAACCGCCCCGCAGGTCACATTACACCAGGATGGGAGGGAGTGGCTGGAGACCTAAACCTCAGGGTCACCAGCATCTGGGTTGTGTTTAGTGCAAGGCCCAGAAGGGAGCAAGGAGGAAGCTCGAGGGCCAAGCAGCCATGGAAAGGGAGAAGATCCACAGGGAGACAGGAGGGAGCTGCAGCAGGACCTGGAGCACCAAGAGGGGCTGCCTCCACAGCCCTGTGTCCACCGACCCTTTGCCGTAACTGGAGGCACACAGGAGGGAGCTTCAAGACGCCACAAAAAAGCCACAAATGCTGGGCATGCCACGGACAAATAGCCCAGTGTCTTCCAAGAACAGTGGATGGAGGAAAAAGAGAGAAGGGCTACCATCGACTGAAAGATTTAAGAGGCACACCCTAACACATGTGGCCCTTGTTTGGGTTCATATGTGAAGTAGTGTCTAGGAACTCACAAGGGAGAATTTAGAGGTGAAATAATAGCAGGGTTTGCTTTAAAACTCTCTAGAGGAAAATGGCAGAGTGGTGAACTGTGAACAAAATAGCCTCTCTGAGATCTGGCGTCCAGACACTGATATATAGCAATGTGAGGAGAAAAAGGAGAGAAGTTGGTTCTCAGGACCCAGCAAGGATCTGAAGCAAGAACTGAAGCCCACAGGGGAGTGAAGAGAGACTCCAACAAAGAAGAAGGGGGTGGTGAGCAGCACTTTCTCCCTGAGCCCTGACTCACTACCTGGGACGAATGGCCTGAACCTGCAGACACCTGATGATTACTGGCAACCCCAGCAGTCTCCACAGAAAAATGCACCAGGGGAACAGAGTGATGGACACAGCAAACTGCAGTGGCTGGTGAGTTATCTGGGTTCAGACATCCTCCAGGAGAGGGTCATCGGCCGGTAGCCACCTTGGAGAGAGGCCAACTGAGCCCAGAACTCAGAGCATCTGCTGGCTCCATCTAGTGGCTCTCAGTGTCCAGGTGAGGCAGAAGCAAATTCAAGTCAGCAAGAGGTCAGGGAGCCAAGTTTAAGCCAGCAGGAGGCACACGGAGTAATGCAGGTTGAACAAATTAGGTTCCAACCATAGAGCTAGAAACCAGCCTGAACTCAGTGGAACTAAAGGTATGGGTTTGCTGGGATTATCCCCTACCCTGCCATAAATCTGTGATTGGCTTGCTGGGATTAATCAACACGGGTCTGGGCTCTGTCTGCCAGTGATGGCAGAGACACACCTTGAGGTGGACATTTCTTTCAACTTTCTTCATCATCTTCTTTTTTTTTTTTTTTGTTCTTGATGTTTGTGCTTGTTTTTATGAGTGTGAACGTTGTTCTTGTTTTTTGTTGTTCTGTTCTATTCTTGTTTATATTTCTTCCTTCTCTCTTTCTCTTCTCCACTGGTTGCTCAAAGTTCTTGTACTCTTCCCTTGTCTTCCAGCCTTGCTTCTAATCACTTCTTCTTCCCCTTCCTCTTTCTTCTCTTCCTCTTCTTCTTCCTCTTCCTCCTCCTCCTCTTCTTCTTCTTCATTTTTCCCCCAACCCCTTTTAAATTTTCCCCCCCTGAGGGTAAAATCACCATATTGTGGGCTTATTTAGTGTACACAATTTTCTGGTTTGTTTTAGATTTCATTACAGAGCCACAAAATAGTCATATGGTTAAAGTTAGCAAGCCAATAGTCACCACAGTTTGTAATTTTCTGGGATGTTTGATGCTATTGTTATTGCTGATTGTACTACTTCAGTCAAGGTGACATAATTGTTCTAATCAGTTTTTCTTCCTGGTATGCTAAGGCTGCGATTTCTTCTCTTTTTTTTTTTAGGTTGAGATTTCTAAGGGTTATAAACAATACTATAGGCTGGTGCCAAAGAACCAGAGGCTAGGCAGCAATTTATCTCCAGTAAGTTGAAGGAGTAGAATCTTGCCACAGATTCGAAGACCAAAAGCCAGCGACACCTGCAAGACATCTCTGAGAAGTACTCATTTCCTAAGGGTTCTACATACTAGCTAATAAAGCTACTTGCTACGAGCAGTTTACAAGCATCAACCCAATAATTAAACTAAAAAAAATAGAAAATGAGAAGACACTTGAGTAGGTGTCTTCCAGCTCACCAAAGGCAAGGCCGGGGGTAATGAGGAGGGACAATTCAAAAGCTACCCGTGGACCCTTTAAAGTTATAACAGCAGAGGTAAAAAGCAGATGAGTGAGGTTCTGGAAGAAAATCAAATCAGAAATAATTTCTCAGATAACTACAGAAATGGTGACCATAATGAAAGACTTGGTTATTAATATGTGAGCAGATGCAGATTTAAAAAACAGGGGAACTCAGGAAAATGATGGAAACTGTGAATAGTCGACATAGGAAAGAAATGGAGTTCACAAAAAACATTCAAATAAATATCCAGGAGATTAAAAATTCCACAGAAAGTGTACACAGGAGAGTGAACCAATATAAGGACAGAATATCAGATATAGTGGAATGTGGTGGCACATACCTGTAATCCCAGCACTCAGGAGGCTGAGGTAGGAGGATCCCTGTGAGTTTGTGGTCATCCTGGGCTACAAAGTGAGTTCAAGTCCAGCCTGAACTGTATCATGAAACCCTGCCTCAAAAAGACAAAAATAAATAAATAATAATATCAAATATAGAAGACAAGATTGTGGTTAGTGATATAAAATGAAACATTTCTTAAAAATAACAAGGGGCCATGAAAAATCAATCCAGTAGCTGCTAGATGATCCAAAGAATAACAACATAAGATTGATCAAAATTAATGAAATAGTATCAACGACACAAAAAACCTGTTCACAGAAGTAATAATAGTAGTAGAAAACTTCCCAAGGAGGGAAAGAATTTGACATACAGCTAAGTGAAGCATATACAACTCCAATTAGCCATGATCAAATCACCTATAAAGGAAAGCCCATCAGAATTACAGCCCACAAACCCTCAAGTCAAGAGTGTTTCCACACAAACCCTCAAGTCAAGAAGAGTGAATTATTTTAAGCCCTGAATGTAAATAACCTCCAATTCAGATTAATGTACCCTGCAAAACTATCCACCAAAATTAACGAGAAATGATACTTCCGTGACAAAGAACACCTAAGGAAACTTATGACCACCAAACCAGCACTCAAGATATTCTGAAGGACATCCTGAGAGAGGTAACAAGGACGGCAACTCCGTGAACCCCAACAGAAGGCAAGCAATTAAACTGAGTGGAAAAAAGGGAACCAACAACAGGAAAATAAAATGACAAGGATTAGTCAGTACATGTCAGTTACAACCTTAAATGATCTCAATTCACTGATCAAAAGAAACAGACCAGCAGAATGGATCAAGAAGCAAGATCCAACAATATGCTGCATATAACAAACACATTTAATTAGAAAAGAAATTCACAGACTGAAAATCAAAATGAAAAACAATACTCCATGAGACAAGATCTCAGAAAAAGCAGGGGTAGCTATTCTACTTGCAGAAAAAGTAAATTTCAAGCCAAGACTGATTAAGAGAGACAAAGAAGGTCACTACATCTTTTTTTTTTGTCACTACATCTTTGTAAAGGAAGCAATACAAGAGCAAGAGATAACAATCATAAATATATATGTACCAAACACCCGCACACCCAATTAAATAAAATAAATATTAATGGACATGAGAAATCAAGTAATACAATTGTGATGGGGGAATCTCAATACCCCATTGTCACAAATAGATCAACTAGACCCCTTCCAAAAAAATCAGCAAAGAAATAACAGAACTGAACCAAACTTTTGAACAAATGGACTTAGTAAATGTCTATGGAGTGTTCCACTCCACAACATCAGAATGTACATCCTTTTCAGCTGTACACAGGATGATCTACAAAGTAGACCACATCCTGGCTCATAGAATATGCTTAAGTAAATGCAAAAGAATTGAAATTATCCCGTGCATATTAACAGACTATGGCAATGAAATTGGAAGTCAGTTGCAAAAGAAACCACAAGAACTTCATAAACACATGGAAATTAAATAACACTCTCTTGGACAACCAATGGGTCCAATTAAAGAAGAAATTAGTTTCTACAATTAAATGATAATGCCAATACAACATATTGGAACTTATGGGATGCAATGAAAGCAGCCCTATGAGGGAAATTTATAGCAATGAATTCCCATGTCAGAAAAAACAAAGTGAGCTGAAATAAATAACCTAATGTTGAACCTCAAGCCTCCAGAAAAAGAAGAGCAAGTCAAACCCAAAGTTCATACAAAGGAGGAAAGTAAAGATCAGAGTAGAAGTTAATGAAATGGAGAATAAGAAAACAATGTAAAGAATCAATGAATTGGGGTTTGGGGTTTAGCTCAGCGGCTTAAGCACCTGCCTTGCAAGCAGGCAGTCGTGAGTTCGATCCCTGGTACCGGAAAAAAGAAAAAAAAGAGAGAGAATCAATGAATTGAAGCGTTGGTTCCTTGAAAGATTAAATAAAATTGACAAACCCTTAGCCAACCTTATAAAAAAAAAAAGGAAATAAAAGAGTCAAACCCATGTACTTAGGAATGAAAAGGATAAAATTACAACAGATCCTGCAGAAGTCCAGAAGATCAATATCTACTTCAAGAACCTGTAGCCTAATAAAATGGAAAACACAAAAGAAATGGACACAAAAGCCAGGTCTGGTGGCACACATTGGTAATTCCCAGCACTCAGGGGGCTGAGGCAGGAGAATTGCTGTAAGTTTGAGGGCAACCTGGGCTACAAAGTGAGTTCAAGTCCAGAATGAACTGCATAGTGAAACCCAGTCTCAAAAAATAAAAACAAAGAAAAGAAAAAGGACAGATTCCTAGTTACATATGAATTACCAGAGCTGAACCAAGAAGATACAAAAATTCTAAATAAGCCAATATTAATCAATGAAATTGAAGTTCTAATTAAAAAACTACCAAAAAAGAAAATGCCAGGTCCTAATGGATTCACTGCTGAATGCTACAAAAACTTTAAAGTCCTGCTACTTCTCAAATTTCCTTAATGAAACTGAGAGGCAACACTCCCAAAGTCATTCCTCAAAGAAAGTATGTGCCAAAACCAGAGAAAGAGCCAACCAAAAAAGATAACTAGAGGCAAAAATCCTCAGTAAGATACTGGCAAACAGACCACAGCAAATCATCAAGAAGATTATACACCATGACCAAGTAGAAATCATCCCAAGCATGCAGGATGGTTCAACAAATGCAAATCAGTAAATGTAACCTACCATATTAACAGAGCCAAGGACAAAAACCTCATGATCAACTCAATAGATGCAGAAAAAGTATTTGACAAAGCCCAATACATATTCATGATAAAAAAAAAACCTACAGAAAATTGGAATAGTCTTTGTCTCTATCTGATAAAAGCTATCCATGACAAACCAACAGTCAATATCATACTAAATGGACAAAAAACCGAAAGCTTTCATTCTAAAATCAGGAATAAGACAAGGATGTCCACTGTCACCACTCCTATTCAATATAGTTCTGGAAATACTAGCCTGAGCAATTAGACAAGAGAAAGAAATGAAAGGAATAAGGATAGGAAAGGAAGACATCAAATTACCATTATTTGCAGATGACATGATATGCTACATAGAAGATTCCAAAAACTCCACCAAAAGACTTCTACACTTAATAAACAAAGTCAGTAGCTGGATGCAAAGTCAAGACTCAAAAGTCAATAGCATTCCTGTACACAAATATCAAACTTACTGAGAGAGAAATTAAGGGAACAAACCTTTCATAATAACATCCCCTCCCCAAAAAAAGAAGGAAAGAAAGGAAGAAAACACAGACAGACAGATCTAGCAATCAATCTAATGAAGGAAGTAAAAGACCTTTACATTGAAAACTACAGTACTTTGAAAAAGGATATCGAAGAGAATATTGGAAAATGGAATGATATTCCTGGTTCTAGGGTAGGAAGAACCAATATAGTGAAAATAGACACACTTCCAAAGCTGTTATACAGATTTAATGCAATGCTGCTCAAAATACCAATAGCATGCCAGGTATGGTAGCACACATCTGTAATCCTAGCACTTGAGAAGCTGAGGCAGGAGGATCAGTATGAGTTTGAGGCTTTGTCTCTCTCTCTCTCTCTCTCTCTCTCTCTCTCTATATATATATATATATATATATATATATATATATATATATCAGTAACCTATTTCACAGAATTAGAGAAAACAATCCTAAATCTCAGTTGGAACCAGGAGAGTCCTAGAATAACAAAAGCAATTCTAGACAACAAAGGCAAGGCAGGGGACATCACAATCCCTGACTTGAAATTTTACTACAAAGCTACTATGATAAAAATATCATAGTACTAGCAAAAATTTAAAAAGCTAGACCTGAGGACCAATGGTACAGATTAGAAGATGCAGAAACAACTCCAAATATACTCAGCCACCCTATCTTTGACTAAGGAGCCAAAAACCTTCACTGGAAGAAAGATAGCCTCTTCAATAAATGGTGTTGAATTCACATGCCAAAGATTAAAACCAGAACCATATCTTTTACCATGCACTAATCCAAAATCAAAATGGATCAAAGATCTAAATATTAAAACAGAAACATTCACTCTGTTGAAAGACAGAATAGGTAAAACTCTTGAAGACACTGGTGTAGGCAAAGACTTTATAAACAAAACTCTTATCACACAGGAAATATCACAAAGAATCAACTTCTTATTAAAAGATCTGATTTTACTAAAAAACCTTTTGCACAGCAAAAGAAACCACCATCAGAGTGAAGAGGCAACCCACAGTGAGAAAATTTTTTTCCAGCTGTTCCTCAGGCAAAGTACTAATATCTAGAATATAAAAAGAACTAAAAATATCAGAGCCCTCCAAATTTAAAGACCCACTCCAAAAATGGGCAGCTGAAACACACAGACACTTCTCAGATGAAGAAGTAGAAATGGCAAATAAATATATTTTTAAAATGTTCAGCATCATTAGTCATTTAACAGATGCAAATTAAAACAATGCTGAGATCCCACCTCATTCCAGGAAGAATGGCCATTATTAAGAAATCAATCAATAACAAACATTGGCAGGGCTGTGGGGAAAAACGGAAATCCATGTGGCGATTCTTCAAGAAATTAAAACTAGAGGTTCCGTTTGACCCAGCTATTCCCTTTCTTGGTATCTTCCCAAAAGAATTAAAAGCATCATGCTAGGGCTGGAGATTTAGCTCAGCGCATAAGCGCCTGCCTTGCAAGCAGGCAGTCATGAGTTCGATCCCCGGTACCGATAAAAAAAAGGAAAAAGACCAAAAAAAAAAAAAAAAAAAAAGCATCATGCCACAATGATGCTTTCTGGTGTGAGAAACCGAAAGTATAAATAAGGACCAAAATGTATAATAGATATTGGTAAGTGGGAAGAAAATGTTCAAATGAGAACAAGAGAGAGGGACGGGGGAAAGGGAAGAAAAGACAAGAAGAAAAGAAAGTAGAAGTAAAAGATCGAAACAAAGCTTTCCTAAAAAAGGAAAGGACAAGGGGTGGAAGGGAGTAGAGGGGACTGGAAAAAGAGAAGAATCAAAATATATCACACACAGCTATAAATTCCTTATGGTGAACATTATCATTGTGTGTATCTAAAATGTACCAATAAAGTTTTATTTAAAACTCTCCAGAAAAAAGTGGGGGAGGGGAATTGTGTGATTCTTTGTTGATGCTGGGTGGGGTCCCTGGAAATTCACTTTCTCTGATTGTTGTGTAAGTGAACATTTTTCCATAATAAAACATTAAACAATAAAGGATTGCTCACTTCTTTCAGGGTGAGTGTTATGATGTGACTCCCACATTTGGCAAGTTAAGAGGTCACTGGTGACCCTGACCACAGCAGGCTGAGTGGAGACAAAGCCCAGTTGAACTAGGCTCCCATTCCTCCTAGAAGGTGAAGAAATTAAGACAGCAGCCAGGGGGTAGCTGCAGAGGGAGGGAGGGAGGCGCCATTCTGTGTGTAAGAGGGAGATGTGGCCAATGGAATGAAGTGGCATTGGTGGCTTTTGGGTAGGACCCGGGTCAGAGGGGGTATCTGACTTTACGAGGCCAGACCACTCTATTTGCCTGAGTGGGTGTTGAACATTTGGGAGAGTTAGCCCAGGCATGGACACCTGAGGACACACAGTGGGTAGCACAGGGCCTGTCTCCCTGGAGCCTGCAGAGCCTAACACGCTGCAGGCCCAGGGTCTGTAGTCACACGGGCCCACAGGCCTGGCCCTCGGAGCCAAAAAGGAACCCATAGCCCAGCTGGGTGCTAGCGAGGGCACCAGGTGCAACCTACGTGGACTGAAGACCACGTAGCTCAGGCCCAGGGCAGCCATCCCCAGTGCAGTCCCCTCCAGCGATGCCAGCCTGGGTCTTCCCTGAGCCTGCTCAGGGGATGCCCACCCTGCTGCTGCTGTCTTCCTCACACCCAGCCTCGATCTCTGGCCCACTCACCTGTGGGGTCCCAACTCTGACCCTGGGTAGCTGCATACCACGGATTACGATGGTTGCGTGTTGTAGTTGACCAACCCCAAGATGGAGACAGGCACAAACATGAGGGAACTGTATGTCTCTCTGGCGTTAAATTCTGAAGGGTGATCCCTTCAGACCCGCCGCCTCCTCCAACAGCAGCTCAGAGAGGGACTCCGTTAACCCCGTGGCTCTGTCATATTTAGGTCATAGTGAGGTCTGCATCAAGCCAACAATGAAAGGCAGTGCAAGAAGGAGCGTGTGGGCGGGGCCAGGCCTGGAAATGGCACACACACTCCCACAGGTCCCCAGCCAAAATGCCCCCTGTTCCACCCAACTGCAAGGAAGGCTGGACAGTGTTGTCCAACTGTGTGACGAGAAAGAAAGGAAACTAGGTTTGGTGACCGTCTGTCCAACTTGGGGCTCAGACTCTCAGCCCCACCTCCACAACCGCCACCTCCACAGCTCGCCAGGCTGTGCCCTTCCTTCCCACCGCTCTGGCCTTGGTCCACTGATCCCATCTTCCGTCCTGCCCTGGGACACAGCAGTCTGCAGCTTCCTTTGCCACAGGCTGACACCCAAGAAGAGACCAGGCCTGGACAGTCAGAGCAGCACATAGAACAAGTTTATTCCTTGTGAGTTTCTAGAACCACAACACAGAGCAAACGCAGGCAGGGCGTGGGCAGAGGGCCTCTCCTGCTGCTTTCTCACCTGCCCATCTGCCGAGGAAGGGCATGCGTGGGTGATAGAAGCCGTGGGCCCACAGCCCGAGCAGGGAGCAGAAGCAGGTGCAGAGGTGAGACTCAGCTCTGCGGGGTGGTGAGGAAGAGCCTGGGACTCAGGTCTCTCTAGGGATGCGGCCAGCCTGACTGCTCGTCCTATAGAGCAATATGGGGGGGCTCCCAGTAGAATCCCTGAATGAGGAGTTCTCAACTCCTGAGTCTGCAGCCATCTTCGCCCACCTTGACCCAGGTCACCTGAGAAGTGTCCTGTGCTCTCAAAGCATCCCCTTTCCCAGTTCCACGCCACCTCTGACCAAAAGTGCTCCTATTCATGGGCAGTAGGGATGCCAGTGAGGTACAGAGGTGGTAGGAAAGGGCCTGTGGGGATGAGGGGCGCCCAGCAGTTCCTTCTGCAGTTCTAGGGTGGGAGGAACTGAGACCTGGCCTTCCTCCTTCAGAATGACCAAGGGGTCAAGATGCAGGGAGGCCTAGGGGACCTGGGCTACACGGGACACAGGCAGACAGACAGACACAGACAGCTGGGAGCCGCTGGGCAGGGGTCATCTCTTACTCGCCGTCCCAGCCTCGACTCATGGCCTGCACCACGGCCCCGTACAGCTGGCTCCAGGCGGCCCGTATGGCTGGAGTGAAGGCGGGGCCCAGGCACCTCTCCAGCATGTAGAGCAAGGATTCGCCCACCGTCTGCAGAGGCAAGGGGCACCCGTTTGTCTCCAAGGCAGGAAAGTATCACTCCTTTCCACAGAGGAGAAAACTGAGGCTGCGGCTGGCCAGGACTCCTGGGCCTGCCTTCTCTTTTGCACAGTTTGAGCAGCCTTCTCCCTCGATCCTTGGTTACCACCTGTGCCATGAAGCTCTCCAGTGAACAGAGCATTGCACCCCATACCTCGCTTTGCAACCACCCCTCAGGGCTACAACTAACTCATGTCTTTATCTCTGGGTCATGGTTTCCTCACTTTTGAGGCAGCAATCAGAGTTAAGAGCCAAGCTCTAGACCTGACTTCAGATTCTGACCACCACTTATGAACTGGGTGCCCTCTGAACCTCCTTAGAGAAACAGGGAGAGTAAAAGTTCCAAATCCTGGTTTTTCTGGGTGATTCAATGGCATAATTTATAAAAAGGTCTCAGCATACCATCCACATACACTGACCCTTCAGTGATGATGCTCTCATCCGTTATTTTTTGCTTGTTTGGATTTTTGTTGTTGTTGCCATTTATTTTTTTTCTTTGAGACAAGGTCTCACTCTGTAATTTCAAGCTAGTCTTAAACTCACTATGTAACCTAGGCTAGCCTTGAACTCACAGAAATCCTCCTGCCTCAGCCTCCCAAGTGCTGGGATTATAGACATGTGCTACTGCACCCGGTTCTTATTGTTATGAAGTAAATAAAATAATATTTATGTAAGCCACAAATATTTACTGAATATTCCCTAAAGACCAGGCACTGTGCTAGTGCTGAGAAAGACCAACACCATCCCTTCCCCAGATGCTTCCTGCCTAACAAAGCAGTTGGGCTACTAGGCTGAACATCACATCAGCAGCCCCCAATGAACTATGCCTCCAGGGTGCATGAGGAGAATCTTCCCACCTCAACACTGGGCTCATCCACATGACTGGCCATAGCCAGCGGGACCTCAGTAGGAGTGATGCAAGCAGAGGCTCCCAAGCATGTGCATGCCAGGACTGTCCTCTTGGGACTCAGCTTCCCTGGGAAGATGCTTGGCTGGGCTGCTGCCATGGGGACACATACGCCAGCAGGTAGACATACCACCTGGCTAACTTCTTTTGCCCCATGGAGCAGAAGAACCTGTCCTGCTGAGCCCAGCCACGGGAAATCAGAAGTGGTCATTTAAACCAGCACATTTTGGGAGGGGCAACCTTTGAAAACTAAGCAGACTGGCTAATCCCAAAGGCACCTACACTTATATGGTCTAAAAGACACCACAGAGAGGAGAGACCTCAGAGCCTTAGAGAGGTCAAGTCAGTGCCAGAGTCACACAGTAACAGACGCAAGCCCCCTGGAGCCTCTAGGGATGGGGACAGAGAAAGGGTAGGTGGGGGCGGCCTGAGAGACAGCCCCGGGTTGGGGCTTTAGGGACGAAGAGGCCTATTACCCACCGAGAAGGAGCTGAGCTTCACACCCACTGCCCGGTGCTTCTTGCCCAAGCCAGCGAGGTACTCTTCCAGCGAGGACAAGTCCTCCACCTTGGTCACTGCAGTGTCGATCACAAGCATCACCTGCCAAGGCCAAGGCATCAGTGACAGCGAGGCTGGGGCCACCTCATCTGCTCACAAGCACAGCCCAAAACCTGAGGGCCCCAACCAGGGCAGAGAGCCCTGCAAGACCCTCATTGTTCCAGGGATGGGGCAAAAACCAGTCAGTGACTCCTTAGGGTCCAACTATTACCCCTCTCCTCTGAGGGTCTCATAACCCTCAACATACCCGCTGGACAGGTGAGAAGACACTGAGGTTTGAGAGTCATGAGCTAACAAAACCCCAGCCTGGTGTCATAGGCAGGTGCCCCAGGAACTAGGATGATGCCTGTACAACCCATGGGCGCTGGGGACAAGGCTAAAGACGGTGATGGAGGCTGAGACCAGCATAGGGTCAGGGAGGAAGCTGACTGGTGTCTCAGAGGAAAAGGAGGGGATGCACCCACCTGGGGAACAGCAGGAGAATGTCCCAGCGGGCTGGAGCAAAAGTCATTTTCCTGTGCCCAGTCCCCTAGCCTCCCTGATGGATCCCAGAGGCCACAGTGGCCCCTCCCCTCACCTTCCTGATGTGGTCCAGAAACTCGGGGGAGGAGAGGCAGTCTTCGGGGCTGGAGAACTGGCGGCCGTTGTACTGGAAGAGGGGCAGCAGGTCGGGCTCGAGGGCAAACAGCCTGTGGAACGGGATGGATGTCAGCCGGACCCTGGTTTCAGCAGTAAGCTCAGCATACACTCGCCCCAGCACTGCTAGCTTTGCTAGTGCCCTTCCTCAGCCTCTTCCTGCGCTCTGAGAAGGAGTGTCCTCAGGCCTCTGGCAGCACCTGGCATCCAGTAACCCTTCATAAATAATTGAGGGGTGTGGTTTAGGACAGGCAGGAGTCCTCCAGCAGGAGATCTGGAGTTACACTGGGGAGGGGAAGCCCTGTCTTTTCCCCTTAGGTCAGAACTTGTCAGTCTCAGCCACTCAGAGGAGGCTCCAGCCAGTGATGATGATAATATCATGAATAAATCCTGCTGGGCGTAGTGGTACAAGCCTGCAGTTCTGCACTCTGGGAGGCTGAGGCAAGAAGATTGAAAATTCAAGCATGAACAGTTTAGTGACTCAATGAGGTTCCGTCTCAAAAAAAAATAAAAAAGGGCTGAAGATGTAGCTCGGTCTAAAGACCTTGGGTTCGATCATCAATAATAAAAAAACAAAACAACAAACACCTCGATACACTTATCAGTGCTTCTCATCTGGTTAACTTGTGCATACTCACCAAGCGGCTGGTACAAACAGTTATCCCAATTTTACCAAGAAGGAAACCCAGACTGGCTTAGCAACCAGTCTAAGGTCACACAGGGTGAAAACAAGAGGAAACACAGCAGGCAGATGCCAGCGGAAAAGGTGCGTTGAGGAAAAGCCAAGAGGCACAGTCAGAAGATGCCAAGCCCAGTGGGGAGGGAGGGATCATACCGTTGCGCGATTCCGACTGTTCTGTATGATTCTGTCTTGGGGGAGGTTTTGCAAAAGCCCAGTCAGATGTTTGGGGCTGGCCTAAGGAGGATGGGGGCGTTGCCTGTCGGTAAATACAGTGAGGTTTCCAAGAGAGCCCGAGGTAAGGCTGGAAACGGGAGACAGGAGCAACTTGTCCTGCCTTCCCTCATGGTCCTCTGGTCCTGGTGCACTTTGCACGCATCGACTCTCGGTACATTTCGGCCTCCCGGTGAAGGCAGCACTGGGCAGCCCCTCACCCCAGCCCACCCCCGCAGTCGCCATAGAAGCACGCGCAGGACCACAGGGCCGAGGAGCCAGCGCGGCTCAGCACCAGTGTCCTGCCGCCCCGGGGTAATGAAGTCCGGGGTGGGGTGGGGTGGGGTGGGGGACCCCGCCTCCCCCAGCGAGCCCAGAGTCGAGAGCAGGGTGTGCTGCGCTGGGTCTCCAGACGACCCCGCTGGCCGGAGAGCGGCAGGAGGGGCTGCGCCACCGTCCCCGCGCGCCCGGCTGCTCTGGCGCACATCTGGCAGCGGTCCTGCGCCACCGCGGCCGCCAGGTTTCCTCCTTCCCGCGTCAGTGCAGCCGCTTCGAACTCGTTCCTGGCTAAGCGCCCCCACCCGCACCCGCGGGGCGCTCGGGCAGACTTTACCTGGCGAACAGGACGGTGCCGTGCTCCAGCGGGCTGCGGTTCACTGCCCGCCAGCTTTGCCGGATCAGCTCGGGCTCCGGGCGCTCCATGCTCTCCAGGGGACACGGGGTGCAGGACTGAGACCCTCAGGGCGCGGGCGCCGTCATCGCACGTGCAACGCCGTCTCCGCGGGGACGCGGGACCCTCTGCACCCCCGATGGCCCCCGTGCCTCCGCCTGGCAAGGCCCAGCAGCCGCTCCTTGCCCGGCCAGAGCTGAGAGGAGATGCGCACGGCCCGCCCTAGGTTGAGGGAACCCGGCCGTGCCAGCCCCTCTGCAGCTTCTGGAGACCCCGCTCAGGCTGCTGCGCCTGGCGCCCCGCCGCCGAGAGCCGCCCTTTAAAGCAATAGCGGCTCCCGCCCCCTCCCGTCCAGCAAGGCGCGCGCTGCCTCTGTGATCAACTGCCAGGGCCTGGGCGACCTGCAGGCCTGGGAATGGCCAGGTTTCAGAGCTTAGAAGAAATCATCAAGCCTTTTTGTGTCTTGGTTTCTCACTAGTTTCTTGGAAGGTAGCGATAATATTACCACTCACTCTGCTGAATTTGATTGCCCACTCAAACATCGCTTGGAGGCGTTCGACTTTGCCACCCTCTGGGTACTTGGCCTCTGTTCCAGTTGTGTCCGACTGCTCTGAGGTATGGCCAGCTGAAGGCAGTTCACCTACCTGTGGAGCAGGCAGAAAGCAGAGGTGGAGCGAGGCACTGCCCAAGCACTGGGTCTGAAGTCCTTGCAGACTTGGGGACAACAGTGCTTTCTGACTTAGGCACAGAGCCCAGACCACAAGCATTCCCAACCTGGACCCGGGCTTCCCTGAGACCCCAGCTTTAGGAATCTGTGAGTTCCAGCTCCAAAACCATTCCTGCTTGGCCTGTGTAAAATCCTCAGTGTGATGCAGTCCAGCGAGGCTACACTGCTTCTGCCGGGCAGGGGTTAGGTTCTACCATGCCATTAGTCCATGATTTATTAAAAACCATGGCTTTTAAAAATAAAAGTATTTTTTACTTTTTAAAATAGAAGACTCATGGCTACCAAGCAGGGTGTGGTGCTATTTTTGAGTCTCTGAGCCTCTCTCAAGATGCCTGCTTTTCTCTGGGCCTCAGTTTCCTCAGGTGTACCAAAAAGAAGTTGGGTAGCAAAGCTTTTGAGTCTACCATCTTTGGTAACACATGCTAGAGTCACTGACTCAGACTAGTCATGAACAGGCTGTGGCCCTGGCCAGCCTTGTGCCTAGTCCTCCCCTTCGACAACTTCTGGCACTGAGTCAGGACTGATGGCCAAGCCCCATGAAACCATCTGGCTCTGTGCCTCTGATAAGGACAGTCTGGGTATATCCCATTCTACTCTCCCCATGTGTCTCTGGGTCCCTGGGCAGAGGAGGACACTGAGACTTTAGGAACAATCTGGTAAATCTGTGTCCTAAAGTATCTAAGAGATCCCCAGGCAAAAGCACAAAAGGATGGGGAACTACGGGAGAAGGCAACAGTCCATATTCAGGATGCTTTTTGCTTCTTTCCCAGTTCCCAGGATCAATGGTCTGAGGAGTACATGGGGCACAGTGGCCTTAGCTAGTTAAGTGTAAAGTCAGCACTCAAACCACTGGCTTCCCTCTGCTTCCTAGAGTCAGAAGGCAGCAGGGAGAGGGAAAGTGCACTGTGACCCCCAGTCCCCTTGGAGAAAGTATTAAGGATCAGGTGTAGCCTACACATCCCAACCAATAGACAGAGGGTCCACGGGGCTCGGGGCATCACAGGAGCTCTTCCTCTGGGATCTGCCAGACATGTGCAGGAGGTTTCCACATGCATAGAAGGGAGGTCCATGCTGTCCTCAAGACAGTGCTGTCACTCAGGTCAGCACGTCATTAATGACAGTGGAGAGCTGGCAGTGACAGGGCATTTGCATCCTGATACCCTGTCCATTAGCTGTTTGCCTCCTCATGAAGTAGACACTGTTACCCTCATCTGACAGTTCAGAAGCAGAACTAAGTGACCAGGGTAAGGTCACAGGAAGTGCTAGGCCAAGATTTGACCATCTGGCTCATGCTCTCTACTGCCTCCTTCATGTGGGGTTTTTAAAAACCAAGCTCTACTTAGTTGAGAATGGCCTTGAACACACTATGTAGCTCAGGCTGACCTGAAGCTTACAGCAATCCTGCCTCAGCCTCCTGAGTGTGGGCATTGCAAGCATCACCACTATGCAGCTTTTCCTCATGTTAGTGGTTCATGACCCTGAGCTATGTCCACAATTCAGGCCAAGCCAAGGTCACTGGGTCTGGGTTAGTGGCACACTGGTGCCAGCTCTTGTAAGGCTTCCAAGAGCCAACTGTACCCATCAACACTTCAAAGTGTCATCAGTGACATCAAGTTGGTAGTTTGAAATAGGCCGTGTAAAAGTATTTATACCACAAAAACTGGCAAATGCTACATATTAGGGTTGAGTTTTTGTTTTCATTCTCTACTTGCAGATCTGCTGTTGAAATGCCTATGGTCACCAGTCTGGCTGTACCTGAGGAGCAGGTAACACTGGCCCTGGTTGAGCTGCTGAGCTCAGTGCAGGATACACAGCACAGCAGGTTGAATCAGGACACTTACCTCAGCGTCCGGAGTCACCAGGCAGCTCTAGGAGGTGCTTCTAGTTCTAGGACCAGGCGTGACAGGACACAAAAGGCCCACCTGGTGCCAAGTCCTGCCTCTATTATTTCCTAACTGTGAGACCTTAGGTAATTTATTATTACTGGCAGAATGGAGATAAAAACATCACTGACTTCACTGGGCCGTTATGAGGATTAAAGGACATGGATGTGCCGAGGTTCTGTAAACCGGGCCATGTGTTTAGAAAATATCTGATCGGCTTCTGAGACCTGTGTACTCCCGGCCTGCCTCCAGCCACCGCTGGCCCTAGTGGAATTGTTAGGCACCCCGATACCCCCACTCCACTGTGTGCTTCCAGCCCCCTCCTGCCCCACCCTCACGAGCCCTCACCTCCCTCAGATCCCCAAGGCCATTCCTGAGCTAAGCAGAATGGCTTGCTGCCAGCGTTGGGCACTCAGCTGTCTCACAAGTGAATGAAATGGCTCCCTTGCTCCTTTCTATACTCTCTGGGTAACCTAAGAAAAAATGCGACCCATGTTCCCACTGATTAGAATGAGTACACTGAGACAGCCCCCACTATTCCTCCAGTAACTGTGGGAAGCCGGTGTCCTGGCGGCAGGCCCACCTGCCCAGCCAGATCCTCTGCTGCAGTGAGAATGCCTCTGATGTGGGCTTCATGGAAATACTTCTCTTCTAAAGGAGGCCTCTCTGGAGCGGGACAATGAGGTTCAATTAAACACAAGAACACGGCATTCAAACAAAGGATGTTTATTACAAAAGTAATTGGTATCCAATTATCTCTGGAAACCTTTTTTTTAGGTAAAATGTGGCTTAAGGTGCTGGCTGGAGCCTGTGCTGCCTGACAGGTATCTTCTTCCCCTAGCAGTTTGTGCGACATGTCATATTTCTGTAAACTCCTGAGGACTACAGTCCATATTCACAGCAATAACCTGCCAGCTTCTCTCCCCAGCACCTTCAAACAGAAACTGAGCACACAGAGTTGCACCACCCAACGTGGCCTTGGCCCCAGAAAAGTGCCTGCCAGCTTGGGCACGAAGGAAGGAGTGGATAAGGAAGTTCTCTCCCTTCCACTCCTAAAAAGCATGGAAGAAACTCTTGTTCCCAGTGTGACCAAACCGAGAGGGAAGGAGGGGTGCAGAACTGACCTTCTCCTCCCTCACCCTTCTCAGAGGGCCCCCTCCGTCAGAGCTCCTCCCTTCCACCAGGTTCCTCTTGGGAAATGAGAAGGCACAAAGGAAAATCAGCGACCCCTGGATCATCATCATAGACCACCACTGCCTTTGCTAAGAGCCATGCAGGGACCCCTGTATCCTGTCCCTGAGCAAGCCCAGCCAGATGGTGGCCCCACCCAGTGCAGAAGGCAACTCTGCCTGTGGGGAGGAAAAAGGGGTGGGGAAGAAATGGATGCACACAGAGGTTCTCCATTACTGCTGTCCCTCCCCAGCAGAAATGCAATTAAGCAGGCCGCCCAGACTCAGGTCACAGGCGGCACTTCCTGCTGGGGGAAGTCAGAAGGGCTGCGGCACTAGGACAAGGTCATGTGCCTCAGATCTAATTAACCACCCTGCCTACCCTGCCTTGCTTTTCACGTGGCTGCACTTCCTCTATTATCATTAATGATGCTTGGTTTGAATGTCCAAAGCATGGCCCAGAAGCTTCCCTCCCCACCACTCAATAGGTAGCACAGCCTGTCCCTGAGACCAATTTCCAGTCTCCGTGGCAACCGCCTCCTGAAGATGCTTTAAAGAGCTCTGACCCTGTCAGAGTTGTTGGGAGCTACAACAGAGGAAAGATGGAGTGTGGCAGAAATTCATCATTAAACCCTGAAGCATCAAAGTCCTCCGAGACAAAATGAACATTCTGTCCCGTCCGGAGAGGAGCACAGGGAGGCACGTCCTGAACTGAAGGGCTGGCCTGGGTTGGGCTGGTTCTGACTCAGAAGTTTTCTTAATTCCTCTGGGGAGGACATGGAAGCAGCAGCTCTGAGCTCCTTGTTTGAGCTTCAAAGTAGCAGACAGTAGAAGCTGTCATGTATCTCTAGGAGCTCTGGCCTTGGGGAACAGAGACCAGTGAAGCAGTTACACAGAAAGGGAATGTGAGTAGGGGAGGGTTAGAGAAATGAGACTGCAATGCCTCACAGGGAACAGGGCCCCTGCTCTGACTCTCATCTGCCTTCATCGTTCAGGTCTCCATGGAAAGGAAAGAGATGGACGCAACAAGCATCTGACACACAAGGCCTGGGTATCTAGAGTGGTCCAGGTTAGGAGAGGGTTTCTCCAATCAATCTCAGTGTGACATTCCCAGAGAACAAGGACAAGGGCTAAGGAAGGCCAGTCAAGTGCTGGCAAGTTTGTCACCTCATGGCCTGGAGCCCCATGCTCCAGCACTGGCAGGCAGCCCAGCCACCTGTGACCACAAACACCCCAGGAGGAGGCAGGGGAAAGATCTCCAACTTGGGTGCTTGTTCTCCTCACCTGGATTCTTTTGGTGGTAGAATGGAAAGTAGTATGGCATTCATGGTCCCATCTGCTGTGTCTTTGATGACACCCCAAAATGGGGTCAGTACTCGGTTCTCTTAGAGATCAGAGAATTGCTTATGGATCTTACAATCCAAAATCAAACCAAATGTAGTATTAAGAAAGTATCAGAAAACACTGCTATAGCCCCGACTCTTAGTGTTTATGACACTTGGCTGTTTATAGTCAGTCACAAGGTCTGTATTCCACAGGCATTTGACAAATGTAACCTCATATACTCCCTCACACTCACAGTCACCCTCTTACACACTCATCCTCCCCTGGCTGCACACTTGGGGAGCCATGCAGAGAGATGCTCTGTAGATGCTGCAGACAGCTGTGGTCTGTATTGCTGGGTCAAATCCGGGTTTGCTCCTGAAGCTTGGTGGTAGCAGTGGCAGAATTCTTCAGGTTCCAGAAGCTCCAGAGCTGGCTGCCCCCAGGCAATTCCTGGAGCCAGGCGGGTCCTTGTAGTGCTCTCAAAACTCCCATGATTCCAGCCACCTTAGTCCTGCCATTGGACTTTTAGGGTCCTGGGCCAGAGGACCAACCATCCCATAAGCCAGGGGATGGAAGAGGTAGAAGCTGCAAGAAGAAACCAGAGGGAGGTAGTGGGCACTCCTGTGCTGCAGCTGAGGTGCCCACCAGACGCACCCACTCCAGAGGCCTCTTTTCAGTCAGCACCGTGGCCATCTGAGCACAGCATGTGGGCACACTCTGGTCCAAGAGCTTGGGAGATGCTTCCTGAATGGCAAGGAAGGAAAGGGCTCCCCTCAACAGGCCTAGGAGAGGGACCTGTCCAGGGGTCTGGCCTTGGGCTGAATGGCCCAGAGTATTTGTGAACATGCAAATTTAACCCACTTGGGAGGCACATGGTTGCAGATCACAGGTCCCACCAAAAGAGCCAGCAACTCTCAACAGGATCTGTGAGCCTTAGCAGAGATAGCAAGAGGGGTGGAGGTGAGGGGCACAGACTTTTCAAACAACTGTCTCCTTCCATCAATTCTGAACACACCACCTACACCCCTGTTCCCACTCCTCCCTCCTGCCCCACTGAACCATTCCAGTAGGGAGCCACTGTGACTGAAAAGGAGTACCTTTCGGGGTAGGCCCTCCCAGCCAAAGCTGGGAACTTGGCAGACGAGATGCAAAGTGATCCTCCTGTTCTTCTACCTGGTGCCTGATTACAAATCAGGGTCACCTGGGGGGCTTTAACAATCACAACTGATTGAGCCCCACTTTGGCCCAATTGAATTAGAGCCTCTATGGATGGGGCTCAGATACTGGGACATCGAAAAGGCTTCTAACATGTGTCTGAGGCTGAAGCACCAGTGAGCCCCTGCCTGAGGGCCATCAAGGGGATGCGCACCTGTAGGCAGTTCCCAGGATCAGGATCAGGATTCCTGTTGCATGCACGCTCTTGGCCAAGGAAGAGGAGGCCAGGCCCCCGGCAAAGAGCCGCAGAAGCGTGTCCCACAGAATGCCTGGTAGACAGAAGAGACCACCAGTACCAGCCTGTCAGAGGATTCCTGGGGCTACAGCAGGAAGGAGCCAGCCCCCAACAGGAAGCAGAGATTCACTCCCAGCCTTGCTGCTCCAAGCAGCCTCTTCCCTCTCTCCCACCCTGCCTGCCTCCTGCTTTTCCGCCATGAGCAGGTGGGCAGGGCTGACCTGTCAACATGCTGGAGAAGAGCATGGCTGGGAAGTAGTGGTGGAAGTAGAGGATCCGGCCCATCAGGAAGAACGGGAAGTAATGCAGCATCCAGCCGAGCAGCACCTGGCCACCTCCTTGCAGCAGCACCCGGGTCAGTTCTGGGCCAAAAAGCAGCACAGCTCTGTTAGAAGGCAGGAAGGCCAGGGCCCAGCTTTCAGTCTCGCTCTGCCCCTTCCTTGCTGTGGATAGTTCCCTCACAGGGACCAACTTAACCTCGTGACAACTGGAAAAAAAGGAGCAACTGGGACTCTCAAGAGTCTCGGTCACTTCCTAGTCTGGAAAGGTCTCAGCACCATGACAGGGGCACTATATGCCAGCAAAGGGTCTGGGGCTGTTGTCTGGGTTGGAAGCAGCCAGGCTCTAGAGAAACCATAACCCCACATCTCTACAGAGAGCTGCCCTTCCTCCCTGTACCCTGCGCATCTCTGCTGCCACAGACCTCCACTATGCAGAAGCGCAGAGGGGGCAGCAGGGAGGCGAGAGTGTGTCTGGCACTCTGACTGTTTACACACAGAGTGCAGGGATGAAAAGGGCCTGAGGGGAGCTCTCAGTTGCCATGGTGCACGTCTGGAAGCTAAAGAAAGTAGAAGCAGCACCAGCGTGGAAACCACTGCGTTCCTAGGGACAGGAGAGACAGTAAAGCTGGGCACGGTGGTACACATCTGCAATCCCAGCACTTGTGAGTCTGAAGCAGGAGGATCACTGTGAATTTGAAGCCAACCTGGGCTACACAGTGAGTTGGAGGCCAGCCTGAACTACATAGCAAGACCCTGTCTCAGAAAAAAAGAAAGAGGAAAAGGAAAGAAAAGAACAAAAAAGAGACAGTGAAAGAAGATGGGAAGTTTTGCCTATAGCACAAGGGTAGAAAGGAAGATTTTGCAGTTAGAGACTACTTGGGTTCAAACCTCATCACTCTCAGTAGCTAAGGCCTTAAGACAAGTCCCTTAATTTCACTGTGCCTCATTTCCCTCATCCATACAGTGGGGGTAATATTCCTTTCCTCCATAAAGCTGCTGGGAGGGTAAGAAGTGTCACAAACAGCAAGTGTCTGGTGACTGTGGTTTTGAAAGGCAAAGGAGAAGGGAAGTATGGGGCAAGCAAAGCAAGGGACACCCCACCGTAGGCAGAGCCTCAGAACACTGGCACCCCCAGCTGCTGGGCTGGGCTGGGCTGGGTAGGGGGCCTGACCTTCCACTTTTGTGGAGAGCTGTGCACCTCTCTGCATGGCAATGGCAATGATGCTTCTTGAGATGAGGTAGAGAGCGATGCTCACCAGATTCAGCCACCAAATCACCTGTACAGACACGCAGACAGAAGGATGAGAGGAAAGTGGAGCTCTCCCTAGCACAGTGCTCGTGGGCTGAGCAGGGATGTGCAACACTCACCGGGTTGCCAAGCAGATAGACTCGGAAGTCTGTGTCATTGGCCCCTGAGAAGCGCAAGCCCTGTGGAACAGAAGACACCTTGAGGATCCTGTTCCCAGCTTATCCTCAGCTGAGAGGAAGACCAGACACCTTTCACAGAGAGGCTGGCCTGGAGAGGAGGCTCACAGTGTATAGATTCTCCATGTACCCTCTGGGAAGAGAGTTGACATCGAGGCAGGAAACACAGCCCCATCTCTGGGCAGCCCGTCCCAGGTGAGGCCTTCTCCTGTACCCCAACACCTCTGGCCCACTCTGTCCCAGTCATCTTCTCTTGTCTCCATTTTCTGGAAGGAGCTCTAGCTGCTGGTCCTACCTGGTAGTTGATGGGCCAGTGCCAGGGTTTGGATGTGAAGTCATTGTCCTTGGGCTTAAGGCCATTGTTCCCCTGTAGGAAGATGGCAAAGAAAAGCTGATCAAGATGGAGCACAGGGCTGACAGAAATGTGAAGCTCATACATCTTTGCTATCCAGCCAAGTGTCAAGAGGAAACAGCCCCTCTCCCTTCTCCGCAGGGACGAATCAGATGCTATTCATAGCTATTATTCATCAGCCTACAATAACTACCTTATTTCCTCCAACCCAAGCCTCCACTTTCCATCAGCCCATTCAGACCATTTCTGCTAGAGAGAATGAAGAGAAGGAAGTACCTGTTTGCCTTGGGCACAGAACACACATTCATCTACCAAGCCAAAGCCAAAATATCAAGAGGGTTAGGGCTATAAAATCAGAGCTTCTTTACCTAATTTCAAACAGAAAAACTGGACTGGGCTTGGTGGCGCATGCCTGTAATCCTAGCACTTGAGACATTGAGGCAGGAGGACTGCTGTGAGTTCGAGGCCAGCCTGGGCTACACAGTGAGCTCAAGGCCAGCCTGAACTGCATAGCAAAATACTGCCTCAAAAGAAACAAAGAAACAACCCCCCACCCCCCACCCCCCCAAAAAAAACCCAAAACCACACCAAACCACAAACAGGGACTCCGAGGAGTACCTTGACTTGGAAAAGACTATCTTAGCCTAGTACCCTTAAACTGGTTTTTGCTTTTCCTATTATTGCCTCCTTCTGGCCAACAGCCTTTTTCGACCTTTTCTCTAAATGCCTTTCTTGTCATTTTCATACCATGGCCACACTATGTATCTCTTGATGTACTATGTGAGACCTAAAGTTTTTTGCTGTTTGTTTTTACCTTCCAAGAATTCATTTCAGGTACTTAAAGAGAAATCACTTTAAGCAATCCTTTAGCCTGAAGCACCTGAACTCAGTCCTTCTTATCCAGCAGCCAAGACTATCCAGTAACTTGTCTTACCACAACAAAATCAGGGCTTTGCTAAAACAGCAGGAACAGGCTCAGAGTCCCAGGTATCAGCCATCAGGACTGGGCGAACTAACTGTCAGCACTACTGGGGAAAGCAGCCCCAAAAGGGGCACCACGCTGGATCAGTCAGGGTTTCCCAACCTCGCCACCACTGATATTTGGGGCTGGATAAGGGGCTGTCCTGTTTAATATCCACTCATTATCCCCATTCCTCACTCCTCAGTTCTGCCAGTCAAAAAGTCCTCCAGGCATTGTGAGATGTCTCCTGGAAGGCAAAATTGCTTCAACTGAGAAGCAATGACATAGCTCAACTCTGAAAGGTCTGGGTCCAATAAACTGCCACCTGGTACCTAACTAACCCAACTCTTGGAGGGCTTGGGAATAGTTTCATATGGCGGTAGGGTCAAAAGTCCTATGGGGAGGAGTATTGTCACCTTCTCCATTCGGGTTCCAGCTGGCAGAAGACATAGGCAAACAGACAGACACACGCACGCACGCACACTCCTCACTCCAGTTCCTATATCTAGGTCACTGTTTTGGTCTCTCTCCCTTCCTTGAATAAGAGATGTCTTTACATCCTTTCCTTCTTTATCTCTATCTCTTAGATAATGAAAGAAGAAATGAAACTATACACTTACTCAGTTGGTCTTAAAATTCAACCCAGACCCAGACTGATATTCTGATTGACAGGCACATATTCAAAAGAGCAATGTCATCAGGCCACAGTGACAGCTACAAGCAGAGTCAGAGGAGAAGTGACCCAGAGATTGCTTAATGTCAACTCATCACCTTCCAATGTGCAAAAATGACAAAAATCGAAAATTTTAAAGTTTAATCCAGTGAAGTAAGTCAACTATATTTACATAATGCTGCTTAAATAATCACTTTCAGGAGTGTGCACTTGATAGTGGCCCCTGGCAAAATAACGATCCCCACACTTGCTTGCAACCCTGTGGGTGGCTGCTATCCCCCATCTGGCTTGAAGCCCAGGGTGGCTTCACCATTACTCCTGTAGTACTCAGGTTTGCCCAGGACAGAGCAAGGGGCTCACCCCTGAAGCATCAGAACTGCAGCAAGATTTGCTCCATTTGCAGGAGGAAATTTAAATTAGGGGTAGAATTTCCTCAATCTAAAGTTTCCTCTCTCACTTTTCCTTTTTTTCTTTCCTCACTTTTCCTTAAACCTTTGACACTACAAATGCTGTCAGCTATGAGTGACAGAGTTCAAACAATGAGTCTGAGAAAATAAGCAAGAATCAACCATGCCCCCTCATTGGTTTCTGTCCCAGAATATGAGTGAGCTCATGGTTGAGCTGGCAGATTAACTTGCTGTCCTAATTGATCCTGAGATCACATGCTGGAATGAATTATCAATACCTCATTATCTTCCACCAAGAACATTAAGATTTTCAGGAGCTCTGTCACTCAGACACATTTGAAAAACCACTTAGAGGTCAAGTGGTGTCACTGTAACTGGCACTGACTCTGAAGGCCTACTAGCCCAGCTCTGAAGTCTGGAACCACATTTTATACATTATTGTTAGACCCTGGACAATTCCTCAATCCTTCTGTGCCTTAGTTTCCCTATCTATACACTGGGAAAGATGATAATCACCAAAGGATAAATACTGTATATGTTAATATATATACACATATACAATGCTTAGAGTAGTGCCTCCCTACACAAAGGTTCACTGGTATCATGGTTGTTATCCCCATTTTGTGATAAGGAAAATGCCTATGAAAATCAAGTAAACCAGTATTTGAAGACACTTTCAAGGTCCTCCACAAGGGGGTGGTAGATCTACACTACAGCTACTGATTTGTGTTTCAAATCTGTGGCTGCCCCAAAGCTCTTTATCTATCTATCTCTTTTTGTACCCGGGATTGAACTCATGACCTTGTGCTTGGCAGGCAGCTGCTTTGCTGATTAGCTATCTACCCAGCCCCTGCCTAAAAGCTCATGAGAGAAGCCATGTAGTAAGAGGCTACAGTACCCAGATCATCACCATGTGAGACTCCAGCAAGATCTCAGGAAAAGTGGGCTGCAGCACATCCAGACTGATGTTTGGCACTAGGCAAAAGGCAAAGAGAGAACAAAAACATGACAGGCTTTGTCACACTTTATCTCTCGGAGTCTGTCCACTTCTGTTACAGTCCAAGGGAAGCCTTCCTGACAAGCTGATGAGTAGGTGACAGTGTTGGGGATCACTGGGTCAGCTTGCACCAAGCACCCAGGGGTATTCTGAGGGAGACAACCAAACAGGTAACAGGCATCCCTGTGGGGCTCCATCCAGGAACCAGTCCTCTGCTGTGGCACTGGCTCAGATGCTGGCCTCCCGTTAGGCACAAGGTACATGAGGGCAAGGACCAAGTCTTTCATTTCAACATAACCACAGGATCCACATAGTTCCTGGTGGACTCAGCAAGGAGTTAATTAGTTGGTTTGGCTAGATTAGGAAGTGACAAGAACGAAATGCAAAGCGCAGGGAGGAGGAGAAATCAAGAGTAAATGAATGAATCCAAAGACATAGTGAGCTGAAACTGAAGTACAAATATCAAAAGCAGTCTGTGGACAGAAGTGTGGGCTGAGACCAGAGCTGTGGCTGCAGCCTTTGGCACAGGAAAGACTGGATGTAAGGGTGGAGGAGCTCAGCAGAGACATGGCAGGCAGAGATCAGATGGCACCAAACCAGGAGGGCACACAGGTACCCAAGGGACAGTGCCAGGAGAGCTCAGAAGGAGACAAGACAGAGGTAGGTGAGACCCTGGGTGGTGGAAAAAGGAGCCATCAGAGTAGGTACAAACTCTTACAGGTGTAAAAAAAGGAAGAAAGGGCAATAAGGAGAAATGGCAGCAGAGTCTGTACATGCAAAGGTTTATTTTTCTAAGGGAAGAGGTTTTGTTTTTTCTGGATGTTTCCCTTCACAGCCAGCCCTCACTCACATTTGGGATTGATATGGTCCTCCACGTTCCAGATGGAGTTGAGTGTTTGTTTCAGGTATGGAGTACAAGTAACTTCCAACTGCTCCCAGCCCCTGTGAAATCACAAATGTTAATCACAAATGCCTCTCAAGAGACTTGAATCCCCTGCCCCTGATACACACACTGCAAAAATGACACTGACTACTGCTCTTCAATCCCTGGAATCCCTGGATTTTTAAGTGAGTGGTCATATTGTTTCAACTCCAGTTTGTCACACTCCACAGCTATCCTGGAAGTGGTCTAGCCTACGCTAGTCCCACTTTACAAAGAGACAAAGTCCAAGAGAGTAATTACCTCAAGCCACAAGTACAAATGCACAACCACGGAACACATAAACTCCAAAATGCCCCTGGAGTTCTGTGTTTCATAATATACCTAATATCTTTTCTTCTTTCTATCAAAAAAAAGCAAACATGAGGCACACTACTTGTAGCACAAAAAGGAAAGTGCAAGTCCCATGAGAACATCAGAAACCCAGAAACTCACCATTTGGGCAGAATCTTTCCTGAGGAACCGAGGACACAACCTGTGACCAGATGGATGAGGCGAATTCGACTTCTTAGCACTT
The DNA here is from genome assembly GCF_034190915.1 of Cavia porcellus. Lineage (NCBI taxonomy): Eukaryota > Metazoa > Chordata > Mammalia > Rodentia > Caviidae > Cavia > Cavia porcellus. The sequence continues at coordinate 25,171,449 of NW_026947514.1, read as the reverse complement.
TGATCCGGTTCCCAAATTTTCTGTTTACAACCTCAATCCGCCAAAAATCATTTGAGTCTCCTGTCCCATTCTGTCACATAAACCAAGAAAACGACACACAGTGAGATGATGTTAGAGAGAGGTGTCAAAAGGGATGGTTACTCTTTCAGATGGCACCACATTACGAAAGACACACACCAAATCAGCCTCAGTGACTGAGGTGGAAAAGGGAGTGAGAAGGCCACAGAAATGCCTCAAGTGGCACACTGCCCTGGCACTCCCCGTTTGCAACCAAATGAAGGAGTACAATTCTTAGAACCAGAAGTCCAATTTCTCATTTCACAGAATTAGTCTGAGCAGTAAGTAGATGTCTTTGGCCCTAAACCAAACTTAAGATATGACCCTGAGCCAACAGCAGATCTGGGCCATTTGTACCTATTATCTTAGCCATGTGGGCACTCACTCATTTCAGCCAGAAAAGTCAGGCTTGGGTATCGCATCTTGGAAATGAAGAGCTGCTGAAAGTCTTGGCTCTGGTACAATGAGCGATGAGCAAGTGGAAGGACAGTTAGGAAACCCACTTTAAAGAACCCAGATTCTACTGAAGCACCAATGGCCTTGGAAGTGAATGTAACTAAGCTATACGTAGTTTTCCACTAGCTGTTTCTATCTTTAATTATTCTTAAACTGTAAGTACTCATAGAACTTTTATTTTTTGGTGAGGAGGTCCTGGAGACTGTACCCAGGGCCCTGCTTTAGGCTACATCCCTGGACCTTGTATTTATTAGTCATGTGGGGCCTTACTATAGGTCTTTGGCTTCTGTGTTCAATGTGATTTTAAGAGATCCAAACATTATTCACACTTGCCATTTATTAGGTAATGGAATATGTAAATGACATGGTTGTTATCTGAGGACAGAGATAGGCCGAGGACATAGGCTGCTTTTTTCATAGCAAACTTGGCCAAAAAACTCTCAAAAATGTTAAGACCATAAAGAGTCTCTAATCCATAGGAACACTCCAGAATTCTAGGATAGTTATGTCCTGTCACATGCCCTTGAGTCAAGCCCCACAACTTTTACAGCCTGCTCATGTCAGGCATTCACTTACTATGCCATAGCCGGTGACCTGATAGTGTTTTCGGGTCAGCGGGGCCTCATGATAATGACTGTGCAAGTTCCGAGCAGTCCTAGAAATTGAAAGACAGAAGAGCTGTTATCTGACAAAAAGAGACATGCAATGTTTCTCCTTTTATCAAGAACATACAAAATCATCTGTTAGAGTTAGAATATTTTGAATCAGAGGAAATTGCAACCTATTCAGTCACAAGAAATACCCAGAGAAATGGTGTTATGGTTTATGTTTGGATGTCTCCCCCCCAAAGCCTCATGTCATCATGGAGCAGGCTTCTAGAGTTAGATTCATGGTCTAATTCTAGGATTATGGGTGTGAGTGCTACACCCACCCTAGGGTGAATAGCTGGCATATGGTATAAGAGATGGAAAGAGGCTTGTTTTTGCCTGTTTTGCTTGTTGCTTTTGCTGTCTTCTGTCATCATGAACTGTTGCCCCTCTGCCATATGCCCCACTGCCTTGGAACCAGTCAACTATGGACTGAAACTTTCACAAACTGCGAGCTAAATAAACCTTTTACCATTTAACTTTGGGTGCTGGGTGGTTTCAGCAATGAGAAAAGGAACTAAGACAACTGGAGAAAAGTCTTGGATCAAAAGGAGAGATGGTGGGAGCACCTGACTACACAGCAGAAAAGGGGCCAACCTCAGGGGTCTTGGGACAGGAGTAACTTTTACACATTTGATGGCCTTGAAACACTTAGCTTACCTGACTTATGAGGCAAGTCTGGGGAGAACAAAATTAACACTGATAATCTACACGTCTATCACAGATACTCCCATTCACTTTACCAGGGATTGAACTCACAACCTTGTACATGCCAGGCAGGTGCTTATGCCACTGAGCTAAATCCCCAGCTTATCACCATTTTCTTAAAGTGAGAATTGGTATGGAAAGAGGGGCATCTAGTTTTGCTTTCACTTATTAAATATCTTTTTTTGTTATAGTGTTTTGAGACAGGATCTCACTCTGTAATTCAGGCTGACCTTCAACTCATTATGTAGCCCAGGTTGCTCATGAACTCATGGCTATCCTCCTACCTCAGTCTCCCGAGTATTAGAATTACAGGCATGTGCTATGATGTCCAGTCATTTATTTAATATTTTGTAACAACTTTTTTATTCATAAGTAGTATGCAAATGTTTCTTATAAATTTTTTGATTTGTAAAAATAAAATTTAATTACAATAAAGTTTAATCAAAATAAAATCTGTTTAATAATAAAGATTCAAAGTACCCCAAATCCAAATGATTACCACTATGCTCCCTCCATATCTAATACGTACATACACTGTCTATATCTATTATATATAAATATATAATGAATATCTATATAATATATATAGATATAGATAGCACATGTACATATGTATGTGTAAATAAATCCTTGATTTCCCTGGTTCTTAAAAAATCTGTACCTGACAAATCCAGTGTATGAATTTTGGCAGAGCTACTTGTAATATTGTTTCTGATTGCTCTTTATGCACGGGCCCTATTTCCTCCAGCAATGCATTTTTTTGGGGGGGAGGGGTCTTTTTTGAGATGGGGTCTGCTATGCAGTTCAGGCTGGCCTTGAGCTCACTTTGTAGCCCAAGCTGGTCTCGAACTCGAAATGATCCTCCCACCTCAGCCTCCCGAGTGCTGGAATTACAGGCGTGAGCCACCATGCCCGGCAGTGATGCATTTTTTGACTGACACTATTCATTGTTGCTGAAAAACTATTTTTAGGATTGGATTGCAATGTCTTTCCCAAACGGCATTTATCCTTGCTTTTAACCAGGTACCTAGGAGATATTACCAGTCTAAATCATGTTTATTAAAACCATAGCATGAAGATTTTGAGAACATCAAGGTGACATAAATGAGAACTGAAAATCTATGTGAGGATTAACTGTTACAGATTCTTGGGAACTAGTTTCCTACCCAATCCACTCCTAAGTAGATAGGGCAGATTTACCCTTACCCAAGTGTAGGGGAGGGATCAATTAATACAGTAACCACCTTGGGTGAGCCTAGAGCTTTGACACTCAAACAGCTTCTCAGGGCTGAGGATTTAGCTCGTGAGTGGCATAAGCATCTGCCTGGCAAGTGCAAGGTCGTGAGTTCAATCCCCAGTAGGCAAAAAAAAAAAAAAACAAACAAAAAAAAAACCCACTTCTCTCAAGAGGCAGTCAAAACAAAAAATCAAAAAGGAAGACCAATGCTCCAAGATGGTGGGATCAGGGCAAAAGTGGCTTTTATTGCCTTACTTTTCTTGATTTCCCCTTTTACTTCAATTATTAGCTTAGTAGTAACTGGTACCTTGCCAGCTTTGTTGTACCTTTAAGTTTTTATGTTATCCTGGCATTTTCAATCATTTCAGTGAGAACACAAGTGAAATAAACTAGTTTGTAGTGTTCCAGAAGTAGAGGCTTACATTTTCTCAAGGCAGTCACTTAAGCAGTAGCTTTAGGCAGCTCAACTTTTATCTTTTCTTCTAGGAAAAGGAACCCCCAAAGCCCCCAAGGCCAAGACTGGCAGGCAAAGGGTGGCCTGCGAAGTTCATCACCTTCCTAACCTAGCTCTCTCTTTTTTTTTTTTTTAAATTTTTTTTTTTGTCTTTTTCAGTTTTTATCGGTACCAGGGATCGAACTCACGACCGCCTGCTTGCAAGGCAGGTGCTTCGCCGCTGAGCTAAATCCCCAGCCCCTAACCTAGCTCTCTCATTCCAGCACAGCTCTATTACCAGAGCCTCAGACAAGACTTCGGAGTATTTCATTTCTTAGAAGAACTCCCCGCCCTTGGTTCCCATGCTACTCATCACGCAGAGTGTACATTCACTTACTCCTTGTGTTCCAGTCGAATGATATCTCCATGTCTCACAAACTCTACTGGGAACGAGGGGTCTAGCGGATCTGCCGAGGAGAGATAAGCATTAACATTGAGATCATTCTCACTCTAGACTATTGTCAAGTGATGGCCTACTGCAAACAGCTACAGTGCCACCATGTGGAATGTGCTAGAGGCACCAACACAGTGCTGTGGGACCAACAGACCTCAGTCGCTGAGGAGCATTACAGAAGGGGTCCTAGAGACAAAGGTTGAAAACAATGCTTCATGGAAAGCAGGATGTTTTTCAAGTGAACTAGTTGGGGAAAGGCACAGATGTATGAAAGAACAAAACTCGTGTGACTAATGGCACATGATGTCATACTTAGGAAATGTGAGCAAGCAGGGAGTGGGACAGACGAGAGCATGAAGATGCACGTGCCAGGCTGAGCAATGTGGTCTTTACTTGATAGGCTCTGAAGTCTCTACAAGAAGTTAAACTGGGGCTGGGTGTGGTGGCACATTTGTGTGGTCCCAAGGCCAGCCTGCATTACATACTGAGTTCAAGGTCAGCCTGAACTACAAAGTCAAACTGTGTCTCAAAAAAAAACAAAAAACAAACAAACAAAAAAAACCCTTAACCTGGGAAACAAAGTAAAATTTCTCTTTTAGCGATCTCCCTGAAATTATTTCCACACAAATCACCATTTTCCTAAATGTTCTCTCATTCCAGCACAGCTCTATTACCAGAGCCTCAGGCAAGACTTCGGTCTATTTCATTTCCTAGAAGAACTCCCCGCCCTTGGTTCCCATGCTACTCATCATGCATACTGTCTAGGTTGGTGCCTATACATATATAAAAATATATACATATATATATATATTGGGGGAAGGTACCAAGAATCAAACTCACACTTGCCAGGCAGGTGTTTGTGCCGCTGAGCTAAATCCCCAGCCCATTTTCCTAAAAAATTAAATCTTATCTCTGGCAACAGATTGCTAAGTGTGAGGTGGAGAAAATGATGAAATGAAAGGATACATTTGTGTTATCTGGAAATCAAAACTAATGAAGATGTAAAAAGGCAATGACATGGAAAGGGAGCTGGAAATCATCAGTCATGCAGAATGCAGCATTGCAAATTACTGTCCCAAACAGTGGAACACCAACACTATAAACAGATCAAGGTCAGGAGAGATAAACTTGTCAGTGCAAATCTCTGGCTCTTGGGAGAATCACAGAACTCAAATGCATGGATGTCTACGCTATATTACCTTTTAAGGTCTCTTCAGATTAACTGGGGAGGGAAGTTTTATCTCATGTGGATTGGTGGAGGAGGGAATTACAGCCATTAAGCAGGCAAAATTTTAGTTTCGAAGGTTCCCAGAAAACCCTTAGTTTGCATAACAGTGGCATAACAAACTAGGAATATTCAAAGTTTGGTTTGAGTCATTTGATTGAAGTAAAACTAAAACAGTTCTTCCTTCCTAACTCCTCGTAATAATGAATGACTTATGTTGGTTGCTAGGTCAAAACACAATCCATACTATTATTATTATTATTATTATTATTATTATTATTATTATTATTATTATTTGGTATCAAGGATCAAACTCACAACCTCACGCTTGCCAGGCAGGCACTTGTGCCACCGAGCTAAATCCCTGGCCCTGTACTAGTATTTTGAGGGTATAAAACCAGACTCTGCTCAATGGCACCATAATCTGTATTACCAAGGAAATAAACGGAATGCAAAGACACGAATTGCGTATGTCATGATTCTGGCCTGAAAAAGGCAGTAAGAGGAAGTGGGACGGAAAAAGAAAGTGAACTGAAATGAGCCCACTTCACAAAGGCCCAGGAACAGTGGCTAGGGACAGGCTAAGGCAGGTGAAGAGTCACAGTGAACGCTGAGGATGCAGGACACTGGCAGTGATGATGGGCTCAGACAGCGAGAGGAAGGAGCCTCTGTTCTCAGCTCAGCAGAAGGCACAGCCAGCAGGTAGCTGGCTGCCTGACCACATTCAGCAAGATCCAGAAAGTCTGACAGATATATGCCAGACCAGTCAGGCTGAATGTCCCAGGCACCAACCTAGACAAGCCCAGTTACAGGGCTGGCCCTCAGATCTAGGGATGAGCAACGGACAGCACTCTGACCCTGTCAAGACCACATTCTGGCTTCTGAAGGCGAGCCATGCTCTACGTGAGAAATGAGAATAGCGTCAGACATCCTTGCTCATGGCTACTCCCCAGTCCCTGATGCTGTACTCAGGTGACCTTTTCCTGGATGAAGTGGGAGCCCTGTTCTATGGCTTCAAAACGACAGTGCTAAGGCAGATCTTATCTGTTTTCCCACTGCCTAACTGCTACGCTTATGCCTATGCCTATGACTGTGCCTGAAACACAGTAGGTATTCGATAATTGAGAGAACAGCTGAAATCAGTGAAGACACTGTCAATGACACTCAGGAAAGCCTATCTCAGCATCATTCTTTTGGCAGCATGAAAAATCCTGGGGTTCAGAATAAGTAATAAAATAAGAAGTGGCAGTTCCTGACCATATTACCTGAGTCTATGTTATATTTCTTGATGATCCACAGGTTGTTGTAGTCCTTGTGCAAATAGGTGGTGACCTGGGGGAGGATGGAGGCAGAGGGCAGAGGTGGTGGGAGGGAGAATAAATTCATTACTCTCAGCACAGCTGGCTAAGCACAACCCCCAGTAAACCAACACTGCTGAGACTTTTTCAGAATCCTCAGCCACCAACCCAAGGGGCCAAATTTCCCAAAAGGGCTCAGAAGCAGCATTGCTGAGACTTTACTTTCTTTTTTTGTGTGAAGGGGGAGAGAAATCGAACTCAGGACTGTACACTTGCCAGGCAGGCACTGTGCCACAGAGCTATATCGCTAGCCTGAGATTTCACTTTCTTTCCAGATTCAGTCTTGTTGATTTGGCCACTGTTTCTGTACCTTAGTATTAAAGTTATAGCCTCCTAGAAGGAGGAACCATGACACCTTGTATAACAATCTGAAGTGCACAGAGTAGATATAGTGTATTTTAAAAATTAAGACCATGGCCAGCCATGGTGGTGCACTCCTGTAATCCCACCACTCAAGAGGCCAAGGCAGGAAGACTACTGGGAGTTCAAGGGCAGTATGGGCTACAAAGAACTGCACAGCGAAACCCTGTCTCAAAAAGGCATAAATAAATAAATAAGTAATATGGGACTGGGGATTTAGCTCATCAGCATAAGTGCCTGCCTTGCAAGCAGGCAGTTGTGAGTTCGATCCCTGGTACCGATAAAAACAAACAAACAAAAAAGACAAAAATAAATAAATAAGTAATAAAGTAAGACCATGCCTCAAACTTTCCAAATGAAAATTTCATGATATGTTTCTATAATGTGGCTAAGTGAAACTAAAAAGTTCCATACATATCTTATCCTAGAGTTTTCATCTTTGGGCACACTAATTTTATAAAAATTAGGTATGTGTGCTTACATGCATATGGCTATAATGCTGTGAAAATCTGGAAATGATTTAAATATTAATAGAGAAACAGTTAATAGGATACTATGTTCATGGGATATATTATTATATAGTCACTAAAAATGTTTCAGATTGTGTTTAGCAATTTGGGAAAGGCCGCTGAAATGCTGGTGAGAATGGCTACCATTTATCACGAGGAGGTGCTTTTGTTTCCCATATTACTCATAAGGAAACAGGGTAAGTCATTTGCTTGATGCCACACAGCTTATGTGTTGGAAAGACAGGATTTGAACCAGCTAACTCCAACATTCCCAAGACACAATTATGCCAATTTGTAAAGAAGTACAGAGACACCTGGAACAACTTTAAATATAGCATTTCTTTTACAATATGAGTTTTCATAACTCCATCTGGATACAACTAATATGCTTGCAGAGATTTTTGCATGATGGTTTATTTAAAAATATTTTTTTGCATGTTTTATGGCTGCTTTAAGCAGTTTTTGCTTTGTTTCTCAAAACAAATGAATTGTTAAGGTTCTGTGGGGATGCAGAGTGGAAGAGTGCTTTTTGTTTACTTTTACAAAGCTATTACCATTAAAATTCATATAAGAAAAATTATTTCTTTATTGTGAGTATATTTCCTTTGCCTTTTTTCCACTGAAACATTTGTTTCTACAATGGAATTTGTAATAACATGAGGTTTCCTAGGAACACAGGATCTAATTATAACAGAATGCTATACATCAAAATAGGTGAGTAAAACAGATCTTGAATTACATGTAGCTTTGCTTTTTTGTATTTTTTCATATCTTCTAATTTTACTTTATAACTATTATACTTTAAAAACATTTAATGTTGAAGGCAGATGTCTTGGGTGAATGATTTGTGGATGACAATGCACAATGTATGTACCATTACTACTCCCTGATTGATGTACTTTAAATTTTTGTTGTAGCTTTTTTTTTTAATCTATGAATAAAATGGATTTAAAATATATATATATCAAAAAAATCTGAAAAAAAACATTTAAATTAAATCTTTCTTCTTTAAAAAACACAAAAAACATTTACTATTGAGACACAGAGATAGTTAAATCTTTTTTTTTTTTTTTGGTGCCAGGGTTTGAACTCAGAATCTCAGGTTTGCCAAGCAGGCACTTATACCACTGAGCTAATCCCCTGGCCCCAACAAAGAGATAGTTATTTGGTCCACTCTCCTCAATTTGCAGAGGAGGAAAGCAGTTGAGAAAGGCCAAATGATTCAGCAAAGACATTTCTGTCCCTTGACCCAATACTCTCTCTACAGTGTCATCAACTTCACACCTGCACATATAAGTTCCAAGTGGAGAAATAAGCTTAATTACTGTCTTTCAGAAATTGGCCTTTTTCTGGCCACCACATCTGTAACTTTATTATTTCTACATGATAACTGCAGCAAGGTATCACTCTGGAAGTTGGCTGTGGTTTTCTGGCTGTGTGGTAAAATCTGGAGAGCTATAACTAAAACAAAAATCTGCAATGCATGGGCAAGCCCCACCCTAGATCATTCAATTAGAATCTTGGAGGTAGAGCCCAGGTATCAGAATGTTATAAAAGTTCTCCAGTTGATTATAAAATGCAGCCAGGGCTGAGAAGCACATATGTAGAGTGCCAGGACGAGACACTGATACTCAAGTCTAGTATCTTAGGTCAACGCTCTAGTAACTAAAAAAAGGAAATGATAACAAAGCATAAGAATAGCAAAACTTTGGGGCTGGGGATTTAGCTCAGCGGCATAAGCGCCTGCCTTGCAAGTGCGCAGTCGTCAGTTCGATCCCTGATACCGATTTGAAAAAAAAAGAATAGCAAAACTTTTTGCAAAGTGAAAACACTGGTCATTGTAAGAAGATACACTTTTGTAAAAAAGAGAAGAAAAGAAAGTGCTCTAAAGGATATAACTGCATCTATGTTTAAGTGTGTAGGATTGATAAGCATATTACTAAGTTTTTGTTGGACAGTTGAACAGAACTGTTTGCAGTCTCGCTGTCTGAATGTCCACTTTATATGCTTTACTTTTGTAACTTGAACGATTTCTAAGAAGACAATATGTAATTATCAACTAGTGATTTCTTACTGTTTATTTTTTGAAATTATGTATTATTTCTATCCTTTTTCTGTTTTGTTTTTTTCTTTAAAAAATACATAAATTGTAAAAAAAAAAAAAAAAGATACACTTGATTTGCAAGCCTCACAAAGCAGCTCTGCTCTGCAACCTCTACCTCACTTCCTTGGTTCCGCTGCACCTGCGACCTCCTCCCTTGCTGCTGCACAAACCTTTCCTTACCAGTCACAGGCCAACCCTGCACTCAGGGCCTCTCTCTTAGACCTCAACCTCTGGGACTCCACTGCACTCCAAATGCTGACCACCTCCTTCTCCCAGAGATCCTCGCTGCCCTTACACTCTCCTCCATTGCTCTTCCAATTCCTTCCTTCCTTTCTCTTGCACTGGCTCCACCACGTAGCTTCAGACACTGCCATATATGTGTACCCAGGATTCCCTCACGGCCCCCTCCTGCACCTCTACAGCCTTTCTGGGAAACGCCACCCCTCCCCTGTGAGCTACACCTGCACAGCACACACTCTGACCTCTCTCCAGAGACAAGCCCCAGACCTTAAGACACAAAGCCTAACTCTCCCATCTCCAAAGTGATTCCTCTTCCCCTTCTCTAGTGATACATCTTGACACACAAACTATAGGCCTGGGCCCAGCTCTTCCTGCCACTCATCTGTTGCCCGGTCATCATACCTGTGAAGTATTTCCTGAATCAGTTCCTTCCTCCATCCTCACAAACTCTGCCTCTCTTCTCTTTTGTCGTAATTACTATCTACTAACTAGGCATACAATCTATTCCATTCCCACTGAAGTTATCTTTCTAACTTTAACCATTCTCGCCATCACACAGTAACTTTCGTTGATGAGAATACCACGTAGACAGATAAAGAAATTTGCTCAAAATCATACTTTATATGGAACCAGGATTCAAATGTAGGTAAGCTAGCCTAGTTCCCAAGTCTGCATTCATAATGACTATACTATACTATACACCTTATTAACTCCATGCCAGGCATTTCAGCCTTCCAGGAGTGAGCAATCAAGCAGCAGAAAGGTAGATGAAAGTAAACAGTCACACTCCTTGTGAATGTAGAAGTCTGGAGAGGTACAGAGAAAGCTCTCCTAAGAGGGACACCTGACCCACTACCAGGGAAGAGGGATCATGATGGACTGAAGCCTAAAGAAGCTGGGGTTAACCAGAGGAAAGGAGAGAAGCATGCAGAACTAACACTGCTCCAAGCCGGGAAGCAGCACAAGCAAAGGAGAAGCAAGAAAGAGAACGCAGGTTCAGCCACGGCAAACAGTTCAGCATCACTACAGTAGTGCACAGAGACCCACCGACCTGCTGTTGACGGGCACCGAAGCCCTCAGGGTAGAGGTGCCTATGGGAATGCAGGTAGCCAATGGCCATCCGGAGGTTCTTCACCGTGATCACAGAACCATAAGCCAGATCTGGAAGGGAAGAAGCAGACAAACAAGTGGCCATTGTGCTAGAGGCTTTCCTGCCTAGGAGGGACTTCCAAAGCCACAGGACCCATAAGCCCCCTAAGAGACTACACTGCACACGGCACTGTCTGAAGCAGGAGATGCTTTCTCACTTCACTGAGACCAGCTCAAGAAAGAGCTCCCTACCAGGTCTCGCCTGCACATCCCTTCCTGTCCCAGTCCCTCCTGAGGACCTGAGAAAAAGCTGAGTGTTGACACTGTCATTATCAAAGCATTTGTAATAGCAAGATTAGAAACAGCTTGTCCCTCAGTCAAGGTCTGTCCATGAATATAATAAAATAAAAAGACCCATTTTGTGCTATGTCCAGATTGTTCTCCAAGATATAATAATATAATGAACTGTTACAATAGTAACCGTACAATGAACTGTTTCACTGTGTCTCTTTATGTTTTTATGTCTTTTTTTTTTTTTTTCTGGGTACTGGGGATTGAACTCACAATCTTGCACTTGCTAGGCAGGTGCTTACACCACTGAGCTAAATCCCCAGCCCTCTTTATGCCTTTTGAACCTAGTACTACATGAAATAACTATTTTAAGATGTCAAAGCTATTTTTTTTTTTTTTTACTGTGAATTAAATAAGAAAACAACATTTGGGTAAACCACTTCTCCAAGTGCATTCTTTCCTCCTGCAGGCCTTGGTTCATAAGCAGCCCCTTTTCCTTACTACCATTCCTCTTCTCCATCCCTGTAGTCTAGCTCCCCTCTAGACCACTGCAACAGGTCTCCTGCTCCACCATTGATGCAGACCAACAGAATGCACCAGTTACACAGAAGACGAGTCAAAGACGAAGGAGGCTGCCTGAGGATTGTGAAGAGCCTTACCTATTTGGAAGACAGCTTTGCACACTGACAAGAACTGACAAGAACAGGGCAATGCAAAGTGCTCGAGCAAAAGTGTGACAATGTGTGACATCAAGGGAACCCAGGGAAGGGTTCAATACATTCTCTCTCAAGGAGAAAAAGGATGATGACTTAAAATCACAGTGAGCTAGGCCTTCTAAGTAGACAACTAGGAATTCATGAACTTTGTCGCTTTATTTTTCCCCATTCTCATGTAACCAGTACCTGCAGCTAAGTGCTGATGGATCACCTTTGTTTCTTGAAATGCTCTGTTTCCCCCTTCTTGGCCCTACTGCTTCCTGCAAACTGTTCATCTGCAGCCTGCTTCCCTCATTCCTTTTTCTCTGGCACTTAGCAGTGACCTGACCTCAGCCCTGCTCTGTTCTCTTTCTAGCCACTCCCACATTACTTTTTACTTGGCTCCTTTGGAAGCATCAGCCCCAGGCCCACTGGCTGCCCATACAGCTTTTAGCTCTACTGTGGAACTCAGCATCTGCCCTTCTGAACCAACTTTTCCTCCTACTTCCCTAGTTCCCATTTCTTTCACCATCTTGGAGGGCCCACTATGCTCCGGTGTTGTTTAAAGTACCGGAGACACAAAAACAAGTAATATGTGGGCCTTACCATCACCAAGTAGTCACCTGCACTCACGTCCTCAGGGACGTATCTCTTTTTTCCTTTCCGTGACTCACGTCCCTAGCATACACCCATTTGCCTCACCTGTGTGGCTGCTGTCACCAGGCCTAGTTGCAGACTCTGCAACTGCTTCCCAGGGCAGGTCTTCCCCCTGTCTGTTCCCTAGCCATCCTACACTCCTCCAGAGATGTCATCACCCTGCTGCAGTCTTCCTGGCCTTCTGCCTGCTTAAAGACCTTCACCATGCCTCTAAAACCTCAACTGAGTATCTCAAAATCCCATAATATAGGCCCAAACTGTCTTTTCAAACTTATATTTCAGCATCCTTCTGCATGTCACTTGTGCCTGGAGTTTCGCCCTGTTCTTAGCTTTAGTCACACCATCCCTTCTGTTCAATAATACCTCTTCTCCACCCACTACTTCCTGAAATCTACCCATCTTCCAGGGCCTGACTCCAAGGCAACCCACCGCATATACCTCTGATCCCTCCAACTGTCCAGCAGGAGTAACCTCAATCCCCAGTGCTCTGTGTTCTCTTTCATGTGCTTAACATAAGTGGTCACACATCATGGGGATCTTCTGTACCAGACTCTACTGATTACTGTCTGCAAAAAAGTGAATCAATAGCAGAACACTGTAGTGGAAGCTGACCACTCACCCTGGTGGGCCCTGCCCTGTCACAAATCTCTCTGACTGGCCTTCTCTCCGAGCTGGCTCTGGCAACCACAAAGAAGTTCTTCTGGGGGGTCAAAGAGCCTGCTGCTCAGGATGTCTTCCTCTGCACCAACCTGACTCATTTTTGAGATTTCTTACCAGAATACTGGGTCTTTCTCCCCTCCCATTCTGCCATTTACATGCTAAAGTAACTCCAGCAATCAGACCTCTGTCTTCTGATACAACTCCCAGGAAATCCCCCTGCTACTGTGTGTGGAGGCCCGGAACACTCACGTTCAGGGATGGAAGCATTGTGAAGGTTGTTCCCTGAAAGCCGGGCCTGGAAGGCAGAACTGAAGAAACCATCACCAGGTCCACTGTGGGAAGATGATGGGTAGAAGACGGCCAAGTTAATGGAGTGAAAACTGTGATTTCTCAGGAGCCTTCAGTTAATTTAAAAGATTTAAAATCAGAATGGCAGCATAGTATCAGGGGACAGAGTGGATGACAGAGTTGTAGAAAATGGGGTCCAAATCGCAACTCAGCCACTTACTAGCTGAGTGACTTGGGAAATATACCTAACCTTGTTTAGCCTCAATGCCTCACTTATAAATTGGAGATTAAAAAAAAAACTTACAAATAGTTATGACTAAATGAGGTCATGTATACAAAATGCTGAAGACAGTTCCTAGCACTTAGCAGGTACTCATTAAGTTTGAGCTGTTGTGCTGGTCGTGCTTATTACCCCTACTCCTGCCCCATCCCTTCATGGTGCTCTTCCTTATCCAGGACAAGGGGCTCAGCTTAAAGATAAAGGGCAGTTTGACTACCAAGAAATTATCCTTCAGGGTGAAGTGCTGGCCTAAGTCCTTGGAATACTCAGAGTACCAGGGAAAAGAGAAAACAAGAAAAGTTCCTGCCCCTGCCTCCATTATCCAAGCCACAGACCAGGAAACCACATGGCCCATCCACAGGCTCAGGAGCCAGAAGGAGATCAGACCAAGACAATGGGAAAGTCCAGCTGTACCTTTTATTCAGCACCATGATGTGAACAGCAAAAATGGCCATGTAGAGCACCAGAGGTAGTACTATGAGACACAGGATGCGAGCCATCAGGTGTTTTCCCACAGTGACCTGCAAACAGAAGCCAGCATGGGGTAGTGGGCACGTGGGGCCCTATTACTCCTTATAATGTCTATGGTGATATACGTGTTCTTATATATAAGCCCTAGTGATGAAAATGGGTGATAGGAAAGAATATGTGGGAACCCTAGGCCTCTCTTTCTGTAATAGCCCACACATACATACTCCCACTCAAGCACTAAAATGGGCCAGCCCTTTGCTCCTTTCCAGGCCCTGCACCCAGAACTGTCACAGCACCTTGAGTAAGGCTCAGCTGCTGCTCACCAGTGACACTCAGTGACACTGAACTCCGTGTGCTTTCCCAAGGCCTCCCTGTACTGTGCCAGCCCTACCATCATGTGGCCAACTGTGTCCTGCTTTACTTCAGCCTCAGGGAGTGCACCTCCCACACAGTCACAGCACTTTTGAGCTGGACTATAATCGCCTGCTTACTCATTCCTCTTTCTTTCTCCATGACTCTAGAAGGCAGGAGTAATGTTTTATTCTTCTGTGTATTCCCAGCATCTCACACTTAGTGGATGGTCTCCATATATTTTCTGAATAAATGTGTTAGGGGTTTGGTTCAGAAGTGACACAAGAAGCACTGTAGGCAAAGGAGCGGATATCTTTCGTCAGCCTAAATATGAGTCCTAGACCTTCCTTTACTATCTGTGGGATTTGGACATCTCAACTTCCTCATTTGTAAAGTCAAGGCAATAACTACCCACCTCACAGGATTGTTATGAGGGTTAAATGTGATAATGAAGGTAAAGTATTTAGCATAGTGCTTACCAAATTGGTCCTTAATAACTGATAATATAGTAAATCTTAAGACCTTACTGGCCTCCAAATATGAAGCCCATGGGTCAGGAAAAGGAAACTGAGTTCAGAAGTCATCCCATCCATTTTACCTAAATCTCATGAAGTCAGTGTCTGCCACACATCTGGCATGAACCCAACTGAACAGATTCCCTTGGTTAGATAGTCCGCAGAATATGTGCAAGACAGTATGGAAACAAATGCCAAAAGAGAATCCCAAAGCTGTTACTTCTCTCCCTTTGTATTTCTCCAGCCGTTGGCCAGGTCAACCCAGCTAAGACCCAGGACACTGTCACTCTACCACCCGAGGCAGAGGCAGAGAATGACCACTAGTTCCTGCTGAGCAACACTAGGAAGCAAAGACATTTCAACCAGCACCAGTTCTCACCAGTGAAAGACTGAGGTCTCCAAACAGGTGCCACAGGTCTGCAATCGTGTTTAACCCCACTTGCAGGATGATAAAGAGGCCAACAAACTTGACCCCTAAAGCACCAGTAAGACTGATGCCAGTCAGAATGAGCCAGAACCACCAGGGGGCAGAGAAAGGCCTGGAAACAAACAAGACAAGAGTTCAGTTTGGCAGCTAGAAGCAAACTCGAAAGCCGGAGTGCAGTAGGATAGGGCAGAAGTCCTCTGGCTCAGGAAGATTCTGCTGTGCCCTGAGCCTTGGGGGTTACTCACCTCAGGGGACAATGCTATGATACCACAGATGATGTGGTCTGTGAAACTCCTAAAATGGTGGGTCAGACAGTGTGTGAGAAAGTAGGACATTTTTCTGGGTAAAGGGTCCATAATGTTCTTGGCTAAGTACAGGGCATATGATACACAGCAGGCTCATTCTTTACTAGTGACCAATCAACTAGAAGCAGAAAGGAAATCTCAATAAGTCTATTATGCTATCCCCTCTCCTTTGTGTCACCTCTGGACACAAATGTCAAAGCAAGTGTTTATTTGCTGAGTGCTTACTATGTGTCAGAACCTATACCAAGTACTAAATACATGTGAACTCTTCTAACCTTCACCACAACCCAGTGAAGCAGACAGCATTATTATCCTCTTTTTACATATGAGGAATCTGAGGTACAGAGAGGCCAATACAGCCAGGAAGCAGTGAAACATAGATCTAACCCTGGTATCAGCTCCAAGGCTAATGTTCTTCAGTGTTTTGCTATTCTTGTAATAAATAGTACACTGTAGTCCAATTCTCAGATCTGGCTGCCTCCGCTATCAGAATGGAAGCTCCTTAAAGCCAGTATCTCTGCACCTCTAGCTCCTAGTATAGTACTTGGCACATAATATGTATTAGGGAGTTAGCAGATGGAAATAGATGTGGTAGAAGCAGAAGGTAACCAAAGCTAGAGTGGGCTGCAGTCACCAGCTCAGGTGTGATGAGCATAACGTGGCTTAATGAGCGTGGCCGTGTATGAAACCAGCTGACTTTTGGAAAAGCCCGGGAGCCCAGCCCTTTTGAGCTGACTGCTCTACTTTCTCAGAGGCAGAAGGATAATCCAGAAAAAAGACTATTGCGGAAACAGACCAGACTCTCCACATAGGCTTTAGAATTGACCAGGGTCTGGAAGGTTCCTCTGGGCTGGTATGGACCACTCATCAGTAGGTTAGGACTGGATGCAATCACTAAGGGCAGGGAGATAAATAGGGCCTAGACAGAGTCTACCCCAATGTCCTCACTTCTAGGCTGCCAAATGGGAGTGATACATTGTCCCAGATCTCCTAGGCAGCACTGGTGCTGAGGGACAGCTTAAAAACCATGGGTGAGGGAGTCAACAGGACCTCTCCATAGTATCTATAAATTCCTATCTAACTGTACCCCCACTAGAAACTTAATAATACTCATTTAAACATACAACTGACATTTTCTCAGGGTTATGTAAAAAGAAAAAAAAATTATAGAAGACATTTTAAAATCTATTATTATACCAAATAGACACTCTAAAAAGACAGACAAAAAACCCAAAAAAACAAGACAAACAAACAAAAAGACAGACAAATGCTTGCTTTAAAGCCAGCTTTGAGCATCCAGCCCAGCACTAGCCAAGGTGGAACTTCTATGGCAGCCACAGTTTCCGACTTTCCCCTCCCAACGATGGGGCTTCTGACCTGTTGGCATACGAGTTGTACTTGACCATGCTCAGCATGGCAGCCATGATGAAGAACATCAAGATGGGGTCAAGGAGGATGTACTGGGACAGAGTGAGGCATCCTGTATCTGAAAAACATAAGCTCACTAGTCAAAATGCAGAGTCAAAAGGGGGAGCCCCTAAAAACCAAATACCCCAGTAGTAAAAAAGAGTTCCCCTGGTTAATTGTATGTGAGCACCCAAAGGGGCCACCGAGTCACCAGTGCCTCATCCCCGTGTAGAAGGTCACAGCTCTGAGGTACAAAAATTCCCAAGTGATGAGAAGCAGTGTCTTACACTCTTCTAGGTCCTCTATTCAAGAGGATCACGTCATTCACTCAGTGCAGCCCTAAGACAAGTCTCTTCCTCATCTGTATCCTGCTTAGGTAGCCACAAATAACATATACCTAAGACAGAGTCTGATCATTTTACATGATACCTTTGTTGAAGCTGATTTCCCAAATAGGTACCAGGGTGAGTTTTTCGATCTTAAAGCTTATTTCCCTGCTTAAACCCTCCAGTCATCTCACTCAGATTAACAAATTCTCATGACAGCTGCCAAAGCTGTGTGATCTCCCCACCCCGGCCAATCTCACCTCCCAACACCCTGTCTCACTCATTCTTCCCTTGCCACACACTCCAGCCTTCTTGTTGCTCCTTGATTCCACTACGCCTTGCACCAGAACTGCTACTCACACTGTTCCCTTTGCTGAATGTTCTTCCTCAGAACTCTGCACGGCTTAATCCTTTGTTTCACTCAGGCCTCTGCTCAAAGCTCCCTTCTCAGAGAGCTCTTCAATGCCCACTGTAAGGCAGTACTGATCCCTATTACTTCAGCTTTACTTCCTGCCCTGCACTTAAGATGTTAGACTGCAGACTTACTAATGTACTTGCCTGCCCCTCTCAAGGATAAACTCTGCGAGAACAGTGTATCCTCAGGCCAATAAAAGGGGCCTGTATAGGGTAGGTCTTGAGAAACAGGTGTTGAATAAAAAAGGAACAAATGATTAAACAAATGACTGCCTGAAGAGAAAAGTTAAAGATACAAGGAAAAAGTCATTAGAAGATGTTGTGTATAACCTTACAACATATCCATCAAAATAAAATAATATATCAAGCAAAATCAAACTCTAAAATGTTCTCCTGAACTGCTCTGGACTTCTTCAAATGTTAAGCTCCATAAGGTTATGAATTCACTTTCACAAGAACAGGGCTAGCAAGAGGATCAAGTTCTGCAATCAACTCTCAGTTGTCCATATAAAGATCTACAAAAAATATTTAAATTTCCATTGCTATTTCCTGCCACACCACTACTTTTGCAGTGTCTGCCATTATATTCAGTTGCAATTAGTTTGGGGAATGCACACTAATCTTAGTATCAACCTCAGAGAAGCAAAATTAAAACAATAAGCTTCCTTCAAACACATACATGCATTGGGCACAGTGACATACACCTATAATCCCAATACTCAGGAGGCTGAAGCAGGAGGATTGTTAAGAGTTCGAAATCAGTCTGGGCTACATAGTGTGCTCAAGGCCAGCTTGAACTGCATATAAGACCTTGTCTCAAAAAAAAAAAAAAAAAAAAGAAAGAAACAAAATTTTTTAAAAAAACCACATGCACATGAACACACATGAACATTTTTGGGGGATACCAGAAATTGAACTCAGGACCTTGCACTTACCAGGCAGGGACTTAAGCTGCTGAGCTATATCCCTATGCACATTTTATTATCCATTCCAAATTCAAAAATGTGGAAAACTTGGAAGTGGTATATAGCTTGAGATTACCCATGCCAACTTTAACAATGTGAGGACTTGCTACATCAAAGTGTTAGGTATAAAAATAAAATGAGACTGGTAATACATCTTACCTGATCTCATGTTAATGAAGAACTAGAGCCATAGACGGGATGGTTTAATGCACTGATTTCCAGCCATCCTCACAGTGAATTATCCCATTTCCAAAAATACACAGGGTAAGACAACTTACCAAAGATGAGAAGGGCGGCAGTGAGCAGTGCTGCTGGGAGGGACTTGGACAGATCCAATACAATGAGGTAGGCAAAGGGGACTAGCCAGGAACCAAGGAATGCACAGAACTATGGAAGGAACAGACCAACTGTTAAATAAATAAGCTAGAGCTAAGCATGAACGACCTACTTAAGTTGGTACAGACTAATGTCTAAAATGGAGGGCACTGATAAAGGTTATGTCCCTGCTGACCCTAAAGTCACGTAGAGTGTCTGTTAGTAGAAAAAGGAGGTATAACAGTGAAGGGTCATCATATCAAGCAATGTATGTTCCTATGGAGTAGCAGGAACACATGCAACTGGTCTGAAACCAGAACAATTCCCCAGTGCGGCTAGCTGTTATCCTAGCACATCTTTTATCTCAGCTTCCCCATTTGGGAAATGGGAAAAATAAAGTTCCTACCTCCCAGCTTTACTTTGAAGATTAAACAGGCTAAAAGCTCATTAATTCACAGAAATATTTGACAGTCTACAGCCACTTCACCCTGAATACACTCGATCTCATTTGATCTCTAGCTAACCAGGGTCAGGCCTGGTGAGTACTTGGATGGCAAAAACATCTGACAAAAATCAGATTCTAATACTAGTCAAGCATTAAATTATATCTGATCTTATACCTAATGTGGGTATTAGCTAAGAAAGACCTCTTCAAAAGTATCTTAACATTTTCAGACTTTCTAACATTTTTTTTTTTTTTTTGTCTTTTTCGTTTTTATCGGTACCAGGGATTGAACTCACGATTGCCTGCTTGCAAGGCAGGCGCTTATGCCGCTGAGCTAAATCCCCAGCCCCCTAACCTTATTTTTATATTGTCTCCCTGGTTCTTTTTTTCAGTCACACTAGAAGCCACTCTTTAATCTACAGAATGGATTCTCATTTAAATTATCAGCCTTCTTCCATCCCTTCACCCTGCCCATCAATAGTAAGTAGGCAAGCGCAGGGAAAAGGGAAATTCTCACCCTTAGGTTGTCATTTTTTGTAAATAGAAACCAAATATCCTAGTGTGAAGAGACTGAATGAGGCTGTTGTGTTTGGCCTCAATTTCTCTAACACATTCACAGTCAGTCAAGTATATGCCCAAATGTACATGCTATGTGGTATTCAAAAGTCAACAGGAAGACAGAATCACTTAAAAACACAAACTTGAGGATAGGGGATTCCTTGTTTAATATGGCATGATATGAGTGTATAAATTATCTAATGATTAGCCCAAGAAAGCACACAGCCATTTATCTAAAATGCTATGAATTCCTCAAGGGAAGGGGCTTGTAAATCAAACTGTTCTGAGAGTTCTAGGCTGGAAGTCAGCTTTCTGAATTTTTTATTACGTTACATGTTCAAGAGTCCCAGAGAGCTGCGTATTTAGGCTCTGCCAGGTTCTATCGCAGCAGGTGCTGGATGTCAGAAGAACTGGAGCAGATATTTGGTCTCCCTTAAAATAACACTGGAAAACTCTTTATGTGTGCTTGAAACCTTTGTAGGTAAAAAAGTGGGAAGCTGGAGATAGGGTGTGGGATTATCAAAATCTAAGGAAAGCCTCTCAGAGGCAGGTATTATCTAAGCAGTGTGTCTGCAGAAAGGAATGACAAATGTTGTGCCAGTACAGAGACCATGGAAAAGCTGCAGGCCACTCCTGACTGCCTGGACCAGGCTGCTTTCCAACCTGAGCTTACAGCACCCGTGGCTAGGGCAGCAGGTGACAGGTGACAGCATGTGCTTGCTTGGATGTAATCTCCGTATTAGCCATGACTCCTCTTTTCTTCTTGCCCACCTCAGTTCTGAATCTCCACACCAAGGAAATGAGGTGTGTTCAATGATTCTCCTCTCTTCTTCAAAGTTCCTTTATTTACCACTGCCACCACCCCAAGGTTTCTAACTATGACACCTCTGACTGAGTGTGATCCCTGGGTTCCATCAATTTTATATCAAGTCAGGAAGTCTTACTCCTCTCATTCCCATGTAGCTGTGATGCTCATATTTGTCCCCTGGCTTCTGGAACAAAAAGGTCCCATCATATCCACTCAGGTAGCCTGCAAGACCTATCAGCATCTGAGGAGAAAAGAACAAACAAAAAGATGAGAGACCTTTGAGAGGAAATCCCTCTGTCCTCTGCTCTTCCCTTCAGCTGTACCACAGACTCTGGCTTCCTTTCACAACTGTCCACACAGGGAGTGGCCTATGTGGCATTTTCTCCTGCAGCTGCTACAGAGTAAAGAATCTTTGTCTGTAGAGCACTTTGCTTCAAACAAATCCTCTCTTGTGTTCTGGTTCAGCTTTTGGGAAGAGTACAGACTAAACACTCAGGGAGGAAATGTTCCCACAATTTGAACAGTGAAGAGTTCTCACATTCAGTCTTCATTTATTATGAAATAAAACATGACAGCTCTTAGGGGGAGGTCAAGGATAAAAACTGATTCCTAGGAAATTGGAAAATGAGGTTTCAAATCACAATGAAAAGAGAGAAAAGTGACAAGTGGCTACACTCCTGGAATACAGAGCAGATAAGAAATTTAGAAACAGAAACACAATTTCCCCGAGACAAAGAGGGAAAAAATTTACAAAATGGAGCTACAGGCTGGAAATGGTGGTGTATGCCTGTAATCCTAGCATTCGAGGAGGCTAAGGCAGGAGGATCCTTGTGAGTTCAAGGCCAGCCTGTGCTACCTGAGTTCAAAGCCAATCTGAACTACATAATGGGACAGGATCTCAAAAACACTCAAACAAAAACATGGAGCTATAACGGTACCTGTTTCATTGGCTTGTTCTCAGACTGCTTACATGAAGAAATGCATAATTGTTCTTCTCTTTATTGTGGTGCATTATAAAGTAGACAGGAAGAGGCATAATATTTACAACTTTTCCAAGGCTCAGAACCAATTTCAAAACAGGCCACTTATACTATGTATTGTGGCATACACATGCCTCTAACCCTAGCACTCTGGCCTGCTGAGGTGGAAGGATCACAAGTTCAAGCCCCCTGTAACTTAGCAATTTAACAAGACCTTGTCTTAAAAAATGTTTAAAAAGGGGTGGGATGTAGCTCAAGGTGAAGACTCTGAGTTCAATCCAAAGCAAACATAGGCTACTTCTCCATCTCTTGTCTCTCTCTCTCCCTCCAACCTGCAAAGACCTTCTCTCTGGCACCTGTGCTCCCGTGCTTCCTTAGACTCACCAGCCACAGACCACTGCCCTTGCCTCCCTCCACCAACACCTCCGCCTTCATCCCAAGCACCACTTGCTCTGGGATCACTTCCTACCTCCTCACAAGCAAATACCTGTCCCTTTGCTGCCTAAGACCTCAGTCTCCAATCAGAAAGAAACGCTTGAATGACTGCCAGGGCCTAATCAGAGGTACTTGTTTTTAAAAGTATGAAATGAATCTGATTGGTAGAATTTCTCACTATGACATGTGAGAGGAACAAGTCAAACAACATGTACACTGGAGGGAGCGGACAGATTACAGATAGTCAGCTCCTACTCCTCTTAAGTGTTTTTGTTTTATGCGACATATTCCACTATTTTTTTTGTCTTTTTCCTTTTTATCAGTACAGGGGATCGAACTCACAACTGCCTGCTTTCAAGGCAGGTGCTTATGCAGCTGTGCTAAATCCCCAGCCAATTCCACTCATTTTTCTAAACTGAGATAAGTCTCAGTAACACAAAATTCACCACTTTAAAGTGTACACACTGGGCAGGTGGTGCACATCTACAATCCCAGCACTCCAGAAAGCAGAGGCAGGAAGATCACCATGAGTTTAAGGCCAGCCTGACCTACAGAGCAAGACTCCTGTCTCAAACAACAACAACAACAACAACAACACACACACACACACACACACACACACACACACACACCCAGAAAGAGAGTGTACAATCCATAGTTTTAAGTATAGGTACCACTACTTACTCCAGCATGTTCTTCATGCCAAGAAGCAACCCATACCACTTGTGACCACTCCCTAACCTTTCCCCTCAGACCCTGGCCACCACTAATCTCCTCTGTGTGCCTATGGATTTGCCAATTCTGAATATATATAATATATAACTTGAAACCTTTTATGTCTGGCTTCTTACATTTAGCATAGCATCTCTGAGGTTCATATACGCCGCAGCATGCGTCAGAACTTACTCCTCTTCATGGCTGAATCGTATGTCTCTGTGTGGATATACTATCTTTATTCATCCATCAATTAGGTGGTGAGCCAAAAAATACCTGAGATTTTCTCTGACAGTAGCTGGTCTAAAATACTGGAGAATTCTGTCAGGGAATCCTTAAGTTCAAGAATGACATCCACAATGAATGACACTTGGCTCCATCCCTTAAGGGCCATCCTCCCAGATGCCAGCTGTTACCACACTGCTCACCTTTCCCAGAGGTGGATGCACGTCAAAGAAAAAGGTGCGGTTGATATAGTAACTTCCCATTTTTCCAAAGTGAGTCTCGTCCCAACTAAAGGAAGAACAAAACACTTTAACAAAGCATAGTTAAAATTATAGTTAAGACCAAGAGCTATGAATTTCAAGCAATTAATTACAAAGCAGTGTGTGTGTGTGTGTGTTTCAGACAGGGTGTCACTATGTAGTTCAGGCTGGCCTTGAACTTACTATGTAGTCCATGGTGATCCTCCTGCCTCAGCCTCCTGAGTGCTGGGATTAGATAAAGTTTGGATTAAAAAAAATTTTGACACAAATGATTTGAAGAAGCAAAACATTAATCTGGTTATTAACCATCATTTGGATAGATGAAAACGGTTAGCAAATATTTACCAAGCAGTTACCATAAATTTAAGTCAAATATATTCTATATCTTGAGTTTCTATCTATTAATTCTAAAATGATAGGGTTTTCCTATAACACAGAAAAGTTTAGTAAGTGTTCTTCTAGCTGGACATGGTGGTGCACTCCTATAATTCCAGCACTTGGGAAGCTGAAGCAGGAGGATCATTGCAAGTTCGAGACCAGCCTGGGCTACAAAGTGAGCCCAAGGCCAGCCTGAACTGCATAGTGAGACCCTGTCTCAAAAAGAGAGAGAGAAAAAAAAGAATGTTCTACATCTATGACCTTCTAACTCTAACACCATGTTTGCAATTAAAATGTACATCACTACACTATTGGGTAGTCTTTCAACCATGCTGTCACAGGAGGCAGACTTTGTTCATCAACCTTTGCTGAATAACCTGGTAAGTACGAACTGACTGATCTTACTATAATGAACTAACCAATATATACATCAGTATATAAAAATTGCGAGTATTCTTCCCAAATTAAAAGCATGTCTAAAATGCATTCTTGATCAATCACGGTAGCACATTTCTACAGTTCCAGCAATCAGAATGCTGAGGCAAGAGAACTGCCTACAGCTTGAGGCCAGCCTGGGCTACACAGTGACTTCAAGATCAACCTGAACTACACCCTGTCTCAAAAAAAAAAAGCATTCTTATTATACAAGTTATTTTGCCAAGAAGTGAAACTAATATACTAGATTTCAAACACAACATGAAGCCTTAATCTTCTACATAGTCACATTAACCTTTTTGTATCATACATGAGGACTTCAAGAAGGCAGCCAAGTCATCCTGCAAAGCCTGGCCATTTCTGTTTGTTGTTCTTTTTCCCTGCAGCTCAAAGAAGAACACTTGCTACTGAGCATCTATCCCAGGTCATCTTCTGTAAGCAGGCATTACCCAACTACCACATTAGGGGCAAAAACACTTTTCCTAAAACTGTACAGGGGTGTATGTGTGGTTGTGAGTGTGTGCATGCATGTGTTTAACTCAGTTAAGTCCATGATATGAGCAGAAAAGTAAATCTACTTCTGCATCTGTTAAGTACACTATCACGAGGTGAGAACAAAAGGATGGTGATAACAGAAAGCAATAGCTTCACAGTGTGTGACACAAGATTTGTGAAAAGTAGACCCTCCGTACCAGCACCATCTCTTACTAATAGTGTGATGTGGCAGAATCACTTGCTCTCTTCAGTGTTCTTTTTTCATCTACTTGATACAAACAATAATAGTATTTGCTATGCCCCCCTCCTAGAAGGATATTAGGGCTCAACTTTGATAATACACGTGAACAAACTCTGTAGACTCAAAAGTAAGACACATACTGGGCACTATCTAAGCTGTTCCAACATTTGTGGTTAGTTCTGGAGTCTGTCTGGAAACACACTAACAAAGGGCATGAGATTTTTACTTCAAAAGTTTCCCAAGTAAAATCAGTAGCAACATTCACAGTCCTCTTGGCTTTTACTGCTTTTGTCAAAAGAGACAGTTCTCCATGCTCCTACAGGCCTTGCAAGTTATGCCAAGAACCCAAGGTCCTGACATATCTATACCCAGGCCACTTCTCAGTTATATTTGCAGCAAACAACCCTGGGGAAGTTAGTATCTCCTTTGGCACAGTAAGCAGCCTCCTTAACATCTGCCATATAAGAGTCCCAAGCTCAATATAGGATTCTTGGGTATGCTGCAAAGCAACCTACTCTGTGTGCAAGCACTCATCCATACACTGCATGGCATTCTAGGGCAAGGGGGATCGATGCCAACATGCTGATGCTTATCCTACTTGCTACTCCATGAGAAAAGTCCTTTGTTTCTGATCCAGGACTTTGTATTTATAAGCACCCATGAAACAGTGAAAGGTTAATTCTTGGCTACAACTAAGCTAAAAAAACAAAAATAAATGATGACCAAAAAACCCAGGCCATGATGAAAACAGGATGATGAGAGACACAGCCTTCTGAAAAAGAAGACAAGAGCCCTCATGGCCTGAGTTAGGGATATGAGACTATTCCCTGGAACCTGTTTGCAAATGTTCTTGTCAAGTGGTGGGCAATGGAGTAGGAAAAGGCAGAATGGGGAGAGAGGACTGAAACAGTTGTCTTGGTTACTAATTACTCTTCTCTGAATAAAAATAAAGAAAAAATGTGATCATGACAATTAAGCAACAAACATTGCAGGCCTAGTCAAAAGGCCACATGGAAGTGGGCATGGTGGTGCATGGTTGTAGTCTTTGCACTTTGGGAGCTGATATAGGAGGATGCTAAATTGGAGTCCAATATGGGCAACTTAGCAGGACCCTGTTTCAAATTAAAAAAATAAAAAAGGGCTGGAGATATAGTTTAGTGTGAAAGTCCTGGAGTCAATCACCAGTACCACAAAAAATTAAAAATTAAAAAGGCAAAATAGATGCAGTTGCTGAGTCAAGAAGTCTCCAAAGCTTCCATAATGATGCAGTAATAAGGACTCTGCTATTCAATACAGAATTTAAATCAAAACAAAAACACTGAAAGATCCTTGAGTTAGCTGTGTACTTAAGCCAAAAGTAAATGTGTCTTACATAATAGGTTCGAGCCACGCTGTTCCTTTATGTACCTTGATCTCTCCCACTCTACCATCTCAGCTTCCTCAAAGAGTATGATGATTAAAGGTACCAGCCAGGTCTCCACTCTACCCAGTCCTACAGGGCAAGGATTTGCCAGGCATGGGAATTTTCAAAGCCATCATGGATGAGTACATAGACTTATAAAAAAGGGGCCCCTAAACTCAGGGGCCCACTGAACACAAGGAAAGATGATGAGGGGAAAATGGTGCCACGCCTAGGGAAGGACTAAAGGAGAAATGAAGCTTCTCTCCATTCCTTGCATCCATCACTCCGCTCACCCTCCAGCTGGGAAATGGTTTCATCTCTGGCTTATGCCTGATGCAGGCCTAGCAGACTCATCGTTCCAAAGGGACTAATGCCCATGTTCAATTGACAGGGTCTGAGTCACATTCCCAATGAGGGCAGGGCTCTCTAGAGCACTTCAATGTACTATTACGGCACCCACTGCTGAACACACAGCTTGTATTGATTCACCAAGTGTCAAAAAGGATTATCCCATTCAAGGACTGCTGTGTGTAGAGAAGTGAGCCTGTTCTCCCTAGTGATCCAGGAGAAATAAACAAATCCCTGAAAGGCAAGGAGAAATCACAGCTTTGAAAGATTAACGGCTGCTAAAATACTAACAAACCATTCACCAGGAAACAGTGCTACCTGCTGAATACAGATTTTAAGTACAACCATTTTTTAAAAGGGTAATTATTATTAAAAGGGTAATTATTAACCTACTACACTAAGCTATTTACCTGACCATGTGCTGAACACCTGTGCCACATAAAGCACTGTACTCGTACTGAGCTCTTGCTGAAGTTGAGCACCTGACCCTCGAAAACCTCAAGACTGTCTGGCCTGACAGTCCCACTTTGAGGTGTATTAATTTACAGCTAACAAGGGAAGGGGCTCAGCAAGCCTCACTGTCCTATGGACACAGTACGTTCCAGAGGACTGTCAGCCTGCCCACCTGGGGCATCTGGGTTTTACTTAGAGGGATATTTCCCTCTTTGGAGAAACTACTTTCCGTTCCACTTTCTGAAGTACAGATGTTGGTTTAGTGGTTTCCTTGATTCACCGAGGTTCCTCAAAATTCTTGTGCCTACTTCACTGACAGGCTAAGTTAAAAGCTGACAATGTCCACTGGGCAGCAGCAGCCCATTCAGTCCCAATAACAACTCTGGATGGTCAACTGCGGTAAATGTTAAAGTGTCTGACACGCCACTTGGAAGACTAAATACTGAGAGATACAGGTGCCCACTATGGAGCTGAGAACCATGGAAACAAATGGGCTTCCTACTGGTGAGACAGTCGGGCTCACTCATGTAGGTGCTCACAATAAGGCCCAGTACTCTGACAGGACTAACTGGATTGTCACCACTCTCCTTGGAGTGGCATAGTCCTAGATTTGGTCGTAAACATAATAACTACTACACTGAACACACTGCTTTAAAAAAAAAAAAAAAAAGTCTCCCCACAGATGCCCACAAGTGCCAGGCAGAAGACATAATGGATTTCTGTCAATTTTCTAGCAATGCTCCTAGCAAAATGGTCTGGACATTATTAGGGAAAACCAAAGAAAAAGTGAAGATATAGGAACTATAGTGGGACACACTAATTATGTAACAGTGGCAGGAGAGAAGCAAGGTTAGCACCTGGAGAACAAACACCTTAGATTCTGGGAGATGTAGAAGGAAACAAAGGATGTTCTGTTTCCTCTTAGGTTTAACACAAAACCCTGGCAAAAGGCTCAATGGGCCACCTCAGTCAAGCTGAAGCTGGCAATTTGACTAGAAGCTGAGTTTTTCATCATAATAAGAAAAACAAGAACTTATGTGCCTTTCTTGAACTACTCTGATGTGCCAGATGACATCCATACCAACTCCCACACACACACGACTTCTATCAATCTATTAAAAATCGTATGCTTTTTCTAGAACGCTAGGGGCCTCAGGTTATACCATGTACAGTGATTTAGACCACAACTATTCAGTGACACTGCCATGTAGCTTAACCAGCCAATGTACTAGTGATCTACATCAATGCGATAATGACCCAAAGTTTAACAAAACATCCTAAAATGAGTGACCTTCAGGTAAAATGCTAGTATGTAAGGAAGAATGGGCCACACGCTCTCTATTGGGAATAGGAGTTGTGTTATTTTTCCATGGTGGGGACACTGAAATTATTGGCAACAATACTAAAGATCAGAGATCAAGCTAAACCATGCACAGATCATGATGGATGCTAAACTGGCCTTAGACTACATCCCTATTGTCTGAAGTAAGATTCACTGGTCTCCCAGGACTCATTTACAGTGGCTGAATCCAGGATGCTAGTAGCCATAGTTGAGATAAATACCAAAAGTTGGCCTCCTATTGCTTAGAGTCTATTTGATAGAAACGTTAACTACATGCTGTATGAGACAAACTGAACAGATTTGGTCTCTGTCTATATAAGCCAGGCTAGTCAAAATAGTCAAAGGAGTTGCATATTCATGTGGAAATCTGGTAGAAGCCAGCTTAGTGCAAGACCAAGGAATGAGAAGTACTATTAGTAGATTCCCCAGCTTGTAACTCTTTTGCATTGATGGAACTCCCTTGATGTGCAATCATTCGTTCAAGCCCATAGTATACTCTGAGGGGCTGGAGGCTGGGGGCTGACTGACTCCAATACGCTGATACTCATCCTGCTTCCTGCAATAAAGTCGTTGGCCTCCAACCCAGGAATCTCCCATCCTCATCCACCAGTCATGAAACAATAATGTTTCATTATTATTAATTTCCACATAGGGCAATCCTGATAGTGTGTTTGTTTCCTTGCTTTTCTGACATGAGTTCCGTTTCTGACATCCTCTACACTTCTCAGTGACACTAAGAAACTATGGAACTGCTACGTAGTCATACAAATTAACCACTTTCAATTGTATACAGAGAGGACAAATGCCAGTAACCCCAGCACTCAGGAGGCTGAGAAAGGAGGATGGCTGTGAGTTTGAGACCAGCGTGGGGTATACAGTGAGTTCCAGACCAGCCTGCACTACAAAGCAAGACAATCAAATTGTACAAAAAGTCCCCTTCCCATCAAATTGTATAAAACTTTTCCTTCTTCCAGCTGGAGACGGCGTAACTTTAATGAAATCTGATCATGCATGCTTCAACCCAGTATCCCTTAAGCCAGTGCTGTGTCCTTTACAATAAACTTTCAAGAAAATAAACCTCTTTTCAAGGATAACCTCAGAGCTACTTGCTGGAATCCTTGTCACTACCCCTGTACAGCCATACAATTCAGCTCTGTAGGATGAAAATACCCATTAAAGAATTTCCCTCTCTGCAGATGCCTGAAAACCTTATAGGTGAGGCGCTCAGGCCTTGGAAAATTCTGTACCATGAATTTCCAAATCTCTTCAGAAAGTTCAAAGCATCTTTAGAGGAATCACAATTTGCCAGGTGAGACCCTCCAGTATAACTTGTAAGGCATAAAAACTGCTTCCCTAGATTCTAAGTCCCACTGTCCCCCACC
This sequence comes from Cavia porcellus, assembly GCF_034190915.1. Classification (NCBI taxonomy): domain Eukaryota; kingdom Metazoa; phylum Chordata; class Mammalia; order Rodentia; family Caviidae; genus Cavia; species Cavia porcellus. Next base: position 25,141,304 of record NW_026947514.1, on the reverse strand, counting down.
ACAACAACCGAGGGACAACCAGAAACTCAGTTTTCCCTCCACGGCGAACCCGCCCCTCAGCCTGTGAAGCCCGCCCCTTCTGCCTGAGGACCAATCACAGGCTGGCGTCCCTCCCTCCCGATTGCCAAGGTGCTCCCCCCCAGCCCCTCCCATCACTCACCAGACGTGCGGTGGCTGGTCCAGACGGTGGAAGCGAGTGGCAAAGGACAGCAGCGTTACCAGAGCCAGCAATGCCTGCCGGCCCACCTCCTCGAAACGCCGCGAGCTCCGACGCGGCGGTTTGGGGCTTCGCGCTGTGGCCTGGATGGCCCCGTCCCGGCCCACAGACCTAGCAGCCCGGGACCCACAGCGGCTCTTCCGAAGACGCAGCTCTGACCCGGCCAGGCCTCTGCCCACGGCCGGCTGCATCCTCCCCCACTTCAGAATGACCCTCCGGTGCGGAGACGCGTTGTGTCTCGTCAGCCGCCCCGTCAAGGAGTCCCAAAGGGGCGGGTTGAGCTGTCCTGGGAAATGTAGTTCCCTGCGCGGGAACCGGAGCGCCGGGCCCCGGCCTCCGGGCGGGGCAAAGAGCGAGGTCTCCGCCCGGGCCGCTAGGAGGCGGCCCGAGGCGCAGAGCATGGCGGGAGAGCGGGAGGGCGACAGGACCGACTCAGAAAACTGCAACTCCCGGCTGCACCGCGCGGGGTAGGAGGGCGGCGGGGCGGGGCTACCCCGAAGCCGTGTGGAAGTCCGTCCCGCACCTCTCCTGGCTTCCCGCAGACTGGACAGCGCTCCGACTCTTGAGCGTTTCACTGGGCTTCGATCGCTGGCGAGTGCTGAGCGGGCACGAACTTTCCTGGCCGGAAGAGTGGTAGCCTGAAGTCCGACATGCAAGCCGGGAAGGTCTGTGCCACGAATCCCCGGAGAAACGTGCAGCATGGCAGGGGTGGGGCCAAGGGTACGCCGTTCAGCCTCGTCCCCGGCCCCCACAACGACTCCCAACCCTCCTTGCGTGCGCCGCGCCTAGCTCGTTCTGCGCCTGCGCTCTGCTTGCCTGTCCCGGCGGACCGCGGAGGGGCTGGTCCGAGGCTCGAGCTTGGTGGAGCGAGCTTCTCGGATTGAGCTCGCGCTTTTGTGTACCTACTTCCTGCCAGCAATTTATGATGTCGTCCAAGGATTATGTCCCTCATCTAGTGGTCCCACACAGCTCTGCGTGCTCGTTTTTCGGCCAGTCGGGCCTAACAGTTAATGGGTGGCCTTCCAGGGATGTTTGATTTTTAAGACAGCACCAGAAGGAGGGAAGGCTGTGGTGCTTTTAATGATGTAGAATTCAGGACCAGGCCACATGGAGACATAGTACCAGAAGAACTTTAAAAGACGCCTTTATTAAGCCATCAGGCCGACAGGAATCTCAGGTCCAAATCATCAGCAGTGATTGGAGTTTTCCAGTCATTTATATGTTTCCAAAAGGAAGTACAAAAGGTGGATAACATAATATCTTACGATTGGTTACAGGATTCTTTGTCATTTGCTAGGCAGAATGAACTATAGAAACAGCAACTAAATGAGGTTACTGTCTTACAACAGAGAAAGAATCCATCATTGTTTGAAATTGGGCAGAGGTGTCCTTGTAGTGATAACTCTGTGGGACTCCGAAGCAACAGAACTTTTCTTCCTGGCTGTGCTACACTCTTGCAGTTGTCACCCCGAGTGCAGAGCTCGCCAGGCTTGTAGCTGTCTAATCGGGAACAGGCAGTGTCTCCCAATCTCATTTTTGAACAATGTTAGAAATATGATTAGTATTAGAAATATGTTTTAAATTGTTCTCTGCATTAAAATAGCGTCTACATTTCCTCTTTCTGTTTTATATGGAAAACTCATTTTCCTCAGTCTTAAGAGGCTGATAGGAGGAAGTGGCCTATAAGAGAAGTTGCTGTATGGCTTCAACTCTTTAGACAGAAACCGAGTCAGAAATTGAATTATATATGGGCCTACAAGCATAATTGTCCAGATGGCCACTATTGACCCAGTGTTCTTGCCCAAGAAGAAGGAAAATCCAGGGACTTACGCCAGGAAGAAGCTCATGGTGCGTTTGTAGCTCTGTTCCAGATACTTTCTGGAGCTGGCAGGAGTTTTTTTTTTTTTTTTTTTTTTTTTTTCATTATTTCTGACTTCTTGGCATAATAATAGCATTCTTCTTCCAAGAAAAGACAAGCGCCTCCATGTTGGACTGTTAGGAGATCTAAAGCCCTTTTATTCTAGAGGGCAACTGCAGCCAAAGAATCTATTTAGTCTTGTAGTGTCTATAGACACTCTATATATTATATTACATGTACATATAAAATATATATTGTGTAATATTAGCAAAATCCGTTATCACTTAATTGTGAGTATTGATGTTGTCCTATGCCCATGGCTGTAGCACTAAGGATTAAGCTCCCTATTATTGTTTTTTTTTTTTTTTTTTTTGTCTTTTTCCTTTTTATCGGTACCGGGGATCGAACTCACGACTGCCTGCTTTCAAGGCAGGCGCTTATGCCGCTGAGCTAAACCCCCAGCCCCTTTTTTTTTTTTTTTTTTTTTGTCTTTTTCCTTTTTATCGGTACCGGGGATCGAACTCACGCTCCCTATTATTGTTGTACCCCTTAGAATAGGCAATATAACAGAGTCACACTTTTGATGTGACTGGTGTGTGTGTAGAGCTTTGTTGACCTGAGTAAACAAGAGCAGTCAGGAACCAGAAAAGCAACTGTATGGAGGCTTATCTTAGCAGTATTAAACACTAAATGAGCTCCTTCAGAGAAGAAAACTTCTATGGGGAGCTGTTAGAGAACCTGAAGTAACAGTCAACATATCTACAATTAGGAGAGGCATTTTGGCCTTTAGAGGAACCCAGGAAGCGGGAGGTATTTTCCCATATCATTGTGGGACAAGGCTAAAGTAAGTGATCAGAGGCACTATAGAATTGAGCTGAGTCTTTTTGGTTAGGCCCAGAGCTTGATTGGTAAGAAATGAAAGGGGTACTGTTGGGAGCTATTGAAACTGGAAATTGAACACACGTGCAGGCACAGCATGGCGCAGCCAGCCTGAGAGCAAAGAGATGTCTCTAACGGCAAGATAAGGTCACAGTTGAGGAGACCTGACTCCAACTCCAATTAACTAATAAAGACTAGCTACAAGCATTTCATTCCTGTAGTGAAATGCAACATGGAGATGATCTCATAATAGTTCTAAATTAAAACATTATTTGTTACTTGGCAAAGTCCTTGAACCACTCCCAAGTTCTATTCAGTTTCCTGTGTTTTCCATTCTAACCCCTTGTTTGAAAAAACTAAATAAATACCACCTGCCCAGAGACATTCCTTGTCTTAGCTACCAGTCTCAAACTGCAGAGGGTTTTGATCCTTCTGAAGCCCTAAAATCATACCACTTATTTATTTAGGCCTTCGCCATACACTCATTTGAGAGCCCGGGATCTAGGCCAGGTCCCTGATAGGGTACACAGAGCCAGTAATCATTACCCAACTCTGGACTTACACCTTAATCTGGAGGGTGTTATTAACCAAGCACAGGATGTCGGGAGTCTAAGATCTGTGTGATTAGCAACAAATACAGAAGCCAATGGGAGCAATGGAAGTCTTGGAAAAGGAACTCTAGTGTGAGATGGGGTTACCCACACCTTTATGATTTTTTAAAACAATCCATGGATTTCGTCTCTGTCCATCTATCTGGACTCATTTGGTGACTTGATGACCAGTCTTGATGGGAGGGATCTAAAATAGTGTACTGCAAGGGATTACAAGTTCCCCATTGGCAAATTGAACTCAGGAGGAGCTGGGTTATAAAACTGTCTTTAGTTTCAGCCCATTTTATGACACAGTCCCACCTTGGACAGAATTCAGATGGAAAAGGAGGTTTGCAGTACATGCTGGTTTGTCACCATTCTGAACAGTCATACTTATTTGGAGCAATATTTTTATTTCCAATCTAATCATCCCTATCCTATGGAATAGCAATGGTTTGTCCAACTTACTGTTATATTGAGCTGGGCATGCATCAAAATAAAGGTATACGTTAAGGTGAAAAGGATTCCATCTGGTCTGATTAAGAGTCACAACAGACTTGACCCATAAATTTGAATTTTGAATTCCCATTGTCCTGAATTATTATGTTTCCAGTATGTTTAAGCAGGTTAGCCACAGGAAAATCATTGTAAACAGTTAAGAGTGCTTAGTCCAGTAATTCTAATCTTTGCCAGAACTCCCCAATCTTTTGGGGACATAGTCTAACCTGCAACAGTAAGCCCCAAGACTAACAGGAGGAAAAGACCAGGAATTCAGTAGGACAGCAGTACATTGAGGCTATAGATATTGCAGTGTACAGTGCCCAAATGGGATGACAAGAGAAGGGCTTTAAGTGTGTAACATTAGTAATCTTCAGAGAAGCTGTTTTACCAGAGTAGACCTTCCACCGGGCATCAAGATGGGCCCTCTTGGCTCTGGAATGATGAATCCAGGGCCGAATCTGTCAATTTTTGATGTCCTATCTGTTTTTGAGTTGCCCGAGCCAGCAACCAGAATGTCAGCCTGGCTGTCTATATACATATATAAGAGCTGGGTTTGTTTGTTTGTTTGTTTGTTTTCCTCCTAAGTTATCACATTGTCCACTACTTTGTCTGTTGGCTTGAATTGCCTGTTTCAGTTTCAAATCAGAGTCCCTTTGTTTTGGGCTGACCAGTAACTGCTGTCCATTGTGGGTTTGAGTCATGGCTAGACCCATCAGTACATCTGGTGTCAGCCAGAGGTCCCTCTATTTATTTATTTATCTATTTTTTATTTATTTTTATAAGGACTAGAGGCTGTGTCTTGTAGTCTGTCTTTCCAGACAGTGTGCCAGTTTGGCTACTAACAGGCTGAGAAGGAGGCCCACTGTTGGAAGTGTGTCCCCCAGTGCATGAGAGTGGGAGCTTGAGTCATTCCATTCTTGGGATGGGCTATCTCTACCCATTTTTTGATCTCCTGATTCCTCATAGGCATGTAAAGCAGCAGTTAACATTGCTGTTTTTTAATTAGATAGTGCTGGCTCTGAGCCACCTGTGACCAAAACCAAAAGTGTGCTTTTATTTTCCCTGTTTTGGTCATAGGCCTCAGCCAAATATCCATTGTCATCCACATTTACAGTTAGGGTAAATGGCGGGTTGGATTTAATGACTCATAGGGCTTGCATCTATGTAATAGCCCTCTTTTAAATCCGGTAAAACAGCTTTCATTGTGTCTGTCCAGCAAGCAGCTTTCATTGCATCTGTCCAGCCTCATTTTGTGACCCCTTGTAGTGATCTGATACAAAAGGTACAGAATAGCTAGGTGCAGTATACCTGTCAAAAGCTAGCATGCCCATGTACGTCTGTAATTGGCATACTGTCATGGTTCTGGTCTTACCCAACCATATAACCTCCAAGAATTTGATACATAAACTAGGTCCCTGGATGTTGTTTTTGTTTATGGTTCCCCCCACCATGTCACCTTTTTTAGACAATGCATGGTGGCTTTTAAATCTGTAAGACAATCAGGTTAACATAACATCAATACAAAACAGTGACACAGAGTATAGCTTGGCCCAGGTAGTCAGGTCCTGGGTGACCGGGTCATGACACAAAGTTGGGCTATGCAAATAGCCTTGTGGCAACATCTAGAAGGCCCATTGCCTGTCCTCTGGGGTGAAGGCAACTGGTCCTGACTGCCAGAGACAGGGTGAGACTTCACAGTCATTTGTCATGATTTATCTGGCTTCTGTGTAGGCCATCTAGGGAACTGAAAGGAGTCTGTAAAGGGCATGTTACCTCTTTCTAACTTTCAAGACATCTGTTTTATCTCTTATGACCTCCAGGCGGCTGTATTGTTTCATGTACACAACCCATATGGCCTGTGAGAGAGTTAGCAGTGCATGGTGTGGTGACTACAGTTTTTGCCATGTGAATTTACAACTGGAATTTTTCTTGCTTGGTCCCAAGTCCTGCACCAATCAGTATGTCCATCCACAGTGTGTGTTCAGCAACTGGGGAGACATCATACAGAAGTGGAGAACTTGGTTTATACCCAAAGTCACCTGGGCCTCCTGGACCATGATGTAGCACCATCCGTACCCTTTTATATATTCAATAGATCCTGTAAAATGGTCCATGTTGCCGTACTTCAGCATTGACTCAGTTCCAGTGTCCATCAATGTTAGTACACGTTGTACATTTTGGGGAGAGGACCAGTAAATAGTTTCATATGTGGCCTCATCACTTGGGACTCCCAAGACCCAGGCACCTCAGCTTGCCTCCTAACTGGGGTGAAAGGAGGCTAGTGTCATTTTTTCTGTTTTACTGGGGATATTTTAGCCTTTTGGCCTTGGCCCATTGTCCAGTATTATTTCTCAAGGCCTAACTGTCTCCATAGAGTAAACAACACATCCAAGGCCTGCTTATCTAACTTGTCTGTGACCAGGCTGACAGCCAGCAGGTCCATCCAGATCTGGTTTCCCAACCTTCAGTGGCCTCACAGCTTGTCCTTGGAGGAATGGCTCCACTTATTTAGGGCCCACTTTTTTCTTTACCAGTACAGTTTTTATATAGGTCTCATTTGCCTCGTCTCTCAGGGTATCTAAAGCATCGTGGATTGGGCAATCTATAAAGGGCTGTTACTGACCCAAACATGTCAGCTGCTCACCAGGACCCAAACATGTCAGCTGCTTCTCATCTGGGCTACGGTACTGAAGTATAAACATCATCTGCCCAATGTCCATTTCATGTAGCACAGTTAGCAGGCCTATACAGTGACTTGCTCCAGCAGGTCATCTGGATTCTCCCAAACCAGGCAAGCTGCCACCACCAACCAATTGATCACAGTCTGATGACCTGCTTCTGGCACCATCCTCTGTACATCCTACAGAACCCATCTCATAGAGGGGATGCTGGCTATGCTGGTTATTTGGATCTAGGTTCAATCCCCAACACTGCAAAGTAAATAATAAAGTTATTGTGTTCTTGGCACATACGTTCAGCACTCTGGGAGCTGAGAGGATTGCAACTTTGAACCTAGTCTGGCTAATTTAGTGACTTAGCCATATTGTCACAAAATTTAAAAAATAGTTGGAGCCAGGTGTGATGGCACACTCCTACTTCCATCTACCCATCCTGCAGACTCCCAGCTGGCAGGTATGCCAGTGCACCTTAAAAGTCAGGTTGTAATTGGCAGCCCCTAGGAATCTATCTAGCCCTCAGATGTTGGTTGGCCTACGCAGTACTGAAGGTTCCTGACTTAGGATGGTAGGGAAGGGATGTGTTTGAGGGTGTTGGTCACCCATTGAGGTGACTGGTGTCTAACTAGACTTTAATAGACCAGGTGTTACCATTTATCTTAGGCCTGGTCATTCCCTCTTTATCTTGAGGCCTGGCTTCCAACAGATGCACCTACAGCCAGTTGTAATAGTTTTTACCTTTGCATTCCTCTCCCTCCCCCTCCTGTCCCCTCCTCTCCCTCCCCGTCCTGTCCCCTCCTCTCCCTCCCCCTCCTGTCCTCTCCCTCCCCCTCCTGTCCCCTCCTCTCTCTTTCCTTTCCCCTCTCCCTAGATGTCAATATGCTGAGTTCATGTTGCTAAAAATTGAAGAATGAATCCTAAGGAACAACAAGGGTTAAGAGCAGAATATATTTACTGGAGGAAAGGAAGCTTCTAAAAGAGACAGAAGGGGACCTACAAAGTAGGTTACCCAGGAGCTCACTTCAGGGCAAGCTTTATGGAGTAAAATCACAAAGTGGGTATAAGGTGGGACAAAACTATGGTCAACCAATAAGATTACAGTTATAGGCACTTAGGTAATATTGACCCAGTGGGGAAACAAGTGAGATAGTAAGTCAGGTACAGTAACAAGGACTTTCCCTGGAAGGGAAGGGCCAGAGAGGTTTTGGTCCCCAACCCAAGGTGATTGATCCCTGTTTAGAATGTCAATCATTGCTGTTCATCAGTGGACTAGTATGTTAGTGTAGTCATTCATCTTTTGTTTTGAGATCTGGTCTTTAAGAAATGCCTACCTGACAGCCTGTAATACTTCTACCTGACTTAGCTGCCTATAAAACCACACTGCTGCCCAAGATGGCAGACCTGGCTCTTGTCACTGGGCTTGGTCTTAAGGGTCCCTGTGTCTGAAATAGGGAACCTATCCTGCCCCTTGAAAATAAGTTTGCTGACTTTTGTCATGGAAAGGTTATTTTCAGGACACATCAGTAAGAGACAAAAAAGGTTTATCAGGCAAAGATTTATAATATAGGCTACCCTAAGGGTGGAGTGCTGGGATTAAACAGATGAGGGACCGTACAGTTGGGAACTGTTCTTATGTTTTAGGTAGTGAAAATCTGTGGAATTTGATAATCCATAGTCTTAAGTCTAGTGGGTAGGAGAGAATGGCCCATCCACAGTGAGAAAATGGACTCTTCACGTGAGAAATCCCAAAAAGGTGGGATTCATGTGTCAACGTGAAAAGGAAGGGTCAAACTCATTTGTTGCTAAAAGGGAGTTGCCCAAGTTTACTCTGTTTTGGGAGAAGAAGGAAGGAAAAATTAACTAGGCTTATATTCTGAAGCTTCATTTTATTTTCTTCGAAGTACGGTTTTTAAAATTTTGATTTCCTTTCTCCTTTCTACCTAGTTTTCACTTCTGTCCTATCTCAGCTCCACCAGGAGCATGAGCAAACTTTGAGGTTGGCAAGAGCAGCCCTTTTTGACCAGAGTCAAAGTTCCTGTTAAGAGCAGGTCCCTTATTGGCTCAGGGGACACACCCCTTCAGGGTTCTTCCCGCTACAGCTCTATGAGAAGGACATTCCTCCAGAGACCAAGGGTCACCCCAGCACCATGACTGAGTCCAGCAAGGTGAGGCAGGCACTTGCTCCTCCCCCCCCCCCCCCGTAGAGCCACTGCACCCTCAGGAACTCCTGCCAGTGTAACTGGGAACCGAGGGGGTCTCACATGACCCTCAGGGCCCCTTACCCAGAAAGCTCTGAGTCAGTTGCCTAGATGGCCCTGAGAAAGAAGGTTCTGCATAATGTGAAGAAACAGGTGGCTCAGAGGTCCCAGGCTGGTGTCTGAAACTTCTTTTCTGGCGAGTTCCAGAGGCTAGAAACCCACCCGGCCTGGATTAACATATGCCCTTACCTTCTCTCTCCTCAGCCTATTCTCTATTCCTATTTCCGAAGCTCCTGCTCCTGGAGAGTTCGAATTGGTAAGTGCTGGGCACATGGCTAGGGTGAGGTGGAGAAACCTCGGGCACAAAGCTGGCCTGGAACAAAAGGGGTACTCAGGCAGGGAGGGTTTCACCCTGCAACCTGCGTGTCCGGTCACCTAGATCCCTTACTCAGGAAGTCCTAGGATAGCAGGACCAGAGGATAGCTGGTAGAAGGAAAGGGACTTCTACTTCTGCATACTGCTCTCAAAGGCCCCTTAGCAACCGTGTTTAAAGCAGGTTCATAAAATCCAGAGCATCCTGGTAACGGCAGGGAAACAGCTGGCCTCCCTCAATTCTTACTTGATCTGGCAAATTAAACCAAACAGGTTGTGTTAACTACAGAGGCTTTAGAGGAACAGAAACTAGGGTGCTCTCCTTTAATCTTAAATTGGACCCTTTTCTGTCTCCTTGCCAAGGGTTATAGCCACAGCAGCTCATATTGAGAAAGAGCTTGGTGCTGGGTGTTTTTTTTTTTTTTTAATTATTTTGATTGATTGATTGAGACAGGGTCTCATTATATAATTCAGGCTGAACTTGAACTTATTATGTAGCCCAGGCTGATCTCAAACCCATAGTGATCCTCCTGCTTCAGCCTCCTGAGTGCTGGGGTTACAGGCAGATGCCAATACGTCTGGCCATGAGTGTTTTTGTGTACCTGATACTCTTTCAACCTCAACCACCTTAAGAGGAGGGGCCATTATTGCTCCTATTGTGCAGATAAGGGAATTGAGGCACAGGAGGGTTTTTGTTGTTTAGTTTTGGATAATTTTATTTATTTTTTATTTTATTTTTTGGTCTTTTTGAGACAGGGTCTCTCTATGCAGTTCAGGCGTTGAGCTCACTTTGTAGCCCAGGCTGGTCTTGAACTAATAACAATCCTCCTGTCTTAGCCTCCCGAGTGCTGGGATTACAGGCATGAACCATCAAGCCTGGCTTATTTTTTTTTAATTTTTAAGAGAATAAAAACAACAAAATGATGTAGGATTTCAAAACTAGATAGAAGGAAATTAACAATGGTTATTATATTACATATTGTTATTTTCAAAATAGCTGCTCAGATTACCAGATGTAGGCATGCAAAATTGATCAATATAAGCATGAACTGCTCCTTTCCATGAATAGAATTAGTATATAATTATCTTAGCTATTTTGCATGAATATATATGTATATAAGTATACATATATAAATATACATTTTTTTATTTTAAAGAAGTATAGAAAATAGGAAAAAAAATAAATCTAACCATGAACAAAACAGGTTAGTCAAATCATTACAATGGTTGATACATTATATGTTATCTTTGTACTATAAGATATAGGCATGATATCTTGTTCTAACAATATTAGCACAAAACTTTATTTTCAAGGAAGCTAAAAGAAGCTAGCTGTATAGCTATCCAATCTTGGGTATACATGTAGTTTTTCCTTTTCCCTTTCTTCTTTTCCCTTTTCCCCCATCAGTTTGTCTTTGAATAGTTTCTTCCCTATTCACAATCTCTATTGTACATTTACATCCCACAGGAGCATTAAATAACTTTCTACCGCCATGCAGCTAATGAGGGGTATAGCTGGAGTTTGAACAAAATAATCTGACTACAGAACTCATATTGTTAGGTTTGCTTTGGTTCTTAGGATCAAATCCAGGGCCGAGCATGCTAAGCTTTAGCACTGAGCTACAGTCCCAGCCAGAGCCCACGCTTTTAACTGCTACACTTTGCTGCTTGTCACATGGTGAAACTGTGGCACAGAGACCCATTACTTACCCAAGGTCACACAGCTAACAAATAAATGCAGTGAAATTTGACCCCGAGCAGCCAGTCTCAAAAGCTTGGCTCTAACTGCAAAGCCATCTTCAGTAGCACCCATCCCTGTCCCCATGATCCCACAGTGAGTTTTGGCATCAGTAAGCAGGAGCATGGGATGCCAGGAGAAACTCCTCCAAGAACATCTCCTTTCCATGGGTGCAGAGTCTCTGCCCTTGCTGAGCCAGAAGCCAGAGCTATGGGAATGCTACTCAAGGGGCCCGCTTGCCTCGGCCTCTCCCTCTGCACCCCAGCCACACTCGCTGTCCCACTGTCCCAATGTCCCACTGTCCGAGTGGAGCTGACCAGCACCTCAGAGGACGCTGGCCTATCCCAGGATCCCCTTACTCTGTGACATGCCCCATTCTCCCTTACTCCTTTGGAGCAGCTACTACCATATCTTAAAACCCACGTGTATATGCAGTCTTCTCCACTAAGGGTACACCAGACATTTTTACCCTCACCTTGCCAGGGGATGGAGAGGACACCTGCCCGCCAGAGTCACCACAGTGCTCTAAGACCACCAATGAGGCTGCTGCCCACCTTGAATCTAAAGAGCCCTGAGAACAGAGAGGATGGTTCTGAAAGGTTCTGCTCTTAGTAAAGAGTTTTATTAAACCGGTACGCCCTGCATGAACCCCAAGCATCTTCCCTTGGCCCCTAGATGCCCTACTAAGGGAATATTGCACATCCCCAATAAAAATACCCTGCTGTCTGCTGTTCAAGGTCCAGGAGGGGCACAGGTGAATGGGACACACTGTTGTTCCCAGGAACCTGCAGTGGCTCAACTCATAGTGCCACCCAGGGAGCACAAGCCCTGTAGGAGGCCCAGAGAATGACACAGGCACAGTGTTGCACATGTGGCATAGATAACGGGTAGTGACAAGGAAAGCGGAGAGAAGGGGACAGTGCCATGCTGGGTCTTGCTCACCAGCAGTATAGAGAAACTAGCTTTCAGCAGCCTAATGGCACTCCAGGAAGGGTTCTTCGGGGTGTAGCCTGAAGTGATTTCCTGATCTTTCTATGTGGTTTCTCCTAGCGTTGGCATTGAAAGGCATCGACTATGAGACAGTGCCTGTCCACCTTATAAAAGATGGGGGGCAGCAGGTAAGGAGGCTGCTCCCAGACCGCAGGGTGAAGCTGGGCCTTGGAGAGTAGCCTGCCTGGGAGGTGCGGGGGAGGGGAGCCTGTCTCCAAGAAGCACACCTCTGTCCCGCGGTCTCTATGGCTGAGAGCACTGCTGGCACTCTTGTGGGACAAGGTAGTAAGTTGTGCAGCAAGAGGGGCCTGAGGACAGGCCTTTGTTCCAAGCTCAGTACCACACCCTGAGAGCTCTAGTGCTTCACTGCATGTTGGTGAGTGTCGAGTGGGACCTTGCCACATATTGGGCTCCATATGTAGGAGTTGCCTTGGTGGTCATAGTATAAGATGCAGAGAAAACCTCATAGCCAGGCCATTAGGATGAAGTCTATAGCTCAGAAGCTGCTAGGGTTTGAGGTACTGCATGGATCTGCCAGGGGTTACCTTAGAGTCAGGAGCTAGGACCTTCCCTAGACAAATATGGATGGGTGGCAGGTCTGGGGTTTTCCTGCTTGCTTTTCTGTGTGCTAGCCAACTCAGGCGAGAAGACCCAGCCCACCATGACCTGGTCTCCACAGTTCTCTGAGAAATTCCAGACACTGAATCCCATGAAGCAGGTGCCAACACTGAAGATTGATGGACTCACCATAAGTCAGTCAGTGAGTATGGAGCAGTCCTGTGAATGATAGGACCAGGTATCTCTTCCTTACCTGTATGTGGCTAAGGCACCTATAGTAGAGGCTCAATAAATACTAGTCAGAGGGAGGTTATTCTGGGAGATGAGCAGGGAGTGGGGCTTATGGGAAACCAAGTTGTGCAGGACAAGGTCCAGAAAGCCTTTGTAGGGCTCCAGCTGAAGTGTGTGGAAGAGAAGGTGGCACTAGAGGAAGAGCTTTCTGGCCCTGCCCTTGTGGTTTGGGGGTCCCAGGCTCTCTCAGTGCCCTCTCTGGACAGCTGGCCATCATTGAGTACCTGGAGGAGACTCGGCCCACTCCACGACTCCTGCCTCAAGACCCAAAGAAGAGGGCCAGTGTGCGCATGATTTCTGACCTCATCGCTAGTGGCATCCAGCCCCTGCAGGTGAGGCACTCGCACCTTCACACCCTTGCCCACCTTCCACACTCATGCCCTTGCACACTCGCTATAGCAGATCCACTGCGAGGTACCCAGCGTGGGGGTGGAGGTGGAAGGAGGACAGAGAGGAACTCTCAGAGACTTTGACCTAGACCATATGGCAAAAAGCAGCAGGATTCAAGAAAGTCCTCCATGCTAATAGGTCCCTAGTGGTGTTCCAGGAAGCCCTAGGTCTCCAAGGACGCATCCATAGGTGGTGAAAGGTCCAGAGTGGCAGGGGAGGAGCTGAACAGGCTCAGGTCCAGGCTCCCAACGCTTAACCCAAGCTGCCTCCTTCTCTTCTGTTCTCTGTTATGTACATTTCATACCTCATTTTATTACACTTGGTGTTATTATGCTTTAAAGGTTTGTTTTTGTAGTTTTTATTTTTGTTTTTTTAGGGGTTTCTTGCTTTTTTTTTTTTTTTTTTTTTTTGGTACTGGGGATCAAACTCACGACCTTACACTTGCCAGACAGGTGTTTGTGGCACTGAGCTAAACTCCCAGCCCTGTTTTTGTTTTTTTACCATTGAAAGTTGTGTTAGTTGACTTAGTCTGATCACCAAGTAAGTCTAATGGTGCCATTTGTCCAACATCTCAGATAATTGTTAGCACTGTTTTTTTTTAAACCATAAAGCATTTTAAAAATTAAGCTATGTACTTGTTTTTTTTCTGGTACTGGGAGTCGGACTCAAGACCTTGTTTGCCAGGCAGGTGCTGTGCAACTGAGCTGTATCCCCAGCTGTGCTTTTTTTTTTTTTGGACATAATGTTACTGCATGGATAGTAGACTAAATAGTGTACAATGTTAACACAATTTTGTGAGTATGAAAACAAAAAGTCTGCACGTCTTACTTTATTGCCATGTTTGCTTTACTGTCAGGGTCTAGAACTAAGTCTGTGATATCTCAAAGTGTGTTTAAATTGAGGGTTTCATAGTTGTTTTCTTAGTACTGAGGATTGAACCCAGGAGCTTTGCACCGAGCTGCATACTTACCCCTTTTTAAGTAAAGGTCTCACCAAGTTGCTACATTGCCCAGGCTGGGTTCAATCTTATGATGTCCTTGCCTCAAGCCTCCCAGAGTCCTGGGATTGCATTCATTCTTGGCTGGATGTTTTTTAAATTTTTCATTGGTGGGACAGAAAAGCAGATGTTACAACTATTCTTTTGTATCAACTCCTGATATTTTGAGAAAATAGCCCAGAAAGGTGGGGTGACTTTGCTGAGTAACACAGCTATGCAGTAGCAGGGCAGAAGTCAAAGCCAGGATGTCCACTCCCATGTCATCTTGCTGTTTTAACACAGCAGACTGCTGCAGACCCACATCACATTTACCGATGAGGAAATAGAAGCAGAAGGGGTACAAGGGTGCACCAGACTCTAAACCTCTGTGCCCCTCCTCTCTGCAGCCCCAACCTGCACTGAATTCCTTCTCTTCAGAAGGGACCAAGTAAGGAATACACATGGGTTTGAGAGCATGGGTTTGAAGGAAATGAGCCTCAAGTAATGGTCACACCTACCGTAGCCGTGGTGGTGTCCTACGTCCCTATCTTTGCACAGGGCGTTCAGGCAGCTCGGGCCCCTGCAGCAGCCTGAGAAGGTGGCTGCTGGGATAACTTCCTTGCTTCAACTTCAGGGCTGTGATGGCACCAAAGGTCCATGGAGCCCAGGGGAGGGGTGAACCAGAGCAAGAGCCTGAGGCAGATGGGAGCCCTAAGGGGACGATCTGGGCCAATGGGCAGGCCCAGGCTAGTCTGAAAACACCAGAGATTTTCCTTGTGCTGTGCAGAACCTGTCTGTCCTGAATGAAGTGGGAACGGAGAAACAGCTGTCCTGGGCTCAGAAGGTCATCAGTTCTGGCTTTAATGGTGAGTCTTCACTTCTGTGAGCTGCTTAAAGGTCACTTGAAGTGACCTTCAGAAAAATGACCCTGGAGCACAGGGCCCTGAGCATCCACCAGCCTCCCAGGCCGTTTTGGTCTTGGCAGTGGCACTGATGAGGGCAGGGCTAGGAGGCAGCAGACTGGGCAAGCATTCAAGCCTGGCTTCAAGCTCCAGCACTTCTGGGAATCTCAGTACGGGAGGTCCACAGTCCTGCAGAACTGGATGATGGCCCATCTTCTGCTTCCTTGCCCACTCAGGTCAAACCAAGACCAGCAAAAGCCTGGACCTGTCAGTCTGAGAGCTGTCAGTCTGAGAGCAGTCTGAGAGCCTCATTCTGAGAGCTGAGGCCTAGGCCGGCTACAAGTCTCATCCACTCCACTTAAGCAATTGTGGCTGGACATGAGGAGCCAGGCTTGTCCCCAGAAACTCTTCACTCCTGGCGGTGACAAATTTTCTAGTACCTAAGCCCCATCACCACTTATTGCATAACTACAGAGGCCAAGGCTCAGAAAGGCTGATGTGTCCTTTCTGTGCCCAGAGTGAGGTGACTGTGTTTTCCCCACAGCTCTGGAGCAGATCCTGCAGAGCACAGCGGGGAAGTGCTGCATAGGAGATGAGGTAGGTGTCCCCATACCTGCTCACCAGGCCTCCTCCTGCAGCCTTTGGGCTGCCCTTCTCTCCCATGCAGACTTAGCCATCTCCTCCTCCTCAGGTAGCCAGGATTCATGGCTTCCTGCAGAGGCTTATGCAATAGCATGCTAAATCTCCTCTTGTCAAGATCTCTAGCTAGGCAGTCAGCTATGGGGAACTCCTAGCTGCTCCTGAGCTACCCCAAGAGGAAGTGAGGTATCCATGTCAGAAGACTGCCCCTCCAAGACAGCCAGTAAGCCAGGCTTTGGCTGAGGAGTTAGACTAGAGTTCTGAGACTCTAGGATTCAGGTACTCTTTAATGCTACAGGCTTTGGCTCTGAGTTCTGGTTGTTTGGCTCCTGAGGCATCTGCTCCCTGCTGGGAACCCTCACTAAGTGTGTGGCACAATAACATCACCAAGGGAATTAAACTTTCTCTGGCCACCCACATTGTTGATTGGCTTGGGCAACTGGAGCTCAGCCTGGAAGAGGCAGTGTGGCTCCGGGTACCCAGCCAGACAATCCAGAGGAGACAGCGGTGAGGGCGGGTGGTAGGGATGGGTGGAAGAGCCTAGGCAGTTGGGAACATCAGGGGCTGGCACCCTCTATGGTCACCATGGTTACACTGAGTCTGGGGTGCGCACCCCAGCACAAACCCATCGGATCCCCTTTCAGGTATCCATGGCTGATCTGTGCTTAGTGCCTCAGGTAGCAAACGCTGAAAGGTAAGAGAGCCCTGCTGTCCTCCCTTCTGCTTCCATCCAGAGGGGCCTCCCATTTCAGCTACTGTGTAGCATTTCATGTAAACCCTTTCTGACTGGCCAAGGGGCCCACTGTGTTGGACTACAGCAACCACCTTGGTCCTAAAGAGACAAGGTGGAAAAACATCAGTGAAATGTCCTACTGAGCTCATTGTACCCCAGGTGATCCCGTAAGGCAATCCCTGCTCCTAAGAGAAAGTGGCTCTGCAAGAGCCGGCCATCCCAGGTCTGTGCTTTACAGAGAGCTCTGCCTGTTTTCCTCTACCAGCCCTTCAGTTGCATGTGAGTGAGTACCTCTCTGGAAGGCACCTTGCCGAGCTAGGTGTTAGGGATATAGAAACATATACCCCCAAGAAGCTGGTACTAGGTTTGGTACATAGTGGGTCTCAATAGAATTATTGCTTAGATAGAAGAAACAGTAGGTAACAGAATGCCAAATGATACCACACAAGACCAACCATCCCCAGAAAGCTACTTGTGCACAAGGGTCCGCACAGCAGGGCAGCTTCCTCATCATTCCCTGGTCAGCTCATAGTCTTTATCTAGCCCTGCCTCCTTTCCCTTCACTGCCTACTCTGTCCATGAAAACTCTGCCTTACAAGGTGCTTCTCTCCCACAGGTTCAAGGTTAATCTCAACCCCTACCCAACCATCAGTCGCATCAACAAGACACTGCTGGCCTTGGAGGCCTTCCAAGTGTCTCACCCCAGCCGGCAGCCAGATACACCTGCTGAGCTGAGGGCCTAGCTCCCAACCCTGCCCCACTGGCACAAGGCAAGGTAGAGGAGCAGGCAGGTGCTGGGTGGGCTGAGACAAGTGAGTCATAAGTGGTGAGGCAGGAGACTTGAACCCTAGCCTTTGGATCTGAACTGTAGCTGTGGGTCTGCTTTCCCCCTGAACTTCGTTCTGCCTCAATCCCATAATCTGTCAAATGTCTGAAATGTTACCTGCTATCTGTATCATGGTATCACCGTGAAGACAAAATGAAAATGTGGATTAAAATGCCTGGTAAGTTTACCAAAGCACCTTGAGAAACCCTGGACTCATTTTCTCATCCCTTATTAACAGTACTCCAGAGAAACGTTCACATTGCAGTTTGGTCATTCCCAGCCCGCCAGATTGTTGAGTATACGGAGCTGGGGTCCAGATGATGAACATTGCCTTTAATTGGAATCTGTGTGCCTAACTCAGGAAGTTAGCCAGCCACTTGGCTGCCCTGAAAGCCAGAGACAGAGAAGAAAAATAGCGCAAAGGCCTGCTTGAGAAACAGGATCCAGGAAAACAAATACAAGAAGCAGGAAAGAAAGCACGTAGCAGCCCACTGAATTCCCAGGGTTAGACTTGTCCCACTCCAGCCCTGAGAGGCAAGATAACCTCATATGCATCATTCTTAGACCAGTCTGCATTAGCAGTTAAATAAACCCGGTTACAAATGGGCCTGGGAGTGAGGGGCAGACTCCTCAGGGGAACACAAACAGCAGTTTGAGCTCAGGAGACCAGTGGCAAATCACCATGGGCTGTGCTGGGGGAACAAGCCCCGGGCTTGGCAGTCTTGGGCAGAACTGGGACCACCTCGGGGCAGAGTTGTTGTAGGAAGACTGGTGAAACAAAATGAGCTTTTGGGACCTACTTGAGATTTCAGTTTCTCCTGTCCAGCTTTCCGACAGCTAAGGTTTATGTGTCTGATTCAAATGGAAGCCACCTTTCAACCACTCATCCCTTTTCTCCAGCTCAGCCCCAGGGCACCCGGTTTCCCTGCATTTTGGTCATGTGGCCTCTCTTCTCAAAAGGACCTGGGTTCCAAATCTAGAATGACCAAAGTGAGCCACTCTTTTCGCCAAGGCAGGTTTGTCCCAGCAAACCCAAACGTAGAAAGGCAGATAACAGAGGACGATGATGGAGGAGACTCAGCAGTATTCCTGCCCTGCTCTGCTGCTATCTGCTAACTGCTTCCTTAATTACTGTAGATTTGTTTGGCTACATAAAACGCCCTTGTTCTTTCCACAAGAAACTTCTACTTGACAAAAGACTAAGCTCAGCCCAGAAATCAGGAATTGTCACCTGATGTAGATGTCTGAAACGAGGGTGGCTTTTTTAAAAGGAGTTCCAATTTGGTGAGGAGAAAGAAGGCCCCATCTTCAGGTGTACTCCTGCAACAACTGTTGTATCATATGTCCCTGGACCTGGAAAGGCAGCAGGAGCAGAGGAGCAGTAGGCCAACTTGAGGGGTGGCTTGGCCACCTGGGCTACCACCGCCACTCTCCTAAAATAGGGAGGCAGCTGGCTCTGCCCCTGGCCAGCACGAGCTTTCATGAGCCCATCTTACCCTAAAGGATTTCTAGCACTGCTTGGTACCAGGTTCCCCTCAACTTTTACTCAGTCTCCAAAGAACAGAAGTGCAACAGACATCTGCAAGAGAGAGCTAGACAGAATCCACATCTGGGACAAGGTACAGAAACACAGACAACCTGAGGCCCCTCCTCCTGCCCTATATGATTCTGGAAAGAACTAGACCTAATGAGGGATGGCCTATTCCAAGAATAAAATAATCTTGATGCGTGGACTACTCCAGGTAGCAGTGACCTAGCCTTTTCTTCTGTTCAGTCTGCCCACATGCAGGGAGCCCTCCCAGGTGACCTAGCCCTTACAGGCTAGAAGCTAGGATGTGTGCAGGTGTGGCCATAAATACAACACATCATGGCTCCTGCTCTTGCTGTATGTCCCTGCACTTACTCCTTGAAGTTTAGCTGGCTCTAATCCTATCACTCAACTTTGTATATCTGTTGTTTATCTTCTTGCCTACCTGTTCCAAGGTGACTTGCAGGAGTTGACTTAATTTAACTCAAATTAGGTCACCTCTTAGTATCAGAATACAGTATTAAGCTGTTTAACCTGGGAGCCCATCAATTACCTAAAACTAATGGCAAAAGTATTATGGATCTTAAGGAAGTATTAATCAGGTAAAGAGGTGATACAATCTCCTTAACAAACAGTCATTTAAAAAAACTTCCCGCTCTTTTCCCTGCCGCCACCGAGTGGCATGGAGGCGGAGGGTCGGTGTGTTCCAAGATTCAACTTCACCCATAACTCGCCACCACGGACGAGGAAGGCATTGCTGCTGGAGGTGTAATGGACATCAATACTGCTTTACAAGAGGTGCTGAAGACCACGTTCATCCACGATGGCCTAGCATGTGGCATTCAGGAAGCTGCCAAAGCCTTAGACAAACGCCAAGCTCATCTTTGTGTGCTTGCATCCAACTGTGATGAGCCCATGTATGTAAAGCTAGTGGAGGCCCTTTGTGCTGAACACCAGATCAACCTCATTAAGGTTGATGACAACAAGAAACTAGGGGAATGGGTGGTCCTCTGTAAAACTGACCGAGAGGGGAAACCCCGCAAAGTGGTGGGTTGCAGTTACGTGGTGGTTAAGGACTACGGCAAAGAATCTCAGGCCAAGGATGTCATTGAAGAATATTTTAAACGCAAGAAATAAATAAATAAAAATTTTGGCTCACTTAAAAAAATAAAAAAACTTCCCCTCATCTAATGTTCATTTTATATATTTTCCCCCTAGTTTGGGTCCTGTAGCTCAACAAGTATTCTGATATGTAAGAGTCAGTCCTGAGCTGAGGGTAGGCAGGGAACAAATGCTATAGCTTTTCCTCTGGATCCAAATCCAGTCCCAATCCTAACACCTGGGGAAGAGAACTGGGGAAGTCAATGGTGGAAATCCCAGTTGGAGCTAGAGAAGACGAGACAAGCTGTCGCTGCTGATGTAGTAAGGCAGGGAAAGGGGGAGTCTTCTTCCTTCACCTGTTCTATCCATTCCCTTAACAGACCGGGTGATACCCACCCACACTGGGGAGGGCCGTCTGCTCTACTGAGTGCACCCAGTCAAGTACTAATCTCATTAGAAACATCCTCCTGGGGCTGGGGATTTAGCTCAGTGGCATAAGAACCTGCCTTGCAAGCAGGTGGTCGTGAGTTCGATCCCCGGTACCGGCAAAAAAAAAGAAACATCCTCCCACACAATCCAGGATAACGTTTTATCTGGGTACTCTGTGGCCTAATCGATCTGACGTAACCATCACACCCTCCTTTCTTGATTCCCTTAAAGCCAGACAAACCTATCCTCTACAAAACCAGAAAGATGTCTAAGCCAGATAAACTCAGGGCTCCTTTGCAGTAACTTACCTGGAAAGCGCTAGGTTTTTGCAGGGATCATCAGTTAGGTGCACCCCCAGAGGAAGTAACTAAACATTAACCTTTGGTTCTCAGACACACTGGTATTGGGAGGACAGTAGTCTATCTCCTCAGATCATGGTGTTTTTGTTTTTTAAAGCTAGAACCTAAGATATGGGAACTCTGCACACATTTTGTGGGAACACAGACTGGTCTCGAGGCCAGGGCTGAGAACCATTCTTGCCTCCCTGTTCACCTGGGAGAGCCTCAGGGACAACTTTTCTGCTATCTCCGGTGGGCTTTGGAGACTGGACTATGAGGAAGTTAGGGAAGCTGGGAGATGGGCTTGGGAAGGCAGCAGAGAATGCAGCCCCAGAGGACCATTACTGGGGATCAACTGGGAGGGAAGGTGGGGGAGAAGCAGTGGGATGAGTAGATGTCTGCGGTCACTGAATGACTACAGCTTAGGAGAAAGAGTGTCTCTTCATCTGTGGACCTGCAGTTTTTAGTCTGAGTGAGGCTACTTTGTGTTTCCAACCCTAGGGACTCCACTGGAGTCCAGGCCATCAATATGGTGAACTGCCCTGCTGTTCAAGAATGTGGAGACCTGATGTTTTGCTGACTAGCCCTATCCCACAGGAGCCAAGCCTTTCTCCTGAGACCCAGGGCAGGCTACATGACAGGATAACCACTTTTGCTATTCTTAGAGGAACTCATGTTTTCTCATTTCTAAATCTTCCCTATATGAGTGCAGGATTCCCACAAGTTTCTCTGGACCTGCCTGTCATTGCAGAATGAAGCACATGACTAGCACTCGTCCATAAATGCATATTAAATTGAAAGATACCCTTTTGTGCAACCATGAAAAACTCTCCTCTCAGCCTCCTGTAATTCCTGTATTTGGGGCCCTAGAATATCGTAAAGAAGCGAAGACCAGGTGTAGCAATAATTAAGCTTCTATAAAAAGTATTTAAAACTATCCCCTCTGTGACTCCCTCAAGTCTGCATATAAATTCTTGTTTTCAGGAGTCATATGTATCACCCAGCTCAAGAATGTTTTAGTCTATTTGTGCCACCATAATGAAATATCTAAAACTGCATAATGCATAGAGAACAGATTTATTTTTTTAACATAGTTGGAGGCTGGGAAATCTAAGATCAAAGTAGTTGGTTTAGTGTCTGGTGAAGATTTTGGTCTCTGCTTCCAAGGTGATGCCTTCAATGCTGTGTCCGCATATGGTCAAAGGGACAGAAGGTCAAACAGAGCCTGACTATTCTCCCTCGTGGCCTTTTGTAAGGCACTGATCCCATTCATGAGTCAAAGCCTTCATGGCCTAATCGCCTCCTAAAGCCACATGCTGAGGCAATAGGGATAGAGTTTCAGTATGTTTTGGAAGGAAGATGAGCATTCAGACCATAACAAAGACCATCACCTTTTAGGAGAAATTTTCCAGTAGGGTCTTATCTCAGAAGACTGAGTATTACAAATCAAGCCCTCCATTTCCCTATCATTTGTCAGATCTGTAAGGGACAAGCAAAAGACACCTGATTACGACAGCTATAGGCCTGACTCCAAGTCTCCCCAGAGAGGGAATGGACACAGAGCAGGAAGAATGGTTAGAGTGGCCTGATACTAGTGTTAGCAGATCTTTCAACTCTGTGGAATTAATATGAAGTGTGATCAAAAAGTACAGATTGAATTTTACAAAATTAACTATGGTAAAAGACCATTTCCATTAATAACTCTCAAAATACCCCCCCCCCCTTGCTTCAAACACGTATCTCGTTGTTTCTTGTTTTGGGTTTTGAGACAGTCTCATTAGCTGCGCCCAGGCAGGCCTCAAACTCACGCCAAGCCTGCTGCTTCAGCCTCCCACAGAGGTGCAGCACCACAACCAGCTGTCCTGTTGTTTTTACTACCTTCTTAAGCAACTCCAAAAATTACCTTTCATAAGATGAGTCTTCAGTTGTACTGTGTGGCTGCCTTGATGTCCTGAACTGATTTACAGTTTCTCTCTCATGGTTATTTTGGCTTTTGGGGGAAGAGCCTGAAGTTGCAGAGTGCCAGATCCAGGAAGCCTGTCTCTGTTAGATGCCACTTGGCAGCAACATTCACTGAATTTTTTACCGTACTGCATTAAGAAAAAAAAGGACTTCCACAACTTCTTTACAAAGTGGTGTGAATGAGTGAATGATAAGTACTTTTGAAGGGAAGAAGAGTTTTATTTTCAATGGATAATTATGTTTATTGGTATATTTTAGGTAAACATAATGATATTAATTATAGAAAAGTTATACCTGTACATAATATAACTTGATTTTTTCCCATTCCCTTCGCCTCATTTCAACCACTCTTCCCCTCATTTACAAAAGCTTCGTTCCATTTTTTCTACTTTTCTTCAATTTTTCCCCCTTTTTTCCTGTCTCCCCCAGCCCTAGTTCCCAAGGAAGAATATTTTGAGAATTACTAGCAATGTCTTTTACT
Organism: Cavia porcellus; assembly: GCF_034190915.1. Taxonomy (NCBI): domain Eukaryota; kingdom Metazoa; phylum Chordata; class Mammalia; order Rodentia; family Caviidae; genus Cavia; species Cavia porcellus. Next base: position 25,118,132 of record NW_026947514.1, on the reverse strand, counting down.
ATAAAAATTTACTTAATTTTTTTTGGCTATAGAGTTTCACTGTGTAGTTCAGACTGACCTTGAGCTTGTGACAATCCTCCTGCCTCAACCTCTCAAGTACTAGGATTTAGGCATGTGCCATCATGCCCATCTACTATAATAATTTTGAAAAATTTAAATATTCACTGTTTTTTTTTTTTTTTTTGTCTTTTTCCTTTTTATCGGTACCAGGGATCGAACTCATGAAAAAAAAATTCACACATAATTAATTTTACATGTAATCAACTTTTTTTTTAGGTTCCTCTCAACTTTTAAACATACTTTACAGAGTTCTTGACTCAGGGGCACAGATACCATTTGGGAGAATACTCCAAACTCTGGTAACTGCCGAGTTTACCACAGGGTTAAGATCAAGACTGAATGTCAAAAGATGCAATTTGTGAGCTGCTTTATAGGATTTTGAGTTATGTGAAGGTCAGTGACAGGACAGATATACTGCTTTTAAAAATTAAAAAATAATTAATTCTGTTATCTATTCATGACACATTTTATCCAGTATATCCAAACATGACTTATTAAAGATCTCTAGCTATATTGCTGGTTGTGGTATACTTTAGTGGGCATATTACATGCATTAAACTCATTATTTCAGACTCCCTAATTATATTTCAGGCTCTATAATACTGTATGTTGTAAAGGAAAACAGAGAATGGTCTAGCAGGTTCATCTCAGAGCCACAGACATCACCAAAGAAAATATTTAATGGTACCTCTCCCAGGTTTGTCTTCATTCTGTAGTGCATACCAGAGGGCTATGAAGTAGTAGTATTTTAAAGTAAGTCAAAGATATGTTACATTGACATTTTTGTAAATGACAACAGCCTGAATATTATTCAGACTATGTTAGTGATAAGCCTGGTGTCCAAAGTACTGGTTCCAAATCTGGGGAGTGTGTTCATGAGAATATGAGCATCACTAGAGACCAAATACTACATAAAATTTAAGTCTATTTATTAATCGTCACTATAATCCCAATTTTTCCAAACCCAGCCTCCAGTTCTTACTACTCTACCATCAATTTAAATGCAGATTAAAGATTTATCATTTATCTTATTCTCATTTTTTCTAAATCTTTATAATCTTAATAGATTTATATAAAAAACTCATGTGGGTTGGATGTAGTGGTGCATGCCTATAATTGCAGTACCCTGGGAAACTGAAGCAGGAGGCTTGTAAATTCAGTCCCAGCCTGGACAACTTAAATCAAGACCTGGGGTCATGTGAGCGATTAGGAGTGTATACCTCAGTGTGAAGGTCCTGGGTTCAACCCCCAATATTACACTAAATAAATAAATAAATAAAGTTTCACAGAATATCTTTTCTCTTAAAAGGTGATGAAAGACCATTTAAAATGCAAATCAGATTCAATAAAGTAACTCAAAATATTTCAGTTGCACAGTGAAAAAGTTTATTTATGACAGATTTCAAAACTCTGAAGACAAAGAATGCACAAAAGCGTCACAAAATTGTTACATAATATAAAACCACAAGAACCAAACTACTTAAAGAACATAACTCAGGATAGAATATTATCACAACAACACATTCAGTGCCACAGGGTAATAAAATCTGGTATTTTAAATGAAAAAAAAAAAAACCACTCAGTAGGACATAAGCAACAATTTGGGGTTCTTAACATAGAAATTGTTGATGTTGACACATTCCTCAAGGTAGGGTGATATATAAAACAAGGTGTCTAAAATAGATGATTAGTGGTTGTTTTTGTATTTTAAAGAAAAAATGCTATGGTATAGTTTCCCTTCAAAATCCTCTTTTTAATGTCAGCATCCATGTACACTGTAGAATAGAAAGACTATCTTCACAGTTGGCAACTGCTTAAATATTGACCAAGGAAACACTTTCAATCAACTAATAGAAGAGTGCATAGCAACAAGCAGAGCTTTCAGAAATATAAGCTAAATGGCATAAGGTAGTTTAGAAAATCTTCAAGCACCTCCCTGTTTTCCCATTATCCTGGCCAAAGTCTTTCTTAGAATGCACTATTTTGATTATAAAGCATTCACAGATGATTTTTTTTTTTAATCGGTACTGGGGATCGAACTCTCAACTGCCTGCTTGCAAGGCAGGTTCTTATGCTGCTAAGCTAAATCCCCAACCCCTTCACAGATGATTTTTTTAAAAATTCAAAGCATCCCAGCATTTCTTCTGGAAATTTCGAAACACTTCCCATTATTATTAAGGAAAAATGGGCATACCAGAGTCATGGGTCATAGGATTGCTTTCTGGAGACTTTACTTGTTCTCTAACATGGCTAAATGGAAATAACTCAGCTTGGTTCAATGGAAGCTAATTCACTCATGGGACAAAAATCTCTGAAGAGACACAAGTGGTATTTTAAACATGGACTTAAGTAAAATGTACAATTTAGGACATAAGAGACGGGATTAAGATATTTTCTAGATGATTCATGGCCTGAATCTAAAGTCAACAATAACAATCTCTAACAAAGAATACTACAGACTAGGCATTTCAACCCTGAGAGATGAAGTTCAAGAAGACAGACCCTTAAACTAACAGGGAATTAAAGGCTCGTCAATAATACTACGTACCACTGGTGTACCATTGGTATATACTATTATACCAGTGATGGCAAACCTATGGCACACACGCTGCAGTGTATCATTGAAAGTTCTAAAAGGTTTACCATCACTGCTATATACTATCATATTTCAACCCAAAACTTCAGAATTGTCTATAATCTCATATCAGAATTTAGAAAATATAGTCCCTGAAAGTAATTTCATATATATTATTTTACACTTAGATAAACAGAACTATCTGGTAAAACGATAAGAAAATTGTGAAATTTCATAACAATACCCGACATTTAGACTTCTAGGATGGCTTTTCATCATATTTTACAATAGTGGTGGTGAACCTACAGTACATGTGCTGCAGGGGATATCACTGAAATGTGTCACTGAAAGCTCAAAAAGGTTCACTCTCCCTGTCTTAGAATGAAGAAGAGAATGACATGAAATGTGGTCTACATGCCTGCGGCCTAGAAAAACTGGTACACATAACAGCAATCGGATCATGAGTTCAAACCTGTGACTAGGATTACAAACAACTTCAAAGCCACTTGTCTTGCCTTTGGACTTAGTTCATAAGGAATTAAAATTTCTAAATGAGCCATGCTATCTATACTATATCAGGCTTTGGGCCATTAATTGTGTTTGCCTAACTTCCATAAAAGGGATTCAAACAGGATAGCCTCTGTGTAACCCTCCTGGTTCAAGCAGGGACAATGCATACTCCAGAGAGGAGTGACTCTGAAATCTGGCTATACAATGCTTAGCAAAATTTTCTAAACTTTGGGTCAGATACTGAGGCCTAATCTCATCATTTACCAATAGCTGAGATGGTATTTAGGGATTTTCCATAGGTGCTAGATGAGTTTCACAGAGCAAAGGGCTGCCTCTGACCATCACCAGATATACACACAAAGCCAAGGCATTTCTTGCCTGAATGTCTCCCATTCCCAAAAAGAGGCCACGGTGGGGGTGGGGAGGAGTACTTGGGTCAATGGAAAGCAGATACTTGTGACTGGTTTTCATACTCACTCCCTGCTCTCCAAAGCAGCATATGTGATGACTCCCTGAGCATATGTGATGACTCCCTGATTCCACAAACATACAATGGCTACAAGGACTTATTCTCTATAAAGAACATACATCCTTTAACAAGCTTCCCCTCACACAGCAACAAAATGGAATTACTTTCCTTCAGACAGAAACACCAAGACTCTGCAGGGATGGCTGCTCTTCCCTTTTCCAGCATTTTATACCTAGACAGAAACCAGTTAAACACTCTGAAAAAAAAAAAAAAAAACTACTTAAGTTGATGGGGACCTTTTATTCCCTAAGGGAAACTAAATAGAAGTCTTATGAGGGACAAAAGTCTGTGTGTGGTGTGTTCAACTTACTGCTTTGTGTCCACTCATCTCACAGAGATTAAAAATGCCAAGGCAGTGAGATTCCAGTGGCCCACCCATTACCCAAAACCACTCATATAGTTTTAGACTCTTAGGTAATAATAACCAAAATGAAATTATTTCATCCTCTTGGCTGTATCCAAAACCAGTTGTGGTGATAGTACCACAAATGGAATTAACTCCTCTAAGCCTTTTTCTAATTCCACTATTTTTTTCATGGCTCTAGTCTCATAAATTCCAAAGAACAGAGAGACAAAATCATCCCTCAGGTCAGAATTATGCTTTTCAGAGGAGTCCTATTCAAAAGTCTTTCTTTCTTTCTTTCTTTCTTTTTTGGTCTTTTTTCCTTTTGATCGATACCAGGGATCGAACTCATGACTGCCTGCTTGCAAGGCAGGCGCTTATGCCGCTGAGCTAAATCCCCAGCCCCTCAAAAGTATTTCTAGATGGAGCTGAGTGTAGTGGTGTGTGCCTATAATGCCAGCACTGGGATCACAAATGGGAGCCCAGTCTGGGTGACTCGGTGAGGCTCTGTCTCAAAATAAAAAATAAAAAGGGCTGGACCTGATTCCCAGTACTGCAAAAAGAAGAGAGTTTCTAGTTGATTCTGTCAGAAAGACCATAAAGGGATGTGGAGATTCTTAATATACACAAGGAGAACCAGTAAGACTTTTAGGTTAAAGAACAATTATAATGAACAGAATGCAAAGTAACACATCAAAAGTCAATCAGGATAGAAGAAGCAAAGTTCCTGGATATATCTGAGAGCTCTGCTTTCTCTTTCTGTTTTCAGTCCTTGCTATCAGCTGAAAAGGCAGTTCTCAGGTGGCACAAAATTACTTAGTTTGTGCCTACCTCTCTCTCCACTGAAATAAAAATCTTTTTCATATATGTTGAAGTTACTCAACTCTGTACCTTAAAACCACAGCCTCTGAGGTTAAAAGGTAATTTTTTTTGCAGAGAAATGGTCTTTAAAAATATATACAAAATACAGACTTTACAGTTTGGATTTTACTTAATCTTCTTATGAGGGACTAGACTGGGGCTCTGCAAAAATTCTGTGTTATAAATTTCACAGTACTAATTCCACTGATTAACATAAGACTTAATGAGCTTACAGATGCAATTCTTCCATATCTATATTATAATGAGACTTTTATAGACACTTTTACAAGTCTACTTTGCTTTCCTAAATAACAGATAAAAATATTTTTAAAGTGCATGAATCAATTCATTATGAAAAAATATTCTAATTTCAACTTGCTATCTACTTCTGTAATAAAGCTACATGTTAAGCATTTAGTTTGAATTTCAGAATCCTGAGGATGTGTCACAAAGCAACATATAATAAAAGTCTCCAGAGCAGCTTCTCAAGTACCTTCACACTGACACGCTAGTTAGAAAGGAAAATGGTGGTGATCACAGCCTGAGGAAGGAGAAGTCAGCATTAAGTTTTGAAAAAGGGACCAGATCAGTGACACCCCAAGTAAGCCACATTGATGAAACAGGCCTGCTAAAAACCCAGGCTCTCTAACACAGAACATTCTCTAATTGGACACTTGTCAAAAGAAATGTGTTGAAATCATCCTTATTTAAAAATTAGCATTTAAAGCTGAATATAGTGGTGCATATCTATAATCCCAGCACTTGGGACACTGAGACAAGATGATCACCTTGAGACAGCCTAGCTACACAGTGAGTTCAAAGCCAGCCTGAACTACATAGTGAGACCCTGTCTCAAAAAACCAAACCAAACCACAACAAAACAAAAAAATTAAATTAGCAGTTGGACCAGACATGGTGGCACACACCTGCAATCCCAGCACTCTAGAGGTGAGAGAAGAGGATCACAGCAAGTTGGGGGCCAGCATAGGCTACACAGTGAGACTGAGAAAAAAAATTAGCAGTTGATAATTTTAAATTCAATGTGCCACATGCATGTGTATTTATACTTTTTTATTTATTGAGAATTTTCACCCAAAAAATTCTGGAAAAAGTTAACACTTTAAATATGTCTTCTTGGGGTGGGGATGGAGCTCAGGGGCACAGCATCTGCCTGGCAAGCTCAAAGTCATGTATTCGATTCCTATACCAAAATAAATAAGTGAATAAATATATCTTCTTAGTCAGGCATGATGGCACACGCCTGCAATAGCTGCACTCAGGAAGCTGAGGCAGGAGGATTACTCGGAGTTTGAGGCCAGCCTCCAGTCTGGGCTACATAACAAGTTCAAGGCTGGCCAGAACTACACAGTGAGACCCTATCTCAAGAAAAAAGAAAAAAAAGTCTTCCTTTCTAGAAGTTTCAGCTCTCAACAAAGTAGCAAACTAAACAAACAAAAAAGAACTTAGTCATTCTGTGTAAAGAATTCCAATCTCTGCCCTATTATTAAGCAATTTCTTTTAACTGTTTCTTAATAATTATTTGTGCTCTAGAAGTCAGGGAAGGCATGAAGGCAAATGATTTTTCACTCGTTCTATAAACTAAACAGGAAAGGACTGAAGAAGCAACTACCTGTAGAATTTTCTGGGCCATAAGTTCTCGGTAATTACCTGTAATTCAGTAAATTAAATTTTGTTCCTACAGTTCAATATTTTTAGAAACTTAGTATGAGAATAATGACTGTTAAAATATCTTCCTCTAGTTATTTTGTGCTAATGGAACAAAGAAACCCCACTGACAAAAACAAAAAACAAAAAAGCAGTAAGGAATGTAATATAACAATGTTGAGGACTTCAAGAGGGACCAGACAAGAGGCACACGCAAGTGAGGAGAACAAGTCTTCATATTCCCCTCATGCAACAAAACTAGGATTCAAAAGAAAATACGCAAAGACAATCCCATGGCAAAAGGAAAAATTAACTTGTGCTATGCTTGGGAGCTTACTCTGTATGACCTGATGTTCCATTTTGAAAGAAAGTTTGAAGTTGATAATAAACAGGAAAAATAAGTGTGGCTTTCACTGACTGGAAAACAGCTCAGTAGAAAATTATTTTACAAAGTTTATATTCAATTAGCTAAGGCATGATTTAGTTTCGGTGATAAAAAGAGTCCCCCAGCTATCTGATGCACAGCAAGTTTGCTTTTCACTGCCCAAACAGTCACTAAAATAACTTATCGCAATGTATATACATTTTGGCCAGTGGAATCTTCTACAAAATGCATCTATGGTGATAAAATAAAGGAAGTGTGATGCTGCTGAGAGAAGGGGAATGTTATGGCAATCCAAAACCCACTATCCTATTTGGGTTCTGCTCCTACGGAACAGAGGGGCAGATGTACTGTGCTTTGTTCCTGACAATATGCTACCATGGAACTACTGAGTGTCCTGCTGTTCCAGTGATTGCTTCTATAGAGAGGAGAATGTGAGGCGTCCATAGAATGACGGCACTGCCAAAGGAAACAGTGTGAAACAGAGGACTATGAAACCCTGGAATCAGTGACTAACTAGTCATGGGATTGGCGAGTCAGTTCCTCTATTCTCAAATCCCAGCAAATGGGCAGACTCCCTCACAATTTAGAATTGCTCACAGGGGGCAATGGGCTGTCCCTAAACATGGGCTAGGCTACAGTCACCCATGCCTGAAAGGCAGACTCCTCCCAAAGTATCACAGGACTGACCTGCGAGAATGAACTTAATCACTTCCCAAATTCTTTTACAATCATCATTTTACCTCTGTAAAGGCAGTGGCCTTTGTGGCTCCGAGCAGATGGGAAGCTTTCTGAGAAACAGATGGGAACGGCTTCGAAAGCAAAATGAAACATGCTAAAATAAATAAAGTAATAAATAAATCGAATCATTCAAGATTGGAAGGGAGTAACAAACTTAACACAGGATTAAGAAATAAGGAGGTACAGCTTGATTACTGAGGGCCCCACCTCATCTGGTGCTCCTTCTCCACCCGAGGCCCTGGCACCTGGGACCCGGTCGCTGGGCATAGCACCAGCTGTGCCCTGTGCCCTGACTCCTGAGCCTCAGGGTGAACAGTATAAGGAAGGCTGTCACCAGGGAAATGCAAGCTTTGGTCAAATAAAGAACACATACAATCAGCAGCAGCTGTGAGGTTTCATTACCACCTTTCCTAAGGGACTTTAACCAGCTTAAAAGCTTTAAGCCTGCAATCCAAATGTCCTAAGACCAGAAACTTTGGAAACCTGATTGAATTGCACTCCATTTGATTCCAATACAAAATTTCTAATAATACTCTTACCATAAACACAGGAAGAAAGAAAAGTAGGGAATCTGGAGTGTTTTTTTAAGTTTCACTCTCAAATGGTATCATTCCTTCCTTAATTGTATATATTTTTAAAACTGAGTCATACTTGACTTTCAAAGGTGTAGGTTCTGAGATCAATTCAGTACCTAATTCCCACCCTTTCTGCTTTCAATTTCTGGTACCCTTGGTAAAGGAAACGAGTTCTTGAAACAAGAAGTGATGGAGGCCAATTTTCTTCCCAGAAGATCTTAGGTTACACTGATCATCACTTTAGATTGCATGAAAGTTCTTGCTGTATGGCAAAAACACAGATTTAGGAAAGAGAAAAAAAGAGTCTAACTACCAAGAATAATATTCTTCCAAGGCAGTGAGGTCTCTCAGCCTGTTTCAGAGACCAGGAATACCCAGCAGGCAGGAATATGGCAGTGGTAAGAAGCTGGACAGAGCTTTCTCTACCCAAGACATTGGGCTCCATCACGAACAATGTGCTTTTCCCTCTTCTGGCATCTCAAAAAGTAAAGAGGGCAGGCACCACCGAATGCACTGACATTTCAAGAGCAAGCAACAATCTGAATGATAAGCCTTATACCAACACAAATCTATTTTTTGTGTGTGTGGGTACCGGAAATCAAACTCAGGACATTATGCTTGCCAGGCAGGCACTGTGCCACTGAGCTATACCCCTGGCCCCACAAATCTGTTTTTAAAAGGAAACATTCTACTTCCTTTTAGGCTTTTGCCTGGTAAGTGCCTTCAGAGAGGGGTTTTCTGGAATCTGAAGCAACAAGAGCGTGAGTCAGGGACCACAGAACAGGGACGCTACACCATCAACTGCAGAAGCCGAGAAAGGGAAAAGGCTATGTGGGGTCAACAGTCAGGCATGCCAGGCGGGGCATGAGGCCCAGGAGCCTCACACAGACTTTCAGCTCTTGCCTATCCAAAACAAGAGGCACCAGCTTGCAGCCTGCTTCAGCCAGCAAACACGCCTGCCCCATCCCAGCACCCTTCAGCCAGTGTAGTAGATGTGGAAGTAGAGAGTCTTGTTGCGTAGCAGGGAGTAGGAGTTGTCAAACTTGAGCAGGTAGATGCCCTCACCAGGGTAGTCATGGCTGCCCGCCTGCACATCTCGGTGGCTGTCCCGCCGGTACACAGGCATGACCTCCCCATAGCGACCCCGCAGGGAGCTCCTGGAACCTCTCTCCACATCTCCCACAGGGACGGGCTCTGCAAGAGCAAAACAGCAGAGTATCTGGATGTGAATTCAGAGACTGACTACCTTCTACCTGAAGATAGAGGAGGGTGGGTAAGGAGGACCCTGTGACTTCTGCCTAGGGGATGTTATTTGCCCAACATGGGTATTTTAAGATATTTTTTAATCTTTTTGGTCATTACAGTGACTACTGAGTGAAACTGACACTTAGTACCTCAGGGTTCAGGAGTGCTAAAAATCAGCACAGCACCTCTGCAACAAAGTGGTGCCCATCCAGATGTCAGTGATGCCTCCACTGAGACATAATAACGGGTTGATGAAGTCTATATACCTGGATGCTTCTGAGTGGGGCAGGCATTTGGAGGGTAGGATCTGAAAATTCTTTCATCTAGTATGTTAATGACTATCTAACAAAAGTAGGAAATACAGATACATATATTATGCAGAGTGACCCTAAAACTTCTACCCAAAAAGCAGCAAGTAAGTTATAAGGTCTTCCTCCTCCATGAATATCTACAGACTTCCTTGCAGACCTGAAGAAGCAAGTTAAAGGACTGATTTTAAGGTTATACAAAAAAATCAAGGAATAAAGCTAAAGTTTAGAACCTACACGTAGATTATCCTCCCAAAATGTCTAAGGACCATCCTGAATAGACATAGAGACCACTTTTAAAACTGCTCTGGCCATGAAACAGAGAGTAAACCCAGTAGTCAGTCAGTTATGAATTTGGAAGGGAGAAAGAATTGGCACAATTGGCAAATTACAATCACTCAGTTGATTCCAGGCTGAGGATAAATATCCCCAAGTGAAAAGAGAAATATAACATAACCTCAGTTTTGTTTTGTTTTAGAATCAGGATCTCACTATGTAGTCCAGGCTGGCCTCAAACTCACTATGTAGCTCAGGCTGGCCTAGTGCTAGGATTATAGGCATGCACTACCATGCCTGGCTCAGTTTTATATATATTGTAGAAAACCCTGATTCCCCCACTCATCCCCATCTGACAGAGAGATTTGGGAAGCAACTAGGTAATGAATAAAAGGAAAGGAAGCCTTCAACTGAGGTATCAGTACCAACCCATCGGAATGTTCTTCGAGGGTCTGACTGGCCTGCACCACTCAACTTTAGCCTGCTACACTGGATCCCTCTAGTGTTCCTAGATTCTTCTTACCTGTGTTCTAAGCAAGAGGCTGCTACTGCCCAGAAAGTGGTCATTAGTAATTAGGTTGAGCCAGAGAAGAAAATTGCAAATTGTTAAAATTTAATTTACCTTCGATCTCTTCCTCGTCATCCTCTTCTTCCTCCTCATCCTCACTGGAGTCACTGACCTGCACAGTTATGTCA